>NC_143251.1:11385208-12013750 GCF_984573655.1 Nuphar pumila | reverse complement strand
AAAGATAAGCAAGTCTTTCTTAAGGACATTTTTTTCTATAAAAACAATACATAGGAACCATTTTCTATTATATGATTTTTTTTCTCAGTTTTGAAAGTGACCTGAGGCCCAATGCAGAAATAAGAAAGTGACCAAAATTCTTCATTCAAAACTGAAATAATTTTTATGACCTATGAAAACTTTCTCCACTTAAATCAAAATTTCCCTTTTCTTAGCCAAATTTTTCCCACATCTGAATGTTGCCTACAAGCAATGCGGGTATCTGGTGTTGGATTTAATAATCCATCGAAAGGAAAGAAGGATTGAATCCATGTTCTCGTTAAACCGTTGAAATCAAATCTTAAATAAACTTAATGCAGAAGTGTTACCTGAATCTATAGCGCTTCGGTAGATCACTGATGGTATGATCTTCCAGAACTTGTATATGTGATCCTTTTTCTTTTTCTAGACCTAATGAGAGAGAGACTAAATTCTCTTTCTGACTTATGAAAAACTTGGAGAGAGGGCCGTTACATAAGGTTTTAGGACTATAAGCTAATGTGTTTAAGAGTTTATCTTCAATTCAAACCATTATAGAATTGCAGACATGGCAAGTTTTTTCACATAGTGTATCATACCATATGAGATATCGCAGAGTCCAACCTGATTAGATCACATAAATCGGGTCTGAACCTAAGACAATTTTACAATGTGTGGCTCAACGTATGTAGGCCCACACGATTTTCTAACAATCTCTCACTTGGGCCACATATGTAACCTTATAATCACACATTGTAACCTTATGAGTTCAAAAATATTGTCTTATCAATTGATATCTCTACCAATCCGATCTATTGATCATGTCGATATAGAATCAAAGCGGTCTTCATTACAAATAATGTAATTAGACCCATCAATGATCATGCATGACATAACCAAATGACATGGATCAAGTATAAATGTGAAGCATGAAAATTATAAGCAATGCGATCGAATATGCCTATTTTCAACTAGTTCTTGAAAACTTTAGTGAGATCACAACATAATGAGTATAGAATGAAACTGAAATTTTAACTTTATACCAAAGTGGCAAAAATGAAGTTTATTATACCATAGAACGTCCAAATACAAACTCTCACTAAACTAGCATATCATAAAATGATAAAACACCCATGCGAGCATTATGCTCATGAAAGACCTTGGGTGGCAAACCTTTAGTAAGCAGATCCACAACCATGAAGTTTGTGCCAATATGTTCTATCGACATCTGACCATTCTGCACTCTTTCTTTAACAACAAAGAATTTAATGTCAATATGTTTTGATTTCGATGAACTTCTGTTGTTATTGAAATATAACATTGTTGAATTGTTATCACAAAATAACTTTAGCGGTCTCTCAACGTTATCTAAAATTTGCAGCCTTGTGACAAAATTACGTAGTCATATCCCATGGTTGGATGCCTCATAACAAGTTACGAATTTTGCTGTCATGATGAAAGAAGCAATGAGTGACTGCTTGGCACTCCTTAAGGAAATAGTTCCCCCGACCAACAGGAAAACATAGCCTGACGTGTATCTGCGACTGTCTTGGCATCCCATAAAATCAGAATCAAAATACCCAATGATCTTCAACTGATCTGATTTCCTGTATGTGAGCATGTAACCTTTTGTTCTTTACAAATACCGTATAACCCATTTGACTGCTTTCCAATGATTCATACTTGGGTTACTGAGATATTTGTTTAACATCTCAATAATGTACGCTAAATTCGGATGCATACATACCTGAGCATACATAAGACTCCCTACAACATATGCATAGAGAATATGTTCCATAGCCTTAATTTCAGACTGGTGTTTGGGGCACTGAGTGAGACTAAACTTGTCTGCTTTAGAAACAGGAGTATCCTCTGGTTTGCAATCCGTCATGCCATACCTTTTTAGAATCCTTTCAATATAGCTCTTTTGTGATAATCCAAGAATACCTCAAGAACGATCTCGATGTATTTGGATCCCTAATACAAAAGAGGCATCTCCAAAATCTTTCATTTCAACTTTTTTTTGTCAGAAATCACTTTGTTTTGTGCAGTATGCATATATCATTACTAGAAAGCAATATGTCATCCACATAGGAAATTAGGAAAATAAATTTACTCTCACTGAATTTATGATATATGCATTCATCAATCACATTCATCTCAAAACCAAACGAAAGAATAACTTGATGAAGTTTATGATACCACTGACGAAAAGCTTGCTCAAGTCCATACATGAATTTCTTTAGTTTGCAAACCATTTTCTTGGCATCGCCTGAGATAAAATATTCTTGTTGGACCATGTATATTGTCTCATCGATGTCCCCATTAAGGAATACAGTCTTAACATCCATTTGATGTAGCTCTAACTCATAATAGGCCACAAGTGCTATCATAATCCTGAAAGTGTCTTTCGTAAAAACCAGTGAAAAAGTCTTTGTGTAGTCAATGCCTTCCCTTTGAGTAAACCTTTTTTCAACAAGACGGGTCTTATATCTTTGCACATTACCCTTTAAATCTCTTTTGGTTTTAAATATCCATTTGCAACCAATGAATTTCATACATTCGGGTAATGAGACAAGATCCCATACATCATTGTCCCTCATGGATTTAATCTTCTCATGCAATACTTCAATCCACTTTTGAGAGTTAAAACTTTATGTGACTTGATGAAGGTTGGTTGGATCATCTTCTATTAGGTCAGTATCACCCTCATGTTCTTGTAGAACAATAATATAGTCATATGAAATTGTCCTTCTTCTCTCTTTAGTGAATTTTTTTAATGGCACTGGTTCTTGAGGTATTTCTTGAGGTTGTTAAGTTTGAATTGTAGGAGTAAAAATTTGATTTTGGATAGGGAGATGTAAAGCATTACCTTGATCTGAATTTATGGGAACAATATCAAGAATGAAAATCAAAAGAGAAAAAGTCTCTTCTTCAAAAGCAATGTCTTTTACTTTATCACTCCCCCCAAACTCAGCACCCTCAAAGAAACAAGTGTTTCCCGTTTCGAAAAATGACTAATTCGCAGAGTCATAAAACTTATAGTCCCTAGTCCTTTCAGAATACCCAACAAAATAACAGCTAACCGTTCTGGAATCCATTTTATTTTTATATGGTCTGTAGGGCCTAGCCTCAACTGAAAATCCCCAAATATGAAAATGTTTTATACTAGGCTTTCAGCATGTCTACAATTCATATGGGGTCTTAGTTACTGTTTTAGAGGGTATGTTGTTCAAAACATAAACTGCAGTCTTTAATGCTTTTCCCTAAAGAGACTCTAGTAAGGTATCATACTCCTTACCATATTCTTAAGAATCATGTTTCATCTTTCAGCAATACCATTCATGCTAGGGGTGCTTGACATGGTATACTGAGAGACGATCCCACATTCCTCTAGAAATTTAGCAAAAGGCCTTGAACATTGTTCACCTGATCCATCATATCTGCCATAGTACTCACCACCACAGTCAGAATTCTTTTGCCAAGTTAGTTTTCAACTTCAGCTTTAAACGATTTGA
Source organism: Nuphar pumila (assembly GCF_984573655.1). NCBI lineage: Eukaryota > Viridiplantae > Streptophyta > Magnoliopsida > Nymphaeales > Nymphaeaceae > Nuphar > Nuphar pumila. The sequence continues at coordinate 12,010,214 of NC_143251.1, read as the reverse complement.
ACACATCTAAGGACTGAGATTTTTCATGAATGAAATATCGGTACCCATAACGAGAATAGTCGTCTATGAATACAATGAAATATTGTTGACCATTCTAAGAAGCCGTAGGGAAGGGTCCACAAATATCTATATGGATTAGTTCTACGATGTCTGTTCTCTTTTCGGTACCTAATTTTCTTATGTTTGTTCATTTTCCTTTTATACACTCAATACAAACCTGAAAGTCAGTGAAATCAAGAGAATCGAGAATCTCACTTGACACAAGCCTTTCAATTCTTTGTTTAGAAATATGACCTAAGCGCTTATACCATAACAAAGAAGATTTCTTATTTGTCAATTTTTGTTTTATACCACGAGAACTTAATTGCAATGTTTCATTAAATGAGGCAATAGTATCAAGCAAATAAAGGTTATCAATAGTAAATAAAGAACCAGTCCCAATAAAATTTGAATCAAGAAACAATTTAAATTCATTATTTTCAAATAAACAAGAATAACCGTATTTGTCCAAAATGAAAATAGAAATTAAATTCTGCCTAAAAGATGATATAATAAATGTTTCTTTCAAATCCAAATAATTTACAGTCTTTAATAACAATCTAAATGTCTCTATTACCTCGACCTTAATTATTTTGTCATCGTTCACATAGATGAATCTTTCAGCATCAATTGGCAGCCATCAACTTAGGCAACCCTGCATAGACACACTTATATGAGTGGTAGCATCAAAATTCATCCACCAAGCGTGTTCGGGCACATAGGTCAAATTAACTTCAGAACAAATCAAAGTAAGAGCACACCTTTTTCTCATGCTAGGCATGATACTTGGTATAGTCCTTCTTCATATGACCCTCCCTTTTGTAAAAAAAATAATTTGACTTTGGGTTCTGATGTCTTTTTTATTTTTTATGTGATTGAGGGTCAATTGTAGCTTCCTTAGTTCTTTTCTTTTTTTTGAACCTGTCCTTAGAGGTTACAACCAAATAAGCACTCTCAGTCTTTTCTTACTTCATCCTATCGTCTTCTTGCATATAGTGCGAAATAAGCTCATTAAGAGTTCATTTTTTCTTCTGACAGTTCTAACTGACCTTAAACTGACTGTATTGTGCAAGAAGAGATATTAAAGCCAAGTGCACGAGTAAGTCCTCAGACAACTCTAACTTTAGTGCCTTGAGTTTTGAAGCAAGATGAGACATCTCCATGATATACTCCTGAATGTTTCCTTTGCCCTTATACCTCAATGAAACAAGACTCAAAAGAAGAGTATTTTGTCTCAGCCTTTTCGTTTTTTGCAAAATATTTTTCAATTTCTTCAAGAAAATGTTTGACATTTACTTATTCTGACATGGTTCCCGTGAATGATTCAAGAATTGCATATTTCATGATCATGAGACCCATGCAATTAAATCGATCCCATCGCTTGGAGTTCTTTTTGTCCTCAGTAGAACTCCTATCCGTAAGAGCGGGGGGTTGATCTTCTCATAGTGCAAGATCCAAATCCATGCATCTAAGAACAATCATAACGTTCTCTTTCCAGTTCTTGAAATTGAAACCACTCAAAATAAGGATAAAATTAATGTTTGCAGATATTGTAGAAGCGGAGGTATTAACTGAATAAAGAACAAACAAGTTCACGATTAACATACATTTTTACATGCAATAACATAAAATAACATATTTAAACAGTGGTGAACCCTATTACAAGATACCCAACACAACGTTGATACTTAATCTTTGGACAAAAGTGTCAACTTATAAGTGATACTCTTAATACAATAATCAAAACATAGACAATTAGTCTTGTCAAACAATGAGTCTTTCTTTGAATTGACTCGTTATTTATATAGAAAGCTAAATAATTATCCCATATTTATTAATAAAAGCATAAATTTGGGTTCGGCCAAATAGTAATCTTCTTTTGGGTTGATCACTATTTATATAAACCACAAACAATAAACATCACAATATTCCAAAATAAACAAACCTATACAACAAATGTTACTTTGGCAACATGTTGATTTAATTAATTCAATTTAAAAAATATTGGATTCAGAACCAAAAATAATACCAACGTTCAAATATGTCTACATATACATATAAATATAATTAAGTATAATAAAAAAAGTGCATGGGTAAAAAATTAGCAAAAAATAAGCCCTGCCAAAATGACCCATAATGTGCTCCAAATAACCTCATAATAAAATCCTTAATTTAATTACTCAATTTTTTTTTATTATGAGGTGCTTACAAGGGTCAAATTGGGCCTAACCCATCATGGGTCAGTCCCTAACACCACAATCGACACCAAGCCTGAGCTAACGGGTGAGGTCTGGCCAAACCCAACCCGCGGGTTTGGCCAAGCTCGGCCCGACACGGGTCTGTCCTGGTTTGAGATAGGCATTATGGGCTGACCTGGTTCGGTCCCCTTAACCTGATGGGGACCGAACCAGGTCAACCCATAATGCCTAACCCGGCCTGGTTCGGGATGGATCACCTGGATTGCCCCAAAGTGGTTGGCTAAACTGGCCTCAGCTTAATGGCCGAATTGGCTCTGCGCATGAGGCGGTCGAATCGTCAGATCGACCGACAAATGAACCTGCCTCGACAGACAATAGTTTAAAACGAAGAGGCCTCCGACTGACGCCGGCCCTGGATGCCGCTGAACCCGGATCACACGGCGATGGTCAGCCTTGGATGCCACAGAACCTGGATCGCATAGCGATGGCCGTGGTCGGCCCTCGATGCCGCCGAACCCGAATCACACGATGATGGTTGTGGCCGACCCTAGATGCCACCGAACCCAGATCACATGGCGATGGTCGTGGTCGGCCCCGGATGTCGCAAAATCTGAATCAGATAGCGATGGTCGTGGTCGGCCCTACAAATCATTGCAACAACCAGACTTCTATAATATTTTCGGTTCTCGCCGGTCGATGGCCAATCTGGATGTCGTCTGCTGCCAACGAAGGACCGAACAAAAAAAAAAGTCACTGTCGACCCCAAAAATGATGGGTCTGGATGGGTGTCTGCCCTCCCGCCATTCGGTAATAGGGAGATAATCGGGGGGGAGGGCTGATAATCCCTCCCGTTCGATTGTCTAAAAGGAAAACGGTGAACCCATTTTTGTCAGCGTTCGAAAGATCTAAATGATGATGACTCACTGTCAGACATCGTCGTTCATCGTCCAACCAAAACCAAAGGGGAGGGCCGATTAGCCTTCTCGCCTGTGCAACCTGGGGATCCAAAGGGAAAGGGCCGAAGCCATCCGAGTACCACTGAAGCGTTCAACCATCGATCGCATCAGATCGGCATCGACAATAATAATAATAATAATAATAATAATACGCAATAAAACCGTATTTTCAACGATTCAAACGGAAACATGTGCTTTGATACAAATTATTGGATTTAATAATCCACCGAAAAGAAAGAATGATCAAATCCATGTTCTGATTAAACCGTTGAAATCAAATTTAAAATAAAACTTAATGCAGAAGTGTTACCTGAATCCATAGCGCTTCGGTAGATCGCTGATGGTATGATCTTCAAGAACTTGTATATGTGATCCTTTATCTTTTTCTAGACCTAATGAGAGGGACTAAATTCTCTTTCTAACTTACGGAAAACCTGAACAGAGGGCCGTTATATAAGGTTTTGGGACAATAAGCTAATGTGTTTGGGAGTCTGTACAGGGCAGGTTTTTTTACATAGTGTACCATACCATATAAGATATCGCAGAGTCCACCAAGATTAGATCACATAAATCAGACCTGAACCTAAGTCAGTTTTACAATGTGTGGTTCAATGTATGTGCACACGATTTTCTAACATCTAGCCCGTGAACACCCACAAGAAGGATCTCTTATATGCTATTATCGATGAAAAGTCATGTCTTGTGTGACAGAAAACAACCGCATTCACAATACCTTTTCTAGAGAAGATTTCACAATTTTCGCCAACAAACCTTCAGAGCTTCTCGCTTAAGATCGATTCCCCCTGGGATCATAAAAGTGGCTTGTGCAAAATGTCCTTTGCGAGCTAGGGCACTCACCAGGGGTTTATTATCCAGGCGGGAGGGTCAATCAAGTGATTCTCACTTCCTAGGCAGCACCTCATGAAATATATATAGAGAGAGTAATGCGTAGCAGCCTAATCAAAACACAATTGTGTAGATCCAACGGCCAGCATCACTATTATTTAAAAAAAAAAAACTAAAACGCACTCACGCATTTCCCCTCTCCCTCTGTTTCCCCAACCCCACAGCGATGCAGTCTTCACCTCTCTCTCTCTCTCTCTCTATATATATATATATATATATATATATCTCTCTCTCTCTCTCTCTCTCTCTCTCTATATATATATATATATATATATATAGAGAGAGAGAGAGAGAGAGAGAGAGAGAGAGAGAGAGAGAGAGACTCATCATGGCTAAAAGACTGATCATGCAAATTCACGAGCAGATTAAAGACATCAGGGAAAAAAAAGGTAGGATGGAAAATTTTGCTTATAAAATACAAAGCCAAGCAAAATGTCCCGAAACAAGCACTCAGCCATCAAGGCAAACAAGATGTATAAACATATAAACACAGTCATCACCAACCATACATTCAATCTGCAATTCACAGAAGACTGCAAGAGAATACTGTGACATGTACAACAAATTGCACAAGATCTTCAGGCAGACTTCTCTGTGTTCTGGGGCGATGGGATAGAGTGCGACAGCTTCTTGTACGACTCAGAACATGAGTAGGAAAATTCAACCATGGCGTTGAAGAGGGAAGGCAAGCCCGTCTTCAGACTACCCAATGACTTTTCCCTTGTTTGTTTGCAGAGCTTCTGGTATAATTCCAGCTCTTCTTCCCACCTTTTCTTGCTAACTTGGACTTGATAATCCTTCTCTTCCACAACAGGATCCTTGTCACTGCTGCCCTCAGCCCTGTCAGGATCGATGTCCTCCTCGGGTCGTTTTTTCTGCTTGTACCTCTCTAGCCACTCCTTGTAACTACGAAGTTTCTTGTCGTAGTCTCTCTTAGCATCCTCACACTTATGCCTCTGGTTCAGCTCCTCCTGTTGCTGTACAAATATAGCTTTTACAACTGCAGAAAAGCTTGTTATGGCATTCTTGGTCACGTCATCAGGCAGATGCTCAAGTTCATCATTCCATTCTTTAAGGAGGTTCTTAATGGGAGGATCGACGACCCTTGGTGGTGAGGAAACTTTATCCTTCAAGCTGCTTTCTATGGGAATTAAGCTAAGCCGCACCCAATTGTTCAGTGTTTCGATATATTCTTTCTGATGTTGCACCAGCTTCTGGAATTCCAAGCCCCAGTCACTCGTAACATTGCAGAGCTGTTCTGTACGTTTATGGTGTGATTCAAACGTTTCTTTGCAAGCATTGGATATGTCAAGGAGCCTGAAGTTGTTAACAGTCATCTTCTGATTAACGTGACTGGCATGCATGGTCTCCCACATAGAAGCCATCCTGATACAGAAGATGCAGCGTGTCAGGTGGCCAGAAACTACTTGTTCAGCCTTAAAAAAATGCATGTAGTGGCCATAATCACCTAAACATAGTTACAACACTTCGAGTAACGTGTTCTCTAAAGTCAACAAATCCTGTCAAAGGCCTCATGTTCGGCATGTTGTCTTACTATTGATCAATCTAGTAACCTAGGCTAAAAATAAAGTTCATGTAGATCTTCATCTAAGCCTTAGTTCCTACATGTCAGTCACGGGTTTCCCATCCATGAAACAGGAAAAGCAGCAACAAAAGATGGATCAGCGAAGATGGTCAACGAAGAGAGAGATGAGCCCAGGATCAGTTAATATGGTTTCACCACTAGTGGCAACTCAGAAAACACTTAGTTTTAGTTGATATCATGTACAAAATCACTTATTGCAAACAGAATTAATGCAACTGACTACTAAGAATTTCACAATCAGTTAGAAAGCAAATAAGAAACTCGTTCATATAGATATGAATCACAAGTGCTGATAAATTTGGTTGCTTGAAACTTCAACACGGTGGAAACAATAAATTAAGACCCTAATTTGGGACACAGGATTCAGATATAAGAAACAATATCTATCAGCAGAAACAGATGTATATACTGTTCAAAAAGTTTCTTTTGTTTCATAAACCAAGCTCTAGTTACATGAAAGCAATAGAAGAAAGACCAGACCAAAATACCAACTAAAAAACTTCACTTCTCAACAATATGCTGACCCTCAAGTATGAAGGCTGTCACTGAGAAGCAAAGCCAAGGGTTCAAGACATCCTTATAATGATAGACTCTAAAATGCAACTCACCCATGGTGCCACTAGGGTATTGATATAAGGAACACAACTCAGAAACATGATGTGAGGGAGAACTTACCAACTTTGGTAAACAGGTGACAAACATTGACAACTACAAAGATATCATATACTGTCTTTAAACACAAGGATTTTGGTACTTTGGTACAAGAGCATATACAGCATAAGAAATAACAGAAATACTGGTAAAACAAAAATTTTGAATATTAAAGAAGGTATCCCGAGACACATGGAAGACATTGCGAGGCATGACTCAAGGGGGTAAGACCCATGAATGCTACAAAGAAACTAATGTATCATGGACATTATCTATTTGTGCAGAAAAAGTAATTTCCATCATAGTAAGCTATAATCCACCCAAATGTCCAGTAAGAAGTAATCAACAAGGATTGAATCAGAACAACAGTTGACCATCCCAACCTCTTTTCCAAGTTCTAACTTGTAAGTTTGTAATTACAAATGCATAACTACATCATGCTGACTGCAGATGTACTGAGGAAGCCTCGTGCTATTTCACATTGACAGTGTTATGCAGTTGTGTTGGTGCATGCTGTCTTCTACAAACTGTGACTTAGTTCTTGCAACTCATATGTGTTCCTTTAACTTTGAGCTCTCTACAACATCAAAAGTCTCCAGTTATAGAGTCCTATTCGTCTGCAGCTGTAAACTCTAATCACACTCACCAGCCTTATCATATCATTCAATTTGCTATGGACAAGGCAGACGAGTCATATAAAAGTATACACGATCAACATTTAAAAGTTTTACCATTTAAGTTCACAAACCTGGAAGAGGTAAAAAATGGTTGAAAATATGGACATGGTGATTAAAGCTGCTAGGTAAAATGCTTAGTGGGAACTACAGAATACACAATGTCAACGACTGCTACCGACAAAATTTGCCACGTGAGAGCCCAACAAATTGCACCACCCTTATACAGTTATCCCTATAAGTGATGACTGGTCACCTTATCCTGGACTGCTCCTATGTTAAATTAAGTTCAATTCATTGGCTTACATAAAGAATAAGAATCATGCAGAATTCATGATCTAAACCATATCTTCCAAGAAAGAATATGAGTTGGCACTAATGGATCTATAGAAGGCAACACAATTTTCATGTGGGCGTACAGTTGCAAATGGCAGCATCCTTGCCACAGGAAGTTAACATGTTCAAATGAAAGCAAACAGCAAAAGAGAGAAAAATAAAATCAGAAACATCCATAAATAGAAAAAGGTAGCAAGATAAAAACGAATATATTTGATGGTTCATAGAGATGGATATAAGTGTGTCCATCTGTATTTTCTTGATTGATTGCATCTTACCCATTAACAAGCTCCACAAGTTTTGGATAGAGTAGTTCATCACGCAAGCGATAAATCTCTGAGACAGTGGAATCCATGGATTGCATATCGACAATGTATTTTGTGTGTAGATGACTTACAGCAGCTTTAGTTCTTTCAAGTGCCTCAGAACTAACACCATGTTTTGTTTGCTTATTTAGCGAAGCCATCTTCCTTTGATACTCAATTTTTATAGTCTCACCTGCCTGAAGGCCACAATTTGAATAAGTGAAAGATTCAGAAGAAATCAACAACTCCACATGATCTAAAGAACTTGCCAGTAAACCAATAAAAGACACATCAATTTCCATATAATGCAAGATGCAGCTACCTATGTTATCATGAAAAATATCCACTGGAAGCCTATCAGCCAAGACAATGTGCAAAAGAACCAATATTGTGACTGATTTTTTAATCTGAACCATGTCATAAGTACCATAAAAAATATGAACCTGTATGACACATGTGTTAAAATGTACACTCAAAATCAATATTGTAAGTATAAATATATATACTTATATACATAGAGATACGTATACATATTCTATATGTATACGTATCTCTATATATAAGTATATATATTTATATATTTTTATCTTTTTTACCCGAAAGGGGTATTTTTGTCATTTTACATTTTGCGCATATTCCATTTGGAATATGCTGTAATTTTTCCATTATTTTTTGCAATTCTTTTAATTTTATTTTTTTCTTTTTTGCACTTTCAAAAAGTGCATTGGGGGTCTCCCCAATAGAGTCGTTGGGGAGCCCCCAACGGTCACAATTGTGACCGTTGGGAGCTCCCCAACGACTCCTTTGGGGAGCCCCCTCTTGCCTTCTTTCTTCTTGTATAAATAGGGGTGTTCCCCCTTTGTATTTTCTCAAGCTTGAGAGTCTCAAGCATTTGCTTTTATATATTGAAATACATGCATTATTGCATGTTTATTATTTATACACTTTTTGTGTATTTTGTTCAAGTGTTGTGAGAGTGCTTTCGTGCACTTCTTTTATAAGGTTTTTATGCTTGTTTATGTATTGTCTCTTCGTAGACAATTTCACATGGTATCAGAGCTCGGTTGTTGATTGGAGATCGTGAGATCCGCCTTTGTTCGAGTGCCTCGAAAACCGTGCCTTCGGATTTTTTGAGATTGAAGTGGTGGATCTTGTTTCTCAAATATTTTAGAAGGATCTTGTGCTAAGAAGAAGTGGAAACATCGTATTGGTACGCTTTTTTTCTTCTTCTCTCTACGTCTTAATGGGTGAGAAAGAGTCTCACTTTGCCCTTGGCTTCAAGTTGAATGGGTCCAACTATCATATTTGGGCCGGGAATATGGAGGCCCACATAAAAGGAAAAGGATTGTGGGGTTATGTGCAAGGAACAATTCCGGAACCGGAACCCAAGATAACCATAATGGACGGAAGTGAAATCAAGATTCTTGAGGGAGAGGAAAGGATCAAAACTCTTGAAGAATACTCAAAGAAACACGACGAATGGGAAATGAAGAATTTCAAGATTCTTTCTTGGTTCTTCGCATCCGTCGAAACAAAGATTAATGCCAACATTATCAAATTCAAAAAGGCATCGGAAGCTTGGCATTATCTCGAGAAGATGTATACATCAAGAGACCTATCTCATAAGTATTACCTTCAAAAGAAGGCCCTCTCCCTTACTCAAGGTGAAATGTCTATTAGGGAATATTTTGCCGATCTTTCCTCTATTTGGGATGAGCTCTTTATGCTTGAACCAAAATGGAGTGGAGAGGCAATTGAACTCCGCCACAAGCAACTTGAAGAAGATCGTTTCTTCAATTTTTTGAATGGGTTAAGACCGGAATTTGAGCAAATAAGGTCATCACTTCTATCCTCATTTACTCCTCCCTCTCTTGAAGATGTTCTCACCAAATTAAGTGGTGAGGAGACTCGTATGAATTTATGTAAACAAGGACCAAGTGTTCTTATGGTTCCTTGTAATTATGAAGAAAATAATGAGGTTAATGCCGTATCAAGACCCGGAAATAATGTAAAGACCTATCGTCCTCCTCACTTTAAATTCCAAAATCAAGGAGGAGATGGTGGACAAAGAGGGAAGCGGGACTATAGCAAGACTATATGTCACTTTTGTAAAGAACCGGGGCATATCAAGCCGGTATGTCCCAAATGGAAGAAGCTCCTTGCTATGGCCACCACCGGCGCACCACAAAAGGAAGAGGCATCATCAAGTGGGTCACTCTCATTGAACCAAATAATGGAAGCCCTTCAACCTCTTCTCAAGGGAGCTACATCCGGTGCCGCCGTGTCTACTTCTTCCATTCCAGGTAAAGTCCCTTGGCTTTTGGACTCAGGTGCATCCTTTCATATGTCCCCAAACATGTTTTCACTTTCCGATTATTCAAAAAATACTTCTCCATCCTTTGTTTCCACTGCGGATGGAACTTCTCTTGAAATTAAATGAATAGGTAATTTTGAAACTCAAGACTTTTTTATTCCAAAAATTAGATTTATACCTAAACTTAATTTAAATCTTCTTTCTGTTTCTCAACTCTCGGATCATGGTTGTGATATTAAATTTTCATGTGATAAATGTTTAATACAGGATCGCCTGTCCGGGAAATTGATTGGGGAAGGCTTTAGAAAAGGCGATTTATACTACATGGAATCTCTTCGAGTTCCAAAATCTTTTTGTAATGTTGCCCGAAACAAAGATATAAACATGTGGCACAAAAGACTTGGTCATCCTAATATCACCAAGTTGTCTTACTTACATTTTGCAAAAGACCTATGTAAAAGTTCCTTTTCTTGTAATGACTGTATTCTCGGAAAAATGAAAAGTTTACCTTTTGAGCAAAGAACTATGTTCTCATCAAAACCCTTTGAAATTGTTCATTCCGATGTTTGGGGACCGGCACCTGTTGTCTCAAAAGGAGGTTTTTCTTATTATGTTATTTTTGTGGATGATTTCTCTAGATATTCATGGATCTTTTTTCTTAAATTCAAACATGAAGTCTTTTCATGCTTTAGAACTTTCCATTCGATGATCAAGAATCAATTTAATAGTAACATAAAGATTTTTAGAAGTGATTCTGGAGGAGAATATCTCTCCAACCAATTTAAAATATATCTTGAAGATCAAGGAATCATTCACCAAAGATCTTGTCCTAAAACCCCCCAACAGAATGGGTTGGCCGAAAGAAAACATAGACATATTATTGAGACCACTAGAACCCTTCTTATTTCCCAAAACATACCAAAAAATTTTTGGGCTGAAGCTGCACTTGCTTCTGTTTATCTGATAAATCGTTTGCCTTCTAGATTATTAGGAAAAATATCCCCTTTTGAGATTTTATATAAACTTGAACCAGATTATAATAGATTACGAGTCTTCGGGTGTAAGTGTTTCATACTTACGGATAAGAATGACAAACTCTCTCCCAAGGCTATCCCCTGCGCTTTTCTTGGCTATTCTGAAACTCAAAAGGGATTTCGGTGTTATGATCTTCGAGAAGATAAGTTATATGTCTCTAGAAATGTAACTTTTTTGGAAAATGAAAGTGGATTTGAAAAAAATGTTTTGCAACAAGAAAATTTTGATTATTCCTTCCTTTTTGACTTATTGTCTAGTAATGATGATGTATCTAGTGATGATGATGTATCATCAAACCATGATGAGGACATTGAGGGTAATGTCGAAGAGCATAACCAACAAGAAGGCAGGAGTTCAAGTGATCCAATAACATACTCACGTAGAAACCAAGACACCTTTAGAAGTGCTATTGATCAATATAGTGAACTTGTTCCTGTTCTCGATCACCGTAGATCCGAGAGAAATAGGAGACCTCCAACTCGTTTTGTCTCCTTTGATTCCTTTTCACCCCGATATAGGACTTGTCTTAGTGCCATTCATTCTTATTTTGAACCTAGAAACTTTGAAGAAGCTAAAAAATGTATAGAATGGCAAGAAGCTATGCAAAATGAACTTAATGCTCTTAAAAGGGCTGAAACTTGGGATTTCGAAACTCTACCCATAGGAAAGAAAACTATAGGTTGTCGATGGGTTTTTAAGGTTAAAACTAAGAGTGACGGATCCCTTGAAAGGTATAAGGCTCGCTTAGTTGCAAAAGGGTATGGGCAAGAGTATGGAATTGATTATGAAGAAACTTTTGCTCCTGTAGCCCGAATGGTTACAGTTAGATGTCTCATTACTATTGCATCTATTAAAAATTGGAACATTTTTCAAATGGATGTGAAAAATGCTTTTTTAAATGGTGATCTTAACGAAGAAGTATATATGGATGCCCCACCAGGCATGAAGATTCCTGAAAATAAAGTTCTTCGTCTTCGAAAGGCTCTTTATGGATTGAAACAGGCTCCCAAAGCCTGGTATGATAGATTTACCAGTGTAATGTTGGAAAATGGTTTCTTCTCATGCTATACTGACACTGCTCTATTTACTAAGAAATCTAAAGCAGGGATTGTAATATTATTGCTCTATGTTGATGATATGTTAATTACAGGTGATGATGTTCAAGGAGTCAAGGGTATTAAGTCCGTCTTGACTTCAAAATTTGAGATGTCAGACTTGGGTTTTCTGACATATTTTCTTGGAATTGAGGTTGCTTATTCGCAACGTGGTTATTTTTTATCTCAGTCTAAACTTGCTTGTGAGATTATTGACAGATCCGGGATTTCTGATGACAAAGTATGCGAAACTCCTGAAGTTGTGGGAGCAAAAATGAAAATTGACGATGGTGTTCCTTTAACCGATCCTACCCCTTACAGGCAGCTGGTAGGTTCGTTAATGTATCTTAGTATTACTAGACCTGACTTATCACATGCTATACACATCGCCAGTCAGTTTCAGCACGCTCCCACAACCGTTCATATGAGTGCTGTTCTTCGCATCGTCAGATACTTGAAGGGCACAATAAATAAGGGAGTATTTCTATCTTCTTCTTCTGATTTAAAATTACTTGCTTATACTGACTCAGATTGGGGAGGTGACCCTAGTAACCGTCACTCCACCACTGGTTTTTGTGTTTTTCTAGGTGAATCTTTGATTTCATGGCGATGTAAAAAGCAACAGAAAGTCTCTTTGTCATCCACTGAAGCCGAATACAGAGCCATGGCATCCACTACCATGAAAATTGTATGGATTCGACAACTTTTGGAAGATATGGGAGTACCTATCCGAGAACCAACAAAGCTGTGTTGTGACAATAAAAGTGCAATCTATATTGCCAAAAATCACACCTTTCACGAGCGAACAAAGCATATAGAGATGGACTGCCATTATGTCAGAGAAGAATACTTGAAGAAGGTCATTGATCTACCATACGTGACGTCTGAGTATCAACTTGCGGACTTCTTCACAAAGGCTCTTTGTTCGCCTAGATTTCATTTCCTTCTGGACAAACTTGCGGTTATCACACCGTAAGTTTGAGGGGGGGTGTTAAAATGTACACTCAAAATCAATATTGTAAGTATAAATATATATACTTATATACATAGAGATACGTATACATATTCTATATGTATACGTATCTCTATATATAAGTATATATATTTATATATTTTTATCTTTTTTACCCGAAAGGGGTATTTTTGTCATTTTACATTTTGCGCATATTCCATTTGGAATATGCTGTAATTTTTCCATTATTTTTTGCAATTCTTTTAATTTTATTTTTTTCTTTTTTGCACTTTCAAAAAGTGCATTGGGGGTCTCCCCAATAGAGTCGTTGGGGAGCCCCCAACGGTCACAATTGTGACCGTTGGGAGCTCCCCAACGACTCCTTTGGGGAGCCCCCTCTTGCCTTCTTTCTTCTTGTATAAATAGGGGTGTTCCCCCTTTGTATTTTCTCAAGCTTGAGAGTCTCAAGCATTTGCTTTTATATATTGAAATACATGCATTATTGCATGTTTATTATTTATACACTTTTTGTGTATTTTGTTCAAGTGTTGTGAGAGTGCTTTCGTGCACTTCTTTTATAAGGTTTTTATGCTTGTTTATGTATTGTCTCTTCGTAGACAATTTCACAACATGCACACAAAGTGGACTTAGCTCCAGTCATAATAACAAGCCTTAATAATCAAACTTGTTCTCAAAATATCATTGTCAATGCCATTTCTAGGGATTTTGGAAAAAAAAAAAGGAGCGGAAAGTTCTAGTAAGAATATGATAAATGTTGGGAGTGAATTGAATTGAATTTAAATGACTTTTCCAAATCTCTATAAATTTGAGAACCTAGGAAAACCCTTGAAATTTTGTATCCTTCTTTTTTTTACTTTTCCAAAGGCAAAACATCACCAAAGAAAATTTTGAAATCTTGAAGATCTCTGTTAATGCAGCTCTTATAGATGCAGTTATACTCTTTGAGAAATTAGAGCCAAAGACACATGTTTGTTTCACTTAAATTAACTAAAACAAATTTGAAGTTCCGAGAATTCAAATTTTGTCACGGATGATGAATTCCATAGAAACAGGAAGCCAAGCAAAGAGAACATGACAATATAAGCAATGAAGAGATTTTGAGGTCCACCTTTACTTCATCATAAAGTTTCTTTTCCCATGCAAGCAATTGATCAAGCACAGTTGCATGAGTTTCAGAATCTTCTGCATCAAATGCGTCCTTCTTGTCATCAGGGTTATGGATTCCACTGAATGACCGGTTCCACGTGATAACATGCATGACTTGTGCAGAATGATCAATGTGTCCTGTATAAAGCATGATATGTTAGATTAGATCCAAAAATGCATTTTAATTAGAGAATATCTATAATTCCACTTATGTAAACAGATTCAAAATCGAGATCCTTTGGCAAAAATAAATGATGCTACTTCTACCATCCAGCAACCAGCACCAGTTGGAGAAATATATCAGATACATTATTAGGTTGATTTCTTGATATTTTTTTATACCAGTTCAAACTTCAGATAATACAAAATAAAAACACATGCTTGAGAAAATGAGATGATTAGTGACTACATTAACTGCAACACCTGGAGAAATAACAACCACAGTTCCATAGGGTTAACAACCAAAACTAGGCCTTGCCAACTCATGGCAGCATACCATGTATCCAATATCAAGTGCTTGCTCTGTTGCTCAGAATCTTCTTCAGCAAACCAGTCACAAGGATCTTCCACGCTTAGAACCAAGTAGAACCAGAGTAGTAATAGCAGTATCAACATCACTTCGTTGTTCATCCTCGACAATGCAGTAGAGTGACTCTAACCTTGTGACTATGGTCCATACGAATGGGAAATGAATATATCGCCACAAGGGTCATACTAAGTATAACTCTTTTGCAATGGGAGCCTATTAACTCCATCATCTACAATCAGAAAACTGCTCAAGTTTTCATGCCACCAGAATCATATGAAGGTAACCATAGTGATCCACACTCGACACTATACAAGATTCTCCCAAATGAATCAAAGAAGCTGAAAACTAATCAATTACCATAGTGAAACCAGCATTTAAGCAGTGCAAAAGTGTTGGGTTGGGTACCGGGTCCGCCCATGATGGGCGAGATCCGAACCCGGCCCACCATTTTAGGAGGGGACGGTTTTGGAAACCGACCCCCCCCTTTCTTTTCTGGTGTCTCTCTCATTTTGAAAACAGAAGTGGAAAAGAGGGAAACGGTTGTGCACATTTGCTGTGGAAAAGAAGGAAACTGCTGTGCACATTTGCTGTGTATGTACACAGTGATTAAATGTGCACAATAGAAGAAAGAAGAAGAAAACGGTGATAGTGAATCAGTGGACATTTGGTCTGTGGATAATCGTTCTCTCCAAGTGAGAGCACGAACTCGTTGAGCAAAGCAAGCATCATCGATCCGTTTTTTTTGCTTCCGCAACAACCTGAAAGGTATGTATTCGAATCTCAACATTGGTATCAGAGCAACGGGTTTTAGATGCTCGTTTTTGCTTGCGAATTTATTTTTTTTGTTGATTCATGGCCGGAATAAGAAGGGGTTCATGTTGGACGCATGCTATGGGGGCTTGTTTATATCCCTAGTGCCGAGGGCAACCCGATGGGCCAAGCCTACTCGGCTTGCCATGGGACAGGTTAGGGATGGCATGGGCGGGGCATGAGCCAGCCCAACATGATGGGTCTGACCTGCAGCCAGAAGGGCTGCTAAAACTCATGCCTTGGCCCTGAAGCACAAGCCACAGGCCTGCTCAGGACCTGTGGCAGCAATGGCCGGAATTTTTTTTGCTCCTAGCCTGCGGCATATGCCGCAGGCTCAGTCCGGCCTGACCCGGCCCTGTGGCACAGGCCGCAAGCTTGTTTACTCCTGGCCCTGCGGCATAGGCCGCCGGCTTAGCCCGGCCTGACCGGTCCTGCGGTACAGGCCGCAGGCCGAGACCCAGCCCTACGGCATAGGCCGCGGGCAAAGCCCGGCCAGAACCCGTTCCTGCAGCATAGGCTGCAGACTTAGCTCAGCCTGATCCAGCCCTGCAGCATAGGCTGCAGGCTTAGCTCTTGGCCCTGCAGCACAGGCCGTGGGCCGAGTTCATAGAACTGCGGCAAAGGCTGAGAAATTTTTTGGCTGTACCCTGGTAGGGCCAGGGTCCTTGTGGGTCGAGGCATTTTAGCTAATGGTTGGAGCCACGAATGAGTCGGGCATTCATGAATCCATTTTTATTATTTATTATATATTTTATTCATGTATATGAATGAATATGATATAATCATATTGATTATACGATGAATTTTTAAGTACTTTGGAAGTACTTATTCTATGAATTAATATCTTATTCAAACAGTCATAATACAGTTTAGATGAATATAATTATCTTAGGGAAAGTGAGAGATGATTGTGAACGTAGTGATCTTTCGATTCCACACCCTATGAAAAATTATATGTTATCTAATCGTGTGATTATAACTGCATATAGATGTGCTAATGATTAGATCATAACATGCTTGAATAACATTTTTTTTGCGCATTGTTTTATTCTTATCTAAAAGGACATGGCTGCACCAAGTAAATCAATAATGGACTTGGCACGTATTGAAAAACTGAATGGTGATAATTATGATATATGGCATAGAAAGATTCAGTTTACACTGGAGGAGGCTGAGGCCTTGGAGGCTCTCAACCATACTGTGGAACGACCTGAAATTGGTACTGGGGCACAATCTCGTAAGGATATAGAAACCTATGAGAAATGGAAGCGCATGAATACTGTTGCGCGTGTCACCATGCTATGTTCTATGCAGGATGACATCATGTGCCAATTTGAGCATTATAAGACTGCTCAACAGATGTGGATGGCCCTTAAAGATAAGTTTGGGGGAACATCAGCCACAAAACTAAGGAGGCTAACCATCAGGTTCGATTCATACAGAAAGTCCCCTCAGCACACCATGAGCCAGCATCTCAGGGAGATGGCAAACATGATTAGAGAGCTCAATAGTGCAGGGCATACCCTTACAGATGAACAACAGGTCCAGGCTGTGATTCGTTCTCTGCCACACAGTTGGGAACATATGAAAATTAATATGACTCATAACGAAAGTATTAAGACTTTCGATGATATCGCCCGTCATGTAGAACTGGAAAATGATCGCCTTGAAGCGACTCAACAATCTGGCATGAGGGCATATGTGGCAGAAAGTTCGAAAAAGCAAAAATCTTTTAAGAAGAAATTCTATGGACCAAGAAGGTTCAAGAAGGGTAATAAGAAGGGACAAGACAAAGAGCAAGAAAAGAAGCCTTATCAGCGCTCTGGGAAGCGTGGAAGTAAGAAAAATAAGGCAAATGCAAAATGCTTTAAGTGTGGCAATTTGGGTCACTATGCTCGTGAATGTCATGAGCAGAAGAAGACTCAGGAGCCACTGACCATGTGACCAAAGACCGCACAAACTTCGTCGAATATAGGAAGATGCCATCTGGTTCGAAGTGGTTGTTCCTGGGGAATAACACTAGAGCAGAAGTCAAAGGAATCGGGACTTGCAAATTGGATTTGCGAGGAAGACGATCTCTATTATTATATGATGTTCTGCATGTTCCAGAGATTCGACGAAATTTAATTTCAGTTTCTGCTTTGTCTATGTTAAACTATAAACTTGTGTTTGGGGATGTCAATGTTGACATCATTTGTGGACAAACTTTAGTTGTTTCTGGTTTCTTGATGAATGGTTTCTATGTGTTGGACACAGAACTTATTAATTTGAATGTTAATGATGAATGTTTTTCACTTGTTTCAACTGCTAATAATATGGATGTGGATGTATCTGTATGGCATGCTCGGCTTGGACATATAGGGCAAAAGAGAATGGATAGGCTCGCACGAGAGGGTCTTTTGGGATCCCATGCGAAGATTGAAATGCCTATATGTGAGCATTGTCTTGCTAGAAAAGCAACTCGATTACCTTTTGGAAAGGCAATTAGAGCAACCTATCCTCTTCAATTAATTCATTCAGATATATGTGGGCTAATGAATGTGGCAACGAGGCATGGAGCTTCATATTTCATCACTTTTATTGATGATTATACACGATTCAGCCATGTGTATTTAATTACGCATAAATCTGAAGCATTGGATTGCTTTAGATCTTTTATGAACATGGTAGAGAATCAACTTGATCGTAGGATCAAGGCTTTGAGAACAGATCGTGGACGTGAATATCTATCCGAACAATTCAAGGGATTGTGTGATGATAAAGGGATAGATAGACAATTAACTACTCCTCGAACTCCGCAACAAAATGGTGTTGCAGAAAGGAGGAATAGGACCCTCTTAAAGATGGTCAGGTCCATGATGGCGCAGGCAAATTTACCTATTTCCTTTTGGGGTGATTGCTTATTAACTGCCGCTCATGTATTAAATCGTGTACCATCTAAATCTATTTATTCAACTCCCTATGAATTGTGGAAAGGCAGAAAGCCAGAATTGGCTTATCTCAGGCCCTGGGGGTTTGCTGCATATGTCCATAATCTTTCCCATCAATATGGAAAATTGGGTCCTAGGGGAAAGAAGTGTATCTTTATAAGATACTGTGAACATTCAAAAGGATATGTATTCTTAGGAGAGAATACTGATGGGAGTATTTCTGAAATAGATTCTAGAGATGCCACATTTATTGAAAGTGAATTTCCTAAAAGGGGAGAGATAGAGCGTCACTTCCAGTTCTATGAATTGGATGATGAAGATCAATATAAAGAGATTGATCATCATGTTTTAGAGACACAAGAGGATGTGTTTATACCACTATTGGATAGTGGGAGTAACACTCAAGTGGATATTGATTTTGATGAAGATCTGACAACTCGAAAGAGTCTGAGGAAGAGAATTCCTCGTCAGAGATTCCAAATCGAAGGGGAAGCCTTTGTGGTTTTGCCCCAAGATGATAATATACCTAAGAGTGTTAGAGATGCTCTATCTTGTCCTAAAAGGAATGAATGACACAAGGCAATGGAAGAGGAAATGAAATCCATGGCATCCAACGAGGTCTGGGATCTTGTTAATCTTTCAAAAGGAAGAAAACCTATTGGGAGCAAATGGGTTCTCAATATTAAAAGAAATGTTGATGGATCTATCGAGCGATATAAAGCTCGTTTGGTTGCTAAAGGATACACACAAATGGCAGGGATAGACTATGATGAAACATTCTCACCTGTGGTCAAATTGACCTCTATTCGCCTTTTGTTAGCCATAGTGTCACATATGGATTTAGAATTACATCAGATGGACGTTAAAACTGCATTCCTTAATGGAAAACTAGATGAAGAAATATATATGGAACAACCCGAGGGGTTTGTTACTGCTGGTTTTGAGCGCAAAGTGTGCAAGCTCAAACGATCCATTTGTGGATTAAAGCAGTCATCCAGACAGTGGTATTTAAGGTTTCATGAAACTATCATGAGCAATAACTTTGCTATGATTGATGAGGACCACTGTGTTTATCTTAAGCGTCAAGGTCCAAAATTTGTGATTCTAACTCTATATGTGGATGATATTTTATTGGCTAGTAATCATTTGGAGTTTCTAAAAATCATTAAAGAGTGGTTGTCCATTCATTTTGAAATGAAAGACATGGGTGAAGCATGCTTTATGCTGGGCATAGAGATAAAAAGAGACCGTTCAAAAAGACTTCTTTCTCTTTCACAAGAGTCATATATAAAGAAGGTCTTAGAACGATTTCATATGCAAGATAGTAAACCCATAGATACTCCTGTTGCAAAAGGGAATGATTTAAGTCTTAAGATGTGTCCAAAGGAATCTAAAGAAATAGAAGCTATGTCCAAAGTCCCTTACTCCAGTGCAGTAGGCAGCCTTATGTACCTTATGATGTGCACCCGACCTGACATATGTTATGCAATAGGGTTGGTGAGTAGATATCAAGTTAATCCAGGACAAGACCATTGGAAGGCTGTCAAGAGGATTATGAGATATCTTAAAAGCACATCGGATTCAGTTCTTTGTTACCATGGTGATAACATGCGTGTGGTAGGCTATACTGACGCAGATTGGGGTGGGGACCCTGATGAGCGTAAGTCTACGTCTGGCTATGTGTTCTTGATGAACAATGGAGCTATATCTTGGTGTAGCAAGAAGCAGACGTGTGTAGCCTTGTCCACAATGGAAGCTGAATTTGTTGCAGGATCGTTCGCAGTGCAGGAATGTGTTTGGTTAAGGAGATTCATCAAACATTTGGGACTCTCTTCTGAAGCAAAACTACCAGTGACTTTATTTTGTGATAATCAAGCGGCAATTGCGTTTGCTAAGGATCCCAAGTTTCACAATAGAACCAAACATATTGATACGAGATGCAAGTATATGCGCGATATTGTATCTAAAGGCAAGGTTGCCTTGGCATATGTTAATACCCAAGATATGGTGGCAGATCCCTTTACTAAGCCTATCTATAGGGATTCTTATGTTAAACATGTAAAATCTATGGGTATTTGTAAGATTTGATATGCTAATGTTATTCATATTTTCTTTCTATGATCATTGTATAGCATGTTGCACATCTATATGAGTATGCTACCAGGTTTGAGATAAATCTTCTCACACGGATTTATCGCCTCAGACGCTACTTGTGGGCGGGCTGAGATGAGATGTAACAAAATCCAGGATTGCTGAATTAAGAAGCATGTCGGATTTTGGGGATATCATGTGATTATAACTCAAAAGAGTGGGAGTACAATGAGTTATGATATCCGCCATATATATACGTATATGGGATGCATCGCCCTAACCGGGTTAGGATGAGGTCTTGTGTATATTTAACTATATGGAGAGACCGACCTTGATATCTAAATATCAAGGGTAACCTGGTTGACCAGATCTGAGGACTTGGATAGACATTGCATGGGAATGTGCATCCTGAAGGACTCAAGTTAGTTTCTCGGGAAGGAACTGAACTAATAAAAATCTGTACGGCAAAGAATTTATGGTGTATGCATACACTCACTGGAGTGAGAAAGTCTTGCCGTAATACGTGAGTCATACCACGTATGTCACACCATGACTATAAGTCGACCACAAAAGGAAATGAAGAATGGTCCATGCTTCTTCATTGTGTGAGTCCTTAATATATATATAGATATAGATATATATATTTTGATGTCCTTATTGACTTTTAACCTTATTTTAAGGAGAAAGATGAGTGTTGCTACTTTAGCATGTTGCTTAAGGCCATGTATGATTCGGTCTAAAAGAACATGTCTGGGAAAGCAACTTATCTTGATTCAAAGAATAAGAGTTGGAAAGGAAGATCATTTGACATTTTCAGATTATGCACATGTTAAAAGCTAGCTTATTTTTTCGCATCCTGGGGATGTTTATGAGTTTATGATGAAACATGTGGCATAATGAAAGGCCTTGTCTAGCATAGCTTAGCACTATAATATGTGTAGAGGGATTCAGTATGCTAGAATATGAAAAATGTATTTGATCTAGGACACAGTGAGCTTTTTACTTGGCTTGTGCAGGTATACCTTGTGTTATCTTATTGTTTGCAGGTTTAGACTATTATGTTACACTAATCGGTACATAATATGTCTCCACTCCCTAAGCTCACGGGTCGCACGGTCCATTTGCCAGTATGAATACCTGATGTTATTCACCATATGGACACCTTTGGTGTTCTTTCTTCTTATATCTCTTCCCATCACGTACGAGTGGGAGAATGTTGGGTTGGGTACCGGGTCCGCCCATGATGGGCGAGATCCGAACCCGGCCCACCATTTTAGGAGGGGACGGTTTTGGAAACCGACCCCCCCCCCCTTTCTTTTCTGGTGTCTCTCTCATTTTGAAAACAGAAGTGGAAAAGAGGGAAACGGAACGGCTGTGCACATTTGTTGTGTATGTACACAGTCATTAAATGTGCACAATAGAAGAAAGAAGAAGAAAACGGTGATAGTGAATCAGTGGGCATTCGGTCTGTGGATAATCGTTCTCTCCAAGTGAGAGCACGAACTCGTTGAGCAAAGCAAGCATCATCGATCCGTTTTTTTTGCTTCCGCAACAACCTGAAAGGTATGTATTCGAATCTCAACCATAGTGAAACCAGCATTTAAGCAGTGCAAAAGAATTGCATTTGTTCACAACTCAACAAATCTAGATATCTGCACAAATTGAAGTGAAAAACTAGCGATGAATCCTACAGTATACCTAGCTTGCAAACAATCCCGAATCGCAGAAGGGCAGAAAGGTGGGTAATGTGTATTCAAAGAAGTCTAATCAGAAATCGGTACGCTACAAACACAAGCAAAACTACCAATCACAAAGCAATAGCAACAAATCTGAGCTAAACTGAAAAAACAGAGAGGAATTGCAGCAAGAAGGCGAGTTGGGGAGGGTGAAGAAATCACCTCGATTATCGGAAAAATTCGAATGGTAATGCAATCGATGGGCCTCGAGCATCTTGGTAACCGCTTGGCCGCTCTCGGACGCCTTGAGGAACTGATCATCCAAATCATGCAGGATCTGGATCATGTTCGCGCTCCCGGCCCTGGTCCTCTTCGACTCCGAGCCCGAGACCGCCAGCTGTGTGATCTGCTTCGGCTTCTTCGAGGCCTTCGGGAGCACCAGCGGCGGAGGAGCATCCGCCTGCGCAGCGGCCTTCTCCACCTGCTCGACTGCATCCTCGGACCTGCTCCTCCGATCCTCCGATTTCCGCGAGGCTTTCGCGTAGCTGCTCTCCTCGTCGTTTACGGTTGGAGGAGGCGGAGGCGGGGGTTTGCTCTCCTCCGGGGCGGGAGGCGGAGGGGGCTCGTCGATGGACACCCCCGTCAAGGGATCGGAGTCCAGGAAGAAGAAATCCTGCCAGTGGCTGGTCTGTCCGGGGGGAGGGAGAGGGGCGTGGCTGCCACCGGAGACCTCGGCGTCGGCGTCGGCGTCATCATCCTCCTCCTCGCGGATGGTGCCGTCTGGGTGTAGAGGGGGCTTGGGGAGGCGGAGGTTAGGCATGCTCATGGCCTTTTGGAGCGGAGGGGGAGGAGGAGGAGGAGGTGGTGTGTGTGTGGTGAACTCCTCGGGGAGAGGGGGTGGGGGAGGTGGGAGGTGATCGACGGGGGGTGCTGGGGCGGAGGAGGTGGGCGGGCGGGGGTCGAGGACCTCCCCTTGGCCGTAATCGTTGAGGGCCGCGCCGACGTTCTTGAGGGACATGGCGTAGGCGGAGTGGGCGGCGGCGAAGGCGTTCCGGTGGGCGACAGCGTCCTTCATGTTCTGCTTCCGCTCCTTGCACCTCGCCACCGCCTCCTCCTGCTCTATCCTCGACTGTGCGCAACCCATCTCTCTCTCTCTCTCTCTGTAGAGAGTGGAGGAGAGAAGACAGAGAGATGGGGGCTTCAAAAAAGGGAGCACAGACAGAGAGGGAAACAGGACAAACCGAAAGGTAACGTTGCCTTTTTGTGAATGCCGAAAATAGCCTTAGAGTTTTTTCTAAATGGCGGGCAAACGCTCCTTGCTTTGGCTGTTAATGGGTCGGATCTTTTTCGGTTATCCTCCAGAACCTAATCCGTATTAAAGGACTTGGATTTTGGACAGCACACTGGAACAAACGTGGCCGGGTTTGGTGGGACTTTGTAAATAATGCACGCACGGGTATGGATTTGGGTTTGATTGAAACGTCAATCCGACCCAATGCATCGGGTTTCTGTTCTGGGTCGGTGCGCGTGTTTATGTGAAGAAAGAACATCAGCAGCAGCTTTTGAAAACCTCATTTTCTTGATAACCCATTTCAAAAGTGTGAAGCCTTTTGCTTTCAAAATTTCATGAGAAGCTTGCTTCTTGTCAATGAAAAGTGCATCCTTTAATTTTGGAAACATTTATTTTTAGATTATAAGAATTGTATTTTCTAATTTATATGTAGGCACCTAATGCTGTAATGCATAGTTAGTTCATGTTTAACTGCTTCAAGGTAGGGGTGGGCATCGGGCCCGGCCGGGCCCGTTTAGAGGACGGTCTACCCGGCTTTAGCCCAGTTCTTAACGGGCTTGGGCTTGAAGAACAACCCATGACCCGACCCAATGAGCCAATGTGAAGCAGCTTGGGCCTGGCCCGGTAAATAAAAAATTATTAACAATTTTCATGTACCCAATTAATTATTTTTCTAGTTTTCATTGATTAATGCAACTAATTAGGTAAATAATAATAATTATCAAGTTACTATGCAATTAATTAATTTTTATATTTTTAAAAATTAAATAACTCAAGCTCGTTTGGCTGGCCCGGTAGCCTGCGGGTCAATCTGCACCCAGCCCACGTATATAACGGGTGGGGTTTCAGCCCGATAATTAACAGACTCGGGCCTAAAGCATTGACCCAAACCCGGCCCATGGCCGGCCCGGGCCTCCCGGCCCGTTGCACACTCCTACTTCAAGGTCCAAAATATTTAAGAAAATCCTTCCGTTTATTGAAAAAAAAAATGCTTGGTTGGCTGTCTACGTTACTTTTGCGGTTTACCTTATAAATTATTTATTTGCCTTTTAACTCTAACGACAATACTGAGGAGCTAAAAAAAAGTGACATTCATTAATTAAAAAAAGAGGTTGGAACTATTATTTTTTAAGTTAACTAAAATTGGTTGAACGAAAAATAACTTTAGTGATTTAAGTAATATTTTGAGGATTTATGCATTCATCTTTAATCTTTGAAACCTGAAGCACCTAAACATACATTTAACATAAGTGCCTACATATAAATTACCCTAAAACATGATGTTCACATTATAAATATGTATATATTATAGATATTTTTTGCTAAAATTTTAAAGACGTAATGTTTCGTAGGGAAAATATTGGCCACACTCTAGAGTTCCCTACCCTCTAGCTGAAACTCATAGATGAAAGTTTTATTTCATCAATTTGGCTTCACATATGTGTTTAGTATGGTCCGTTTACTAGTGAATTTAATTTTAATTAAGTAGTTTTGAGGTAAAAACATGATTTTCTCTACTGTGAAATTTTTACACATTGTAGATTTTTGCATTTTGAAGGCTTTAAAAAAAAACTGTGTATATAATGCAGTTAAATGATCTATAACATGTTTTTGACTAAAAAAACTATATACATCATATGCGTAAGAGGATCCAAAAAAAATGTGATGGAATGAGTTGTTTCTACCAGTGTAGTCAGTACCCGTGTGTATCAGCCTGAATTGGCCGTCGTATGGCCAGAAAACCGATATGATACCGACTTGAATTGGCTATTTTTTAATAAATATAAAAATAGCTTAAAAGTAAATTTTTAATATTATTTTCATGACTTTAACACATGTCACGTTCTGATTGACATGTAATATTTTTTAAGTAGTTTTTTTTTTTTGCCTATTCAGAATGATTCACTTGAGAATTGCTATTGGCCGATTCACCGGAAAGGTCGGCCAAATGATAAATGTCTGATTCCGATACTGACAACATTGGTTTCTATTAGAAAGTAAGGTGCACTCAGTGTAGCCAATATTTTTCTTATTTCTTAAAGGATTTGTGCATTACTGCATTTTTTTATATATTTGTTTTGTGCTTCACAACCTCACACATTGCTTCTTCTTCTTTTTTTTTATGATGAGGAACTCTCGTCGAGAATTGGGTCACTTAATAGCCCTACTATCCAGCCAGGTGAACTCTAAGTAGGGTCACCAACAGTGTTGTGAGAGGCGTACGCGTACCTGAAGCGTACACCTCAGAGGCGAAGTGCACACTCAAGGTACTGAGGCGTTGCAGTGAGGCGTTTACCACTTTGTGCTTTTTGTAACATTCAGATTATCCGTGCATCATCCATATTTTCCTGTTAAAGCAAATATTTTTGGGATATGCACTTGCTGATGTACGAATAAGATGAAATAGCATAACATGGAGGAAATTCACGAGCTAGCTGATTTATGTATTGCATCTGTTCTTATAGCCAACAATCTTGTGAGTTCAGTTTAATTTTCCAGCTATTTTCTTTACACTTTGTAGTGGTACTGTGATTGTGAAATTGGTGTGACCTTTTTTATTGGCAGCAAACCATATTTTAAGAATTCTGCCATAACCTTTGCTGTTTGAATGATTTTAACTGTATTTTGAAATTATACACCTTGTTGCATTGACAATTTGCTTCAGAACCATGCAGTATCATGGATCTGTTGTAGTATTGGATGGGTGTCCGCAAGTATCAGGGAATAGATAATTCAAACTGATTCTCTGTTGGGATTCTGATCAAAGCACTGCATCAGAGCCATAAGTAATCTGGATGATGAGAAACCCCAGAAAGAACAACCAATTACTCATGAATGGAGTGATGCAGAGAAATGAGAGTCTGATTAATATGTTATTGTTGGAAATCGATAAGATTGAAAAAGCTTGACTTAACAAAAAAATATTGCCAACTTAATTTTCTTGCCAAATGACCTTGTAGATCGCCAATCGAGCTCGGGGAGCTATTGACGCCACACACGTCAAGTGTTTGATGGTATGTGTGAGAGGACAATGGTCTTGAAGCTTATTTTATTATTTTGATCATGAAGCTTACGCTCCAACGCCTGGAGGCTTACACCTCGCTTCATAACATGCTCAACGCCTCGCTTTGCCTCATCGCATTTAACAACCTTGGTCACCAACACCCAAGCACTTTCGAAGCTCGTTTGGGAGCCGAAGATGAGAGGAGATGGCATTTAATGAAGGTGTAATTAACACATGTCTTGTGTTTGGGAACACCATTTTGGGAGATGAGAATGGCTTCCAGAGGATGTTGACAACTCCAGCCTCGTCTCCACTCTCATCACCCCTCTCAATTCCTCAACAACACCGACTCCCAAATAGAGGCATTGCTTCTTTGTTGGTAATTCTAAATCTTTATATGTTAACTTGGTAGGTGCTAGACCAAAGACCTGATTAGATATGGGGTCCCCTTAAGTTAACACTCTCAGGGATGCCCTAATGCCACTCATCTCAAGATGAACGACATCTAAACCACAACGACAATGTTCTTTGGGTCAAGCTTGAGTAAAGTGAGTCTAGTTTTGGACCTGAAACTAATTGGGTTCATACAAGATCTAATCCTTTATGACCCTAGATCATTTTGACTTAGGCTCAATGGTATTCGTTTTCGGCTCCGAGTCCATGATTCGGTAGCACCAAGGCTCAACTGACTACACTTTAAGTTTCAGCCTGATAAAGATCACGTAAACAAGAAGCGCGAACATGTTATTTTAGAAGAGCCTACACTCAGAGAGTAACGAAAACACGGTAGACTCAAATGTTGCAGACGTGAAACAAAACTCTGTGCTATCAAAAGAACTCTGAGATTATCAAAAAATGACAATCTGGACAGATCTCTCTAGAACTCTCACCTCTTTAGAATTCTATTTGTATTATCGATTTATGATAATCATTATCATAAAATGATAATCCATGTGTTGTGCAACTCTAGAATTCTCTTTGTATTGTCGATTTATGATAATCATTATCATAAACGATACTCTATGTATTGTTAGCATTATCGAATTTCATGTACTCTTACATTAAGCTATATATACCATTGCTCAGTCTCTCAGAAATCGTGTGAGAGAAATTCGAGCTTTTCAATCTTCTACATCTCTTTCATGGTATCAGAGCCATTAATCTCCAACGAGCTTTCAATGGCTGCTTTATCATCTCTCTCATCCTCCATGACTCAATGAAATGCAATCACCAGCCTAGTCTCAATAAAATTAAACTGAGACAACTACTTGCTGTGGAGATCACAACTTGAATCATTATGATAAGTCAGGATCTCCTCAAGTTTGTTGATGGATCCTATCCCCAACTAGATCCCTTCACTGCCAAAGAAGGATGTAAGATCAAAAATCTGAATTATCCTATTTGGATTCATTCTGACCAGCTGACCCTCAGTTGGATCAAAACAACTGTCTTTGAAGTTATTCTCGGGCAAATCATAAGAACAAAAATGGTTCGTTAAGCCTGGCTTCTCTTGAAAAAGTCATACGAGTCTCAATCTCCTTTGAGACTCATGCTTTTGAAGAAAGACTTCACTTTTATAAAAAGGAAAGTATGAACATGTTATCTTATCTGGACCATATTAAGTTTTTAGCAAATTCTCTGGCCGTTGTCTGTCATCCTGTGGAGGACAAAGAACTAGTGCAAATAACCCTAAATGGCCTTCTTTTTTAATATGAAACTTTTATAACTTCAATCACCACTAGTTCAACCATGTACACATTTTCACAAATCTGTATGATATGCTCCTTAATCAAGAACGACATGTGCTCCTCACTCATACCAAGCCTTCTGAACCTCAATAACAACAACAAACTGCTTTTACTTTATTCAGAGGCAGAGGACGAGGCTGAGGCTTCTATCGAGGCTGTAGTAGAAGACAAGGGAGAAGTTCATCTCCATATTTATCCAACATCAATATCAATACTGTGCCCAATCGCAGGGTGTTCGTGGAGTAGTTACTTGTCAGTATTTTAGCAAACATGGACATGTGGCCAAAACGTGCTGGGATATCCCCAAAGTCTTTACGGCTATATATCTTCAGCAAAATACTGATGATTTCTGGTATCTTGACACTGATGCTACAAATCATCTAACTATGGATGATCACCAGTTCTCTCAGAAATCTCAGTATCAAAGGGATGAGCAAATCATGATTGGTAATGGTAAGATGTTTCATATCTCACATACCAGTAATCTTACTCTTAAAGCCCATGGCTCTTCATTTGATTTAAATAATGTTCTTCATGTTCCTGCTATCACAAAGAACCTGTTATCTGTGGGTCAATTTACTGAGGATAATAATTGTATTTTTGAATTCACTCTTGAATTTTGTGTTAATGATTAATAGATAGGCAAGATTCATCTCAGAGGACTGAAATCTAGTATGAGACTTTATCCAATCAAGGTTGATGGTCAGTTGCAGGTGATGACATATGCAAGCAAAGCAACATCCTTTGATATATGGCACCAACACCTTGGTCATGCCAATAAAAAGATCATTTTTTTTAACTCCAATAATTCTATTTTTGTTAATAAGCACAATAAAATAAAAGAGTGTGAGAGTTGTCTCATTGGCAAAGCTCACAAGCTTCCTTTTGGTAAATCAAGCTCTTCTATAACATCTCCTCTAAAACTTTTACATGTTGATGTTTGGGGGCCAGTTCCAGTATCTTCATGAGATGATTTTTGTTTTTATCTTCTTATAGTAGACGACTTTTCTCGATTTACATGGATCTTTTCGTTACAAACCAAGTCTCAAGTTTTTAAGCATATTATTGAAAAGCAACTTCAACTCTCCATTAGTACCTTCCAAACCAATAATGGAGGAGAGTTCACTGGTCATGACTTTGAACATTTTTGTGAGACAATAGTATTCTTCATCGATTCTCGTATCCTCACACTCTGGAGCAAAATGGTCTCGTTGAGCGCAAACATCAGCATATTGTTGAAATCAGTCTTAGCGCATTACACACTTCCTCTCTATCTAACTCTTTTTGGGTCGATGCTTTTCGCACTACAGTCTACATTATTAACTGCCTACCAACTCTTGTTCTTAATCGAAAAAGCCTGTATGAGTTTCTTTTTTGCAAACCGCCCAACTTCATCCATCTTTGTGTTTTTGGGGCTCAATGTTATCCCTTGTTAACACCCTACTACACATCTAAACTTCAACCCAAGACTCTCCCCTATATTTTTCTTGGATATCCCTTTCGTCATAAAGGTTATCTTTTTTTTGACCCTGTCCAGAGTCCTGTTTACACCTCCTGACATGTTTACTTTGATGAGTCTGTCTTTGGACCTCCCTGTTCTTCTTCATCTACCTCTCCAGCATCGGTTCTTTTCTCTCCTGTTGCTCTACCACCTCCCGACCCTCTTCCACCGCCCTCCTCACCCTTAGTTGTTCCCCCTGTCTCTTCTCTTCCTCCTTCCTCACCTGCCCCTCCTTCTCCTCAGAGCCCCATCCCAGTCTTGCCTGACCCTTCTTCTCCCATATCGTGCCCTTCTCCTCCTTTTGAACCTGTTGACACTCACCCACCTGATCACATTCACCCAATGGTTATCCGTTCTATGATTAACTCTCTTAAACCCTATGCCTTGACTGCTACCCGCTATCTCTTATCCCTTACTTGCTTTAACTATGTTCTTCTTAATCCCAAACTGACTACCTTCATATAAGCCAACCTTGATCCCAAGTGGTGCACAACTATGCAGGAGGAACTTCACGCCCTTCGCCTTAACCGCACTTGGCACCTTGCTCCTCCTTGTCCCCATTATAATGTTGTGGGTTCCAAGTGAGTTTTTCGCATCAAACGATATGTTGATGGTTCTGTGGCTCGTTATAAGGCCTATCTTGTTGCCAAGGGCTTTCATCAAGAGAAAGGTATTGACTCTTTTGAGACATTCAGTTTCGTTGTAAAGCCCACTACCGTTCATGTTATTCTTGCTCTTGTCATTTTGTCAAGATGGCCCATGCATCAGTTGGAATTTAACAACGCCTTTTGAAATGATCTTCTATCTGAAGAAGTCTATATGGCACAACCAACTGGCGTTGAAGGCCCTGCTTTTCTACGATATGTATACAAGCTGGACAGAGCCCTATATGGCCTTAAGCAATCTCCTCGTGCCTGGTACCAATGACTCAACTCTTATCTTCAGTCCCGTAAATTTCACATCTCTCTATTCGATGCCTCGTTGTTTATCCTACAAGATTGTAGATTGGTTCTATATATATTGGTCTATGTTAATGATATTATCATCACTGGCAGCTCCACTGTCGCTATTTAGGAACTCATTCAACAACTCACTTTAGCTTTTTTCATTAAAGATATGGGTCGTCTCAGTTACTTTCTTGGTGTTGAAGTACTTTATGGATCCTCAGGGCTTCTTCTCTTTCAATGTGCCTATGCACTCAGTTTACTTCACCATGCTTCTATGGTTGATGCAAAACTCATCTCCACTCCTTTGACTGCTACTACTCGGTTGTCTAAAGATGATGCACCACTCTTTCACGATTTCACCTTATATTGTAGCATTGTGGGCGGGCTTCAGTACCTCACCATCACACGACCTGATATTGCTTTTGCAGTCCATAAAGTTTGTCAGTTCATGAACCAACCCACAATTGTTCATTGGTCTGCCGTCAAGCGTATTTTGTGCTACATCAAAGCGACTATTCATCATGGCCTGCACCTCTCACGATCCTCCTCACGATAGCTTAGTGCCTTTTTAGACGTTGATTGGGATGGTAGTCTCGATGATCGCAAGTCCACGAGTGGTTTCGCCATGTTCTTAGGGTCCAACTTAATATCGTGGTCTTTTCGCAAACAACAGACGGTGGCTCGTTCCAGTACTGAAGCTGAGTATAAGTCTCTTGCCTATATTGTATCTCTTCTGTGGCTCAAATCTCTTCTCCATGAGCTAGGTTGTGAGCCCACTTCACCTCTCATTATGTGGTGTGACAACCTTAGTGCCCTATATCTCGTTGCAAATCCAGTTTTTCATGCCCGCATAAAATATATTGAAATTGATTTTTATTTTGTTCGAGATCATGTATAAAAAGGATATCTCCAAGTTCAGTTCATACATTTCTCTTATAAGCTTGCAGACGGCTTGAATAAACCTCTTTCATCTTCACGGTTTACCTTTCTTAGAGACAAGCTCAATGTTGTGGACCTCACGTTGAGCTTGCAGGGGCATGATAAAGATCATGTAAACAAGAAGTGCAGATGTGTTATTTTGTAAGAGCCTACACTCAAAGAGTTCGACGAAAACACAGTAGACTCAAAAGTTGTAGACATGAAACATAACTCTGTGCTATCAAAAGAACTATGAGATTATCAAAAATAATAATCTGGACAGATCTCTTTAGAATTCTCACTTCTCTAGAATTCTCTTTGTATTATCGATTTATGATAATCATTATCATAAAACAATAATTCATGTGCTGTGTAACTTTAGAATTCTCTTTGTATTATCTATTTATGATACCATAAATGATAATCCATGCGCTGTTAGCATTATCGAATTTCATGTACTCTTACATTAAGCTATATATACCATTGCTCAGTCTCTCAGAAAATTCGAGCTTTTCAATCTTTGTATCTCTTTCAGAGCTGGACTCAGATATGGATTGGACTTGCTTTAGACTTCAGTTGAGACAATGACCCACTTGTGGACCTATGACCAGCATAAGTTTTGAGGGTCTGTACTGAGTTCACGTTGGCAGCATGGTCACCGAGCAAGTGCAAGAAAAATCTGATTGGGTTGAAATTTCTTGGTTTTCGTGTAAATTTTAAAAAAAATCTTTGACATATTTAATCTTTATAAAGTATAAAATGTACAAACAATAAAAACATAAAATAATAAAAACAGTTAAAATTATACTAAAATAATATTTTGTGACATTAGTTGATGATATGATAAGGCACTTAATTGTTAGCGAGATGGGATCAGGTCAACGTGTGCTTAAGATTGTATTCCCTTAGAACACCTGTGGATGCCTTTGATCTCAAGATGAATGACATCCAAAACCTGTACGAATTTGATCCTGGTCACTTGGATGGGCCTTACTCTCTTTTTCGATTTTGATTGTACTTTGGATGAATGGCATCAGAATCGTTTAAAATGAAGGGCTCACAATGATCTTGTTTACTGTTTTGATGGGTGCCGTTCGTTTCATTCTAAAAAACCAAAAGATGGGTGCCATTTATTTTTAAGAGGAATGGCATCCAAGGTGTGATGGGTGTTCATTTTTTACATGACTTTGTGAAGGTGGTTTAAAACCCATAAAGCGTCTCTTGCAGTCGAACCCAGAGTTGTCAGCTGGAGAAGCCAAAACGGAAAGCGAGGCACTTTCAAAATTTTAAGAAGCAAAAAGCACCGAGCGACTTAAAAACAAATAAAAAATTTCTTGGAAACAACTTAAGAAGTGAACCTAAAGCGACCTAGGAAGCGAACTGGAACCGACTTAAGAAGCGAGGGAAAAACAAAAAAGAAAAGAAGAGGAAGCCAGGGGAGAAGGGCTTCTCCTAAATTGAAAAGTGTGCTTTCCAATTTTCTTTGGCGCTTTTCAGTCCTATGGCGCTTCTGGTAACCCTGGTTACTCCCTAGTAGACAAGAAGAACTATTTTACCAACCGAAAGTCTATCAACTTGCAGTCAGTAATTGAAAGATAAACCACCAGATTTGTATCGTTCAGTTCTTTCTATGTAATGTAATGTCATGTCATTCTTGTGACCTAGTAGGGGCCTGACTAGCTCTAGCTTGATTATTCAAAAAAAAAAGAAAATCTCAAGTCGACTTTTGTTTTTTCACAAATTTTCAATGGAGAGAAATTTAAAAAAAAAGCGATAAATTTTAAAAAATGAGATATGCCTACTGAACTATTATTATGAGCCAACCAATCGAGCCTGTCAAACATCATACATTGATCCGATTAATGCTACAGATATTGGATTGAATTTTTTACAAGAAGTTCAATGGGCTGCTAGAGCAACCAAGTTGACTTCAATCTTGGTCCAAGGCTAATGAATGGGACCTTGAGCACTATCTATCCCATTAAACTCTGTTTTGTGTGTCTGTTTGATATCCTTTTTTTTCAAAGGTAGCCTCTTTCACGAGAAAAAAAGGACCCCTTTCCTAGGGGTGTCAACTGGTTAGGTTTAACCCGACCATACTAGTACCAAACCCTATAGAGTTCGAGTATAGTGATAAATAAGAAGACCCGGGTTCAGACTTGAAGGCCCGATTAATACATGGATTCAGGGTATAGTTTGTGAAATTTTATACCAGACCTTCTTAGACTCGGTCCGAACAGGATACCATACCTAGAAATTGGGGCTAAGTCTGGTTTCACTTGGGTCTGAACCAAACCCGACCCATTGACACAAGTCCGGATAGGGTGCAATATGATTGCACAAAATTTGTGCATTAAGCACCCTCCATCAGGCCCTGGTTCCAAGATAGCGGGTGATGAGGTGCTTAATCCACAAATATTTGTGCAATCATATTGCACCTGATCTTTTCACCGTTGACACCCCACTCTTTCCTAAGAATGTTGAACAAATATCTTCAGTCAAGCCCACATAATAAATGCTTAACAAACATCTTTCTTACCAAAATAGGTTTATACTTTCCTCCATTGAGAAGCCCTTTTCCTAATTCCTCCTGGCATTTCTTTCAGAAAAAAGTGGCTTCCCTTGGGTGGGGATGGAGGGCAGGATCTTGAGACCGGGCGCGCCGGAGTGGAGACCTTCTCCTCCGCCCCTGACGGTCCACTGCCATCCCTGGTCTGACTTCACCATCTTGCATGCCGACCCTTTTTTATCTGTCTTGTTTTCAGTTTTCTACATTGTTGGATTCTCAAAAAAGATAAAAAAAGACATTGGTGGATTCCATCATGTGTAGACCCTAGTCATCCAACGTCTAGGCTCAGTCCACGTTCTTACCCGGATTGTGGACTAATCGTAGCCGTCAAAATCCATGGGTGTACGGCTAAGATGGAAGTAGAATCCTAGTGGTCGACTAAATGGACCAATTCTATGATTTGAAAGATGTAGTTATTAGGGCAAAAATGTGTGAGAAGCAAGTGTTCAAGAAATACATTGATGTACAAAGGATGAAGTTTTTTTTTTTTTACCAACAGGGGCTCAGCTTGTCTGGTAGGAGCAGTTACTGCACGTCACCTTGTGTTAGGTTGCGAGTTCGAATCCCAATGGTATAATTGTATAACTGGTAGAGGTATGCCTAACCCCAGCTTTCTCCGTTAAAAAAACAAAGTGAGAAGTTTTTGTTTGATAAAGAAAGCTGAAGTTATACAACTCATACCATTGGGTTTCGAACTTGTAACGTTCCACACACAAGGTGCCGTGCACTAAACTGCTTCTACAAAACAAGCAGAGCCCCTGTTTGTGAATGATTGAGAAGTTAAAATAAAAGAAAGCAGGAATGTGATATTAAAAAATAGATAATTTATGTTATTCAAATGCATCTTTTAAGTCTTTTTACCAAAAAATATATCCATCATATGTGCATTTTTATAAAAAATTAGTTTTAAAAATAAAAATACAATTCTTGCAACATAAAAGTTACATTTCCAACATCAAGAAAGTTTTTTTTATCAAAAAACAAATGTTAGATTGTGGGTTGCAAAAGATTTGGATATGGGATGGTGATTTTGCAAATTTTGACTGTCTCAGATCTAAACCGAACCGACTTCCCAGTAGTGTATTTTCTGATCCAAAATCTCAACCGTTTCCAACCCTAGTTATGCATACTAGGAAAAGCAAACTCTCCATTCTTAAGAAGCAAGCTTCCATGCAAAAAGCATGAAAAAAAGTGAATGGCATTATGCTTAGAAATTGAGCTTAAATTTTTTTTTTCTAAACAGTTTTTAGAACATTTTGGTTTGAAAAAGACAAGATCCACCAGGCTTTTTCGTTTGAAAAGCAATAATGAGGCAATGCTTCAGTCCCAGTTACCACAAGGAGCCAGTCCATACTGCCCATCATTCAGTCTGGGATCAAATCAGATACTGGGGTTGATGAAGCTCACTTGCCACAAGAAAATAGCAATGACAATAATGCCCCACATGGTGCATGGGTGGCTTTAGTGGCCCCTGTTAAAACACGCGGCTCAACATTACAATATCACACGATCAAGCATATAGCCTATGCCCACTGCAGAAAACCTCACATACTCTCGTTTATTATCTCTCTTGCACTTAACATATTCTAGAGGCAATTTAAAGACATGCGATGCCTTGGGATAACAATGAACCAATAATAAAGTAAGTTACCACAGGTAACTAGGAAAAGGAAGGATAAGAGAGAAAATAACAACTTCATTAATTGAAGGAAGTGTATTATACAAGAACTCTTAACAGAGCCCCCGCTATCAAGGCAAGCACTCTAGTGGGTGAAGGGCACGGCTCTGAGGTTTTATGCCATCGGGCATGACAACGATAGCTTGGCAGGACTTTCCAATTTGCATCTCGGGCCAACGGGGGGCTCTGTATGGTTCATAGGAGCTGTCAGTGGACGTCTCCATGTGGTGGGACGTTGCAGGTTCAATACCCCAGTGGTACTATTGAATAATAACTGGTGGGGTCTGCCTAACCCCAGCTTGCCTTAAAAAAAAAAAATCTCGCATTTTGGCACTAGTTTTAAGGATAACAATGGACTAGGGGAAAACAGGGCCCCACACTGCCTCATCCCATTTGGACTGGGGATGGAGAACAAGAAACAGGGATGGAGGCTGTGATGAAGGTTAGAATCAAAACCTTTGT
The DNA here is from genome assembly GCF_984573655.1 of Nuphar pumila. Taxonomy (NCBI): domain Eukaryota; kingdom Viridiplantae; phylum Streptophyta; class Magnoliopsida; order Nymphaeales; family Nymphaeaceae; genus Nuphar; species Nuphar pumila. The sequence goes on along the minus strand of NC_143251.1, from coordinate 11,973,827 downwards.
GGGGATTGAGGCGGGGATGAACTTACGCTTTTCACCATCCTGCCTCAATCTTGGTTAGTACAACAACAACAACAACAACAACAACAACAACAACTACGCCTTCATCCCAAAACAATTGGGGTCGGCGATATGAACCAAAAAAGAAAATCATTCTGGGTCTTCCACATGAATCCTTCTCCTCCAATCATTTTTATCCAATGCCATGTCCTCGGTAAGGTTCAAAGCATTCATATCCTTTCCTATCATCTCCATCCAAGTCTTCTTAGGCCAACCCCGACCTCTTTTAACTAATATATTTTTCAATTCTTCATCCTTCTAACTGAAGCATCATTAGGCCTTTGCCGAATATGTTCAAACCACTGTAAACGATTCTCTCACATCTTATTTTCAATGGATGCAACGCCTACCTTCTTACGTATCGCCTCATTTCGAATCTTATCTTTTATTGTATTTTCATACATCCATCTACACTCATTTTTTGAATATGATGTATCTTGGCAGCCCAACATTCCATACCATATAGTAAAGCGGGCTTAATTGTTGTTCTATAAAACTTTTTCTTCAACCGCAATGGCATTTTACGATCGCACAACACTCCAGTTGCACTTTTCCATTTCATCCACCCAACCTTTATCCTATGCTTTACATATCCTCGATCTCGGTTAGTAAAATAACTAAAATGCCTTTAAGGATGATACTAGGGAGAAACGGAGCCCGCCCCGCCTTGTCCTGTTTGGACCGAGGATGAAGGACATAAAACAGGAATGGAGGCAGGGATGGAGGGCAGAATTTTGAGAAAGGGTGGGGTGGAGACCTAGTCCTCGGTCCCCTCCTCCGTCCACTGCCATCCCTAACTGGTTTTCTTATATAATAAACAAAAAAAAAGGAAAATTTGGCAGGACTTAACCTCATATGAAACACAACTAAGTACATACATAACAACAAAGTTCTGAATTACTACCAACATGTCCACCAGAAGTAAAAATGTTAAAAAGTCAGGAGGGGGCTTGTGTTTTATGGGCCTAGAATAAGCCTTTTTGCATGTGATAGAAGCCTTGACAGTTAACAATGTCATAGTCAGACACCAACAAATTGCAAGTTGGAACAACTTTGCAAGTCATTGACCAACTCTCCACTTTACCAGACTCCCAACCCAACTAAGTTGTCGACAAGAGACTATCAGGGCTACATCATTGAGGCAGAAATAAAATAAAGCTAGCACCCAACTCTGTACCTGCTCCATTGGGGTCATTTCTTTTTTAGGCTTGCTTTCATGGTTTGGTTTAACCCTAACATGGCACAGAAACCTCTCTCTCTCTCTCTCTCTTTCTCTCTCAAAACAAGAAGGAAAATGATGTTCAATCCCAACAAACAAAGCAAATCTTAGGCTTTCTTACAACAAACATATAAGGTGGCAACTCCCTGGGGTCAAGGGTAAGCCTTCAGAGTTTTAGGCCGGCATGGACAGAGACGGTAAGTACGGCAGGCTGAACCAGTGAGGCTAGGTCTCGGATCTTGGGGCGGTTTCTCCAAGTAAAAATCAAACAAAAAAGTTTGACTCCATATTATTCTTTTCCGTCCAACATTTAACAGCCTGTATCGGCCGATACACATCATATCATCCGAAAATAGATACGCTTCACCCTAAAACGGCTATTTTTTAAATAAATGCAAAAATCACTAAAAATAATTTTTTTTATTATTGTAATAGTATTTTAATGGTTTTAACACATGTCACATTATGATTGACACATAATATTTTATTATTATTTTCTGGCCTAGACAGAACGATTCACTTGAGTATCGGTGGATGAATCGCTGGCCCAACGATTCAGGGCCATACCGATACTGGACCATAGTCTCAAATATCGATCTTGGGGCTTAATTCGGGGCCATACCCAATTAGTTAGTCAGATCAGGCTATTACCTTTTCCCATATACCACTGCAGGGACATGCTTGCTACACCCATCCCATTTCATCTTTATATATTGCTTGCAAGCCACCTGATAGCACATGTTTAAAGCAGTTAGCAGTGGGATACATCCACAACCCCCAGCTTCTTTTTCTTGTCCTTCCGGAAAAAGGAGATATTAAAAGCAAAATCCTTGTAACACTACAATAAAACAGGTCATTGCCGATGATAATTATCATAGGTAATAGCTAATTTATGGTCGACAATAATATCAACGACAATAAATATCATCGCACAAGGCGTTGGCCTTTTAAGGTCATTTATATTACTATTTTTTATGATAGTTATATATCTTTGTTTTTAAACTTGACGATAATTATCGTTGCTATAAAACGGTCGGCTCTAAGAGATCGTCGGTAATATCATCTTTAAAGTGACAATAAATATCGTCGACAATATTAATTAAATACAAACATAAATATTGTCAGCAATATTAATTAAAACTGACAATAAATATCGTCGGTGATAGATTAAAAATAAAAATAATTATCATTATATTAATTTTGAAAAATCATATATGTTGATATAGTCTACGATAAATATTGTTGGTTATGTTCTTAAAACTGATGATATATTATCGTCGGCATAAAAAATATAGTCGATGATAAATTATTGTCGACTATGTCAGTTTCAAAACTAAAAAAATTGAAGATAGCCAACGATAAAAATCATCGGCTATATTTCTTATACCGCGATAAATTATTGTCGGCTATGTTAGTTTCAAAATTAAAAAAAATGGATATAGCTGATGATAAAAATCATCGGCTATATTAATTTCAAAATAAAAAAATAGATAATTTAGTAAATACATTTTGTAAAAGCAAACCAACAAGGGTGGCACACGGTCAGGCCACACGGCGAAAACAACATGCAACCATGTAAACCAATATTCAATTCCTATAACATGTATCCCAACACTCAAATTTAGGCTATAATAAAAGTGACTTTTTTTAGAATAATAATAATAAAAGTGATAGTTAACGATAATCACAATTTACACCAACAATATATGTGCCCAAACCTGTATTTTTACTGAAATATATCTTTAAGTATTTTGCCTCAAGATGCCCATCATATGCTAATGATGCTCACCTGAAAGCACTATTAGAGAGATAGAGAGCTGATATACATAATGTAACACCCCAAAATTTGAAACTAAAATTTTCAGATTTTTTTTTAGATGAACAATGGAAATACGTATTGCATAACGGTTCAGAACTTTGGGCGGGTTACAAGTCCAACACATAACACTTCTCACATTTGGATTATTTTATAAAAAAATTCTTTAAACCAAGTAAAGAAAATCAAACCATATTGAAAAAATGAACCAAACCATTTATTAAATCACAGTTTAAGAAATTTAAATAACAATGTTCGAAACATAATAAATAAAGTTCTCAATTCTAATACAAAACCCCAAAATATGTAGTTGATAGCATCCCGTAACTCTTCTGTCAACGTGTATGCTCATTCTGCATCACCTGCGGGTGGTGGAACACCATAAACTTTGCATTTAAACTTATGATTAACATACATGCTCATACATAGACATTCCAGAACAATTATAAATCCATACTACCAACAATATCACTCAAATAAATTAAATAAAGTTCAAAGTAAACACATACAAAAGCAACTCATAGAACAACAGGTACATGCTTGCAAGTTCACTTAGTCATGATCTCATTCATGATACAGAATAATAACTTTAACACATGTATAGACAACAATTTCAAAAATATTAACTTGATGCATGAATGGCTTCTTTCAGTTCAATTCACTTTTCTTAATTATATGATGTATGACATACTGATTTCAAAAACACTTTTGGGTCCTCTTTTACAATTCTTGTAGGTACAAACACAAGTCCATATTCCATATTCGAGGCAAAGACCTAAGGGTATATTCACAACATTGTCTTATTAACCTGGCTTTGCTCGATGAACTTGGTGTTAGGGTGTGGGGAAAACTTTTAACAGAAGAGATCTTCAACCTACTATCCTAACATATCAGACTTCGTCAATTGACTACGTACTAACCACCCTGCAGTGCCAGTGATAATTTTTTCATATCTTCATGGTTGGGGAAGAGGAACCTTTCATGCTCGTAACAAAATTTCATAGAGTCGAAGGTACCACTTACACTCTTCTCGTAAGTCATTAAGAGAATTAGTTCTTATTGTGCATAGACTAAATTTATTAATTCTCTTAATCATACATGAATTTAACAATTTATCAATCATAGCTTTTAAGAGATCACCAACCAGCCCTCATGCATATATGAATAGACATAGTCATTCACACAACTAACGGCCTCCAATTCGGGCCCAAGCACATGTTCAGATTATGGCCTATACTAAGACCACATACATATATGCCACAACTTGCCAAATTTAAAATTCACATCCTATATTTTTATAATATGAAAAGGATGATTTACACACATATACATAACTTACAATTAATGGGAGATGCACACATCATCATGCATGCATGTTCATTACATCAACAAACATTCATTGCATTCAATCTTTTATACATGCTTCATGACCATTTAGGCATTGGCATTTTTTAAAGGTAGCATGCATAGTGATGCACGCACAACTATGAGTGGTAGAGTGTATTCTTACCATGATATGCATGTTTCTAACTGTTCTACATCAATTCAACATTTATGATTATCAAAATATCCATAATGCAACAGACATTATCATTAAGGAACTCAATGCAATTAACACTTAAAGTATGTAGAAAAAACATTATATATATTAGCCCTTTTTAGAAAGCGATAGGGGCATATTTACGATGGACATTGTAAAATCTGTTAAAAAACATACCGACTAGTTTTTTGACTCATTTTTATTTTTTTGAATTCCTATACATGTTAACAACCAGTCTCCAGAAGCCCTAGTCCAGCACGCCCACAGAAAAATCAGAAGGGCGTGTAGACTAGACCTCTCTTGAAAAATGCCATATGCAATTTTCAATGAGCTGCAGAAATTTTTATCGAATTCCATGAATTTTTACAAATTTTTTTGTAGTGTCTCATGCCCTAGCCTTTCTACTGGGTGTTCGTCTATGTAAGAACAAACCCCAGAAAAACAGACAGCTCCAGAATCAGAGTTTTGGATAAGTTTCATAAGGCATTTACAAACATGGGTCGGTTCAGTCTGTACAGTAGGGCAACAGTCATGCCTCCCGTCGTCATGGACATAACTCTCTCATACGATATCAGTTTGGGCCACGTAATACTATTTCAGATATTTTTTCGGATGCGTACTACATCATTGTATATTTATTTATATACAGCACTTGGGAATTTTTAGATAATTAGACTTTTTTCTGAAACTGGTCAGCATAAAAAATATTAACATGTCTCTAGTTTTAAAAAATGGGCTTAATACATGCCTTCACTTCAATAAAACACCAAATCAATGCCAAGCATGATATTATAATTAAAAACACATTATATAATTTATAAATAAATATGAAACCTACAAAAAATTGAGCAATATATTTCAGATCATAACAGAACAATAACCCAATAGCCAATTTCATGCTTACAAACCCCAATATATCATCGATCAACCTCAAAGCAAGTTTTGAAGTATAAACACAATAAGCAACACATAAATTGCATAAAATTAACATTAAGACTTATCAAATAATTCATAATTAACTAAGCCCCTGACCAATCACATCTTTTTGTTCATATAAGCTTTCTTAAACACATTTTTGAAAAACTTTAATGAAAATGTTAAATACTTTTCTTTTCATACTCAAATCAAATCTAAAACTTCAGACCCAATGATGGATCATGTTTGATCTAGGGCCTGATCAGATGTTGAAACATCCGTGGTATACACATGTACCCTAATCCAAGGCCTAAAGACGAGTTTATGATATCTCTAATTTGATTCACTTTTTCGATGTAAATTCAGCTTCTCTGCTACTAAGCACCACCACCATCGAGCTTGACTGCAACTTCAATGGTATCTCACACCCAAGGAAGGAAAAGAATATAAGAGATAAGAGGGAAGAGAAAGATCAATGAGATTGACGTGTGGGATTCTCTCTCTCTTAAACTCCCAACCCAATTACCTTATGGATTAGGATAGACACATGGTAACTTACTAGATAAACATTCAATTTTTGTCAAACTTTTCAATTACCAAAAAATAGTTTTTTTTTTGGAACCCACCATCTTGTTTATTTTTTTCAAAGTTTCCTTTCTTTTTTTTGTCTTACCTCTTTTTCTTTTTTTTTTATGCCAATTAGAGTAGTCAATTTAATTGCCTTATTACTCTAACCTAACAAATCCTCAAGAATAGGAAGGGTGGACGTTCCATCCATGCTTCCTTTCTTGAGTATATTACCTATGATAGAATATACTTTATAATATACTAATATCATAAGTGTAGTTATATATATATATATATATATATATATATATATATATTGTTTTAAACTAAGTTACACCTAATTAAAATATCTAATATCCTAATTTAGTAAATGAGGAGTTGGAAAATTTCAGCTATGAGTCATCTCAAGTGGACCCCATTGTCCCACGTGGATAACATATCACCTAACCCCCACTTGCCATGCAGGCGATCCAATTGGATCCCAAAATGGTTTATTAAATCCATATTTTAAATAAGATCCATAATCCGATTAGTGTCCACTTATGATCCAGAATCCATTTCTGAGCTTGGATCATGATTTGGAGTTAGATCTAAAATGAGATCCAAAATTCAATACAGGATCCAGATCCATTTTAGAGTCCAAATCCAACATATGATCCAAAATCATTTAGGACCAAAATTGAAATGCAAATTTTTTTAACATCCATACACAAATTCAACACTGAAAAATCCCTATTTATTTAGTGAGAATAAGCCAAAAATTACAATTGTTACACATAACCATTCCTTCACATGCATTAACTGACACCACATCATATGTGAAAAGAGAACTAGCAGACAAATGGCCAATCCAATACCCACAAATATTGATTTTTTTTTATTTATGCAAAAGACTTCATGTTACTTGCTTAGACACTAAGATTATTTAAATAGAATGGAAAAAATTAAATACCAGAAGGCTACCTTATCAACTGGTTACTGCAATTTCATTATCTGATAATCACTAGATCACAAATAACACAATCAAAGACAATTTTGAAATTTATAAAATACAAATTGTAATATTCACAAACAAATACACAAACCTAATTGGAATAAAGTTGCACATGATGTGGCTATCGTTGCCCATAGACATCTTTTTTATGATACTACATGTCCCATGACCAGGGAACATCCGAAAAATAATTAAATATGAAGTCAGCCTACAAAGTGAAAGAGAAGGCAAATAACATTTGAAAATAGTCAATATAAATTTTCTAACATAGAAATCTCGCATTGCAAGTGAAATTGTAGTTTATTCATACCATTTATGTCACACACAACATCAAAATTTGTCATTTTAAGTGTGGTTCTGACAAAATCAAAATCATGCTTATCTTCTTTCAAATGGAACACCTACATAGTTGAAAGAACAATAAAATGAATATCAAGTACCTTGGTCTAAGTGGGATCCAATATATAAGATGGTTTGTTGAATTCAAGCAATAAATTTTACAAGACAATTTGAACTGCATATATTAAATGTCCATTATCAATATCATAAGCTCAAGATACCTTGGATGAGAAGTCTACATACTTCTCCTGGGAGTTGTTGAGTGATAGGTGCCTTAACCTTCGTACACAAGGTGATCTGAAATCATAGTTTTAGATCGATGTATGATGAGAAAATTGACATAATTAAAGTTTGACATGGACAAAAAACAATAATCATATACAAATTAAGAGAATAATTTTTAAGGAAGAGGAGTTCTCTTTAAAGTGAAACTATATAAGTAATATAGAACCATCAAAGACATTTATAAAGATAATGAGCAAGCTCTTAAAGCCAATAACCAAAGAAACACATTGTATTAGCAATAGGAATTTATCTTCAACAAGCAGAAAGCACAATCGTGAAAGAACATAGAAAGTAGCACTAATTTAGTACAAGGTGGTAATCACCTGCTTTCAATCAATCAGTTAATTTACCTTTCACCAGGAAAAAGAGGAGATGATGTGAAAAGCTCAGCAAGTATTGCACCAATTGCCTACATGTCTATGAACACAATGAATTAGTAAACATACCTAAGATAACAAACTGGTATTAAAGTAGAACATCAATCTATTAATGTCAACAAAATCATAAACTAATGGGATATATTCGACCATTCATTGCTTCACAACTAATTAATGGGAGAAATCAACAACAAAATGGGATAATTATTCAAATTTCTTGATGCGCCTATACTAGAATTACAGAGTATAAACCTACAATATACTAAATTTGAAGTATTATTCCTTGAAAGATCAAATTAAAAAATTACATACCAATTGCAGGGGTATATGTTGAAGATTGCAACAAGACTTTGGGTGCTCGGTACCTAATTAACGTGAAGACATAAAGAAAGTGTCACACAATACAAACACATGAACAAGAAAAGAGTAATGAGAAAAAGTGTTGTTACAACATCATTTGTATTCACTAGGTTCAAAAGGTCATAAAAATTACAATATTTCATTTTCATAAATATGTCTAAAATAAACCTTCACTATTTAGGGCGTAGAATTGCCTAGTAAAATTTTAATAATTTTAAAGTTCTCACACATCCAGAAAAGAAATTCTTCATAAAATCAATAGAAATATATCCTTGCTTCCAATTTTTATGCACTGTGCAATCTCAACATTGTTCAATAAAGGATAGAGATTAACTTCCCATTATATATGCTGAAAAGATAAAAGTGAATTCAAACAACAAAATTTGAAATCACACATAAGTTGCAAAAATACAAGAAGCACATGCACACAAGTCAACCATGAAATAACTCACCATCACATTGAAACATAATCAGTATATGGTGGTTTGGCTGATACTTATCTTGCCAAGCCAAAGGCAACAATTTTAATAACATTCTTAGTTACAAGCAAGTTTCCTGCATAAACAAAGTTCAATAGATCATTGTCATATTCGGGAAATTCTTGAAAGTTTCATACACAATATTTTAGGCTTTTGAAATGACTGATAAAGTATATAATGTAAGAAGAGAGAGAGAGAGAACCTTTACACCTAGTTTAAGGTCATGATAAAAATATCCATTTTATGCATATAAGATAGCCCTTGCAATCAACTCACTACATGGATTGATTTCCATACCTTTACACCAATTGTATGAACAACAACAACATCATTTGAGTTTAAATAGTAAGATACACAAGGATCATGATCATTGACTCTAAATAGTAAGCTCTACAGAAACATTTATGCCTCTAATTGGTGCATAGCATGTATGCTTATATGAAGCATATAAGAAAAACCAGTTATATTTATTTACATAATCACATGCAAAACTAGTTTCCAGAATGAGCACATCTAGTTCATTAACTAAGATGTTATAGTTTGGTTCTGTAATGGATAAATGAAGTGGTCTTGCACTGACCCTTACAAACAGATCATTAATATCAAATGCCATATGTGCTTAATCCTTGAAATTACTATCTACATTGGAGGGCAGTGGAGTTGTTAAGAAATTGACAAAGACCTATAATTAGGAAGAATATTAAGAAAAGATAGAATCATATAGTGATAAAAACTTCAAACATATGTAAGAGATGTAACTAAGAAAGAAATCGTACAAAAAAGAAAAAGGAACTATATAACCTGGCCAATAACAATATGTTCACTTGCATCAAAGTTCACCACACCTATAACTTTCTGTCAATAAACATCAACTATAAACAGATCTTGCACAATGTCATCAATGTATTGAGAAAATAAAACACAAACATGCACAATTAATATGCACACTTTCTATTGTTTCAGTTTCTCCTTCATGATCCCATTAACCTTTCTTCCAACTTTATTGAGAAGAATCCTATTCTTTCACTATTGAAAAAATAATTGTATATAGGGCTCCATTGTAGTTACTTTCTTTACAAAAAATAAAATAGAAAAGAAAAAATACTAGATGTACTTTTTTCAGACCTTATTCCTATAAGATAAAATAGGGACCAACAAAAATTAAAGTGATAACAGAAAATACAAATACCATTTTATATCTAAATAAATGCATACATTAGACAAAAAAAAAGTGAAAATATATGTTGTCTACTACAATAATTAATAAATCAAGTGTGGAATGCATTAGGGAGAAGTTTCATTTGTTTTTGAAGTTAAACTCTATTTCCAACAATATTATGAATGAGGGGCTATATCTTATGAGCTTGTGGAAAAAAAATAGTTGTAAGAAAACCTTATTTCCAACATTATGAATGAGGGGGTATATCTTGTTATGAGAAGTAAATTGATAAAAAACCAACAACCATGACAACTATCAAAATGTGGAAAGGAATTGAATGTACCTTGTACAAGTTCTAGATGAACTTCACTTGTTTGAGTAATAAAGTTTCTCATCCATTGGAAGACAATGAGTAGAATAATGGGTAATGGTATTTAGCATAATTCTACAAATATTACAAAACAGTATGATACATCACAAAACTAAAATAAATGATCAAACAAAGTCCCTAGATTTTAAAATGTCCTTCACTAAAGTACAAGTTACAATAAGCTAAGAATCTTGATTAAAAAAAATACAATTAGCTAAGAATGCAAACATACTACAAACATTGCAAACTACATAATGTAGAGAACAACAACATGCTTGGTGACATAGAAAGCTTAAAAAGGGGCAAGTATCATTTTTACATAGTGATGCAATGTAGATCATGGATAGCCAAAGTACCCAATACATTGACATCTATATTAAGATCAAATGAATTACAAGTACCCTGGTATATTACAACATACATAATCATAAGACATAATCCCAAATAAAATAAAGAAAGCATTAATCCATTTGTTTGTCTACAATCATAGAGAAACTCTAAGTTTTTAACCACACTAAAGAGTAAAGACACTATAAGGTTCCTCAGTTCTTACAATACAACCTCTCATATCATGACATTGTACTTAAAAATTACTCCATTATTTGTTGTTAAATACTTCAAGAGACAGAGATAAACTGAGATAAATGCATAAGTAAGAATCCAATGATGTTAAAATTAGACAAATTCTACCTTTTCTTCCTAAAGGCAAGGAAAATCCAATACAATATTATGGGACATCCTTCTTGAGCAAAAGCCTCTGAAAATCCCTTATTTCTTTCACTTGTAGTCCTCCTATAAAGAAAGAGGGAAAACAAGAAAAACCAAAATGAGTAATCAACCAAGAGCATATTAAGCGCCCATATCAATCTCGAGCTAAATGAAATGAACAATATGTAATTAGAGATGTGTATGAAATGAACAATTTTCCATAAAAAAGAAAAAAATGAAAAACATGATTTTTTTCATTATACACCAATATCAATATTAGGATCCTATATTAAAAACAAATTACAATCACAAAAATATAAAATCAGCTAATCACTCAAAACTCAACTTGATGCAAATTTTTAAAGGCCTTTATTTTACCTCTCTAGCTTATATTCACCTAAGAGATCAGCAAGAATCCAACAAGAATGTTGTGTTGTCTAGTAAAGAACCATAAACCTGAAAAATACACATTTTGTCATGATAATGCATTTCAGTGTAGGAAAAAATTGTTAAAACAAAAAAAAATAGCCATTCCACAATACAAACCTGATGACTTCTGATGCAGATCGCCCAAACATAGCCTAGGAAGAGGATTGCTGACGATGATGTAAAGGAGAATGAAGAGGAGGAAGAAGAAGAAAAAGAAGAGGAAGATCTCACCCTATCGATAAAAAATAGGAGTAATAAGCGGCTCTAACTTATCATTGTTGATGGTGCCAGACAAGGGTGGGAAAGATAAAAAATTCCACCAGATTCTTTTATCATGGAATGGTTGGGTCCTTCAATGCAGAGCTTTTTGCCAGTTAGGGAAGGAGATAACAGAGGCAATAGAGAAAAAGAAAAGCGTGAGAGAAAAAAATAAGTAAGGATGCTGTCTAGTGTGTGTTGGACTCCATATAGAATTGGGAGATGCTCGATGGAAGGAAAAGGGTTGAAAAAGAAAAGATAAGTGGGTGGGTGTCTTAAGGGGATTCCCTCCCTCTTTTCAATTATGTGGCAATTGGTGATGACTTGGGCGGTCACCATTAGGTATTTTTTGTGATGGCCTTGTGAGGGTGTCACCGGTTACCATTTTTGGTGTAGTGTAACCTCCCACAATATGCCATTCTCATTAATCTCTTTGTATGAGAATGAATATGGGTGGCTGGGTTGGTCGGCATATAGCGGGGTATAACTAGGGTGAGAAAAAATTCGAGAAATAACTCGGTGATAGGTGGTCGGCAGACGTTGCTCCCCAGCAGCATCATGGACTCCAGTGGTGATGGCCCGATGGTGGTGTATGGTATGAACACAACAAGAACAAGAGAAGGGGGTTTCATGGAAGAGACGAGAGAAATGAGGGAAAAGGGGGGAAACAAGGAGAGAAGACTCGAGAGAGGAAAAGGTTGGCTAATTTAGTTTGAAAGTAAAAAAATATGGATATAACTGACGATAATTTATCGTCGGGATAAGGAACCCAACTGACAATAAAATATATCAGTTTCATTGGCCTTGGACATAGCCGACGATAAAAATCGTCGGCTATATTTCTTATACCGACAATAATTTATTGTCAACTATGTTAGTTTCAAAATTTTAAAAAATAGACATAGCCGATGATAAAAATCATCGACTATATTTCTTATATCGACAATAATTCATTGTCTGCTATATTAGTTTCAAAATTAAAAAAGCAAAAATTGGGCATAGCCGACGATAAAAATTGTCAGATATATTTCTTATATCAACGATAATTTATCATCAGCTATATTAGTTTTAAAATAAAAACAAAAACAAAAATTGGACATAGTTGACAATAAAAATCATTAGCTATATTTCTTATACCGACGATAATTTATCATCGGCTATATTAATTTCAAAATTAAAAACAAAAGCAAAAATTGGACATAGCCAATGATAAAAATCATCGGCTATATTTCTTATATTGATGATAATTTGTTATCGACTAAGTTATTTTCAAAATAAATAAAAAAATGGACATAGTCGATGATAAAAATCGTCAACTCTATTTCTTATATCGATGATAAATTATTGTCGGCTATGTTGGTTTAAAAAAAAAATTTGGACATAGTCGATGATAAAAATTGTCAGCTTTATTTCTTATATCGACAATAATTTATCATTGGCTATGTTAGTTTCAAAATTTAAAATAATGAACATAGCCAACGATAAAGAACGTCGGCTATGTACCTTATACCAACGATAAATTATTGTATGTTATGTTATTTTAAAATTGACGATAAATATATCGTTAGCTATATGATTTTAAGCCGATGATAATTATTGCCAGCTATTGATTAAAATCGATGATATTATCGTCATGTGATTATTGATGATGATTAATTATCGTTGTAATTATAAATGATATTTGGCGATAATTAATTATCATTGTAATTTAAACTCGATGATAATATCATCGGCAATATTTCTTTCTAACCATCTTTTGTGTCTTCCTATTCATATTATCGACGGGATAAGAGTGATGATAAAATATCACTACAAGAAACCTATGGATTAGCGACGACCTAAATTCGTCGCTAATCCGTCCATAATCTGTCACTAAACAGTTTAGCGACGAAAAACTTTCATCGCAAATTTTTCGACGCTAAGTAGTGCCAGAACTTATCCGCTGCTAAGTCTGGCGCTAATTTGCGACGGATATGATCCATCGCGAGTCCTTCGCTATTTTAAATTAGTGATGGATAATATCCATCGCTAATCCGTCGTTAAATTTTAAAAAAAATTAAAACAAAAAGTGCTCGCTGGTGGCGCGTTCTCCAGCAAGGAACGATTTTTTTTTCACAGAACCGGCGCGTTCTGGCAGGCTGCGACTCCGCGCGGATCCAGGGGGAGCTCATCTTCAAGTTCCAGGTCTGCCACGAGAACCAGCCAAAGAGCTTCATGGCGGGGGCGCGTTCCAGGGGGAGCTCCTCTTTAAGTTCCAGGTCTGCCACGAGAACCAGTCGAAGAGCTTCACGGCGGGGGCGCTCAGCTTCAGCTGCGACTTTGCGCGGATCTTCGCGAGCTGCAGGGAGAGGAGCAACGAGTACGGCATCTTCGCGACTCCGCCAGGCTCTTTGCGACTCCGACAGGCGCTTCGCGACTCCGCACGGATCTTCGCGACTTCGACAGGCTCCAGTGGCTCCCCAACAGCAGCCTCCTTTTCGTCGCCACTCTCTTCGACTCCGGCACGCTCCAGTGGCTCCCCAACATCAGCCTCCTCTTTGTCGCCCCCTTGACGTCTCAGCTCCGGCGAAGCCACGACGGCTCCATCTGCGACTTCTCCATAGGTGGGGATCGACTCTTTCTGCGCGTCGTCAAGTGGGGATGGTTTAAATCGAACGGGAGGGAAAAACAAAATGGAGGAAAAATTTTGAACGGAGGGAGGGAAAATTCCGCGCTTCAGGTGGGACGAAAATTAGCGACGGAATTAGCGAGGGAATTTTTCCGTCCCTAATCCGTCGCTACTTAGCGACGGATTAGGGACGGAAAAATTCCCTCGCTAATTCCGTCGCTAATTAGCCTTTTTTGTAGTGTTTTTGGCGACGAAAAAATGTTGTCGCTAATCCCTCGCTAATTAGTGATGGCTTTAGCGACGGAGATATTTTCATCGCTAATTTTGCAAATATTTCAAACATTAGCGACAAATAGTTTTCACTCACAAATTTCCGTCACTAAGTAGCATTTTTCTTATAGTGTATCATTGACAATAGAAGTTTTTACTGTGACATAAAATATCATAGGGATTAAATTATTATTGACAATAATACTTTATCATTGCTATTTTTTGGCCGGTAATGACCTGTTTTCTATTGTAAAACTCTCCTGTTCTAATCAACACTGTTTTTTAAAGTCACATGCATTGCACATGCACTGTTCTCTCATAAAGAAAATACAACCAATTTGACAGACAAGCAATATGATGGGCCACATTCACTGCGACCACCATCATGAATTATCTCGAACCATCAAACCTTCAAGTTAACATTCAGATTACAAATCCTCAAACCAGCACTGTGCTGATATGTCTATGCAAGTCAACAATCATTAACATGGAAGGGTAGAAAATTGACAATCAAATATAGGTATTAGTCAACAGGCCAATAGTTTTGATCCATACTGAACAGAAAAACATACAATGTACCACTACCTGGCAGAACAACGACACGAGCTTATTTTGTAAATAACTGTTATTACAAGCGGATATTGCTTTCCCTCATAAGCTATGTAACACGGACTCTTCTAACAGGGCACCACATTGCACTCGCATCAAGCAGGTGCCATACTTGGACACAACTTTTTTGTGTTAGGTGAAGTCAACCACACTGAGGTCCATTTCTATTCAAAAATAGATTTGGTTAACATTAATCGAGTCTATTTTTTATCTATATTATATATAAAAATACATAAATACATATATATATACACATAATGTTAACTTAAAATTGTTAAAAATTATATATATATATATATATATATATATATATATATATATATATATATATATATATATATATATATATATATATATATATATATATATATATATATATATATATATATATATATATATATATATATATATATATATATACCCTCTTTGCACCCCTACACTCAAGTTTTTTTAAAGTGCCGCATCCTCACGCGCACCCGCACCTATGTGACATAGCTCAGGAGCTATAAATCTTACAAAAAAAAGAAAAAAGAAAACAATTGATAGAAAATAGACACACTTTGCATAAGGGTGATGTAGACATGTATAAGAACAATAAATCTTTGTAATAATTCAGTAACATACCCACTCAACCCAATGCAACTGTCATCCAGTATGAGTGAAGCAGAGAACGATAGAATTTCAAAATTGCTAAAGCGTTTTTCATTTGAACTCTACAGTAAAATATACTGCTGAGGCCTAACAAATAGTGAATTTCCTTCAATTAAAACACATATAAGAACCTCAAAATTTGCCTAATCTGTCTTCCCTGCGAGATAAAACTGCAGGTTAAGGTTACGACCACCCAGCCTTACGTGCCCCAAACCATGATCAAGCAATTGCAGCCCCAATACACCAACAGGATTCAATCCCGGACCTTCAGCTTGACACAGGACCTCGTTAAACTGAGTCCGAGCTGCTCCTCAATCCTCGTATGGTGCTCTACATTCACATTATCAATCCAAATAGAGTTGCACCACCGTTCAATCCAAAAAACGTGTGAGGTTATCGTCACCCAAATGTCACACTAGCCTCATTTGGTTCCATTATATGCCCCAAGAAGCAAGATTCTTTTGCATTAGGTTTGATCATCCAAAGACTTTGATGGCATAAATATTTGTTCTGCATGGATGTTGCCCGCATAGGATCGCCATTGATCTAGAAAATCCCCAAGCAGGCAAGATTGATGGGGCCTATGCTGCTGGCGGGCGGTTTAGCTAGGTTCAAATCCCATGGGCGTCACTTCTTGCACAAGCAAACTGAAGCCAAGTGATTCCCTGGAGGCAAGGGGGTAAGTCCACTGGGTTTACCCTGCCATGACAATCATCATAATTACGGCAGGAAGAGCCAGCACAGCTACATCTCTGATCCTAAGGGCAGTTTCTCCGTGTAAATAAAAAAAAAAAATGAGTCACACAATTTACTCCTAAATATCACCTTAACTTCTCCCAATTTAACAAGATGCTGTTGGAAATCAGAATCTTCACAACTCTGTAAAAAAATTGCAATGATTCTTTTCATATATAGATCTAAACATCAAGCAAGGAATTTGGAAAGATACTAGCCAAAACAAAGGAGAGGGTGTTGCGTGTTCTTCCCGGAACACGCACAGTGCATGTTCCGGAGTCTCAACTGAGCGTCGCGTGGCGCTCAATCAGGTGTATGAGTGTGGCGTACATCCTGCAAGCAGGTGTACGCGGTGTACACCACACCCGTACACCCGACTGAGCGCCACACGACGCTTAGTCGGGACCCAAAACATGCACTGTAGCTATAGTGCATGTTCCGGGAAAGAACATATAACCTGCCGCCAAAACAAAAGAACGCTAGGCGTATGAGGCATAGTGACCCACAAATGAGAGGGAGTTTAGCTTCCACCCCTTGAGCCTAATGCTAGTCTCCCTTGAAAAAAACACTCGCCACCTAAGGATAGATGACACAAGAGAGTTGTGATAGGAATCCAAGAACAAAGGAATGAACTTAGATTTGGCTAGAGTTAATTTTCAACCCTGCATGCTGTGTGGACAATCTATGCAATGGCTCGGCTTGGCTTAGTCAAGCTGCCAGCAGCTTGTGTGGAATAAGTGGGCCGTGTGTGAACAATGGTTGTTCTTCTCGGCTCGGCTCTTATAAGCACGTTTATAGAGTTTATATAGATTCTGTATGTCATAATTCAAAATATGTTACTCACTAAATGAATGATAAAAAAATCAATATGTAAAGTTCAATCCATGAAAAACTTGATCATTAGAGAAGGAACGCATTGGTTGTAGATTTTGGAATGCAAGGATTTACCAATAGGGGCTCTGCTTAGTGCAAGTCACCATGCGTTGAGACGTTGCAAGTTCAAAACCCGATGGTACGTTGTATTACTGGTGGGGATATGTTCCTGACCCCAGCTTGCCTATAAAAATATGCAAGGATTTCTAAAAAGGCAAATATTTGGATTGCACCGTTAGTGGCAAAATAATGGTACATATTTTCAAACTATTGGAGATATTTGTGAATGTGGGTGTCACCATGCTTAAAGGTCACAAGGCCCCAAAGGTTTTCAATTTTAACTTTAAAATATTCCTTCATTTTCAAAATTAAACTTTAAAACACTTGAAGTGGCTTGATTAAAACTTTAAATATCCCAAATTAAAAGGCCAGCCTTGCAAAGTTCCCCTGGTGTTTTGATGTGTAGACCAGTCTCATGAGAATAGATTTGTGAATTGTGTCACAAAACGTTACGGATCTGCTTCGATATACAAACGGACCCATTCTGGGTTCACTTGTGGTCCGTGGATTCCTTCTGGCCTGAAGCTACATTAGTTCCTTTTCCAATATCAATTTCATCCATAATCTTGAAGAAGAAACATGCGGGTTCACACTAATTTGGATTTTTTTTTTGGGAGAAAAACCTCCAATCATAAACTGCACATTGGTATGCTGTGGCTTAACCACAGTTACCAATAAATGAAATAGATTTGAGAAGCTATGTGTGAATCTGAAGGGAAGCAAGTGTTAGAAATAAGTAGCCCCAAGGGGGGTTGGCGTAGTGGGTTTAAAATCCCCCCTCCATCTTCACACAGGTTTTGATTTTAACCTCCATCTCCGTTTTCATGTCCTCCATCCACTACAAGAAAATTGTTAATTAGCGACAGAAATTTGTGACGGATTTTTTCCGTCGCAAATTAGCGACAGATTAGCTAGAGAAAACTTTCTTCATGAATCTGTCGCTAATTAACGACGGATTAGCGATGAAAGTTGTTTCATCGCTAATCCATCACTAATTAGCGATAGATTAACGACAATAATTTTTCGTCGCTAATTCTCAATACAAGAAAACCATTTTAGCGAGGGATTTAGCGAGAGAATTTTTCCGTCGCTAAATTCTCTCGATAAATCCTTCACTAATTTTCGATTTAAACCGAGCACAAAATTTTCTCACTCTCCCCGTTCAAAATTTAAATCGACCGCGCACGATTTAAACCGCTCTCTCCCCGTCGAAGAGCGCGCTGGAGAGCATGACGGCAACGAGGCAGTTTCACGGAGGACGGCGACGACGGAGGATGGCGACGACGCCGGAGGACGGCGACGACGGAGGATGGCGACGACTTCGGAGGACGCAGTTTCATAGAGGACGGCGACGCCGGAGGACGGCGATGACTTCGGAGGACGCAGTTTCACGGAGGATGGCGACGCCAGAGGACGGCGACGCCGACGACGCCGGAGGACAGCGACAACTTCAGACGACGCCGTTTCACGGAGGATGGCGACAAGGCTGAGCGATTGCTGGAGGATGGCGACGCCGGTTCACGGATGACGGCGATGCCGGAGAGCACCGGTTCACGGAGGACGATATAAGTCCGGCGACGAGGCAGAGCGATCGTTCTGTGCAATGCTTGTCAGGTGCGGTATAAGTCCGGCTTATTGTTACCGGAATACCGCCCGACAGAGATCAAATTTTTTTTTATTTTTTTTTTAAAGATAATATCCGTCGCTAATCTGTCGCAAATTTGCGACGGAATTAACGGTAGATAAGTTTTTCGCCAATTAGCGAGCAGAAATTCACGATGGTCTCTATCCATCGCTAATTCGTCGCTAAACAGTTTAGCAACAGATTAGCGATGGATAAAGGTCGTCGCTAATCCACAATTTTCTTGTAGTGATCCCTGGTTCAAACGAGGCGAGGCGGGGCAAGGCCCCATTTTTCCTCGGTCCACTGCCATCCCTAAAGAAGGATCGAGGATGGGACGGGATGGGACTGGCCAGGGCAAGGCAGGGATCAGCGACCAAGACGGGATGAGGCAAGGCGGGGTGGGGGAAAGCATAAGTCCATTCCCACACGGCTTTTGATTTTAACCTCATGTCCATCCCCGGTCCAAATGGAGTGGGGCCGGTTTCTCCTAGGTTCACTGCCATCCCTAGCTTCTTCTCATTTGGAAGAAACAAAGAGCTTCTCACTTTCACAACGCGCTTCTCATGACTCTCACGTAGCAAGAAGCTTATAATAACTATGGGTAAAACCTTTGAGGTCCTCCTTGCCCACCAGCAAGTATACCAAGCTTTAACTTCGTGGCAAAGGACACACATCCATGGTTTTCAAACTCATACTGTCCCTTCAACTTGGTGATGTTGGCTCGTTGTCCCTACCAAATTAGTGAAGCCCTCATTGTCAATAATTTGGACTTTGATCATGACACAAGTCGCATCAAGGTAAAAGGGTCCATCTTGTGATCCACCCAAACCCTCAAATTGAGATCCAGACCCATATGCAGACAAAGACCCGGACCACCTGGATGTATTTTTTAATCAACCCATTTACAAATTCGGTGCCTTTCCAATGTCACAATTCACATCTCTCTTTCTCTTCTTTAAAAAAAAAATCCACATCTCTCTCTTATTTTTAGAGCTCCCTTTCATTTGTACAAATGTTTAATCACGCTTAACCCTACAGTCCCACAATCCTTTCTTTGGCCTTAATTTAAAAATGTAATGTAACAAAATTTAATTTGCTTTAAAATCATGCACGGTTTATGTTGTTAGTTTCATGTTAAACAAATGAAACATGTTTGGATGTCGCATTAACAATATTAATGGAAATGATCAAAACGCTTTAAAAAACCTTAGTAATTATAAATATGAGATTAATATTATAAAACTATCTTTTAATTATATGTGCTTTTCAAAATAAAATTTAAAAAAAGTTTTTTATAATTTTTTTAAAATTAGACGATTTTTTTCCTTTTAAAACAAATACTATATTCATGAAAACAAGCAAGGAAATTCCAGAAGGTTCGGACTTATAAGTTCAAATCCTACTTGGAGAGATTTGATTTCACTACTATATTTTCAAAAAATGCTATTAATTGTATAAGTATTTAAATCATTTTAATCAGCTAAATGCTGCTAATGTTCACATAAAAAGTTTAAAGTTTGATTAAGTTCTTTTAACTATATTGTTTTGCTTGGGTAGGCAATGACCAACGTAGGGTTTATGCCAAGTCACCGTAGGGACTGTACAGTGACAAATATCGGTAGTATATTGAAACTCAAAAGAACGTGACTTTTTTTTTCAGCTGTTTAAAATGTTAAATATTGCAAGAAATCAACTTTCATATTTTAAAAGTATTCTCAATATTTGTTTTTTAATATCCTTTTATGTTGCCGATAAAAACACGATAAATAAAAAATAACATTATCATTTGATCAATGCAACTGCAAGCAAGCAAATGGGGCATTACGTAGTAATCCAACCTTCTTAATCCTTGCTATCTACGGGTTCATTCGGACTCTGTCTAGGGCTGTCAACTGGTCCACTTTGTACTGGGGTACTTGACCCGACCCAAACTTGATTTTTCGGGTATGGATAAGAAAAGTGTTGACCCAAATAATATTCGGGTCAACCCAAACCTGATCCGATAAATATGGGTGTCAAGTTTGGATCAGAATTTTTACCAGGTACCTGACCTGAGTATTTTATATGTATTGTCAATAAAAATACATTTTTAGAATATACGGGTCATATATGAGATTCTATTTTCGTGACCCGAACCTACTTAATACTTATATGGGGGGTCCGGATCAACCCTGATCCGACCCGTTGACAGCCCTACCTCCGTCAATTAGCCTAGATTATTTATTTATTTATTTTCTGTTGCTTCAAAGCGGAGGGGCATCGGCCGGTCAAAATTTCCGAATTTCAGACCTAACGGTCTCCCCCAAGTTCTCTTCTCTACGTTTTCGGCCCTCTCTATCCTATGATTTTTTTTTCTCTTTCCTCGATCCCTTTTTTCTAATCTTTTCTCGTTGGCTTATCACGGAAAATGTTTCGCCGCTCTCTCTCTCTCTCTCTCTCTCTCTCTCTCTCTCTCTCATATCCAATCCGGACTCAGGAATTTGGTCTGTGAGGCGAGAATACTTGCTTCTTCTTGATTGAACTTTAATTTGGCATTCCGATCAATCGAGGTAATTCTTTTTTAAATCCTCAATCCAATAGTAGGGCTAATATTCATAGGATGTGGGTTGAGTTTGGTGGGTGGCTCCCACCGATGCCAACGCTTCTCCTTTACCCTCAATCCAATGTTTGGACTCCTAAATCGACTCTTGTTCGAGATAACGGAATACCCTTTTTGATTTTTTTTTGTTCTACTCTGATTTTTATTTTTATTTTTATTTTTTCAGGAGGAGAAATCGTTTTTGAGATGGCGAGAAGCAGCAACAAGAATATTCAGGCAAAGCTGGTGGGTAGGTTTAGTTATTGTTTCTTTCATGATCCTTGATTTCGAAATTTGCTTTCGGTCATTAGATCAGGCAATTCCATGCCGGATTGTCTAGACAGTGGGATAAGCAGGGATGTTGCAATACTCGGCACAATTCAAATGTCCCAATTTATCCAATTTTTAGGATAAACTGGAATATTACAAATTCATGCTCTTGGTAGTACTTATTTTTTTCCTGATAAGATCTTGGCAGTGGTGTTTTATCTGTTATTTCACCATGAATTATGGTGTCCCATCCAGCTACTGGAAAAACTTCCATTGGAAAAAAAACATAGCAAATGCATCGCACCATATGTATATGAAAAAGATATTTTTTTCTTGTGGGAAAGTAACAGAGTAAGATCCCGTCATTCTCAGAAATCGTCAGGCTTCACACATGCCCTCATGGATGGGGGAGCAGTCAATCTTTTAGGCAGCGATCTATTCACATGTTATTCATTCCCCTTTAGCACAGGATGGTTGGAACTCGATCGATATGCTGAATTCCCATCCACCCAAGGTGTGAATGATTATACTCAGATTAAAAGATGCGGCCAACGAGTTGGGCATATCATGTGATCGTTGTCTTAAATGAAAAATTCGATCATTAACCAAAGACAATGAGATAGATTAAATTTGTTGTTAGTTTTCAAAATTGTTCTCCAATTGGCGTGATCAAATTATCATATTATCCAGACAATGTAAAAACTAGCTCTTTTTCTGATTTAAAATCTGTTACTGTTTTGGCCCATGAAGACTCAGCTATCTGGTTAGGGAGCAGCATGTGACATCCCAAGTATCGTTTGATTTTTTGTGTTCTCAAAACTATTGTTTGAAGGGGCTTTAATAATCATAACTTGATTGGGTGATGCATTCAGAAATATGTAAGGTTTAACAGGATATGTTATTAGTATTTTCCAGGTACTCCTAGGGGACATGGGAACTGGAAAAACGAGTCTGGTGCTGAGATTTGTGAAGGGACAGTTCTTTGATTACCAGGTACATAATTTCTAATACCAGTTTACTTTGTGGTTCCAAACATTTCATAATGAAGGACAATTGACTTATTGATAAGTTTCAGGAATCAACAATTGGAGCAGCTTTTTTCTCCCAAATACTCTCTTTAAAT
Source organism: Nuphar pumila (assembly GCF_984573655.1). Taxonomy (NCBI): domain Eukaryota; kingdom Viridiplantae; phylum Streptophyta; class Magnoliopsida; order Nymphaeales; family Nymphaeaceae; genus Nuphar; species Nuphar pumila. The sequence goes on along the minus strand of NC_143251.1, from coordinate 11,950,554 downwards.
GAAGCCACTGTCAAGTTTGATATATGGGATACTGCTGGCCAAGAAAGATATCATAGCTTGGCACCCATGTATTATCGAGGGGCAGCTGCAGCTGTTGTTGTCTATGATATTACAAGCATGGTAAATTGCATATCCTTAATATCATGCATACCGTTGGAAGGATTTGTTCTGAAATTCATGGTTGGCATGTCTTGGTCAATTTTCCTTTTTAATAACCTTTTGAAAATAATTATTTATGTAAATGGCCTTTTTGAAAGTGCTCGTGAGCTTCTGAAGATTGCTAAGTTCAATTGTTAATATGTTTTTTGCAAGAGATATAAAGTGATGAAAGACTTGAAAGTTATGTTGTTGATGAGAAATAGATTAATTTTTAGTTGGAAGGAAAGCCTCCAAACATGTAGCTACCATCATGGTGTGCTTCAACATTCTGAAATCTGATAATCTTATTTTGGTAGTGTTTTATAAATATCTTAAGTCTTCAAAATTTTCTTATTTTTGTCATTTTAAAGAATTTTATTTTGAATTTATTTATTATTTTGGGCTTCTAGGCAACATGTGACACTTTTGACTACTAAGGTTTGGATGGAATATTAGGTTGCTACTCTATGTATGTGTATAATTAATAACCTTATCTGGTTTTCCTTTTCTCCCAAAATCTCTCTCTCTCTCTCTCTCTCATTTTCAATTTGAACAAGCAACTGCAGTCTTCATTCTTTTCAATGCATGTTTCTCTATCATATGAATTCACATCTATTGAATGCCAAAATTATTTTAAACAGAAGAGAATTATTGTGAACGTGAAGAAGCCATCCTTATCAATGCATCCAACCCCATTTCCTAACATCCACTTTAAATCTTCTGGATTTTTCTTTATCATAACAAAGCTTGAATTGTGATTTGAATATGAATAGCCTGTACTGCATCTCAGATGATTTTTAGAGTTCTACAACTGTGTTCAGGTGAAAAGTTTGTATCCCATTCAGGGTTCTTAAGCACAGTGACCCTTAACCTATAGAATTTTCTTTTTGCTGTAATTGATTGTAAATCCATCTAATATTTCTTGCACTTGGTTATGCCTTGAGATCCATGATCCATCTATTCTACAAGCTCCTCGTCCTTGATTGACTGATCTAAATTTATGAACTAAATTGTTGGTAAGAAAATTCTAAACCATTTAAGTAAACTGCAATCCATTAGCGTACACTACTGTTTTATGTTCTGATGAAACATAGATTTTCTATGAATCAACAAGAGCCACCTGTAGCTAGAAATTGTTGATTAGGGGTGCACATGAATCATGAAAGATAACTGGATTTCTTTCCTTGACTGAACTAAAGATACAATATAAAAGTATATCATCTAGGTTCCCAATTCAACAACAAACAAACAACAACAACTACGCCTTCATCCCAAAACAATTGGGGTCAGCGATATGAACCAAAAAAGAAATTCATTTTGGGTCTTCCACATGAATCCTTTTCCTCCAATCATTTCTATCCAACGCCATGTCCTCGGTGAGGTTCAAAGCATTCATATCCTTTCCTATCATCTCCATCCAAGTCTTCCTAGGCCTACCCCGACCTCTTTTAACTAATATATTTTTCCATTTCTCCAACCTTCTAACTGGAGCATCATTAGGCCTTCGCCGAATATGTCCAAACCACCGTAAACGATTCTCTCGCATCTTATTTTCAATGGGTGCAACACCTACCTTCTTACGTATCTCTTCGTTCCGAATCTTATCTTTTATTGTATTTCCACACATCCATCTAAGCATCCGCATCTCAGCTACACTCATTTTTTGAATATGATGTCTCTTGGCAGCCCAACATTCCGTACCATATAGTAAAGCGGGTCTAATAGTCGTCCTATAAAACTTTCCCTTCAACCGCAATGGCATTCTACGATCGCACAGCACTCCAGTAGCACTTTTCCATTTCATCCACCCAACCTTTATCCTATGATTTACATCTCCATCAATTTCTCCATACTTTTGAATGATGGATCCCAAATATTTGAAATAATCATTCACCGGTATATCTTGCTCACCAAGTTTCACTACACTCCCATCACTACTTCGTTGCTTACTAAACCGACATTCCATATATTCAGTCTTACTCTTACTCAACTTAAAACCTCTAGCTTCCAATGTCTGTCTCCATAATTCTAACTTAGCATTAACCCCAGCTCTAGACTCATCAATCAAAACAATATCATCAGCAAACAACATACACCACGGTACATTTTCTTGAATTGATCTCGTAAGCTCATCCATCACTATCGCAAATAGGAAAGGGCTTAAAGCAGATCCTTGATGTAACCCAACCGTTATCGGAAAATTGGTTGTCACCCCTCCACAAGTGCGGACATTGGTCACTACTCCTTCATACATATCTTTAATTATACTAATGTACTTGAGAGAAACACCTTTCTTCATCATTGTCCACCAGAGAACGTCCCTAGGTACTCTATCGTATGCCTTCTCTAAATCAATAAAAACCATATGCAAATCTTTGTTCCTCTCTCTATATCTTTCAATAAGTTGTCTAAGAAGATGTATAGCTTCCATAGTTGATCTTCCAGGCATAAAACCAAATTGATTCTCCGATATCATGACAACCTTCCTCAACCTAGACTCAATCACCCTCTCCCAAAGTTTCATAGTATGACTCATGAGTTTTATACCACGATAGTTTGTGCAATCTTGTATATCACCCTTATTCTTATATAAAGGCACCAAAGTACTCTTCCTCCACTCATTAGGCATCTTATTTGTTCGCCAAATCAAGTTAAAAAGATTTGTCAACCATTCTAAATCTTTCTCTCCCAAGCATTTCCAAGCCTCGATAGGTATACCATCTGGGCCAACTGCCCTTCTTGATTTCATTTTCTTCAAAGCCTCTGCAATTTCTTTCTTTTGAATCTTGCGCATGAAGTCACGATTTATCTCATGAAAAGGAATGGAGAAGTCTCCAAGATCTTGAGCATGACTATCATTAAATAGCTTATCAAAATAATCTTTCCATCTCTCCTTAATCTCCTCATCTTTGACTAAAACCCTTTGCGTTTCATCTTTGATACATCTAACCATACCCAAATCCTTCGATTTCCTATCTCTCATCTTTGCAAGCCTATAAATATCCTTCTCGCCTTCTTTGGTATCCAACTTGTCATAAACCTCCTTATATACCTTAGCCCTCGCGTTTCGAACAACTTTTTTAGCTTCCTTCTTTGCTATCATATACTTCTCCAAATTCTCATTATCACGACTCTTACTTAGATTTCTATAACACTCTCTTTTAACCTTAATAGCTAATTTGACATCCTCGTTCCACCATGATGTATCCTTACCTAGTGGTGCACCGCCTTTAGACTCACCCAATACCTCCTTAGCTACTTTTCTCATACCACCCGCTATCTTATTCCACATTGATTCTGAATCCTCCTCGAGACACCAATCAACTTCCTTAACTACCTGCTCTACAAACATTCCTTGTTTAGCTCCTTTCAGTGCCCACCACTTAATTCTAGGATCTATCCTATGTCTATCCCTTTTGCGGCATTGTCTAATTCTAAGATCTAAAATTAAGACTCTATGTTGTGTAGCTACACTTTCTCCTGGTATAACCTTACAATCGATGCAACAACCCCTATCTCTCTTTCTAAGTAGGAAAAAATCTATCTGACTCGTATTAACCCCACTTTTAAATGTTACTAGGTGAGACTCCCTCTTCCTAAACCAAGTGTTTGCTAAGATCATATCATAGGACAAACAAAAATCTAAAATCCTTTCTCCACTTTCATTTCTTTTTCCTATACCATAGCCTCCATGGATATTCTCAAATCCATCCCTACTAATGCCTACATGTCCATTAAGGTCACCGCCGATGAAAAGCTTTTCTCCATAAGATGTCTCTTGTACTACTCCATCTAAATCTTCCCAAAATTGATGCTTAATGGAATCATCTAAACCTACTTGAGGTGCATAAACACTAATAATATTAATAATATCCGTACCTAATACTAATTTAATAAGTAAAATTCTATCACCCTTCCTACGGACCTCAACTACATTATCTATAAACTGACGACTCATAACAATCCCTACTCCATTCCTATTCCTATTCCTATTTATTCCTGTATACCAAATCTTATATCCCCAAGGTTCTATCACTTTAGCTTTCTCACCTACCCATTTGGTCTCTTGAAGACATAAAATATCAATCTTTCTCCTACACATAACATCTACTAACTCTACCAACTTACCAGTTAAAGACCCTATGTTCCAAGTGGCTAACCTAATTTTATGGTCTTGGACTAACTTCTTTACCCCCACCCGTCCAACAAAGTGAGGGAACCCTTGCCTATTTGACACCACACCCGGGCGCCGGTGTGACGCGTCGCTTCTGGGCGACGACCTAGCAACCCTTGCATATTTATCACTGCCTCCGGGCCTAGAGAGTACAGCGCGTCGCTCAGTAGGGAACGCCCCAACGAAATTCTCATATTGGTTCATTTTCATAGGATATGACAAAGTTTTTATGCTGGCTGTCACAGGCCTACCGCAACCCTCCTCCTTTATCCGGGCTTGGGACCGGCAGTGTATAACTACACAGGCGGAGTTATCTAGGTTCCCAATTCAAGCAAGTAAATTTCTATCCTCTAGATGGTGGAAAATGTTTCACCTGTTTCCCTAATAATAATAATAATAATAATAATAACAGTTTCATCTAGCAAAGGAAGGACATATTGGGTCTAGATGGATCACTATTCACTCTGGAACATCTTGAGCCCATCCAATGAGCCGTAAACCACTCCTACTTCTCAAACTTCAGGCAAATCCACAAACTCATGTATCCACTTTTGCATAAACCAATTAAAGGTCTGCATAGAATGTTTCCAAAATAGAGGTGCTAGCTGCAAAATTCGGATTAGATGTTCACAAGGTATATAAGCTGTACATGTGTCTTCTTCATGGACTCATATGCCTGTTGGATCTATCTGTAACAGGTTCAATCGTCTGGGCATCAAACCATATTTTGATATCTAGGAAGAAGCCACCTCTTGTAGATCCAAGTGACTCAAAAATTGAGGCCTCCCTACTTGAGTATTCTGCTGATCTGTCATTACAGGGAGGAACGAAGAGGCTGAAAACATGGAGCTATCTAAATAATTGAGTCACCAAATGAAGTTGAATACTTCCATGGATAGTTTGGTTGTTCTCATGGCAGGTTATGCATGTCTTTGAGAAAAGATTTCCTACCATTCACCTTAAGAGAATTTCCACTTCTACTAATGTAATACAATGTCTTAGGATTGTGGTTAACCTGGTTACCCTGTAATCACGCTCAGTAGCACTTCCCTGCCTCATAGCTATTAGAGAAGGCCTGATTCTTCCATTAGTGATGTAGTTGTCATATGTTGCCACAAAATGCCAATTTATATGAGTTCACTGTTTGCATATGTAGATGTTGTCTCATTGCATTAATGTGTTGGGGGAGCATCATTTGGTCAGACAATTTATCCATGAAAAATGAACATGCAAAACCATTTGAACATTACGTACAATATGCATAAATTTTTAGTACCATGCGAGTCATGCTTTTCCACCTGTAACTCTTCCACAAATTTCATCAATTTATTGTTTCCATGGTAACAAATTTTGATGGTTAATCTTTTCTTCTTGCAGGATTCATTTGTTCGAGCTAAAAAATGGGTTCAAGAGCTACAAAGACAAGGTGTTTCATATGAATCTTCATTTTTCAGAAGGAACCTATCTATCCAATTTGTCTATGTTAGCCTAAATCAATGATCATATGGTGTAACAATATTTTGATGTTCGCAATTGATTCACTGGCTTGATTAACCAGTTTGAAGTGCTATTTGAAGTTTTTTGTTATTGACGGTAGATGAGTTTCTTCATTTGACCAACTGATGGCTTTTCACAATACACATCCATCTGTCAATGAATTTGGAAAATAGCAATTTAATTATCCTAGTAACCAAAAATTCAAAATTGATTTGATAACTAATAGTAAATGACATTAGTTGAATCTATCTACTGAAAAGATTTTCTAGTGTCCTTGTTTATGTAACCTTTACATTGATCAGCCTGTTTCTTTCACAGTAATTGCATTTAACTAATATCTATGTGAAAGATCATCGCGGATGAGATTTTTTTGCATCCCAAAAATTTGAAGTTTGCTAGTCTTTTGAGAAATGTGGTTCTTATTTTTCCATCCCTTGTTGTCCTCTATTTTCTCCCTTTCTTTTTCATTGTCCATCAAACGTCATGCACGTCTTCTGGCAAAAGGAAGAGGGCAAGGGGGTTTGCTTCATGTTATGGGCCTTATGGCCCATTCTCATTAAACAAAGTGTTGGCTTCTTTTCCTCATATGGGAGAATAGTGCAGGGACTCAAACAACTTGGAGCCTAGTCGTGTTTTCCATGTTATTGCTAGGTGACATGGTTTTGCTATTGTCTGCTCTTGCTGCATGCATTTGTATAGAGTTTTATAAGATGGTTATTTAATTGCTAGTCTATTACAAAATCACTGATTCTATGTATGGTCCAGAGTTGATTAATTTTACTTGACCAAATGTGTTTAGTATTAAGCATCAGGTGTTCATATGCATAGTGGGCTTAAGCTTATCATACTCTTAGTGGGGGCATGAATCTTCATTTTTTTACATCATATATTGGTAATTGACACCTGTACCTTTTGTAGGTAATCCAAATTTAGTGATGGTATTAGTGGCAAATAAAGCAGACCTGGAGACTAAAAGAAATGTGACTAGTGAGGTATCACTAAAACCTATGCTGGCTTTTATTCTGTTTAGCTGTTCATCTCTGCTGCCCAGCTGTTTCACCTGAACTTTTAGGATAGAGAAATTTTGTTCTGATAGCTACTTCTTTTTGAATCATAAGGTTTTTGAATTTGTTTATTTTAGAAAAATGAAGGTTTATCATCATACTCTTTTTGTGATACATTCACAATATAAATGCTGTCATAGATGAGCCTATGGCTAAAGAAGTCCCAACTCTCAGCCTATGTGACATGGGTGCTTTTACCAGCCAGTGTTGTTTGTGCCTGGCACTTGGTGACATGGATACCAAGCTTCAGTTCATTGACCGCTCTTTATAAATTTAGTTGTGGATCTAAAAATGTTTAGCAACATTATCTATAACAACATATTCTAATAAAATGTATGACAGCATAAGAGTATATTCTGTGCATGTAGTATGTAGTACATGTATATTCAGAAGTGCCCAAAAGCACCCAGCACCAGCATCCAGAATTACCAGCACCAACATGAGTATGTTTGGGTTACGCAATCGTACAGCTGCACACACAGGCACAAGATGTTTCTGTATCATTTGATAATTCCTTCTATATTTCTAATGAGAAGACAACGATTCATGCTGATGTTGTTGAGCTATTTGATGATAAAACGGATAATGCTTAGATTTTTGCGTCTTTATCATCTCCAGATAATGTCAACTTGTAACTGTTGCAGGATGGTGAAGCATATGCTCAAGAAAATGGGATGTTTTTCATTGAAACGTCTGCAAAGACTGCACAGAACGTAAATGAGCTCTTCTATGAGATAGGTAAAATCTCCTCATCCGTTTTCGAACTTTTTGGCAAAAATCTAGCTTTCATTACGTCTTTTTTGTCTATTTTCTTTTTATTTTTTACTTCAGTTGGACTTTGGCCGGAGTAAGTTTAATGTTTGAATGCATCATCTTAACCACTTCTTTGTCTATGCTTCTTCACAGCAAAGCGCCTCACAAAGGCTTCTCCCTTGAAACAGGGCGGGATGAAGCTGCACAATCAACCACAAGGGAGGAGACTGTTCTGTTGCTCTGCCTGATCCACCATTTATGTAATTTTGAGCACAGCTCTTATTAATAAGACAAATCCTGTTCTGCTGCAGACTTGAAAGTGAGATGGTTGCGACATTATTCTTCCTTCGGGGCCAGGTATGGGTGGGCTACTCAGCCAGTGTTCTTTATAACGGATGGCGCATTTGGCTCCTTGATGGTTGAACACTTGATCTTGTATATAATCTATACCTTCATTTCTTGATGCGGTATTTTCTGATTAGGTGAAGTTGGTTCAGAAGCTCAGCATCCCATTTTCCAGTTTCATCCGGGAATTGATGGTGGAGATTGAATCAGAAAACTTAGTAAACTTGACCACCCAGTTAACCTGATAAGGGTGGGTATTTGGTCGAGTACCTGTTCCTGAATGGGCCAGCCACCGGATACCGATCCGGGAAGGGATGGGTTTGGGCTACCTGGCTACCTGAATCACAATAAGACCCATGCCTGACTCAATCTGAATATACAGTGGGCTTGGTTTGGGACTGGGTTGAAAAAATGAAAGGCATTGTCCCGGCAAACTTGGGCCCAGGTTCTATAGGGTCTGACCTGATTGGAGGGGTGACGGATATGACATGAGGGTCGGGCTAGACTACCAGTGGATTGGGGTTGGGACCTGATCTGTCACGCTGTAATGAGTACCTGGTTGGGTTGGTCTGGCCCAATGACCAACCCCTGCAATAGAGATGTAAAAGGTTCGGATTTGGGTCAGATGTACAACACCATATCTGACTAACTGGATATTGGTTAAATGGATTCCAATTCAGATCAGATTTGGATGGTGAAAAGCTCATACAAATTCTGCTTTTTTACATGTAAACGGATTCATATATCCATCAAATGCGAATATTCATAGGATTGGGTAGCAAAAAATTATAACCATGCATGCATCTGATTATAATAGGATATGGTTTTGGCTTACCAAATTCAACTAAATGGAGTTTGGGTTTGGTTGGATATTAGATAAAATTCAATCCATTAACGTCCCTAACCTGCAACGGGAATCTAAGATTAATGATGCTTAGCTCTTGATCCAAGCCCCATCAACACGTGGTACACGTAGGCCACTGGTTATGGTAAAAAGAAGCCAAGATAGCAACTATGAAGGTGCCTTTCATGCAATAGGAAATGCAACGTTTCAACAGTCGTAAAATCCAACCCCTTGAGAATTTAGCACACAGACTCGTAACGAGCTGAAAGCCTGACGAGTTCATGATGAACCAAACAAGCTCATCAGTCCAACCGGGCATCTCTTGCTCAGGCTTGGCTTTATTAAGACATAACGAGCTCATTAGCCCCAAAGGGATTGGCGTAGTGGGGTGGAGCCTTGGCCACTAGCCGGGTGGTCAAGGTTCGGTTCTCATGGGTGTCTCCTCTCTATGCAAGCCAACGCTCAGCATAACCCCTGGGGTGAGGGTTCTAGCTTCGGTAGTTATGGCAGGCCGAGCCAGCACTACCAGATCTTCATGCCAGGTGCGGTTTCTTAGGGTTATAAATCTCAAAAAAAAAAAAACATGACAATCTCATTAAGCAGTACTGCCCGAGCCTATAGTTTCCCAAGTCGAGTCATGAGCAGCTTCCGTGATTCAAGAAAACACCGTCTCTTTGGTTTCCCATGACTTCTATAGAGAGCCTTGATTATGATCTCTGGCTTGCGTAAAACTACATGTAGCTCTATTTAGTGACATGACAAAAAATGTGGAATACACAGCTGAGACCAGCGAAACAAATGATGAAAAGAGGCTTATCAACAGAGCATTAAACTGTAGAAGAAACAAACATATGTCTACAAAAGTACAACGCATGGAACCTTACCCATTATTACCTTCCCTGATCAGAAGCTAACCGTGGAAACCGATCGATTGTGCATCGAATGGCCCCTTAGCCATTGCTTGCCCTCCTCAAGGCTGCAAATCGAACAGCAAGATCATCATAATCCGGGAGCTTAGGATGAACACGTAGACCATTGCTATTCCCCAAGTCTGGCTGCATCGAAGCTGCACCAGCAGGTCCTTTAACACCATTCTCTTCAGGCTTTGATTGCTCAGGAGGTAGTGAAACAGGAGTATGACTCGATTCCAATGCCGAATGTGCTGCTGAACCCAACGTGGTGCCATCATCATCAACATGGCGATGAGGATGCCTCGTCCCAATTTGAGGGGTATGTTTCCTACTGCAGTGTATCAAGAGCTCATCCATGATCTTTTCCTCATCGTCACCACCACGACCATCATCATCATAATGCTGAACTCGTCTTCCATGCCTTTTTGGTTTGCCATCAACAAGATGCCCATTCTCATGTCCATGCCGGGCAGGAGAATCATCATTGTTGTCAACATTGGTGTATACTGGCTGTGCGCGTCTCCTCCTCACGGATTTTGGCTTAGGGGCCTTGTCATCGACGGTTCTTGGTATTCTGCTCTCATGATTGGCAGCAGAGACTGCCCCAGTTCTAGGTATTCTGTAGCTAGATTGATCATCTTCAACCAACAAGTCAGCATCTTGATGACTTTTGGCACCTGCAATTTCATCCTCAGTATCGTTTCTAGGTTTGTGAGCTTTGGGTATGACATAAGGAGGCCTTTTCGCAGCATCCGCGGCTTTTGAGTCGACAGCATCCTGATGATTGTTGGGACCGGCATTTTCAGCTTCCGTATCATTTGCCAACTTGCGGTCCTTTGATATGACATAAGGGGGTCTGACGTTCCTGATCGAATTGGGCTTCCTGCTGTCTGGTACGTCTCTTCCTTTTGTGTTCTCTGCAAGTGCACGACGATCACGGGCCATGAGAATCTCTCCACCATCAGGCTCTTTATCATCCCATCCCTCTGGCTCTGTTGAATGAGCCACGAGAGGTTCGGTCTTTCTGTCACTTTCAACATCCATATACTCCAAAGGGGGTTCACTTTTTGGGTGAAACAAAATCTCCTGGCGGTCTCTTGCATGAAACTTGTCATCCTCTGTATTAATTGGTTCCCTGGTGTATCCCAGAAGTTCATTCTTTCTGTGTGACAAAGAGTCTTTACTGCCTTTTTTGTTGGTAACATAATCCCCATCGATGCATCCATCATTCAAGTCAGATGAGCCCTCTGTTCCCTGAGATGGAAGGAAGACGAAGAAGTAAAAAAGCGAAAAAAGAAAAAGTGATGCTGACCCATCGGCTATTCACAGACTACAACTACAGAATAATTAACCAGTTTAGAAGCATACACAGTTCATTAATAGAAGTGAATCATTTCCAAGTTCCGAGTAAATGTTAGTTGATTGGCCATGATTATGTGCCTAGGAGGTCGCAACCAACCCCCATGTGCCCAGGTTAGTTTTCTGAACCTAAACATTACCGCATTCTGGATAGTAGGAAGACTCACATTTTCTGATGCATAAAGGTCTGCAATCCTCTCCTCAAAAGCCTTGGAGTCCCACATAATAGATGATTCTTTTGCTATTTCTCGCATTAAATTCAACTTCGCTACTGTTGAAGGTGGCCTTGACGACGAGAGTATCTCTGCAAACTAGTAATAGAGAAATAACCGTGTTATTTTTTATACTTCAAAAAAAAACCGTGTTATTTTTTATAAATAGTTGTAGAAAGTGAGAATTGGACCGATGATTGATCCCTGGTTGGGTACCTCATGATTGACAGCGCAATCTGGATCTGAATGCAAGTCTTGGGCACTATACGCCAGTGCAGTACCATATCGCCCTGTGAATAAGCTCCTAAGATTGCGTAGTTCTGGCAAATCAGCAAATCTAGCAGCAGCAAACATGAGACTTGCTACAGGTTCCCTACTTTCAGGAGGACATTCCCTGTACAATAAGAGAAACAAATGCATTACTCACCTTAATTATTAGTAGGCACTTGATTGGAGATGCTTCATATTGCAAGCAAAAAGATTAATACATTCATTACCAATTCGATGGACATTACATTTAGATACGTATTTAAAGTTGAGTAATATTTGAAAATTAGGCACGGTTCTCTTAAATATGCCGCTACAAAGACCAAGTAAAAAGAGGGACAAAGCATGTTCATGTCAACTTATAAAAGACTAAATTTCAAACACGTTGGGACTATACAATAACGAAATTTCTCAGGTTAAGTCAAATCAGGTTGGAAATTTTTATGCCACTCCATACCTCTGCTTTTGAATGGCCGGGAGGTTACTCAAGATGGAATTGCAAAATTGCTCGATCATATCATATGCAGTGAAGATGTTCTGCTCAGCCATTAGTAGCTCAACCTGTTTTAGTATACGTCAGTAAGGGGAATTCACAGGTATCACATCAACAAAGAATGCCGCACAAACAGCCTTGAATTTAGGAAAGAGAAAAAGGCAAATGATTAAGTTGCAGATGTTAGCTGAAGAAGCTAAAACATATGGCAAGCATTCAATACTTAAAAATACTAACAACATTTTGAACTTGTATTTTTATTCCAGCACCATGTTAAATAGAGGAGTTCCAATCAAAACTGAGACTTAGCTAATGAAGAAGCATTGTAATCATCGGGAAAACAACCATGGATTCTGAAGTACTGGAAGCTATAGCAGAGCTTAGTTAAGATAGCAATGATTTAAAAATTGACTTATTTTGTAAATCTGCATTAAATACCCAATACCCATGGGGTTTGGTGTAGTAGAAGCTGCCTTGGCCACTAGACGGGTGGTTAGGGTTCCGTTCCCATGAGCAACTAATCATACAAATATTTGGTGAAAAACAATGAGAAGCATCAGAGACAAAAAAGTGGGTCAGACACTTAGGGGTTATTTGATGGCTTGTCCAAGATTGGATGAAATGAACAAACAGAACGGAACACAATATTGGTTCTGTTTTCTTTGTGTTCTAAGTCTAACAAATGTCCTTTGTTTGATAGGGGAAGAATGAAGAAGGAAAAACCTTAATCTAGAAGAAGAAACCCTAATCAATAACATCAAACAAAAACCCTTAATCTAAGAAAACCCTCACATATGAAAACCTAAAAATGTCCTAAAAAAAATTTAATTCAAACTGAAATAAAAGAAGAAAGAATAAAAAAAGAGGAAGAAAGAAAAGGAGAACCTCACCGGCAGCTTTGCCGGCCTCGCGTCGCCTCGATGATAGCCTTGCATCACCTCGATGGCGGCCTTATCCCCGGCGTCGGTGACCCCGGCACCGGTGACCCCTAGCTGCTATATATATATATATATATATATATATATATATATATATATATATATATATATAGAGAGAGAGAGAGAGAGAGAGAGAGAGAGAGAGAGAGTCGGGGGACCCCTACTCCCGATTTTATTTTTAACGTGTTCTCCGTATCTTATTCTTTTTGTAATAGGGGAAGGGGTGTTATAAAAAAAACACCTTTTTAAGGATGCGGCAAACGCCGTTTTGAGCATCCACCGCATCTAATGTATGTTGAAATCACAGTCCCCGCATCCGTTCCGTCCCATTTTTATCTTTGAAAACTAGTAGCTGAGATGGGAGTTATTTATACGTTAATGGTGGATGTTTGGCAACAGGTAGCTGAGATGGGAGTTTATGCATTCAAGATGGGAAGCAAGACCCTTTTGCTTTTGTAAGAATGAAGATAATAGCTACTACCTATAGAAGGTGTAGCCGCCAAATGCAAGATTTGGCACTTCAAAATCACTTTAAAAAAGTAACCTGACAACCTCACCGTCCATTGCTTCAATCCCACGGTCCTTATGCAAGTGTTAGGGCTTGCCAAAATGTTAATGATGACATCATCATTGTCAGTCACAACGGTGACCATTGATCATGATAATGGATGGTGAAGATGTCAAATCACTTTTCCAATCACTTGATTTCTTCTCTATGGTATTTAAATTTCAAAATCCTTTAAGTTGTTTTTGAAAGCAAGTAAAATTCTCATAAGAAAAAAGACTTCTGCTTAAAAGTTTATAACTTTTTTAAATGAAAAATTTTAGCTTGTCTGTATAGCATGAGCAAAACAAAAAGAAAATTCAGAGAAATAACAAACTTATTAGCTTATGTTTAGAGAGAGAGAGAGCCTGCTCTTAGAAAGAAACCTGAAAATGGTGATGAATGAGAGAAAGATGAAGATGAGAATGGAGGAGAGTCGGAGTGGAAGGAAGATGAAGATGAAGGAATATCTTGTCGGGACACTTATAGAATGAGATGTATCGTGGGGTGAATGGTGGTCCTAATGCAAAAAGAATTTTTGATAAGAAAAATTCCTTCACCTCTTAAGGTAAGAATTTTTCTTTATCAAAAATAAAAAATCATACTTTTTAGAAAAAAAAAATCTTTCAAGAAATTTTCTACTTTAAAATATAGTTAGAAAAGTCATAATTTTGTCTTTCTTATTTTCATTTTTCCTACTATTTTTTCATTTCCAAACCTGCGCTTAGTTGAAGGTCCGGAGGACTCAACTATACTAAATTACCAAAATATCCTTAAGGCAAGGGCTTTTTTGAAATTTGCATTGATACTTTTGGAGGCAGGTTATCATTTGCGTTTATCTCAAAGAAAATTAAGACTGAAACAGAAAAGAAGGTCCTAATTTTAAAAATAAGAAAGGCATAAAATATATGAAAGTGACCTTTTATACATTAAAAAGTAACAACAAATCTCAAAATCTATCACCGCTTGAACCGGTGTTTTGCCGAGTTGGAGGTTAGTGGGGCACTCAAACCTGTGTCACAAAGATAGGGGTACGATCCGACTCTAAATACGAATTCAACAAACAATTCATTTTTTCTGAAAATAAGACACTTGGACGTGGATTTTTTTATTTATTTTAACATATGCGAAATATATTTTTATAAAAAAGTAATTAAAAATTATTCAGAAACAATTAAAATCTATTAAAATAATGTCCGTACGTGACATATCTTGCAACTTATAATGACTTGGATTTGTATCGGACAAACAGCTTGTCCCAAACCTGAACAGTGGATACCAAAGTATGGGCATGAAAATGCTGAGCCGAATATTGGGTGGACGGGAACCTGACGTGACAAATATGTGGTCGCGTTTGGGCTTTCATTTTCTCAACCTCAACATAATCCTAACTCAGACCCAAACCACGCTACTTCTTATTTGGGCAGTCAGTCTCTCTCTCTCTCTCTCTCTCTCTCTCTCTCTCTCTATATATATATATATATGACTGCATCAAAAGAAAGGTGCAACATCTTTGACCAATCGGGTGGCTGTAATAATTAATCTTTTTAACAATTTGGCTCTAAATATTGTAATTTTATAATTTATTTAGTAATCAACATATTTAAGATTATGATTTTTTGATATTTAAATGTAACGGCTGTAAATACTTTTGATTGTAAAATTGTGAGCCATCCATTTTCTCAAAAATCTTTATGTAAAACAGATTTCTTTTTAAATACATTATAAAGAATAAATATATAAGGTCATGTCATGTCATGTCAATGCAACACTCAAACTCCACAGGAAAACTATTCAATCACCATTGGTTATAGATGTGGCACCTTTCTTGGTTTTACAGTCCTTCTTTTATATATATATATATATATATATATATATATATATATATATATATAAGTAATGGGTCCGTTGCTAAACTCATGTGTTAAATGGGTTTTTTAATCTTTTTTATTTTATTTTTAAATTTTGATCGTACAGCGACAGTCTAAAATGTTTGTAAATTTTTGAAGCTTCAAACTTCATTTTTTTCATCGAAAACACATGATTCAGGTGTGGATTCTTAGTAAATCTAACATGCCCAACACATTTATGGATCCGAAACAGCATAAAAAGCGCCGGATTAGCCAAAAAAATACATTTAGCAAGCAGTTTAGCACCAAATGAGTTTGGCACGGACCCATTTTCCTATATATATATATATATATATAAGAACAAACACGCATTTCAGACATTTTTTTTCCAAATTAGACCATGCAATGGGTTCGGCATGGTGAATTTGCTAAAACTCTTTTGAAGCATGGAGAAAAAAGGCAAACATCTTCCCAGTTACGTTACAATTGGAATTTCTCCAGTTTCAGGCGATTTTACGAGGCAAAAGATTCAGGCGATTCACTGTATTCGTCTGAATTTTATTCAAATCATGAAGCTCCAAAAAGAAAAAGATCCTGTTATCCTTTCCAAATTGAAACAGAAAACCATAAAGAAAGTTACAGAGTTTCAAATTCTCGACAGTTCCTAACATCAAATTCATTGAAATACTCCTACTATTTCATGATCTTTATAAATTAATCTCCTATTTTCTTTAATTCCAGCTTTCTTTTCCTTTTCCGTACGTTTCTTTGAAGTAGTTTGCCAAAAGCTTCATCTATGCATCGAATTAAACGCAGAGCAGACTTTCAACAAAATAAAAGAGTCTAATTTCAACATGCAAATTCTTTCACCAAATTTCCTCAGAGAAACAGAGAAAACTGAGACCTTATAAAATTACTAATTCCATCCCGACACCAGAATCCCAGCTCATTCATTACCAAATGACGCAAAGAAAATGCAAAAGAAGGAAAAAGAAAAAAAAAATGAGGCTTAATTTACCCGATTAAACGCCTTCATTTCCTGTCCGCTACTAAGCAGATCGGCCACATCTTTCCTCAAGAACCTCAGAATTGAATTCCTCTTCCTCCTTATCAATTCTAACCTCGCATTTATAAGCTTGATCGAAGATTTACTGCAAGAAAAAATCTTCAGCAAAAACTAATATAATCTCCATCTCCGCTAAACCGTAAAAGTCTAGATATACTCACCATTTCGCAGGCAACCCCTTGCCAAGCAATCCGTCCAACATCTTTGCTCTGATTCGGGCTCAGATTCCTCGTCGATCCAAAGAAGAAAGAGAAGAAAAAGAACGAAAAACCGAAAACTTCTCTCAAAACCGACGCTGCGACCCGATAAAAAAAGAATCCGGAGACCGGACAAATGCTGAAGGGAGTGAGATGTCAAGATTTTCCGGCAAAAACAGGCCTCCGGAATTCCTTCGTAAAGGAGATGACGACGAAGACGACGTTCTTGACGATAATACAGCTGGAGGTCACGTGAGAAAAGAAGCTAGCATGTGATCCACGGGCTTGTCCTCGCCTGAAAACCGTGAACTCCGGCGAGGTTTATCCTGTCCGGCGGAGCTCGACGGCCTTAAATTCCGTCCGCGCTCTGCGATTCTTCGTGGCTTCCCGGGGAAGCCGGACGATCGGAGGAAAGCACGCCGATCGGCACTCACCACGTTCCCTCGATCTCCTTTCTTAATGAGGGATTAAAGGTCTCTTTAATTAATCATGGGCAGGGCGGGAGACGTTCAATTGCTTCCTAACCGAAAACCCCAACTCTCTTCCCCACCTTTTATACTCAACGGCTCGTGAAATTTTACCTTCTTTTACCTCTTTTCACCGCACGGTGAAAATTTATCTGCTTTTTTCGCTGCCCAGCTTGCGCTTCCCAAATATTTACTTTGAGTTTTTTACCAAACTGCCCTGGGGAGTGTAGCGTTCCCGTTCTTAGAGCGGCGGGTTCTGGTCTGTTTGGTTTATGAATACCAAAGGACGGGTCAACTATGGTTAGGCTGGATCCGGTTTAGGGTCTCGGCGTCCACTGGGTCTTAGCCCAGTGAGCTCATGATCTATGGTAATCAGTCGATCGATATTGTTTAACAAAGCCAGATTTAAATGGATCTTTGCACAATTAGATTTGGTTTAGGTAGTGATGTAAATGGGTTCAGATTCAGATCCGATGTGGCCGATGTCATGTTCTACTACGTACTAATAGGATTATGTGTAAATGGATTCGGATATCCATCAAATTCAAATATTTGTTGGTAGCAAATATTCAAAACCATACCTGCATCAGATTATAATTGACTATGATTTTGACTTACTAAATGCAATTGAATTCAGTCGGATATCTGATAATATCTCTGATTCATTGACATCCTTAGGTCCAGGTGATCATTAATTGTGCCAACATAGGTATTGGAAGTAGGGTTGGTAAACGAGGCGAATGAACCGAACATATGGCTTGTTCAGGCTCGGCTCGTTTTCCACTAAATCTGACTTGGGACGCCAACAAGTTCACGGCGAGCCAAACAGAGCTGAGTGACGAGCTCCTCGGTTGAAAGTTATGCATGAATGTAATGCTCACAAACTCCATTTAAAACTAGCTCCTCGAACCTCCATCTGCAAATGGATAATACTTTGCACAGATCCAACTGGGTGACAGTACTATCTGAACTGCACTCGGAATTGCCCTAATTGGATTCAGATCCTTAGATTTTATTTGGATTTGAAGTTTTTAGTTTGTTGTGCCACTTGATCAGCTTTTCCCTTGTGTGTGTGTGTGGGGGGTAGGAGAGTTCGTAGAAATTTCAGGTCTGTCTGAAAAGTTCTTCCTAGATTGTGTAAAATGGATCTGGATTGCAAGAAAAGGCGGGTCCAGCTGGGGTGACCAGCACATTCTAAATAGAGTGGGACAACTTGTCAAAAGCAAGCCAAGGGCTGAGTCAGGTGGACCTTTTACTATTGAAATAAACAGGTCCAAAAGGTTCGGATACAGCTGGGTTGACTCATCCAAGGAAAGCATCTGCATTTAGTTCTGAGTAGGGATGCAAATGGGTCGAATCCAGGATGAAGGTTACACAATTTCTTGGTTTTTCTGGATTCGATTCTGATCCGAATCCCCGTGTATTTAGCTGTTCTGAATCAGATCCGTTTGCATCCCTAGTTCTGGACCCTATTTATGTCCTGTTTAGCAGATCACGAATTTTTACCGGTTACATCCTCAAAATCACGAAACTGACAAAAATGTTGGGATTAGGAATTGTGACTTTAAGGTGGTTTTGGTGGTTCTGGTAGAACATTATTTTCAAGAACACACAATGGCGTTGTTGACCTCGAACCTTGTTTGGTATGTTTTAGTTAAGTTTTGATAGTGGTACAAACGGATCAGGTTCCAGTGGGACCTCCAATCTGAGTCGGGCACATTTTTTTTTTAAGATATGGATCTTGAAATAAGATCCAAGTGGTCTCATTTGAACCTACCTGGCCGGGTTTTTTTAGATTCCGATCCAAGTCAGCTTGGTACTTTCTGTCAGATCCTCACTTGGATCAGAATTATATAAAGGCTATTTGTGTATTTGTGTGTGTGTTTCTTTTTTAAGATCTGGATCCGGATTCAAGTCTACTGCATTTATCTAGTCCAATTCTGGATTCAAACTCGCTGCCTAATATGTGGGTTTAGATTTGGGTCTATGATCATCTGGCCTGAGTTTGATCCGTTTGTACTTACACACTCACCTATCTACTATATTCAACTCACCACCCCCGGGGGTCGCCTGCATGGCCATCGGGTGGTTGTGAGGGTGTTGAGAGGAAGACGCTGGATCAAACCCTGCTGACATAAGGGTGTGTCTGTAGCTCTGGGAGGTGGTTCTGGCAGGAGCAGTTAGTGTGTGTCACCTTGTGTTTGGGATGTTGCAAGTTCGAATCCCAGTATGATATGGTTGTATAATTGGTGAGATGTGCCAGGATGGCAGTGGAATGGGAGAAAATGGAGCCCCACCCTGCTTCGCCCCGTTTAGACCGGGGATGAAGGGCATCAAACAGGAATGAAAGCGGAGATGAAGGTTACTTGGAGGGATGGACTTATGCTTTTCCCCACCTCACTCTGTCCCGATCTCTGCCTTGCCCTGCCCCACCCCCATCCCCAATCCTTTTAAGGGATGACAATAGACCGAGGGAAAACCGGAGCCTACCCGGCCTCGCCCCCGTTTGGACTGAGGACAGAGGACATGAAACGGGAATGGAGGCATGGATGAAGATTCGGGTTTTGAGACGGGGGGCGACCTTGTCCTCTGCCCCGCCCCGGTCCATTGCCGTCCCCTCGTCTGCCGCTCACACTAGCTTTCTCTGTCGAAAAAATAGAAAAAAATAAAAAAACTCGCTTATGATTATTTTTGTCATTTAATCAATTTAATCGTACAGTGATTCGTTTCATGTACAAAATATTTTTTTTTCTGCGGCCCACTTTTACAAAACTATAAAGAAGAGGAGGCCCCAAAAGAAGGTCACATGTGAAATGCTAAAGTTAAGACAACATGTCTTTAACTTTTAGACTTTTGAGAGTTTTATAAAAGCCACCAGATTTATCAAGTATTCACAAAAAAACCTTTTATATATTTTTTTCACTTAAGTATTTAGAAGAAAAAACTCATGTCTTTCTTGTACCGTTTTAAATACTTGATTGAAATGCAAAAATGACATCTTTTTTAATTTCTAATGGAATAACTCAACCTGCTCTCTTTTATACAGAAATCAATAACGACAGCATCAGTGGGCAAAAAATTTAACAAAATAACAAAAAAAAGGATAAGAAGAGGCAAGAAAAAACCACAGATCCGAAACAAGAAAATCCGAGATAAAGAATATAGAAAGAGAAACTTCATCTTGCCTGCCGCGATCACCAATGCCAGATATGGTAGACGAGGCCAGAAGGGGACTGCGTGCAGGAGAAAGAAGTCATGAGACTCGAGATTCTAGAGAAAGGGGATTCGAGATTCGAGATTCGAGAAAGAAAGAGGGTCGGGACCTCCTTCAGGATTCGAGCCTTTCGTTAATGCAGAAAAACGGTGGCCGATAAAGGAAGGACCGTAGGACAAGAGAGAGGGGCTGAGTTGAGACTGAATCTAGATTTCAAGAGAGGGAAAGAGGGCTAACCGTAGTTTTAGGGTTTCCAAAATGAAAAATCAAACAAAAAGTAAAATGATCGTAACTAGTGAATTTAACGAGTCACCCGAGTTAGAGTCATGAACCAGACGAGTTTCGGTTCATGACGAGATATACTCCGATCCGAGTTGACTCGGCCGAGTCCTGAGTCAACTCGCCTACAAATCCAACCTTCGTTACAAGTACTTTTCACCGATAACACATAATGCAGTGTCTGCATAATGCTGGCAACTTAACCATTTAAATATAAAATAAATCATGCTGCATTGGTCACAAGCTTAAGATATTCGAAATTACATTCAAAATGCAAGCTTAATCCGTAGACCAAGAAAAGAGGCAAATATGATTTTATGTACGGAACACATTGATGTAAATAAGCAAGGTTGTTAAATGCGATGAGGCGAAGCGAGGAGTTGAGCATGTTGTGAAGCGAGGCGTTGAAGCGTAAGCAGTTTCATGATCAGAATAATAAAATATATAATATTAATAAAATAATGAAAATTTTAAATAAGAATTACTAATTTGCTTTTAGTTATTTTAGTATAAAATCATAAGAAAATAAAATAAAGATTCATCACCGATCTTTGCCTCCGCCATTAACTGATCGGGGCTGAACAGGGAGGCGACGTCAGAATTGACCTTCAATGAGACGATGCTTGCAGCGTTTTCCAAGAACTGCTCGCTGATGAGAAACCGTGCACCGCGGTACTCAAAGAGGAAGAGGAGTGGAGGTGTACCAAATTATGCATTGGAGGACGACGATTTGTAGTCTGTACCATGAGGCAGCCGACAGACTCTCACTGGCTACATCTAATCTTGAGAGTGGTTTTTCCATGTATATATAAAAAAAGGCCGCCGGCAGATCCATGAGGTCGCCGACAGAAGTTTTTTTGTTTAATTAAAACTTATACATGTAAGTCTGGAAGTCCTACAAAAACTGGGAAAAAAAAACACCATTTTATACCTCAGGCTGCCATTAAAATGCATTCAGATAAAGTACCATCTAATAGCCCTGAAATCAAACGGCCTTTTGTACATAGATGATAAGTTAGGCATAAAGTTTTGGAAATGTATCCATTATAAGAAAAAGCGCATCAAATCCAGTTAATCCACAACCAGCTCCAACTTCAATGACACGTTTCCCTTTCAGCTTCTCTTCACAAAAACTGATCCTTCCTGCAATTCCTTTCCTGATTCAGCAAAATCACAATGTCACAATTTTTTAAGGAAAACATGATTGAATTTCAGCTACTCGTTGAATTTCAAAACTTTAGGAGGGGCTCGCTCGCCCCTTTAGAGATGATAGTGGACCCAGAAAAAACAGGGCCCCGCCCCGCCCCGCCTTGTCCTGTTTGGATCGGGGATGGAAGAACAAGTTAAGTCAGAACAATTACAAAAGTGATTAAATGTAATAATAAATAATAAAAAATTAGGTGGCTTTTTTAAAATAAATGAAAACAAGGAGGCAGCCTTCTGTAGATTGCCTTTTAGCCTTTAGGATTTCTTACGCAAGAAGAATGAAGGAGAGGGGTAGGGGGTATCGACCTCCAAAAAGCCAATTTCCTGTTCATCCAACAACGAAGCCCAAGATATTTCGTGACAACCTTTTATTCTCACAGCTACTGCCAAGCAGGAGAAGAATTGAATAATGGGGTAGTGCATGTGGGCAAAATAGTGGGTCCACATTCCAACTCAGCCCATTCTTTACGGAAGCCTGCCGGTTGGCTTGGCATGCGAGAGAGGTTCGGTGTGCAATGTGATTGCACACTTTTGGTGTGCTGGTGCACTTGATCAGGGTTGCAAACCGTTCGGACATGAAATGGTGATTTTGCAAAATTTAAATGTCTCGGATCCGACCGAACCGATTTCCCTGTGTATTTTTTCATGGGAAATCTGAACGGTTTGCAAATTGCAACCAAGCCCATCATCTTTTGGGTACAGCCAACTAGGAGTCTCAACCGGTCGGGTTTGGTTTGGACCCAGGTGGAATCAGACTCGGACTAGATTTTTGGGTATGGTATTGGGTTCAGACCCTAGTCTAATCGGGTCCATTATAAGAAAAACCATACCCGGACCCGATAAGAACTGCATGAACCAAATCAGGACCATACCCGGCAAAACCATTTTTTTTTTATCATTTTTACATTGAAAAATTGCGAGTCTTAACCAGAACTCGGGTCAGGTCGGGTCGGGTCTGGTCTGGTCTAAAATTTCTTGGCATGCACGGACAGAGTGATGGAATATGATTGGGTGGGGGTGTACAGTGGACGCCAGGTATAGGCCCAATGGAGGAATATTTTGCTTTAACAACTCAGCAACCAACGTAGCGTTTGAAGCAATGCTATCAGTATCGGTGCGTATTGGCTTGTATCACGCATCTTATTGACAGAAAACCGATAAACTTTACCGCTGAATAGGTTATTTTTTTAATAAATATAAAAAATGTTAACAAAATAAAATTTAATATTATTTTAATAGTTTTAACACGTGTTACGTATGATTTACACATAATATTTTTTTGGCTAATACTTAACGATTCACTTGAGTATCGGTATTGGTATACAGCTGAATCGGTGTGGTCAAACGATTCAGGGCCGACACCGATACTCACAACATAACTTTCAAAGTGCAAAATGCAAGCCTCTGCACGTGCGGAGAAGAACAGATCACGTGACCTGAAGAATCGCCGGTGAGGAAATCCTCCCTAACATCCATGCCGTCCATTGATCCACATTCATTACACCGTTCACTTTGGCAGGTGTGGAGGCCATCAAAAAGGTGCTGATGAGTCATCATTCGCGGTCATGTTGGTGGCTGTTGATCTCCATAATGGACGGTATGGATGTTAGAGCGTTTATACAGAGTGATTCAGCTGATCACCTGAACTTCTCTCTTACATGTGCTCTCGCGAGTGACGATGATGAGGCTGAAAATTTCTAGAAGCTGGGCTATTAAACTGACCAAGATAGCGCAACTCGAGCCGAGCCCGAGCTGAACTGGAGCTCATAAGCAGCACAAATTAAATTATCCGAGCCCAAGCTAACTTTTTACAAAATGAATACACGAACATAAATTTGTCATACATTGCATTTATGACATAAAATATATTTAAAAGGTTTGTTAGCACTTAACCAGCGGGGCCGAGCCAGAAATCTAAACTAGGGTGGGCCCAAATGCACAGTAAAAAAAATAAATCAAAATTATGAATTTTAAGCATGATTCATAAATATGTTAATTAAAAAGGAAACATAAAACCCATATGTGTTAAAAATCATATTTAATGTTGATTGAAATAAAAAAGACAAAAATGCTTGCATCCATCAAGATCGTTTGGAACTTTGGGCCATAGCAAGGCCATACGTAAATGACTTAGTATTTTACGAAAAGAGCATTTTGTCAAAAAATGAAGCATTTCTAATAAAAGCTTAATTCATCAAGCAGAATCTTGAACGAGGAGCGGTAAGGAAATCACATTGGCGTTTTAGAGTTGATCTCCATTTGAACGCTTATTTACGCGTCATATATTTAGTATAAGCAGAAGCCTATGCTTTATACAACGGCGACGTAAAGGAAATGCATATACTATTGTTCAGGATATGTAACTGAACGAAATATTCTACATATATATTTGCAGAAAGCAGGAGTCTTGGCGTCATTCAACGTGACGACGTAAGTAAATGCATAATCGAAAGTGCATTAATTAGAAATTGTAGAAAGCAGGGAGCCTTCGCATCATACGACACGATGGCAAAAATAAATTACATAGCCTTGGCGATATAAGACGCGATAACCCATTTCCAGACGATATACACCAAGATTCGTATCCAACGATAGTTATAAGGCGAGCGAGTGAACACCGAAGTGTCGTAGAGGGCTCAACTAGAAACTAAGGCGAGATACCATTTTTAAGAACGCATATACTGCGCTTTCAAACATATATATCCAACGATAGTTACGAGACAAGCGCGTGAACAACGAAGTGTCGTAGAGAGCTCAACTAGAAACTAAGGCGAGATACCATTTTTAAGAACGCATATACTGCGCTTTCAAACATATATATCCAACGATAGTTACGAGGCGAGCGCGTGAACACCAAAGTATCTTAGAGGGCTCAACCAAGAACTAGGATCAGATACTGCTTCAGAAAGTATATGCTATATACAAACAAGCAAATACTTGAGACAGATGGATCAACTAAGCGAACTTACTTCAAATTGCAGAAGAAACGACTCCTGAACGCTCCAACGCTTTGAACGAGGTTCGATCCTTCCTTCAATAGGCCAGACTAGGTCTAGGTTCAGAAAAATTCAAACCAGAATCTGGGACAAAAAAATACCTTGACTTTGACTTCAAACTCAACTTGGTTCAAGTCAAGTTAACTGGGTTTGGACCAGGTCAAGTGAGCTAGGACTAGGTCAGGCAGGCTCAAGCCAGGTCAGGCAGGCTCAGACCAAGTAGGCTCACTAGGGGAGGTTTATGAGAAAGAAAAGGCAAAGGAGAAAGGGGGTTGGCGATTTTTTCAAAGGGGGGTCACCTCCTTTTATAGGCAAACTTGCTTATTCCCTAAGCAAGCCGTTTTACCTCAATGCTCCTTGGCTTTTTTAGAAATCTAGGTTGATCTTATCCGGATGACTGTTTGATCTTATCTAGATGACTGTTTGATCTTATCCAGATGAGATATTTATCCTGTGGGGCCCACCAGATATTTTTATGGGATATTTTGTGGGTCACACCGGATATTTTATGAGGAATATTTCTGTAGGTCCCACCAACATTTTCGTGGGTCCCGCAAAAATTATGGGTTTTTGACGATTTTTTTTTCGAAAAATTCTTAGTACGTCATTCCTTTCGTATTGACGTAATTAAGAAAGTTGACTCGTAGAAATCTCTTGATTTCGTCCAGGTAGGAAGTTATGACCTACAGAGTGTTTGAGCATATATTCGCAAAACGACAAATATCCTAAGTATAACTAGTTCGTAGAAATTGATTCGTTTCACATTCTGAGAAAAAATGCTATTTTTATCGGTAAATGCCTCGGGATTTTTATTCAATTTTTTTTTAAAAAATTGCAGGTCTTACATGCAAGGTCATATTCTTTCGGTGGCGATGTTTTGTTATGTCGTGTTTATGGAGTTGCAATACGCATCATAGCATAAAAGGGTAAGACAAAGTTTGTGCCTCTTTCGAAAGTGATAGCTAGTATGAGACGGCTATGCACTAAGCAGTATGGACTACATGGAATGTGCATTTGGAAATGTGCTTAATCAGCTTTCGCTAGGTAGCTGTGCACAGGGTGGTGCGCAGGGCTAATAAAAATGATTCAGCACATGGAAAGGTGTTAGTACACAACCTTTGGCCGTTAGGCTGGCCAGCTTGGCGCATCGCGGGTTTGCAAAGCATTCTATGCTCGTGACAGAGTGATAGAAAGGCTTGCATAGGTAAGAAAGGACTGTCACGCTGTATTGGCTTATTGAAAAAAGTAAGCCCGTGACACTTATCGTAAGCTTTTTAGAACATCACTAGGTCACTTTTCAAGGGGCTTGCTTTAGATTCTTTCTTGCTTCCAAAACTCCTGTAAAAAATGAAAACTTGCCTCTCCTAATCTAAAAATGAACCTCTTTGATATTGCATGTGAATATCTTTCTCAAGACCTTGTAGTACTTTTTTTTAAATTTATGTTTTTATCTTGACATGCACATATATATATATATATATATATATATATATATATATATATATATATATATATATATATATATATTCACATGCAAGGTCTTGAATAAAAACATAAATTTAAAAAAAAGTACTATAAGGTCTTGAGAAAAATATTCACATGCAATATATATATATATATATATATATATATATATATATATATATATATATATATATATAGAGAGAGAGAGAGAGAGAGAGAGAGAGAGAGAGAGAGAGGGTCCAAACTGTTGGTATTTGGCTTAAAATTATGCTTATTTGAGCAAGGTTTTTGGCTAAATAAATCTATTTTTTTGCCTAATTATTTGTAATAACATTTTGAAGGGAAAAACCCATTTTATGAAAATTGTTTAGTCCCATATCAAGCATCTTTGAAAAACTCAAGTTTTTATATTAAGGTGAATTGCCTTTGAGGGCAAGGACCTTAAAGGGCTTGTCAAATGAATTTTATATTTATGGATTATGTATTTGAATTGGGTCCGGCCTAGGTTTTGGTTTCAGATTTGGTTCGGTCTTGGTCTTTGATCTATCCTTTTGTCCCTCGTAAATAGAGTTGCAAACTTCCTCTTGACTTGCGAATTTCCTTTTTTGTGCCTTGCGATTTTCCTTTATGAAGTGCAAATTTTTTTATGAATTGCAAAATTCCTTCATAGCTTGCAAATTTTCTTTATGAGTTGCTAATTTATTTATGACTTGCGAAATTCCTTTTGACTTACAATTTTTTTATGTGTTGCAAATTTTTCTTGTCTTGCGAATTGGTTTTTGAAAGTGGTTTAGACTTGCCTTGGCTTGGATGCCCTTCTCTCTCTCTCTCGATATATATATATATATATATATATATATATATATATATATCCCGTTATGCTTCTTAAATGATTCCTGCTTAACGATCTATGCATTAAACCCTCGCTCCCTGTTTTCAGCTTCACTCTACTGAGATCTGATTAAGTATAATCCGATCTCAGTCTTTGCCAAATCTAATTTAATGGATTCGGGTTGGTCAGATATCTGATCTAAACCTGATCTTTGTCATCCTAATTTCCAAATAAATGAGGTACAATTTGCTTCACTGTTGCCACAAATCTCAGCAACCATATGCTAAAGTCAGGTTCGGATCTACGACTGGTTTGGTTCAAAAATGGGTCCAAAGTGTTGATTACCCTTTTTTTCATTTAGTGTTGATGTATATTTCCTTATACATACCCCTGTATCCTGTATATGAATATTTTATCAATAATAAGGTGAAGGCCTATCCTCTAGCGTTCTTACATAAAAAAAACCACTGTTATGGTTTGGACATCCTGTTATGGACTTACATCGGTCTATGTACTTCCTCTCATGCACTGATGATAGTTTCCCGTCTAACTTAGGCCTTACGGCAAAGGAAGTGCACCTGGGTATCGAACTCTTGACCTCCTTCAACTTGAAAGCCTTAAGCCAACCCACTTAGCCAGGTGTGGAGCCCTTGACTGCTGGTAGAGTTGGTTACCTTGTGGAAATTATTGGCTGAATCAGTATTAAAAATGTTGCTCTTTTTCTAGTTTACCCTTTAAAAATGTTGCTCTTTTTCTAGTTTACCCTTGTTGGTGATTCCAAAACCATCTTACAGTAAGGGTAGATTTGGTAGCATGAAATAAGACCAAGTTCCTGAACTATGGTTAAAGGTAGGTCAATTGTAGGTAATTTTCAGGTGTAACATTTATTCCGGAGGTCACTTTTTGAGAGGGAAAATTTGGTCATTTAAATTTAAAAAAAACTGATCTCTGACCGGGTTCCTAGGAGCGGGAATCAGACTGAATCCAATCCAAGAGAGACAATGATGGGAAAGGATAGATTGGGGGGCCACCTTGAGCGGAAGCAGATCAGGTCATGCTGAACATGAACGTTTTTGCTCATGCCGACATCGTGGCCATCCAATTGACTTTTGAGCTTTTTAAAATGCAAATCGGATGGCCACGATGTCGGCATGAGCAAAAACGCTCATGTTCAGCATGACCTGATCTGCTTCCACCTTGAGCTGCTGCGCAGCTTTGGAAAGGAGAGAATTTCTAAGAGTTACTCTCGAAAACTCTTATCTTTCGGTAGTAATATTTCATTTATGCTGAAAAATGTATTCAGATCAAAGGGATAATATAAGGGTACGTTTGTGTGTCACAAAAAATAAATGTTTTCTGTAAAAATGCATAAACGGATGTGTGTTTTTGCCAGGCCCAAAGTGACCAGAAACTAGGGGTGGCAAAACCTGACAGGACCCGCCAACCCACCTCTTAGGCAGGTTCGGGTTGGGCTTAAGCCAACCCGTTTAATAAATGGGTTGACCCACCTAACCCGTTTATTAAACAGGTCGGGTTCGTGTTGGGGGTATGCCAACCCACCAACCCGACTGACCCGTTTAATAAACGGGTTAGGCGGGCGGGTCAACCCGCCAACCCGCTAACCTGCCCACCAACCCGACCCGCCAACCCGTTTTCCCGACCCAACCCATTTATTAAACGGGTTGGCAGGTCATGTCGGGTTACCGGTTTATTAAATGGGTCGGGTTAGTGTTTGCCACAGCTGACCCGTTTAATAAACGGGTCGGGTTCGGGTTGAGGTATGCTGACACGCCAACCCGACCCGATTGCCACCCCTACCAGAAACCCTCGATGGGCATGCCAAAATACACGTTGCCTCTGGATTTTCCGCAAAAACAGTTTTTTTGGGGGTGGTGGTGGTGCGATTCTGTTTCTGCGGCAGGCATTTCCACGGAAATGGGGTGCCACGACACCCCTTCAGTGACATGCAAACGCCTCCTAAGTGGTCAAGGGGTAATAAGTATGTATGGTAAAAAGAAATGAAGAAACCAAGAGACCCTTAGAAGTGTAGAGGGTGAGGGAAGTGGGAGATTAGTTCACAATAAGTGGTTAGAATTTTATTCCTTGAACAAGTGACCATAGTGGAACGGTTGATCAACCCAGATCCATATAACAAATATCGGTGATACTTGAAAAATGTTGTGAACTTATTGCAAATATTTCCAAATGGCAATTTGTTCTTGAAAAAATGCAACATTTTCAGAAGCATATTACCTTATTTGAAGTTGTATTTTTCTTGTGAGTGGCGACCTTGCCTAGAACCCAGTAAGTTTGGATCTACACCTGCATCGAGTCTAATGAGACTTGCCTTGTCCTAATGTCAACAGACATTTTTATGTTTATGCATGAGCTTAAGCATATCCTTACATTTCTCAAAAAAAAAAACAGAACCCTAATATATACCATTTGCATACCAAGAACATGTGTTGATTGCAGGGACAAATAGTCGCCTAGGACTATTTATCCCGATTTCGGCATACCAGCTTTCTTACATGCAAATGAGGAAGAATTAATCCATGTTTTTTTGTATGTTCGGGACTATTTATCCCAGATTTTTTTTTATGACTAGGAACCCTTGCTGAGAACTGGTAACTTAATGGCCTTGTCGCGTTGCAAGGTAAACTTTGGGTGGGGTCACCTAGGCCCAAGCCTTTACAGAACCCACCAATTAAAGACACCCCACACCCAGTGGGAGACGAACCTTTTATCCTGGATTTTGAATGCAGAGATAAATAACCAATAACTATCTTTCCCTGCAATCAAACACCTTATTCAAAATTTACAGTGTAGTACAAGGGACCAAAAACAGGTCAGATTATTATAGGGACTATATGCTCACTAAGTTCCAGCCAGCTCATATCAAAATCAATATTCCACTAGATCATCCATCTGCCAACATTTATGTGTAACATAAATTTGAACTCTATCTACTTTTGACAATATATGCTTATCACTTCTACAATTCTTTTATGACAAAGAACCGACCATAATTGAATTGGCCTCACTTTATGTATTAGAGATGCAAATGGGTTGAATCTAAGATAGAGGTTTTGCAATTTTTGGCAGTTCTGGATCCGACTCTCCAACAGACAAGACAAGTATATGGGTATATATATATATATATATATATATATATATATATATATAGTTTTATTTTCAAGGACTACGGATCAGGTGCAATCACATTGCACACTCTGAAAGTGTGCACGCCGCTGTGCCTGACAGCCCTCCATCTCACTGTTGGCCCCCACAGCTGATAGGGTATATCCAGAGATGGAAGGCGGTTAGGTGCTGCGGCACACTTTCAGTGTGCAATGTGATCATTGCACCTGATTCACCTTCACTTTCAAGCCCTACAAAGTTGACCTTCCTTCATATGATGGAATTTTCTCAATCCTTCACGAGATCACATATTGCTCGTGTCTTCTTGCCATAACATGAACCTATATATAGGCATCCATGAAAGATTGAGATTAACTTCACCATTAAAAAAAAAGATAATGCCTCTTTAATTTTATAACCACGTCCATAACTAATTTAAAGTGGGTTACAAGCAGCCATCAAATTATATTAAATCATATAATTATATTACATAAATTAATTTTAATGAGCTCACTATTTTTGTGGCTCTTGAAATTATATTTATGAGACCTTATAGATACACTGACACTTGGCCATATAGGGCATACAAACATATTATATCATAAATGATGCATCATGTATCATGTATATCACTTCATGTCAAAAATATGTACCATATAAACTTGTATAATTCCAAGAGTAATATTTAAGGTTTGACTTAGACCCGACCTGTACCAAATCCTATAGGGTTAGGGTTTGGTGATAAATAAGAAGCCTCGATTAGAATCTGGGTTGAACCCTAAGGGTTTGATTAATACATGGAGTCAGGTATGGTTTGTGGAATTTTATACCAGACCCAGACCCAACCCAAGTTTCGATTAAGATCCATATTTTTCAATATAAAAATGATAAAAAAATGTATTATTTAAATGAGTATGGTCCATGTTTGGTTCATGTAGTCTGTATAGGATCCGGGTATGGTTTCTCTTATGGTGAGTTTGATTAAACCATAATCTCAAATTTGAGTCTAGTTTCACTTGGGTCTAAACCAAACCTGACCTATTGACACCCGTAGTAATAACAATATCTAAGTATGATATTTTTCTCACATAGTCATGTAAATTTGTTTATCATTCATTTTCAAGTATGAGGATTTTCTTGCATGCTATGAGTTATTTTTCATATAGTTATGTGTATTTTTCATCACTATATGAATCATTATTCTTTTCACATATAATATGAGTTTAATCATGACATCATCAGGTTTTACATAGATTAGTTGAATTTTTTCTTTATGATGT
The DNA here is from genome assembly GCF_984573655.1 of Nuphar pumila. Classification (NCBI taxonomy): domain Eukaryota; kingdom Viridiplantae; phylum Streptophyta; class Magnoliopsida; order Nymphaeales; family Nymphaeaceae; genus Nuphar; species Nuphar pumila. Next base: position 11,919,023 of record NC_143251.1, on the reverse strand, counting down.
CTCATTAATGATGATATTCATAAATTAAGTTAATCTTTTCTATTATGATCTTTTTATGCACTCATTTCATATTAACATATAGGTTTTCGATCATGTCAAAATTCCAATCATAACCCAATGTGCAATACCATGTGCAAAAAACAATATTTCCAATTTTCATCATTCATTGCATCATCAACAATGCAATCTATATCTTCAGAGCAAAGCATGGTGAATTATTTTGTACATATATCATAAGGTTGTCATATTTATTCAAATACATTATAATATAGGTTTTACTTTCTTAGTTAGTCATGGTGTTCTAATGGTTGTTCCTTGATTATACTATAAGAAATCATTGCTCTCCCATGATCGTACCATAGGGAATCATCATATGTTAATAATCTTACACAAAGTCCACATACACACAAGTGAAATACTATGGATTTTCATCAACTCATGGATTCATGATAAATTGTGATTTATCAAACATGACTAGTGCTCGCACTTTTTGATGTAGAGCATCCTGAAGATCCGAGCTTTGAAGACGAATTGGATCCAATTCCAATTCCCAAGATCTGATACATGATACGATCCATGACAAATCCTATCGTGCAGGACTATTTGAATCCAATTGGATCTCAGCCAACGCAAATTCATGTTGAATATCATATTTCAAATTCTGAGATATTTTGCATTTATCTTCTTAGAAATTATAATTTTGTTTTTTGATTTCATTTTGTCATATTAAGGAATTGTATTAAAATATATATATATATATATATATATATATATATATATATATATATATATTTAAAAAATTTAGGTGTCAGATTCTACGAATCTAGATAGTTCTGGTGGGGTATTCAGGTAGTTTTTATTTTTAGTCGCATTGTATTTTAATATAATTTTTATGCAAGATCCATATTTCAGTCCATTTGGATCTTGCCAAAGATCCAAATCCATAAGAAGACCCATAGTTGGTGCCACCTTAGTGTGGACCAATATAAGCCTGATTTGAATTTAGCTCTTGACTCTGAGGTCAACAGAGCTATTAAAAGGCTATTCAAAGTTAAAACAAAAATAGTGCAAAAATATGAATTCAGCTTTGCAAAGGTTCCCTAGAAAGGCCCTCTTTTAATGAGACTCCTTTTTTTGGCCCTTAAGAGAACAAGGGTGTGTGTGTGTGTGTGTGGGGGGGGGGGGGGGGGGAGTTTGAGACAGGTGTTGTTTTGACAAAAAAATCCAGGAAAAAAAAGAAATGGGAAACATGGAGGAAGGAAGAAGATGAGGTAGTCGTGTGAGGTTATTCATAGGGGAAGGTTGCTGGTCTTTTGGAACAAAGTTTGAATACCTTGTGGTTGCTATTTGAGATGTTGGAGACGTCTATTAGATCGTGTTTGTGCCATTGAAGCCGAGTTGGTTTTCGTTTCGTGGCTGCAAAGGAGATAAACAACTTCTACTTTTGTTCTTCTCTTGTTTGAGTTCTTTAGCGATTTCTACAACTTATGAATGATAGTTTGTTACTGTGATTATTTGTTTGAGATCATCTTTAGTTTTGAATTCTCTAAATTGAAAAGTGTTTTTTGCCTTGTTAAAATTTTGGTGAAGTTGGCTTATCTGGTTTTGCGTTTGCAACTTCTGAGTTTTGGATATGTGGTTGTGACATTTCTCAATACTCGGGTTGTCGGATATGACCCCGATAAATTGGTCTGGATACTGATTTGATTTTAGTGTTCTTTAGCTTGCTGAAAAGCTAAGACGCCGTCAAACAACATTGTTGTTGAAGTCCTTGCATGATTCGTCCATTCAAGTCCTCAAAATTCGTTGTCAAATCTCAGATGGACAGAACATATATGTGTCATGTCTTGTACAAAGCACTCCTGAACAATGTTCTGTATTTACTGAACATTTTCTTGTCTATTGCATGAAACCGCTTGTTGTTTAGTTCTTTGAAAAGTTAAGACGTGGGTCTACAACTTTCGTGTTCAAGGTCTTTGTTGAATCATCGCTGAAGTTTCTCTAAAATATCATTCTTTCTGAGTCTGCAGAAAAAAAAAAACCGTGGTTCAAAATCATGGTATATTTTTCCTGAATAGGGTTTTGTGTTTTTTGATTATCCTGATAATCTGTGATTTGTATTTAAATTTGAAAACTGCATTGATCATCCAACATACTGCTAGTTCTTGCTTCTACTTTGAGTTTTGTAAGATTCGATCGTTTGAATGCCTGAAACTCAACATTAATCTGCTCCATGTTTCGAATTACCTTGTTTCACCCTGCATATCTGTCAGAATATAGAGTATCTAGGCTTTCAAAATTCGTAGAGACCAGTAGGATTATTAGTAAATTTTAAACTCCAGCATTCTGGAAAGGTCTCAATTTGACCTTCAAATCTTCTGTTTGGAGTTTTTTGAAACTTCTTCGTCAGAAGGCTCGAAACCCCTCTCGAATCGACTATCTGCCGAAACCAATCAGTCTGTCAAAGACCAGTCCCACTGGTCTATACTCGCATTCGTGGGTCAGACAGTACAACTCTGATTTCTGTGATTTTGGATCCGTTAGAAAGGTGCGCACATTGTGCAACTTTGACCTTTGGGCCACCTCTGTCGAAATAGAGTACTCGAGCCCCGAATTTCCATTTTCAAGAGTCCTGTTTGGACTCATCTGCATATTAATAGCTTTTGTGCATATCGAGATCCAATTGAATCTTGGATCATGGATCGGCTCCTGTGCGCATTACTTTTTACGATCTCACCATATATAATACTCGCAATATCCATGTGCATTATTATCACATGCAACATGGTTTAATTCTTATCAAGTTAACCACCACGTGATCATTTTTGGATCGATATATCTAAATCCAAATAGTTATTAAAAATATGAATAAAACTATATGGCATACCATGCATAAATCTTCTAAAACATGAAAATATCTCTCTATACATCGATACAAACAAATAATAGGGAACATGAATTATGATGATTATTTATCATGCATGTGCAAAATTATAATTCAACTCTAACTTTTCTAACGCATTGTAATTAAGCAATATGTACATTAACTCAACATATCTAGATTGAATTCGGATATGACCAAATCCAAATTCAATGGGAGTTATCTTTTTTTCCCATTATAAGCTCATTCAAATTTTCAAGGTTTTAATGTTATCAAATATGATAATATGCAATCAAACCATAAGCATGTCAACATATAATTTCAAATTCATTAATAGATCAAAAAAAATTCTTATATCCATTGGATTTATATAAATCCATATCCAAAACTGACTTGAGATGTTATCATCAAGTCCAACATGATTTATAGTGAAAATCGATCTATATGCAGCTTTAAGCAAAATTGTGGGTCATAGGATTTTATAATAGTCCAAACCATTATGTATGTAAACTCAAATATATTCAACAACCAACCATCAAACCCATCACAAAATCTTGGATCAAATATAAATCAATTGAATTCAAAACATAAACCATCCATAAAGCATATCTAGCAAGATATTCATGGATCTCATTATTAAGATCACCAAATCAAGACATTCATAATAGACCCAATTTCAAGGACAAAGCTATGCGATTATTATTTTTTATATCAAAGGTCTATTGCTTAATTAGATCTATGCAATTGTATGGGTTCAAATTGATTATATATCAAGTTCGTTCACGTGCCACTAAGATTTGACTATAGTCAAAATCTATGTGTATCCAAGTATATCTAATACCCAACTATTCACACTCATTACATAATCCTGGATCGAATATAAATCAACTATATCAAGGTCATGCACATGCTTATTCTCGAGTCATTAGAATTTCACTACAGTCAAAACCCATATTCATGATATAGAATATATTATTAAGTCTAAATATCTAACTTGTTACTATCTAGATTCATCATAAAATCTAGATCAAATTTGGATTCATACAATCAGAGGATCTAAAGAAAGACCATACAAAGCATACATGCATTAAACAATATAGATTAATTATACCAACATAAATTAATTTTGCATTCAAACTCACAAATATTAGGTAGAGTTTTATTTGGCTCATAGAGATTCAATTTTAGAATTTTTGTTGACTCAAAACTCATAAGCATGAACCATTCAAACACAATACCAAAATGAATGCAATTTCATAATATTTTGCAATATCAAACAAAGTTTAGGTATTAATCATAGTATTTTATAATGAAATTATTATAATATAATATTCAATAACAACATGCATCAAGTTGATATTTTAGAGGTTTATACTAATATGTAACCCATGTATTGTACCTTAAATATTAGAGACTAACGCATGTAAACCGTAATTATAATAAGTTTAATCATTATTCTGAATTTTTCAGAACTATCAAACAACAAATCCTATGGGCTTGTTTGATGCAGCGTTTCGCGCATCGCGCGGCTGCTTGGAATGCCGCACAGAACAAACAAGGGACGCGACAGATGCGTGGAACGCGTTCGTCATGTCCTTTTAATGTGGTGTTTCTGTTCCAGTCCCTTATTACGAAAATAACAGGGATGGGAGGAACGCTAAAAAAAAAAAGTTGGGCTCGACTTTCTCTCTCTCTCTCAGCTGGGCATCGAGGCCACCAGCGAGGTCACCGGCAACAAGTGGCCGATGGTCACGCGATTGGGCTGGACGATGAGGGCCTTCTCCTTCTTGATGAACAGGGAGTAACTGACAAAGCGATCTCATTGCAAAAGTGGGTGCTGACGACTCCCGAGTAGGTGCCGATGAAGTGGGGTTGGTGCTCTGGCACCCAGGCCCTTGCCGGACGACATCACACGATGACGTAGCCAGTCGTGTCCCCCAGCTCGACAAAGTCTTTCTGGGTCTCGGCCACCCTCAGCTGGGGACCGCCCACCAGCACTGGTTTCACCGCCTTGTTCAAGGACTCTGCCACTGCTACCTCCAGCCCCAGCTGCTTGCTCCGCCTGTTACCATCCAAATCAGTGCACAACCAACAACAACAGAGAGCAAGAGAATGTGTGTGTATGTCCAGTCCAAACCGACTTTGCCCTCAATCATTTTTTTTCAGAAATTAGGATTTGATATTTTTATAGTTAATTTAATTTATATAGTTAATTTGATTTAATAGGATTTTATATTTTTATGATAATGTAATATGACATTTTTTAGTTTCAATTTTTTTTTTTGTTTTAAATCCAATCCAATCTGACATTTTTTAGTTTTAAATCCAATCCGAGATTTAAAACAATCTGAGTTTTAAATCCAATTCGAGATTTTAGTCTCAAAATATCAATCAAAAAATGGTTTGAGTATTTATTTTAAGGTTGTTTTACTTTTTTCATATTTGGATTTAATTCGAGATCCATATCTAAGGTTAAAATTTATAATAAACTTGTTGAAACACGGATAATAATGATGGGATTGAGTTGTAACGATCCAAACAAAGTTATCTAACCCATTATCCGTGTCCATGTTGTCATCGCACAACTTAAAACAAACTTTGGACTTTGGAATTGCAGAATGAACAGAACAAGTGTTCTGCCTATTTTGTTATTCTGGTCCATAATTGCATGGAGAAGCCATCAAACAAGCCTTAAAAGTACACCGAACCTATATACAAAATGTAAGAAGCTTGAACTAAAATATTACACTCAAGGGGCTTAGCTATAACAAAAAAAATAGAAAAGAGTTCTTATGACCTTTTCCCTCGATTCTTCACGTCTCAACGAAAGAAATTTAACAAAAGGAACTCAAAAAAAGGGTTCCCAAAACGCAAAATCGTAAGAGTAGGGAATGATTTTCACCAACACAACCAACACCGATCAAGAGTTGGTCCCGGCTGGTGTCACTGCCTGTTTGGATTTTCGCCGTCCGGCAGATATATTGCACAACAGAAGGTAAAAAAAAAACATCTGTTCTCTCTCTCTCTCTCTCTCTCTCCCTTCCTGAGCTTCAGCGCAATCAGCACCCATCAACACCTCCTGAACCAGGGTGACGGTCGTCGATCATCTGTATTTGTATCTTGCTTTCTTTTCTGAGCTTCTAGGCTTGCCTTGGGCTTTTTTTGTATTTCCGGTCTCTCTCTCTCTCTCAACCCTTGCGTGAGGGTGAGCCTGGCCACAGGCCGGCCGAAACAACTGACCGGAAACACAGATCGAGCAGAGGTTACTCTCTGCAATCTACCTCCCGTTCCCTGTGAGAGTTCGGTGCTGCGTTATGTGCAGACAAGAGGACACTAACACCTTGGTTGGCCCTCTTCTCTTTCAAGAAGGGGATTTTCACAGCAAGTGATATGGAGGCATCTATCTCAGGTAAACCCCTTTTCATTATCAAGTGCACAAGACGTTACTCACGTTCTCAGAAGAGGCACTCACCAACATTTTACCTTAGATATAAGAGTTTGCAGAAGGGAGAAAATGGGGAGCCCTACTTGCTTTGCTCTCTAGAAGTTAACCGATACAACATTATATAGTAACTCAAAAGTTGAGAAAAAAAAAAGCTCAAGAAAAATCAAATGGAGGAAAATTTGTTGTCACCAGAGACATCTGAAGATGTTAATAATACAATGGAAAAGGTAATTCTCTCTCTCCAGAAGATCGTTCTCTACAAAGCGCTCCAAGTTCATATTCCTCGGCAGCATATCGCTATAATACAAGATGGTAGCGAAGGAAGCTACTGGCCTGCCTATGAGTGATACCATAAGCCTACATAGAGACCTCATCGTCAAGGAGAGCATTGCCTGCAATATTAATAACCAACATATCACTCAAGCAAAGAACTAACAATATAAGATGCAAATTAAAACTTGTTTCAAAAACAAGAAAAAGAGAGATACCATGAGTTGCAGAGAGGCAAGGGAGAGAGAGAAAACGAGAAGAAAGAAACATGGTGGTCGGCATTAAGACCTAAAATATGTTTGTTTTGGAGATTAGATGAGAGAGAGAGAGAGGGGTGTAATGGTCGGTCATAGGTTCAAAACCAACCACCAATCTTTCAACGACTATTCACACCGGTTGGTCTTAGGGCCACAGGTGGGCCTGCAAGGGAGGATCAGGCGCCATGTGATTGTTTTAGTGTGTTGCTGCACCTGATCTCCCTCTATCTTTGGGATAGACTGTCAGCTGTATGGCCCAAGCAATGATAGGTGAAGCAACACACCAAAAGGCGGGCAGGTTATATGTTCTCCAGAAACACTTACTGTAGCTAAAGTGCGTGTTTTTGGGTCCCCACTGAGTGCTCAGTGGGGTGTAGGGGGAGCCGTATCCTGCAGGGTGATGTAGGTGGTGTACGGGCTCCCCCATACACTCCACTGATCACCATGTAGCGCTCAGTGAGAACCCTAGAACACACACTGTAGCTACAGTGCGGGGGTGCACACGCAACACCCCCTCCACCAAAAATGTGCAATTACATTATTGCAACTGGGCCTTAGTACAGGGCTTAGCTTGTGCCCTCGATACAAGGTTTTCCAAGAATACACTGCTCTTATTTCATCCTCTGTTTTCTAGGGCTGTAATAGGGATGGCAATAGATCGGGTGAGAGGGAAAAATGGTGGACAGGGGATGGAGGTTAAAATCAAAACTTACTCTTTCTCTCGCTCGGCCTTGCTTCACCTCACCTCATCCCATCTTATTCTTGATTTTATTGAGGAAATTACTATTATACTTTTATACATATTATAAAATCTTATATATATATATATATAACCCTAACATAAAACTTTTCTCGAATCTCTCCTCTCTTCTTCTCTCATTTCTCTCCTCTCCTTCCTCTAACAGCGTAAGGTGGCAGCGGCAGGAATGAGAAAGCATGGCCCCGCCCCGTTTGAACCGGAGATGAAGGACATGAAACAATAAATGAATCGGGGATGAAGGTTGAAATCAAAACCCGTGTGAGGAAGAAAGCTATGATGGAGAGCAAAATTTTGAGTCAGGACGTGGGTGGAGACCTTGTCCCCCACCCCGATCCACTGCCATCCCTAGTTGTAAACCTAATGTAGAGCAGGAGCGGGGCATGATCCAATCCATACGGTTCAGCAAAATCCAATTTGTGTGTGTTTTCCTTTATCTTTTTGTTTGGGTCTTTTGTATTTTAAATATTGGAGCAATATATCTCGTCCTCTTTTTTCTATGACGAGAAACTCTTGCCAAGTATCAGACCACTTAATGGACCCACCCTAGTAGCACGGTAAAACCCAAGTGGGATCACCGACACCCAAGCCCTTATGAAACCCAGCAGTTAAAGGCACCAGCCTTCCCACCCGATGAGAGTTGAACCTGCAACAAAGGGGTCAGCACCTTCTCCCCAGACCCACTGCCACTAGGGTGACCGGCCGGGTGGCTGTGTCTGATCCATATATTTATAATGAGAATAATTTTGTCCTTATTAAAAGGTTTATTTAAATTAGAAAGTTTTAATATATTAAAATTAGAAGCACTCATTTATAAAGAGATGAGAGGTGAGTTATGAGATAATTTCTACATTTTATTATTTTATGGTATTTCTCGCTTTTTCTTAGATAATAAAATTTCTTTTTATTTTCAGTTTATTTTAATTAATATCTCTTTGTAGTGTAATTTGGTTTGGAGTTTATCTACGCCCTGCGTCAGAACTGGTGTTAGGGTCCATGAACATTCTATATCCAATCCAAATTGCGCCAAAACCAAAAACCAACCGTTTTCAACTCTACTCTTAGATTAAAAAAAAAAAATCTGAAAGAAGTTTTGTAAAAATCTTATAGGTAAAGGCACATTAGTTGCACTCTGAAAAGGTTGTTATAGTCTTGTATCAGATTTAAAAGGGTGGTTTATGATTCAACTGACAAACCCCCTGTTTTGAAGGATAACGCCACTGCTTGGAGTCGGAGTCCTTCCCAAACAAGGAACTTGAACTTGTTGTGTCCTTTTAGATGACACTAACCTGGGGGCATGTTGGCTATTTAAATCCCTTATCTTGATTGACGTGCAGTTTGAGTGGATGGCAGATTAAGAGGCATATTATAATTGATCTAAATGATGATATAGTCTACAGAGAATCTAAATGATAAATACATGATTAGGTTGTTGGAACCATGGTTACTGGAAACTTCACTTACATGTGGGAAACTCATTTCTTGGGAAACTGTTTTTGAAACAGAAAACATGCTGTTCTGAAACTTGTGAAAAACTTCTAAAAAAACATGATAAACCTGTTTCACATCACATGAAAAACCTACTTAACTTTATATGGTAAACTTGTTTCCTTTATTTGGAAAACATGTTTTGGCATCTTTTTTGCAAGTTTTTCTTAAATTAAGATTTTTTGCAATGAATAGTTCAGATATATGTGTTATACAAGGTTTTAATTACTTATTTTAGTTGTAATCAATGTAATCATATATTTGATAAAAAAAAGATATTAGTCATTACTATTTATCATAATATTAGTAAAAAACTTAACATTTATGTAAACTTATCATGTTATTCGCCCGTATTGACGACATTTGCTCTTTTGTTCTACACATGTGCATGCATGCGTGCACACACACACACACACATATATATATATATATATATATATATATATATATATATATATATATATATATATATATATATATATATATATATATATATGAGTATTGTTACGGTGATCATAGTTTAAGTTGCATCTTCTCAATCAGACCTCCTAGATGTACTTAACATAGTTTATTTGAAAGAAATCTTGTTTTGGATCATGTTTTTTTAACATAAAAATAAGATTTTTAAGTCATAAATTTTTGGTGCATTGTGAGCCTTTGATTTTTTTTTTAAGATCATAAAAGACCTGCATGTATGTGGTGATCACATTGATTCAAAACTTGTTTTCCACAAAATAATGATTGTAGATCATATCTGTAGGGTCTGATCAACGAAAAATGCTCAAAATTTTATCTGTAGGGTTTAGAAGACATTTAGATGGGAGACTGATTTATTTTCACTCATCTATTTCGTTGTTTTCTTGTGATTTGCTTGTTAATTTATTTGAAGACTTAATTAGATTTTAGTTGGATACCTAATTTAGAGTACAATAAGATCTAACATAAATTATATTTTATCGTTAATTCATTGCCGGAACTACTAAAGAATTCGAAGATCCTAGTGATAAGGTACTCAAAGCACGTGGTCCAATGAAATAGCTGGATGGTTAGGTCGGACTATCATAATTGAAGGGTCTTAGGTTCAAATCCCACATCTTTAACTGCTTAAGAAAGCAAAACCCTATCTCCAAGAGCGCGTTTATGTCCTTCTATGGTAAAGAAATCGGACCACCCCCGCCCCCCTCCAGGAAAATGGGTGGATGGTCCATTGATTTTGAGGTTGCTTTTCTGCGAGGAAATGCTTGGCAGTGTTTGCATAGCCACTAGGGATGGCAGTGGACTGGGGCGGGGGCAGGGACAAGATCTCCACCCTCGCTCCGTTTCAAAATCTGAACCTTCATATCCACACCACCATCCCCGCACAGGGATGGATTTTAACCTCCACCCTCGCCTCCATCCCCTGTCCAAACGGGGGTGGGGCGGGGCCCCATTTCCCCTCGGTCTATAGTCATTCATTAAAGGATTGGGGGAGGGGAAAGGTGGGGATTGAGACGGGGATCGGGCGGGGCGGGGGAAAGCGTAAGTTCTGCCTTACCTTCATCTCCGCACGGGGATAGATTTTAACCTTCATCCTTGCCTCCATCCCCGTTTCATGCCCTTCATCCCCGGTCCAAACGGGGTAAGGCGGGGCCCGGTATCCCCCGGTCTACTGCCATCCCTAATAGCCACCATGGGTCCCACAAAAATGTTTCATGCTTCGTGTGTTTCCCACACTACAGAGCGGCCTTTTTTTCGTGGCAGGCAATCGGACCCTAAATGTCCTTATCTTTTTACATGAATTGGATCAGATTCAAATCAAAATATTGGCATATTCCAACTTCTATTGAAAAAAACATTTCTTTACCTGTTCTCCATAAGGGTTTTTCTTATTAAAAAAAAAGTCATTCCTTTGATGATCTTGATCCAACCCAAAAGGAAATCTGGATCCACCTACACGCGGCCAATTAAAACTCATTTAGATCATGATTTTAAACTGCTTATTGATGAACTCAAAAGGTTCTACCTCATATCTATTAAAAATCAATCCATCCAGTCAAGGTGTGTTTCCATATTTGGATGGTTTGAAGAGTAGGAATAAATCAGCTCAGCCCAGCCCAGCCCAGCCCAAGCCCATTTTCTTGAGAAGGCTATACTTAGACAGGTGGGGCCACAATGTAACAGGAGCCTAAACCGTGGTCACAAATCTCGTTCTCAAGAAAATATTTAGTGATATTTTGAAAAAATCTAGTTTTTCGCAATAAAATGTTGAGCTGATAAAATAAAATTCTGCATAATATAAAACTCTGTAATTTTAACATGTTAATATTGAAATAAAAATATCACAATTAAAAAATTATGTTGTTTGGTTATAATATTCGCTTTCAAAAATATCATGATAAAATAATCATATTATCAAACAAAGTGATATTTGTCACCATGGTCCAAATCTGGGAAGGGTGGTGGGGGGCGGGGTGGACTGAGCAAGTCCAGCTCCACGCTCAGCCCTAGCAGGTAGAAGCTAGGGGAGCGGTTTGGTCATATTGTATCTAATGGAGTTTTCTCATACATCACACCTTTTTTTTTTTTTAATGTTAATTGTAGTAAGCATGCAAGTGGTTCAGATTCAGGTCAATATCTGATCAAATCCAAATCCATTTAGTCAGATTCGGTAGCCAATGTCGGTGCCAATTAAATATCAGATCTAGACACGATATCGAGTTTTGCAATTTGGATCTTAACTCTAATTTGAGTAAATTTCAAATCCAACCACAATCCAAATTCTAATACATGTAAACGTTGGACTTTAAGCTAGTTGAAAGTTGATTCAGTTTTAGCTGATCCCCATCCAACTCTGAATCTGAATATGGGTTTGATTATGCTAGATCTGTGCCCAGCTCAAAACCCAAGTGTGGCCTGTTATCCCTGATTTATAGGGGACAGATACATGTAATTATCAATATTATAAATTAGATGTTTTTTTTTACAGTTACTCGTGTTAGACCCGGACCTTATCTGTACATACCTTATAGGGTTAGGGTTTGGTGATAAAGAAGGAGGTCCGGCTAGAAACCAGGTCAGACCAAAAGGGTCATATCAAAACCAGGTATGGTTTGTGAAATTTCATACCAGACCGGAGTCCGACCCAATTTTCGATTAAGACTCATGATTTTTCAATATAAAAACATTAAAAAATTATTATTTTTTAACTATGAACAGGGTCTGGTTCATGTATGCCTTATAGGATCCGAGTATGGTTTTTCTTATGGCGAGTGCGATCAGACCCAGGTCCAGACCTGGTACCAGTATCTCAAAGTTAGGGGTGGCAATCGTGTTGGGTTGGCGGGTCAGCATACCTCAACCCGAACCTGACCCGTTTATTAAACGGGTCGGCTGTGGCAAACACGAACCCGACCCGTTTAATAAACAGGTAACCCGACACGACCCGCCAACCCATTTAATAAATGGGTTGGGTCGGGTAAACGGGTTTTCAGGTTCTCGGGTCAGGTTGGCGGGTTGACGGATCGGGTTGGCAGGTAGGCAGGTTGGCGGGTCGGTTGGCGGGTTGACGGGTCAGGCAGACGGGTTGGCGGGTTGACCCACCCGCCTAACCCGTTTATTAAACGGGTCAGCCGGGTTGGCGGGTTGGCATACCCCCAACCCGAACCCGACCTGTTTAATAAACGGGTTACGCGGGTCGACCCGTTTATTAAACGGGTTGGCTTAAGCCCAACCCAAACCTGCCTAAGAGGCGGGTTGGCGGGTCGTGTCAGAAATTGCCACCCCTACTCAAAGTCAGATCCAGGATAGGACCCACTCACCTGGTAGGAACCAAATCCGACCCATTTGACACTCAATGCAGGGAAAGAGATAGCAGCCGAGTTAAGTGTGTGTGTGTGTGTTTGAGAGAGAGAGCCGAACTATAACCATCAACATTACAAAAAAACAGGTTCAACCAACATTGAACCTACCGGATAACCCAACAGGCCCAAGACATGCCAAGGAGCCCCAAATAGAAGGAAAAAGAGAAACAAATAAAGGAAAAAGAAAAAAGATAAAAGAGAGACAGGAAACAACTACAGCTAGTCGACGAGCATCACCCTGGATCATGAGTGAACCTTGTAAGCAGATTGTGTTGTAGATCAGGGATGTTGATGAGAAGAATGACATACACGTCCGCCAGAATAAGGTTCACCATTTTGTTGAACACTGCCGAAATATTCCGAAAAATAGCGTTGTTGCGAGTCATCCATACGGCCCACCATGACGAGAGAAGCCAGGTTCGCCAAATAATCCGCCAGTAGTTGCAATGACGAATCGGCTGAGGACCCCACAGCAAATCGCTGGCGAACGATTCCTGGCGTACACTGACCCCCGGCTTATTCCAAGTCACCTTAAAGATGTTTTGAAAAACAGAGCACTCCCAAAAAAGGTGAAACACAGATTCTTCCGCCGCCTCGCACAACACACATTTACTCGCCAGATGAAAACCGATGGATTTAAGGAAGTTGTCAGTCTGCACCCGGTCGTGTAAGATTAGCCAAGCCAGGAAACATGATCTCGGTGTTGGACCCTTGCCCCAGATCAGGCTCGTCGGGAACCGGTCCACCCCCGACGGAAGGAGAGCGAGGTAGCCCTCTTTTGAGCGGAAGGATACATTCAGAGCAAAGTTGCATCCAACGAACTGAGACTGCGAGTCAACATTACCATTATGTGACAAAACCGCAGACCACGCTTGGATCCATGATCGACGAAGCTTTGACAATGTTCGCTGACGCCCGCTTGTGGCCCCTACCAAGGATTCCACACCTCCGTATTTAGCCTGAAGCACGCTTGCACATGGGGACCCAGGTTGGTGCGCAAGCCAGCTCTGCTTCACGACAAGAATCATACTCCTCAGCCGGGGATCCTTGATTCCCAGCCCCCCCTATATAGGGGAAGTCGAAGAGTGTCCCACCCTATGAGGTGTCGTTTGTTGTTGGGACCTCGCCCAGACCACAGGAAGTTCGCCACTACTCGGGCTAGCTTCTTACTGACCCCCACAGGCATCAGGAACATAGACATAAAAAATTCTGGCATAGCAGAAAGAACGTGTTTGATAAGAGTCAGTCTACCCGCGATAGACAGGTAGGAAGCTTGCCAGCCCGATATTTTGTTCTGAACCCTTTGAATAGTAGCGCTCCAGGCTGCCGATGTTACACGACTGAATTGAAGCGGCAGACCCAGATAAGAAAAGGAGTTTTCCGAGACCGAGCACACGAATATCCGTTGGCCCATGTCCAGCATTGACGGGGGTGCATTGACCATGGATAGACAACACTTATCGTAGTTCATGGATAGCCTTGACATCGATAGGAAAAAAAGAAGGACAAGCTTGAATCTTAACATTTGTTGGATGGAAGCCCTTCCGAAGATAATTATGTCATCAACGAAAGTCAGGATCTGACTACGACACTCCTGTATACCGAGAGACTCAATTAGACCATCCTCCACTGCCCACTTTACCAAAACCACAAGGCCTTCAGAGACGACGTTAAAGAGTAACGGAGATAAAGGACATCCTTGCTGAAGACCACGACCAAGTTTGAACTGTTTTCCCTTGACCCCATTGATCTGAATCTGTGACTGGGCATTGGTAACCAGCTCATTCACCCAGCTAGAGAAACGCCGACCGAAGCCGAGGTTCGCCAGCATGTTGAAGAGAAACGACCAATGAACCGAGTCGTAGGCTTTATGAAAGTCAAGCTTTAGAGTGAAGAAAGCCCCTCCGCTGATCTTGAGAGAGTGCAACACTTCTGTGGCCAAAATAAAAGAATGTTGAAGCCTTCTGTTAGGAATGAAGGCAAACTGGGCCTCCGAAAAAATCCTAGGAGCGACTGACCGCATCCTATTAGCCAAGACCTTGGCGATAATGCGATATAAACTCCCTAACACTGATATAGGACGAAACCGCGAGATATCCGACGCGGCTTCCTCCTTAGGAATAAGCGACACAATTGCTAGGTGAGAATGAACCGGCAATCTACCATTGCGATGAAACTACACTAAGACACTAATAATGTCATTCTTAACGCATTGCCAGAATATGCGAAAGAAGTCCACTGGATACCCATCAAAACCTGGAGCTTTCCACCCAGACGACTCCCGCACCGCCGAGACAATTTCTTCTTCAGTGATTAACCCCTGAATCGAGTTGGAGAGCGCTGGATCCAAGGACAAAAATAACGCCGTACCCATATTGCCACCTGCAGCTTGGTTGCAGGAATACAGGTTAGAGAAATAGTTGGTGACAACATTGATTACCTGGTCGCCCGAAAAGGAGACACCGTTGATATACATAGAATGAATCGCATGTCTTCGATGCCTGTGAGACGCTAAAGAATGAAAAAACCTTGTATTCCCGTCACCCGCTTTAAGCCAAGTCACCCTTGACCGCTGCTTCCAACGAATCTCATCCTTCAGACGCCAAGACTTTACTAGAAGAGTCAGCTCAACCGATCTAGCATTGAGGCTTTCAATATCGGATGCATTCATATAGGTCGTATCCAAGAGAGACTGATTGATAGAAGACAACTCATGCTCCCAATCCTCTATATTTTGGAATTTGTTTATTTTATTGGAGATAAGCCAAGATTTGATATCGCAGGATAGGCGAAAAAGCTTAACCATGCATCTAGTAGCCGCCCGGACCGCATAGCAAGGTCTACTCCAAGATTGTTGGACTAATGACTCAAAACCCGCATCCTTAAGCCACCATTGCTCAAATCTAAAGGATCTGGTGCCGCTGAAGCCTTGTCCCCATCGGATAACAATCTGACTATGGTCTGAGATAGATGGTGGAATTAGGTAACATGAAATGTCATTAATAGAACTCAGCAGATCTGACGAAATGAGCACCCTGTCTAGTAGACGAAAGCACGGTCTAGATCGCCGATTGGTCCACGAGAAAGCTTCACCTCCATGGGGGACGTGGTATAATCGGTTCATTTGAATAAAGTTTTGGAAGCCCCTCATTGAAGCCGAGTAGGGAACCAAAATGCTTGAGTCGATAGGAGACAGGAGGCAGTTGAAGTCTCCCATGATAATATGTTGATCCCCAAATGAAGCAATGACCCTATTCAAGTCCAACCAAAACTCCTCCCGACGGCTTTGACGGTGGGGTCGATACACCATAGTGACCACAACTGGATTTGCATTTGGAGGAAGTGGGAGAGTGATGGATATAGAAAACGTACCTTCATCCACCCGTTCTAAGGCTAGAGAATGCTTCCCTAGGATGAGGATGCCTCCCGCATATTGAATCGCAGGCTTGAAGAAGAAATCTACACCACGCCAGATTTCAGAGACGACGGAGCTCGAGATGTCTGCCATCTTCGTTTCACAAAGTGCAATCAGATCTGGCTTTTCTTGACGGATCCAACTCGTCAGGAAAAGACGTTTGGAGGGGCAATTCAGTCCCCGAATATTCCAACACAATATCTTCATAACTGAAAGTCCGGAAATCCCCGAGGAGAGCGGATCCTCGTCGACCGCCTAGGAGAGACCCCAGACTCGCCGGATGGAGAAAGCGAAGGCCGCCGACGTCTCCTTATTGGAAGACCACCCCGCCCAGTATGAGATAACCCCCCGACCGAAAGAGATAGGGAACTGACGTGCGTGACACACCCAATATATGCTACCAAGATCGGTAAACGATCTGCGATCGCAGCCAGAGACTCACGCATAACAAAATCGATGCTGAGTAATTGTGATTGGGTAAGCGCTAGATCGAGACGCCGAGCTGCATCGTCCACAGACAGACCCATAATGGATGAAAGATGATCGCTCATAGATGGCGAACCTGCAAGCGACGGATAGACCGAGTTTGAGGAACCCCCCATGCCTTCGAGGTCACCCTCCTAGATGAAAGAGGTGTTGTTCAATGCAGACTGGGCCCTGCAATACACGCCTAACAGAGGTGCACTTAACCAACTGATGGAGACCAGGCGAAGCGGACAGATGATGCAATTGTTTGAGATAGACGAAACCAAGGTTGAAAGGCCGTCAACTAGCCTGCAGAAAAAATGTTGTCGGATCGAGACTCCGATACTCGACGACCTGAGTGCCTGAGCCAGAAATGAGTCCTCCGAAAGCTGAGACCTCTTGGTCGCCCAGGCAACTTCTGACGGCCCCCGATCCCCATCAACCTCAAAGAATGGGTCCACCAAAAGGTTTCGCAACAACATAACCCGAGGCTCAGACCACCAGGATTCCCATGACAACAAGCATCTTCCTGACCGAGGCACAGATGCCTCGTCACACCCGCCATTCCACCTGATAGCCCTCCCGACTTTGAGCAACGAGCCCAGAAAGGATGATACTACAAATAATGATGATGACAGCAGGCTCTCACCCCGAGGATGCAAGAAACCGCCAGCCGACACAGTGGCACATACAACGCCAAGTAGCCGCGGTAGCCTATACCCCAACACCCCCGAAGGAGAGCAGGATGACGATAGCGAACGAAGAAAGTCCCTGCTCGCCCAAGAGGACCTCGCGATATCGCTCAAGGGCACCACACCAACCACCGATCGCTGAACGATGTGATAACCGAGTGGCCAGCAACGCCGCCAAAACAAGGAGAGGCAAGAACTCGATATATGAATCGAGGAGAGCCTGCGGGCCTTACCTCTTGCCTGAACATCTCCTCGAAAATCAAAAAAGGTGAAAGAAGAGCAATAGTACCTTTGTCGAAAAGAAGAAGATGAATAAACTGTTGGCACCCCAGAGCACGCAACCTGCACCCCCAAGCACGCAACCTGCACCCCCGAGCTTCGTCGAAGAGATACAGACTGATAAATCGCAGGCAACCCATAGCATGCCGCCTGCACCCCCGAGACTGCCGCATGCACCCCCGAGCTGCAAAACTCACAAGAAGAGGAGCCCTCAGAGACAGCGGCATCACAGTAGGTAGGCGGAACCGACAGAACAGAGCAGGGATCGACCCGACCCGTGAGGGCTAGCGAGCCACTGAAGCGGTCACGACAAAAATGGTTGAGTCTGAAACACTTCCCTGAGAATGACATCGGCGCGGTTGGTGACGGCGGCATCGGCACCCAAACTGAGCCTATCTTGATTCCCAAAAACGACGTCGAAGGATCTTCCAATATGTCGATCTGGACCCAAGGTGCGAACGAAGTTTTGCGATGGAGGTGCATCCCTCGCGAAGAGGCTCTTACGAAGGAGGAAGGAGAGGCTACCGCCCCCGAGCGCCTGAGAACCGGGTGCCGCCGGGACCTGAATAGCGAGGCACAATGGAGGCAGGTCCGACGCCTGCGAAAGTTGAGCGAAAGGCAACCCACGCACCACCAGTCACCCAGCTGTGCCCAGGGAAGACGAGAACGAGAGAGCTTTTTGGAGAAAGATTGCTGCTAGGTTGCTTTCACCTCTTGCCAACCCCGACCGACGATCGAACTGGGAGGTCTCCGAAAGAAAAACGAAGCCTAGAGAGTGGCGCCAACAGAGCCAGCCTGAAGGGATTCCACCCTGACGGCTCTAAGGAATCGCCTGACATCACGAGCAAGCAGCGATCCGACGGCAAGACAAGATGAGAAGGCCTCCGAAAGGGAGAAGAACACACGAAAAGATAGGCGAAAAGAGAGGGCAACAGAGGCACCCTGGCCGGGAAGGGCGAAAGCGAGCCCCCAATCGTTGGGGGTTGGAGGCGCCTAATCCCCAGAAGAAGAGGGATGGCGGAGGCATGAGTCACAGCGGGTGGAGCAGACGCTTGAGAAACCTGCGGGAGCTACGATGGAGGCGGAACAGGGAGGGTGGGGTCAGGAAGAGGAGGCAAACCAAGTGGGGTCAGGGGTAGAGCCTCGATGATAGAGGAGCATGGTGGGTGGGGTTCGCTTTGCCTGATGCTCGAGAGAGAGAGAGAGGCGGGGGTCAGGCTCCACTGGAGATTGGTGTTGCGGAAGGGATGGAAGAAAATGGCAGCAGTGGGTTTGTGTCGATGTTGAGGGAGCTCGCATCGATCGAGCTCGGATAGTTGTTGGGTAGCAAATAGCTCAGATTTGCAGAGACCTCGATCATCAATGCTAATGGGCGATGCTGCAAAAAGGGAGAACAACAGGGTTTGCCGGAAAAAAAGGGGGGGGGGGTGAGTTAGGGCTTTGGGTTTTCGAAGGAGAGAGAGAGAGAGACTGGGGGGAAGCGAGAGAGAGAGGAGAGGAGAGGAGGAGGACAGGGACTGTGATGTAGGTGGACGACGCTGGTGGTGGCCCGCGATGAAGGTGGCCTGAACCAGCGGAAAAGACGGAGGGGATCCTTGGCAAAGGGGTGGTGGTGGTGATACTCGACGGCTGGAGAACCTGATGGTTAAGCAAGAATGGCCGGCTGATTGGGGGTTCAGAAATGAAGGATTGCAGATAGCGCCTCAAGCGTCAAGCAGGTGAAGGGATGGTTGGGTGGTGTTTCAATGAAATACCGGGTTTGGAAGGAGGACGGCGAACTGGCGGAAGAGGTGAAGGAGTTGGTCCCTTGAGAGCATCCCGGTCGTCTCAGAGGAGAGAGAGCGAGCCATGGACGAGAGAGAGAGAGAGGGTTAAGAGAGAGAGAGAGAGGGTTCGAGAGAGAGAGAGAGAGCAAAAAATTGTTTGAGAGAGAGAGAGATGGCAGGGTGGTGCCTGCCTCACTGCGGCAACCCTCTCCTCCGCCCCTTCCACATCGGCCTTCCTCCACCTCTCCCCTCGCCGTGAAGTTCCCCTTCCGGCCGGCCGACGTGCATCTCCGGTCTGTATGGCGCCCGAGGAAAAGAAGATGACGCGTCGGTCTCCGCTCGATTTCCCCATCGTAACTCTCTTCTTCGCTTCGAATTTTTTATTTTTATTTTTTTGTTATTGTTTCTTTTTTTTCTGTCTATTTACTTTGATTGTTGTTTGAGATGCAACGGTGTGTTTTTTTTCTTGGTGATTGAGTTTTCCCTTTGCGTTTTTTGAAGTTATTCGATTGTGAATTGTCGTGAACGCTAGCAAAATGGGAGCATAAAAATTGTGTTCTTGTGACTATTTTATTTATCGATTTTAAATTAGGGTTTTATATAGCCAAGGTTTTTAAAGGCGTGAGGCGTATGGAGGCATTTTTGAAAAAATAAGTGAGGCGTAAGCCTCATTCAAGGCATCAGATTGAAAAAAAAACTCTAAATTGATCCATTTACACAGTTCAATTGCAAACATCACTGAATCCAACCTAAACAGATTTAAGTTCATATGAAAAAGGCTAATATTGAATCTGGATCCTGTTCGGTGTTAGCCATTCAAGCTAACCAGACTAGATTCAAAACAGCTAACAGGATCCAAATTCATCTTGGATGCAAGCATTATCAAATGAGACTAAATGTGATATAGGTAAATCTACCATTTTAGTTTCTGATTTGCATTCAATTTCCTATATGAATGCAATGAATCCTATTTGACAATTAGATTACTCTACCAGATCTAATCCAAACTATTGACATTCCTATGTACACTAGTGCATGTCATTGGATCCCTGTTGGCTCTGAATCTCTAAAATAAATATTTAGACTTTTTTTTAGGGGATCAAAGTTTGGGAAGAAAAATAAATATTGCTAATTGATTTTTTAATGAAAACATTTGGATTTTTTCCCTCTAATTCTCTGTTCAATATCAATTCTGCCCTCTTGTATATTTTTTTTACCTTTCAATGGCTTCTAAGGCAATTCTAAGTTTACAAGGTGCCCAACATGTATCTCATTTTTTTTTACTTTTATTAGGTACTTATTTAATAATATGAATACATGGCATTTTTTTAAATTATCAACTTAATTGTCATTTGACATGAAATCTATGGGGTACCTACATTTTGGTGCATAAAGCACTATGACTACATTATCCAATGTGTAACTAGTTGAGAGTCCAACGCCTCTCATTGAAGCTTAAGCCTCAATATAAATGCTTAGGCCTCTTTGGGAAAGTGGCGCAGCCTCTTTCCATATTAATGAGGCTTAGTCCTCAAGGCCCATTTAGGTTAGAGGCGTTAAAGGCTACCAACGTCCTCAAAAACCATGTGTATAACTCATACCAAACTTGTGACTTGGACTCAGATCGCCCAACCCCTGACTGTATTGAAATATACAAAAATACAAAATAAGGCACTCCTAAGGGCTTACAAGATCATAAACACAAAGTGCACATGCACATACATAAGTTCAACTAAGGGACAATACAAGATCACAAAGGCATAACACAAGCACTAAGTGCATTCAAGACATTAAAGGACTAAAGAGAAGAACACACAATATAAAAATATTAATATTATTGGGCATGAATGCTTAAGAGAAGCATTAAACAATGAGGGGGATCAAAACCCCTATTTATACATATTACAAGAGAGAGAGAGAGAGACCAAATGGGAGCTCCCAATAGAGTCGTTGGGAGCTTCCAACGGTCATATTTATGACCGTTGGAAAGCCCCCAATGCCTCTATGGTCAAAAGACCATAGAGCCTTTGCTTAAAAAGGCAAAATACAAAAAGAAAAAAATTGTTCTTAATGAACAGTCCCTATTACATGAGTAAAATGACACAAATACTCCTAGAGGATATTTACTGATTACATCATTATAAATAACATATACAACTTAACACTCTTACTCAAACTTATGGTGAGATATACCGAAAGTTTGGAAATACAACAAAGATTCAATGAGAATGATCCAAGTCTTCAAGGAAAATCTCCATCTATGTCACACAGACTCTTCTAACAGGGCATCGCACCTGGGTGCGATTGCGACACTTGGACACAACTTCCTGTGTTAGGTGAAGTCAACCACACTGAGGTCCATTTCTATCCAAAAGTAAATTCAGTTAACCCTAATCAAGTCCATTTTTATCTATATTATATATATAAATACATAAATGCACACAAATATAGGTAGTGCTAACTTAAAACTGTTAAAAATTATATATATATATATATATATATATATCACCCCCACACCCAAGTTTTTTTAAAGTGCCGCATCGTCGCATCCGCATCCGCACCTATGTGACATAGATCTCCATCTATATGACACATCATAAAAAATTGTAACTACAAGTCTTCAAATGTCTTTATTGGTGATCATTCCCAAACGTATTCATCGGCTATCTTCATCTTCATGATATGATGCATTGAAGATATTCCTTTCTCAATTCATCGTATCTTTAAGAACCTATAGAGAGAACAAAACAAAGGCTCCAACTACACAAGAAAAATATTCTAACCCAATAGTTATAAAGTTTTAAAACCAATATATATTTAAAACAAGAATAACACTTAAGTAAAATTTGCAAACAAAGTAGCAATAATTTCTAGAATCATTAGATAATCATTAAGAAAGATAAGAGGAGTATTCCTTAAGGATAATTTTTTATGAAATCAAATCATAAATCCAAAATTAATATATGTTTCAATAAAACATAAATATTGATCATAAGAAAATTTGATCACTAAAGGACATATAAATCATCAAACAATTATACATAAATAATATCTTAAGGATTTTTTTTTAGAAAAGCATTTCAAATAACAAATCATCAATAACAACATGCATATAAAATATAACAATTCAAAAAGAGACCTCAAGAAAAGATGAGCTAATTAAGTTCATGCATACAATAATGTGAACAAGATAATCAATATGAAACACACACATATATCCAACATGCAATTAAGGCATATTTAATGCACATGAAACGACAATAAAAATATAACTATTTTTATCAATAAAATGCATGAATTTAATGTAAAGAACCAAGTAGCCTTCAATCACTACAACAGA
Source organism: Nuphar pumila (assembly GCF_984573655.1). Lineage (NCBI taxonomy): Eukaryota > Viridiplantae > Streptophyta > Magnoliopsida > Nymphaeales > Nymphaeaceae > Nuphar > Nuphar pumila. The sequence continues at coordinate 11,896,129 of NC_143251.1, read as the reverse complement.
GCAGTAGATTAGCGACGACCACCTTCCGTCGCTAATCCGTCGCTAATCCGTCGCTAACATGGTTAGCGACGGATTAGCGACAACGCGGCGACAGTATGCTTACGTCGCGAATATTTTGACGCTAACTGGCGACGGAATAATTCCGTCGCCAAGTCCGTCGCTAATTGCGACGGAATAACGAGCGCTATATTCCGTCGCCAATCCGCCGGTACTAAACGACGACCACGGCGTGGCGACGGATTTAATTCCGTCGCTAAGCCGTCGCTAGATTAATATGAATAGCGACAGAATCATCCGTCGCTAATCCGTCGCAAAAACGAAAAAAAATCAAAAAAAATTTATTTAAAAATTAATTACGGAGAACTGTACAATTTATATTTCCTGTACAATTTATATTTCCTGTAAATAAAAAACAAACCACACAAAAAAATTCATATAACAAGTATCTATAATAATTAATCGTTCCACCTTAAAACTAAGAAGTTTAATTATTTACAATTCAACAATTACAATTAGGAAAAATAAAAAAAATAGAACTTCTTCAACACAATCCTCTAATCATCGCCAAGATTTTGTGCGTCTTCTTGTTCATTGTCTTTATCTGTCCCTTCAGCTCCACTACCCTGATTATCGCTAGCAGCCTACACAAGAAAAGAACAGTCAGTATTGATAAACAAAATATAATGAAATAAATTACACACTATATGTGATTCTATCATGTGCTCATGTGTGATCTAAGGCAATAAAAAAACTCTATATGTGATTCTATCATGCTCATATGTGTGCTAAGGCAGTCAAAAAATTGAATATGTGATTATAGCATGTTCATATGTGTTCTAAGGCATATAAAAAAACTCTATATGTGATTCTACCATGCTCAGATGTGCTTTAAGGCAAGCAAAAAACTATATATGTGATTCGATCATGCTCGTATGTGTGCTAAGGCAGTAAAAAAATTGAATATGTGAATATAGCATTTTCATATGTGCTCTAAGGCAGGCAAAGTCAAAAATTTTATATGTGATTCTATCATAAATGATATATAACATGTTCATATGTGTTCTAAGGCAGTTAAAAAACTCTATATGTTATTATAGCATGTTCATATGTGTGCTAAGGCAGTCAAAAAACAGAATATGTGATTATAATATGCTCATATGTGTTCTTAGGCAGTAAAAAAACTGAATATGTGATTATAGCATGCTTATGTGTTCTAATGCAATCAAAAAAACTTTATATGTGATTCTATCATGCTCATATGTGCTCTAAGACAGACAAAAAGTTAAATATATATATATGTGATTCTATCATGCTCATATGTGTGCTAAGGCAGTAAAAAAATTGAATATGTGATTATAGCATGTTCATATGTGTTCTAAGGCATCTAGAAAAACTCTATATGTGATTCTACCATGCTCAGATGTGCTTTAAGATAGTCAAAAAAACTATATATGTGATTATACCTGAGAGGGACCTGGAATCGAAGATCCCCTATCCTGAACAGCGGCCTTGATCTCATTTCGGAGAAAGGGGGCGACGGTGTATTGGAAGTAGTTATTCAGTGATTCATTAATGATCTCGCGTACATCATCACCGGAAAGAATAGTCGGCTGCTTGGAGCTTATGTCGGCGCAAGAAGTTGGTGAGCCGTAACTGGAAGAACCAATAACTGGTGAAGTGTTCATATTACTCCCAAACCCGAACACGCGACCTTTTTTGGGTTCACCTGCTGCAGTCACCCATGCTGTAGGATCAAATGATGGATGCTGAGTAGCGTCTTCACCATATCGCTCTACCATTTGTTGCTCATATGCCTCCTACAAAATAATGTTTAAAGTATTCATTAATAATTAATGATAACATTATGATGACTTGCATATATATTGCAATGATTATTAATAGAATTAATACATACCGTTGTCGTTCTCGCCTTCTCTGATACGAAGACTCCCGTGGTCTTCCGTTTATGTGTTTCTACAAACACATCCTTATATGGTACACTGCCTCCTTTTTCTGCTTCCTGCGAAGTTAAATGACAAAAGATTTAGTACACAAATTTGCAACTATACTTATAAAATTAATATTATATATTGATGAGTTACCATTTTCTTTAGGTGGCTCCCAAATGTCTTAGATCCACCTGTGTGTAGATGGGCTTCGGGCATCTTCGATCGATTTTGTGAAGCCTTCGCAGAGCGATTTTTAAATGCATCTCCCGCCCACATATCGCACATTTCATCCCAGTAATCTCTCCTGATAGTAATAGGACCATGGCCCTTCCACAGTAATGGATCATCTACTACGCCAGATGCTTTTTTTGCTGCAGTCTTCATAGTGTGCAGCATGTCTGCAAATCGATTGGCAGCCACCTTCTGCCACACCTTCCTTGCATCATTTTCTTCCACCGTAGTTGCAAAGCGATTCGAAGCCTACAAATATTTTCAGAAAGTTAGTAGACATTGCTTAAATAAATTAAATATGAAACACATTAACTATGAGGAACAACTGTATACCATGAATGAGGACCACAATCTGTCTAATACCTCCTTTGGGTACTCTTTCCATTGAGCAACTGGTCCTGGTAGATGTTGAAGAAGTGAATTCCTAATCTCCCGTACTACTTCTTGTGGCTCAAACCTCGTGCTGCACATGAATTGTTACACAGTAAATATCAATATAAAATATTTAAAAGATATGCAATAATTGAAAACAAAATACTTACGGTCGATTATCGATATACACTATTCGAATGAGTCTTCTTGTGCCAGCCTGTGAAGACCCTGTTTCCTGTGTTGGCTGTTGACTTGTGCGATCAACTGGTGTAGGTGGGTCGTATACAGGCGCAACATCATCTGTAAAAAAATACACACCAAGTTCTCAGAATGTGCATTTGAACTAATCAAGCATCTAATTAGTTATATGATATACCTATCACAGGAGCCCGTGAAGATGAAGGTTGAGCCTGGCTACTACTGGATGAGCGACCACTATAACCTCCACGAACCATATTCTAACAAATAACATATGTCATACAATACATTCAAATAATTCACATCAAGTATTACAATGCATTCAAGTCATTCACATCAAGCATTGCAATGCATTCAAATAATTCAAATCATTGACATCAAGTATTGCACTAATTCAAATCATTCGTTAATTGCATAAATTATAATACATTCAGATAAATTACAATGCATTCGAATCATTCGTATCAAGTATTACAATACATTGAAATAAAATTTTTAATCATTCACACCAAGTATTGCAATACAACTCACATCAAGTATTACAATGCATTTAAATAGAGGTTTGTAGTATAAGATTTTTTTCACTAGCTTGAGAATTCTTCCTCGTCACTAGTTTGACTTTCTTCTTCTTCTTCTTCTTCTTCTTCTTCTTCTTCATTGTTTGCCCATCCACTTGGTACATCATTTGGATCACATTCCTCTATGAATGTTTCATCAGCTAATGGAGATATGACATGCATATCATGCGCAACATCGTGACCATAAGCGAAGTCACAGACATCATCTGATTGATAGTAATCACTGTCTTCAGCTAACTCATCTTCTTGTAACTGATCATACTCGGGGTATAGTTTGGATTTCACCTTGCAAACTGCCCACCATTCATTTCTATCTGACTTTTTTATACTCGGATATGAAGTATAATAAACTTGTTGAGCTTGCGAGGCTAATATGAATGGTTCATATGTTCCAAACCTGGATTTATGATTCACCTCCACAATGCCTGAAGCTTTGTCGAGTCTTGTTGCAGTTGGATCAAACCAATGACACTTGAATACCGTAACCCTGTTATTCATGCCTAAGTAAGTCAACTCCATTATTTCCTCTATAACACCGTAGTAATCATGTTCATTTTCACCGTAGCTGCTACCCTTGACACACACGCCACTATTTATCGTTGATTTGTTTATACCGTAGTCTTTTGTATGAAATCAATAACCATTTACGATATACCCGTTGTAGCATTGCACAACTTTGGTCGGACCATTTTCTAAATCACATATTCCTTGATCTTTAACATCACCATGGCGAACCTACGCACAGACATAAACAATTATTGTGATCACGATCAATTAAGTAACTTAGTGTTGTTTATAAGTACAAAATTTATGTTAGCTTCTTTACCAACTGTTTCAACCACTCCACAAACTTAGTTTCACGTTCTTTTTGTACTTCTGCATTAGTGAGATGTGAAACTTTGCTTTGCAACTCCAGATCAAATCGTCTGCAAACCACAAATACTTATATTACCGAGCCATGTATCCACATATAGAACATAAAAGGATTTATAATTGAGTTGCATATACATATACTTACTCGATGTATGGGTCGATCGCTGAACAATTAAAAAGAATATAGATGTGTGCTGCATCTTGCTCTCGATCTGTCAATAGCCTTGATCGGCAACTACCAAATGCATGCCCAAGTCGTTGAAATATCGACAGCTTGTCAGCTACAGTTACTTGTTCTCCATCATCGTTACGGGGCGGGCATGTGTAACGTGTTGAAATATGAGGTTCGAAGTACATAGATGAGAAATTTGAAATCTCTTCTAAAGTGTACGCCTCACAAATAGAGCCTTCTACTCTTGCTTTATTACGAACCTTTTTTTTTAGGTCGAACATGCATCTGACAAGAATATACATTTCAAATTTTAAATATCTGTCATTAAAGAGACAAATATAAAAAAACATATACCTTTCAAATGGGTACATCCATCGATATTGCACAGGGCCACCAACCCTTAGTTCATATGGCAAATGTATGATCAAATGTTCCATAACATCGAAAAATGCTGGCGTAAATATCTTTTCTAACAGACAAACAGTGGTGATGACAGAGTCCTCGAGATTCTTTACATCTGATACAATGACCTCCGATGCGCACAATGTTCTGAAAAATCCGCTCAACTCAGACAATACCCCCCATATAGGTTTGTCTAACATATCATGGAATGCTAGGGGTATCAATCGTTGCATAAAGATATGACAATCATGGCTCTTCAACCCATATAACTGTCCATCGTCAATCTTCACAGCCCGAGCAATGTTAGAGACATATCCATCTGAAAATCTCAGTTGTCTCAACCATTGACATACATGTTTTATTTGATCAGGTCCGAGCACGTACTTCGCCTTTGGTTTCAGTACTTTGCCATTATACTCTTTGAGTTCCAATTCTGGTCTTTTACATATTAATTTTAAATCCATACGGGCCTTCGGATTATCCTTCGTTTTTCCTTTAATATTCATTACTGTATTGAACACATTATCAAACACATTTTTCTCTACATGCATCACATCCAAATTATGTCGTATCAATAGGGTCGGCCAATACGGTAGTTCCCAAAAAATAGATTTTTTCGTCCAATTGTGTTCCTTCCCAAATCCACGGAAGGGTGTAGGACTGCGGGCATCTGTTAATACATCTGGAAAGTATCGCAATCTTCTTAAAATCTCTATGCCAGACAATCTTGAGGATGGACCTTCCATTTCAGTTGTGCCTGCTGTAAATGCATTCTTTTGACGTCGGAACGGATGATCGCTGGGTAGAAATCGACGATGGCAATCAAACCAGCAAGGCTTCCTTCCATGCCTCAATCTAAAAGCTTTGGAATCCTCCATGCAGTACGGACAAGCCAACCTCCCATGTGTGCTCCAACCAGATAACATACCATATGCAGGGAAGTCACTGATTGTCCATAGAACATCGGCCTTCATGTTGAAATTTTGTTTTTTGTGGGCATCATACGTGGTAACACCGTCATCCCACAGTACTTTTAATTCATCAATCAATGGCCTTAGATATACATCAAGATTTTGGCCAGGTGAGGTCCGACCAGGGATCAACAGAGACAAAAAAAGATTTGGACGTTTCATACATAAGCTTGGTGGAAGGTTGTATGGAGTTACAAATACTGGACAACAAGAGTATGGAGTTGATCTACCCCCAAATGGATTAAATCCATCTGTACATAGACCGAGTCTAACATTTCGCACTTCCATTGCGAAGTTCTGATGAGTACGATCAAAGTGCTTCCAAGCTTCAGCGTCAACAGGATGCGTGATCTTGTTTTCATCGTGTTGAACTTTATTTGCATGCCATCTCATGTGTTTAGCTGTCTTTGAAGACATATACAATCGCTGCAATCTAGGAGTGATAGGAAAGTAGCGGAGCGACTTGTATGAAACTTCCTTTGATCTCGTGCTACCATTGCCTCTTGTCTTTGGCTTGAACCGAGGATGCCCACATGACGGGCATGATATGTCGTTTTCCTGCTCCTTGAAATACAACATGCAGTGATTTGGACAAGCATCAATCTTTTTGTAACCCATACCTAGAGCGTTGACCATAACTTTCGCACGATGAAATTTTGTGGCAATTTCTCATCTTTAGGCAACATACTCTTCACAATCATGCACAAACGGTCAAAACATGATTGACTCAAATTATACTCGGACTTCAAATTCATTAGTTGAAGAACTGCAGACAAGATAGTGTGACTCTCATAACCGTTCCAAAGTGGCTCATCAGCATCTTTAAGTAAATCATAAAATCTACTAGCTGCATCGTTTGGTGATTCTTCATCTACGGCAGTTCTTACATCACTAGAACTCATAGCAGAACCCAGTTCTGTTCCTGCAGCATCAAATATCAAATCCGTATATGGATTATCGTGCACCACATTCACCCGTGCATCAAAATCGTTTCTAAATTCTTCTCCATGAAACGTCCAGTTCTGATAATCACTCACAAAACCCTTCATGTATAGGTGATGTCTAACGCCATGAGGTTCTACAAATCGATTATTCTTACAAATCTTGCAGGGACACCTAATCCGACCTGTGGGATCTACCGTACTGACACTTGCCGTTGCAAATTCAATAAAACTGTCGACACCATCCATATATTCATGCGATAACTCATTGTTCACTATCCTACGGTACATCCATTCACGGTTTGCAGTCATTCTGTCGTATGATGTTACGAATAGTATCCTAACCAGTTAAAAGAGAACCATCAAAATGCTATGATGAAGAAAATATCAAATTTATCATGCAATATATGATGTCATACAATCACAAGAATTATGATACATGCATTGATAACTTAATATTTTCATGTGCAAACTATTCATGACACGATACATTCATTTGAAGCATGCTTTCAGTATACAATTTCACATGGAAGACATAATCAAATTGAAAGTAACTACATGTAAGCATGGATACAATCACATCAAACATTGCAATACATCGAAATAATTCATATCAAACAAATGTCAAACATGTACCTGCAGCAAACACACTTCAATATCCCACTAACTACTACCACGCATAGCATGGACTCCGTACTCCAAAAATAAGAACACTTCCATATTCATACATTAAAATCATGCTCAGCATGATCTCCGAACTCCAACAAAGCAGTCCTAGATATCAACAACTAAGTGAGTGTGTGAACAATAAAGTGTTACATTCAATAAATTAAATAACATGTGATGCGCTTGCCTCACTTACTCACCACGGGTATTTACCCGATTTGCATTGTTTTTGTCACTTACTTACCACGGGTGGCGGGGCACAAGCGAGTTCCGTTGAGAAATCTGCACAAAAAAACAATTTTTTAAAATGAAGTCACCACGGAAAAAAAACTGTTCTGACAAGGGGTCGACTCCCCTGCTGTTCCGACAGGGGGTCGACCCCCTGCCCGGGTCGACCCCCTACCGGAAAGGCAAGGGGCAAGGGTCCTCTGCCGAAAAATGCAGGGGGTTAACCCCCTTCCGGAAAACGCGGGGGTTAACCCTCTGCCGGAAAACGCGGGGGTTAACCCCCTCCGTTTTCCGGAAGGGGGTTAACCCCCTGCCGAAAACGGGAGGGGGTTAACCCCCTGTGAACCGGGAGGGGGTTAACCCCCTGCCGGAAACGGGAGGGGGTTAACCCTCTGTGAACCGGGAGGGGGTTAACCCCCTGCCGGAAATGGCAGGGGGTTAACCCCCTGCGTGAAAATGGGGGTTAACCCCCTGCGTGAACCGGAAGGGGGTTAACCCCCTGCCGAAAACGGCAGGGGGTTAACCCCTTACGTCAAAACGGGGGTTAACCCCCTGCCGGAAACGACAGGGGGTTAACCCCCTGTGTGAACCGGGAGGGGGTTAACCCCCTGCCAGAAACGGCAGGGGGTTAACCCCCTGCGTGAAAATGGGGGTTAACCCCCTGCCGGAAACGGCAGGGGGTTAACCCCCTATGTGAACCGGGAGGGGGTTAACCCCCTGCCAGAAACGGTAGGGGGTTAACCCCCTGTGTGAACCGGGAGGGGGTTAACCCCCTGCCGGAAACGGGAGGGGGTTAACCCCCTGCGTGAACCGGGAGGGGGTTAACCCCCTGCCGTTTCCGGCAGGGGGTTAACCCCCTGCGTTTTCCGGCAGGGGGTTAACCCCTTGCCGGAAACGGGAGGGGGAGGGCGTTACCTTTCTCCGGGCGGCGAACGGTGGGACCAGCGGACGGTGGGACCGGCGGACGGTGGGACCGGCGAACGGCGGGACCGGCGAACGGCGGGACCGGCGAACGGCGGGAGCGGGACCGGCGCAGGAGCAGCGAAAGAAGAAAAGGAAAACCTGGTTGGGATTAGGGTTATTCGAAAGTTAGCGACGGCTTAGCGACGGATTAATTCTGTCGCTAAGCCAACGTAAAATCAAATTCGCGAAAGTAGCGACGGATTATATTCTGTCGCCACATCCGTCGCTAGTTAGCGACGGACTAGTTTCCGTCGCTAACGTCGTCGGTAAATGGTGCGATCGTACCGACAAAACAATCTGTCGCAACATCCGTCGCTAATTAGCGACGGACTAGGCGACGGACTATCTTCCGTCGCTACTTTCATAAGATTCAGTGATAATAGCGACGAATATTTGTCGCTCGCCAATCCGTCGCAAACTAGCGACGGAAAGATTCCGTCGCTAACGTCCGTCGCTAACAACCTATTTTCTTGTAGTGAATTACGAACCAAAGTATCCACTAATATCAAGTGGACAACACACAAGTGTTCTCTTAAGGAACACACTCTCAAAACCCACAAAGGGGCACACACAAGAAGGCTCACAATATAAAGAATAATTTTTTTATTAAACACCACAAGTATGCAAATTGCATGAAATTTTTATCAATAAACATTTTTTCATATAAGGAAATGCAAGTAGAAAAAAGTTTAGAAATTTCATGAAGAGATTTTTTAAAAAATCTCACATAATGAGGGAAATGATATTTGCAAATCTCAACAATAGTTTGACCACCACAAGCAATCATTTCACTAGACCTTCAAACCTCAAAAATCAAGTGTATCATAAAATAATACTTAAACAAGTGTATCAGCTACTAGAACAAGAGCATAATCATAATGCCACTAATGGGTTAAAAAACAAAAAAAGTGTGAATAACCAACAATATCTCTTGTCTACATAAAATGACACTTAAAACAAGTGTATCAGGTACTAAAACAAGAGCATAATCAAAATGTCACATATAGGCAAAACAAACACACAAAAAATGTGAATAACACTACATTAAAAACATCTCTTGTCTGCATAAAATGACACTTAAATAAGAGGCATAATAGGAGAAAACACATGAGGTAAGAGAACTTGTACCGAAAACAAACTAATGTCATTAAGAAGGTAAGAAAAAAATTTACAAATCAAGGCAAAAATATTAAATTTTATAACCTTTCAAAACACCATGGTTTCCAAAAAAGATATCCATCACAAATAAACATAATTATAAGCATTTAGAATACAAATGACTAAATATCCAAAATGAATAATTCAATATTCACGGAACCAGAGATCAAACAATTGTCGGTTAGAGCCAAACTATAAACCAACAATCTAAGATTCTAAATTGATAAAATCAAGGTGTACACAACTCACCCCAACAAACAACTCTGGTTCAACAAAAGCAACATGGATCTAGAGGCCAATCATCTATTAATTAAATTTAAGACATATGTCAACATGACACTCATAAATTTTGATAATTACAAATTGATAAGATGACTTGAGGTGCACACATAACTCACCTCAAGGGCTAACTCTAACCCAACAACAACAAGGTCAAAAACAAAAAATACATTATATAAAAAATCTGTGATAAACAAAACAAATGCTATAAGAAGGCAATAAATACTCATAGAAATCAATTTCCAAATAAGTTCATATATAATAACCGATTTGAGAAGACAATTTCAAATCAAATCCAATAATGGTAGATAAAAACTTAGAATGAATATAGTACAATCATATGCACAACAAGATGTCAATTGATGCAATCATATGCATAGTCAATATAAGCAAGCTATATAGAGAGATAACTCAATCTAGATTACAAGCCTACTATGAGACAACAATGGCATATAATATTAAAGATGTTCAAAACATATATAGAGGTTCTCAAAGAACCATATAGAAAACCAGTGCATACATAAGTATAACCAATCATGGATACTCACAAAGAGATAAAAAATTCATGTATATATAATAATCTTAATAACTTAAAGCCACATATCTTTTACAAAAGCTACGAAGAATCACATAAGATATGCATAGGAATACATTTAAGCATATATGCAAGTGATAGATTAAGGCACTAAGGGTATATACCAAAGATGACACAATATAAATATTAATATTTTATAACTAACAAGTATGCAATGAATCAAGAATCTTTAATCACACATGTCTATCAAGGATCTAAGTGGACAAGCACATTCATCAATAATGAACAAGTACTAAAGTGAACCCTTAGGGAAGCACTTATAACACCTACAAAGGGCAAACACAAAGAAGTTTCTTATAATGCTCAACTTAATATTTTATTAAAAACTAAGTATGCAATAAAACATAATATTTAAATCTCATACAAAACATGTAAGATAATATTCATTAAAGAGCCATGAGACTATAAAAACAACACAATTATAAGGACCAACAAGAGACATTTATTAAAGTGAATGACTCCTATAAAAATCATACTCAATACCTTATGCACGAATAGAAAATCTCATTGAGGCAATCACAAGTGCACAAGGATCAAATATCTATACAAAAATTATTTATTCATAAGCTAGATCATAAATTTTAATATTTCAAAAGCTACTTTAAGTTTCACGTAAGAATACACCAAGAGTAAAGACTGAAAAATTAAACTCAAGTTAAGCACAATTTCATAAGATCATACTTGTGAAAGACACGCAACACCATTTCAAATTATTTTAAAATATATGACAAATTTTCAAAAAGAAACAAAACAAAGTTTAATAATAAATATGAACATGATTTGATATTTATAACCATGAATTGTTCAAATAAAGCATCTAAATGCCAATAATACATGTTGAAGAATACTAGATCATATACGTACATATCAAATAAAGTATGTTTTGAAAAAACTAAAATTCAAACTAGATCTCATAAAAGTATACACATATAATTTCACAAGATCAAACAAATATTATAAACCTTATAAAAATAAATCTAACGATAATTAAAAAAATATTTTAAAATTTTAGTTTTTAATAAAATAACAAATATTTTTTCAAAGATAAGAAAAATGAGTGTTTTGTCATTTATAATGCATGAGATAAATAACACAAAAAACACTTAAACATATAAGATACATACCGGGTCAAGTTTTTCCTTGAATCCAAGCCACACAACAATCACAAAGCACAAACTCGAACCAAAGAATCCCAAAACCCAAAAGAGACAAAATACCAAGAAGGATTTTTTGGCTTTGATACCATGTAATGAAATATGCGAAAATACAAAATGAGGGCCTCTAAGAGCTTACAAGATCATAAACACAAAGTGCACATGCACATACATAAGTCCAACTTAGGGAAAATACAAGAGCACAAAGGCACAACAGATGCACTAAGTGCATTCAAGACATTAAAGGACTAAAGAGAATACAAAATATAAAAAATATTAATATTATTGAGCATGAATGCTTAAGAGAAGCATTAAACAATGAGGAGAACAAAGCCCCTATTTATATACATTATAAGAAAGTGAGAGACCAAATGGGAGCTCTTAATAGAGTCGTTGGGAGCTCCCAATGACTCTATGGTCAAAAGACCATAGCGCCCTTGCTTAAAAGGGCAAAATACAAAAAGAAAAAATAAATAAATAAGGAAAAAATTGTTCACCCTATTATATGAGTAAAATGATGAAAATACCCCTAGAGAATATTTACCTATTACATCATTATATATATATATATATATATATATATATATATATATATATATATATATATATAACATTTGACTAGCGGGTCAATGGGTCGACTTAGTAACTTAGATGGGTTAGGACCTAATTTCTTTTAGTGTTTTTTAATAATATTTTAAATATTGAATATAACACTATGTTTTCTACAAATGTGACCATTGGGGGCTCTCCAACGTCTCCTTTGGGAGCCCCCAAGGTGGCCCCTTTTTGTGCTTATAAATAGGGGATTTCTCCTTTGTATTTCTCACTCTTTGTAGGAGCTTATGCTCCATTATATAGGGTTTTTACCCTCTTTTTCTTATTTCTTCAATAATATTCAACTTATAACTTTAAGTCATATTTATCCTTTTTATGGGTTTATGTATTAGCACATGATGTGCTTGTGTTGTTCCCTTGTGTGAGTATATTCTCACTTAATGTGCATGTGTATGGGTTCATTATCGAACCTAAAATATTCAAAGTCACTTTCTAACATGGTATCATAGCCCGGTTACGATGGGGTTGTCTCTTGGCGCAACGGAAAGCGTGGTGCTCAAGAAATGGTGAAATATTCATTGTTCCTCTCTTTTTTTAAAAGTTTTCGGTATGTATCTCTTTTGTTAACATATTATGCATTATGAAATTATTTTTCTTGCACATTTAGTGTCTTTGATAGTGGAATCATTTCCTTTCACATTTCGCGTGTTCGTATATTTTAAAATATCTATTTTTAAATTTGGTAAACTTGTTTATTATTCAAATATATAATTCTTGGCTATCGATTCCTCATCACATATAATAGTAATTTATGTTGTTAGAATTGTCTTCAATTATGTGGGATTTATGATGTTTACATAAGTATTTCATGATTGACCTATAAATTACCTTTTAAAATTATATATGATGTCTTGATTAATGATCTTTGTTTAAAACTCTTTTCTCTCATATAAAGTCTAATTTGTTTTAAGTTCCTCTCTTGTTTATGGATTTTAGTGCATGTTTTTTGAAAATCTTGATATAATTCTTATATAAGAATCTCTCACATCTTTATCTTTGTTATGAATCATAAGTGGTTCTTGTTAATGATAACTATTTATGAGAACTCCTAAAGATGTTTCAATGTTTATGGATTTTTGAAAAATTGTTTGTGATAAATAGGTTGTTCGAACCATTGTAAAAGATCTTTTAAAAGAATTTCCCACACTATATAGAATGCATAGTGTATCTATTGCATCCTTTGGTATAAAAGATTTCATTTATTTTTTTATTTTTCTTCTAATGATGCAACTTTATAAACGTATTTGTTTGTATTTTTCACATAAGGTTTCAAAAACATCTTGATTGTATCTCTAAGGATGCCTACATTGGCCATAATATGGTCTTCTTTGTCTTAAATTGCATTAAAGCTTGAGAGTCTCAAGCATTTGCATCTTTTATGAAATACATGCATTATTGCATGTTTGATATTATTACGCTTTTTTCGTATTTTGTTCAAGTATTGTGAGAGTGTCTTCGTACACTTCTTTTATAAAGTATTCATGCTTGTATACGTATTGTCTATTCATAGACATTTTCTCATGATACATGTTGTCCCAAATTTGCACATTTAAGATTATTGCCATTTTACATCTTGGTATACGTATAATTGCAAATTATAAAGGCTTGATTTGTTTCTTGGATTATTCCAATTCTCATACATGACATAGCTTAAATATTTCATGTTGTGTTTATTAAAGTCTTTCTTTTTGTATAATGATCATGATTGAACATAATTTCGTATATATGCAACATTATTGTTATATGGCATATTGCTGTGATTAATTATGTTGGACCTTTGAATTGACCCTCTTTGTAAAAATCACATATTTGGAAAATGTTTTCCCTAACAGTTCATTGCCTTTTTATGGCATTTTATCTTCTATCCATCACATGTTATATGATGCATCAAATTCTTTTTATGGCCTTATTGCCATATTATAGATGGTGATTGAGGTGAGTTATGGGCACCTTGGGACTCTAGAATGATTTGGTATATGATCTCTAATTATGAGTGTTTCACTCATTTGTTTTTTGCCATTGATTTTATGGATGCTCTTATTTATATATAAATGTGATGGATATATGATGTTTTGAAACCTTAAATGTTTTAAGGTATATTAAAATCAAGGTTTTTGGGATTATTACCCAACCGTTTATTGTTTATGAATCGTATGAGTGCATTTGCACATATGTGTTTTGTGCACAAGTATTCTTGGTGTGTGTATATTCACACATTTATTCCAAAATATTGTTGTTATGAGTATTCTTTTTGAAGAATATTGTTCTATTGATTCAAGGTTTTGATTTATATATATGTTTGTCATTACAAGTTTTATTACCTCAAAAGTCTTCTCCTTTTATAACTCTTATCTAAGTGTCATCATATGTAGACAAGAATTTTATTACACCTTTGTGTGTTGGTAGCCCTTTGTTGGCTTTGTTTCTCTTGTTCTAGTAGCTAAACACACTTGTCTTGAGTGTTATCATATGTAGACAAGGCATGTTGATTCACACCATGGTGTGTGATCTTTATTCCATGTTGGCATTTGTGTCCTTGTTCTAGTCGCTGAGTTGTATGTCCATGGTTGGCTTCTTTCACTCAATTCAAGTGCCATTTTATGTAGACAAGAGATGTATTGTGTTTTTAGCCCATGGTTGGCTTAATACTCTTGTTCTAGTAGCTGAACATACTTGATTTTGAGTGTATTTTTACGTAGACAAGAGATGCTTTTTGTCGATATTGGCGTGTATTCTCTTGTTCTTGTCGTTGATGCACTCATTTCAAGTATTACTATATGTAGACAAGAGGTATTTTTACACACCTTAGTGTGTGTCATTTGACCTTTGGCATTATATTTATATTCTTGATCTAGTAGCTTATACACTTGATTTACGGGTTTTGGAGGACTAATGAGGTAGTTGCTTGTAGTGGATAAACTACTTTTGAAAATTGCATTTTTTTTGTGTTTTTAAATACAAGTGAATCATATCTATGATATGTTTTTAAATTAAATTGATATTTTAGCATTTAATCTATATATTAAGTGCTTACAGTTTTTTCGGCCACCTTTTTATTTGATATGCAAAATGAGTCTTTTTGTCTCAAATGATATTCTTTTTTAAATATTGGGTGGATGTTTTAATATACTTGTCAAATCATGCTTCTTATTTATGACACTTATTTGACATAGATCTTCTCCTTAAAGATGTGAAAAACTCTATTATGCGTGTTAAATATACCTTTATAAAGCCCCTCTTATTGAAGTTCATATTTGTTATGCCTTTGAACATTTGTATCCGTGTTCTTTTAAAACCTTTTGAGCTCTTGTGATTCATTTTGACTAAAGTATGTTTGGAGCATGTTCATTAATGATTTCTTTAAGTGTTAATTCATTTTATGATAGTATATGTATATGCTCATTATGGCCTTTTAGACCCTCATTCAATAAAGCATATGTAGCTTATGCCTCTTCGTAGGCTTATTGTGGTGTCCCTTAGTGAACCATTTTGTTATTCCCCATTATGGGGTTGTGTGTGTCCAATGTTGGACCTTATAAATGCATTATGCATTCTTGCAATTCGTTTCCGCTCACTCTTTAACATGATATTTGTTTTTTAATCTTTGGTTTTCTAAATTTTTGCATAAATTTTGCACCTTGTTAGGAATGTTCTATTTCAGTAAAGTGCAAAGATATTTTTTACTTGTTCTTTGTTGTTATTCCACAGGATCTTGAAGATAGGACAAAGAGAAGTACCCTGGATGGTTCGGGAAATGTGTTCCCTTTAGAAGACAATTGGAGAAAGGCATTTTCAAGTTTCAATTACATCCTTGCCAAAGCCTCTTGGAGTCTTCCCCTTTTTTCAATCTTTTCGTTTCCCCGCAAAGATTGAGGGGGGGTGTTAAAATATGTGTACTCATACACATATATTTTGAAATATATTCCTTAAATGTATATATATATATATATAAAGATACGTATACATATATATATATATATGTATACTTATCTCTATTTATATATATATAAATATATATATATAAATATATATATATATATATATATATATATATATATATATATATATATATATATATATATATATATATATATATTATCTTCCTAAAATACCCTCAAGGGTATTCTTGTAATTTGACATTTTATGCATATTCCAATTGGAATATGCATTGTAATTTTTCCTTTAATTTTCTGTTTTTATTTTTTATTTTTTATTTTTTATTTTCATAACACATTGGGGGTCTCCCAATAGAGACGTTGGGAGCCCCCAACGGTCACAAATGTGACCGTTGGGGGCTCTCCAACGTCTCCTTTGAGAGCCCCCAAGGTGACCCCTTTTTGTGCTTATAAATAGGGGATTCCCCTTTGTATTTATCACTCTTTGTAGGAGCTTTTGATCCATTGTATAGGGTTTTTACCATCTTCTTCCTATTTCTTCAATAATATTCAACTTATGACTTTAAGTCATATTTATCCCTTTTATAGGTTTATGTATTAGCACATGATGTGCTTGTGTTGTTCCCTTGAGTGGGTATATTCGCACTTAATGTGCATGTGTATGGGTTCATTATCGCACCTAAAATATTCAAAGTCACTTTCTAACACTAGTGTCCCCTCCAAACTGTAAATGATGTAGTGACTTGTCATAAGGGTGACGTGGCATAATATGTGTTTCAGTCATAATGAGAGTCCTAATTATAATAGGAACCTAGCCGAGGGTCTATTAGTTTCAACTCAAAGACTTGTGAAACAGTCCTGATGTAACACAACATATATATATATATATATATATATATATATACCTAGGGATGTCCCCTCATGCAAGAATATAGAGGGACACCCCCTAGTGATTCTTCGTCTCTCTCTCTCTCTTCTTTTGCTTTGTGATGTGAGGGCTGCAACTTTGTCGAAATCTAACATGGTATTAGAGCAGGGTGAGAATAAGTTCCCATCAATCAGAGGCTGCTGAAAGGTTTGATCTTCTTTATTCCTTCTTTTTTCCCCTTATCAATATTAATCTTCTTTTTTTCTTTCTTTCTTTATTTCAGAATTACGCCCTCCAAAAAGAATCTAGATCTGAATAGTTTTAGATCTGAATCAAGTTCCTCTAATATAGTTCTTAAAAAAAGTTTCAGATCTGAATCAAGTTTCTCTAATATCGTTCCTCAAAAAAAAATTAGTCGTTCCAAAAAAAAGGAAAGAAAGGTGGAACACATCCTTTCAATAGTTTATTTCTTGCTTTTTTAACCTGCTTCTTTCTTCCTTGTTCTTGAAAGATTCTTTCTTGCTTCTTTCTTTCTTTTTCTTTTCTTGAAGGATTACATATATCTTTACTAAAAAAAAGTAAGAAGGATTTGAATTTTTCTTTTGCTGGGCGGTAATAGTGGCTGCAGGCCAAGATAGTGGTGGCAGATAGATAAATCCCTCATATGTGATAATCTAAGTGCACTTGCGGCTGCAACTAATCCTGTTCAACATGGAAAGATGAAGCACGTTGAGTTGGATCAACATTTTGTTCGTGAGTGAGTAGAAGATAAAGAAGTACAACCACATTTTATTTCTGGAGAACATCAAGTGGCTGATCTCTTCATCAAACCGTTACCCTTTCTTCGCCATTGGATGCTTAAGGGCAAACTGTCCATGGTCATAAACCTTGTACAGTTTGAGGAGTGTAAAGGATAGAGTGACATGTCATAAGGGTGATGTGTCATAATATGTGTTTCAATCATAATGGGAGTCTTAATTATAACAGGAACCTAGGTGAGGGTCCATTAGTTCAACTCAAAGTCATGTGAAACAGTCCTAATGTAACACAACTTTTGTACTTACTTTTATATATATACACTTAGGGACATCCCCCTCATGCAAGAATATAGAGGGACGCCCCTAGTGATTCCTCATATCTCTCTCTCTCTCTCTCTCCTTTGTGACGTGAGGGCTGCATCTTTGTCAAAATCTAACACAAACAACATACATGCATTCTGGCACAAGACACTTTAAAATAGGTTAGGCTTAGTCATTGTGTGTCCATCCCAGTCATCGCAGTCCATCCTATCTGCAGTGAACACATGTATGAATATATATGCTTCAATAATACATATATATTTTAAACTAAAGCTAAGTCCCCTTCTACCCTATGTCACATAGACACGGCAACCAGGCAGCCTTACCCGTGTCGACACAGGTACTGGTACCAGACTCAACATGAGTATGTGCTGGTCCAGATCGGGTTGGGTCCAACCTCGACCCAACCTATTTTTTTTTTACCTCGGTGAAAGGGATGAGGAAGAAAAAGGAGGAGGAAGAAGAAAAGGAAAGTGGGAGAGGAGGAGAATGAAGAAGAAAAAAAAGGAATAAGAAGAAAAAGAAAGAGAAGGAAGAAGATGAAGAGAAAGAGGACGAAAGAGGAAGATGAGAGGAGGAGAAGGAAGAGGGAGAGAGCATACCGGATCCTCTTCTTTTTCTTCGAATCTGCCACAGAGAGAGAAAGAGAGATATTTCATGCCCTTTTTATTAAAAAGAAAATTTCATTCACTCCTTATTTTTAGAAATTACAGTCACCCCCTTACAAACTTTTTCTTATATTCTCCTGCCCCTTTTTTTACAAAAAATTACAATCTCCTCCCTTGCACACTTTTTTAAAATTTTTGATATGGACCTTATTATAGATCCAGATCCAAACTCTCTTTATCAATACACACACATATGTATATATACAGTCGTGTCCCCGTACCCTCATTTTTTGAAATTACCGTATCATACCCTCCCGTACCCGTACCCATGTGACATAGCTTCTACCCAATGACGAGTGATACTATGAAAGTTGGCACTTCTCATAGTAAGGCTGCTATCTGCTATGTCAAATAACCACACTTGGGTCATTCAAAATACTTAACCATCAATAAGCAGGTAACAAGTGCTCCTCACCGATTCCATTATGCATTCCTCAGGAATAGATTTTGGATACTGATATCAACATAAGCAATCATGTGATAAGAGACGAGTTGAGTTCACTAGTCCTATTTTGTGAAATCAAAAGGTTCTCTTGTCATTAGCAAACTTTTCCCTGTGCATGGAAGTGAACAGTGTCAATTACGAGGTGGAGAAACAGAAACATGGTAATTTCAGCTTCCTTACAGTGAGAAGATTTATTTTCCAGTGTAGATCAGTCCAGAAGTTGTGTGTGCTCCAATATTCAGTCATCTTTCTTCTTTGGCAACTTGTTCCGGTTCATTTTTTTACATGATTGTGCAAAAAACTTTTGCTGACTTGTTCTTGGTTTATTTTTCACAGCGATAGTGTGTCGGAATGTGTCAACTTGTCTAGGTAAATGGAATAAGCTGGGACGTTGCACTATTGTGTAAGGTGCATATCACATTTTTGGATAAGCAAGTGCATCTAAAGGCCCCCTTCTTGGAAGTTCTGTTTATTTATTTATCTCTTCTAACAAAAGTGGAGTTAAAAACTTAAAATTTCATGTTGAATTTCCGATTATGATTTCTGGGACAAGAGTCTTCTACTTCTGAACACAAATTATTTGATGATTGGCCAATTCATGGCCCATTCTTATTCTCGTGGGATTTCACAAACCACGATTGGCTGCTTGTGTGCAATAACTTCCCTTTGAGTTACATATGATTCGCGTGTATTTTTTTTAACCATTTCCGATGTCTTAAGTTCCAGTGAGTTTTACATATGCGCCTCTTTTCTCTCCTAATACCAATCTGCAAGTGACTCCAACTATGTGCATCATTCTGGTGTTTCAAACCTTGTTTGCAGATGCATTGTTGATTCTAGTCAGTCTCCTACATCAGATCCACCTTTGAGCAATAAATGTTGTTATCTTGCTGCACATGAAAGTATAAAACACTTACCATTGATAGTGTAGGTCCACTCTAAAGAGTTGCACTCTCAAGTGGGTTTCTAGACTAACCTTTCATAGATGATTGAGATATCACACTGAAGCAGGCTCGTTTAAATTTCTGCTAAGAGAATAAACATCAGTAAAAAATAAAGTCTATTATCTCTTAGTGGTGCCATGACTAACCATGAGAATGTGTATTTGAACAACATATTTTTGTAGTCTTGCTTGTAATCATTTACGTGTAAAAGAACAAAAATGATCCAAGTTGCATGATCTTTCATTATTCTCTGCCTTAAGTTTTGGTTTTGTGGATTTGCTTACTTTTTTGGTTGCTTTGCTCACTGTCTAGCCTTTTCTTTTCCTGTTTTAGACGAGTATTCCTTCACATAAATCTTTCATGATTCAGTCAGTGTTCCTTTGTTTGATCAGCTACACTGATGTCTTGGTTGCAGGAATGGGAGAGACCAAAACCTGGTAGAAGACCAGATATCTTCCCTCAGTTCAGCCCTATGAAAACACCACTGCCGACGCCCTTGCCAGCTGATCCTCCCGAAGAAGACGAGGAACGGTAGAAAAGAAAGAGGAAGACGAAGAAGATCCTCAGGAGGAAGAACCAGAAAAACCAGAAAAGGAATCTATGATGTGGTACACATTGTAACATAAAAAAATCAGCAGGATGGAAATTGCCCGTATAAACATGTGTTTCTGCTGCGGAGAGTCTTGCCTTGAATTGGTCAGAAGCTGCCAATGCATCACATGTTTGGTCCTTACATAGTCACCATGTTTATGGTCATGGAGGCAAATATGGACCGTGCATTATTTCCTTCAGATTGCCTTGGGCAGTATTTTTGTAGGGTTGTGTAGAATGCTGAGGAAACTTTTTCCAAAACCATATCCCACGTACGCGTGCATATACATTTGCTACAATCAATTGTACCTACATTCAGAGTAGGAAACCTCAACTACATCTTCTATCACGTTTTGACCATTGGACTAACTACGCTATTGGTGTTGCTAGTGGACCTAGCATCCCAACCAAGCATTTAGACATTTAATCACATTGATCTGAGTCTGCATTATAATGTGGAATTTAAGCCCTCACCTAGTCGTCTGAACATCATACATATATAAGGCTCCATTTGTATGAAGAGAGTTATAACCTGCTCCAATGTCATTAATTTGAACTTTGATGAAATTACATGAATGTCAAAGTTTTTCTGTTTGAAAAATATGTTTAAAAAAGAAATTTCCTTGTTCTAAACATTTCAAAAGAACATTTTTTTTTCTGTTGACATTGGAAAAGAGAAATTTTATTTTTTCAGTTATCAAAGTTTTAATAGAGAAAATAAAAAACATTTTTCAGATGGAGCTTTGCTAACAACCGGAGCCTTACAGGCAAAGATGAGAGTAAGCAAATTTACTATGATACACTTTTAATTCTTAAATAACACTGCATAATGACTACTTCTTTATAGCTTCCATGCTCAACACATACTCCATTTATATGAAGATTTAAGCTTGATCAAACACTTGGTTCAAGTAGGCCTTTAGAAGTCTAATTTCAAAGGCCAATTATTCCATGGCACCTTCCCATGCAACTATGCAATCTTGAAACAACTGAATAAGTATTTGGCTAAGCATAATCTTCTATTATAAACTTCACTTTTTGGTGAATAGGACACTTCCGCTGGCCCGAGACCAAACACATAAATGGCACCCACTTTTGGCACCATTTTGTGTATTGGCCTTGACCGAAAAAATATGACAAACATGATCAATTCATGACTCAAAATATGACAGATTTGGCCAATTGATTTTTTTCCTTGATAGTTTTACCTGTCATGAAAAATTAGACACCTTGGTCAAACCACTTGTCTAAGTTAACAAAAGAACAAAACTGTCAAAAAAATAAATAAATTGACCATGTGGGTTATATTTTCTAGTTTACAGTATGTTATGGTATTGTGCTAAAAATTAGTGTCATCTACATCATTGCTCAACAATTTTATTAAATAAACATAGTAAGTACACCGATCATGAGGTTAGGGGGCATTTGGTTTGCAAACAAGTCTGGACCATGTTCAGGACATAGTAAGTACACCATGTTCTCTCCAATCTTATCTTGACCATGTTCAGGACAGTCACATGGTGTCCTTGTCTAGTGTTTGTATCACGCTAGAACACTACTATTCATGTGTCTCATGTTTGATTCATGGTCATGGGACACAAATGTTTAAAATTTATGCATTTGATAAGAATAAATCATATTCTAAGCATAAAAAATTAGATTTAACATGTATTCACTCAATAAATTGAAAAAATAAGATTAAAATCACTCAATAGATTACAAAATTCAAAATTAAATTACAAAACTCCTAAAATTTAAGCATAAAAAAAAAACGCATTTAGCAAACATTCACTCAATAAATTACAAAAATACAAAAAAAAACAATTCAGATTTAGCATCATTCACTCAATAAATTACAAAAATATGAATTAAAATATAAAATCTCTAAGATCTAAAGGATACAAAAAAATTAGATTTAGCAGCATTCACTCAATAAATTACAAAAGTAGATATTAAAATACAAAACCCTTAAAATCTAGAATATATAAAAAAATAGATTTGGCATCATTCACTCAATAAACTGCAAAAATAATGCTTAAAATATAAAATCCTTAAAATATAAATCATACCTAAAAAAAATCAGATTTAGCATCATTCACTCAATAAACTGCAAAAATAGTGATTGAAATATAAATTCCTTAAAATATAAATCATACATAAAAAAATCAGATTTAGCATCATTCACTCAATAAACTATAAAAATAGGGATTAAAATAAAAAATCTCTAAAATCTAAAGCTCATCATCGAAACAAAAATCAGATTCAACATCATGCACTCAATAAATTGCAAAAATATGAATTAAAATAAAAAACCTTAAAATCTAAAGTACAACCTAAAAAAAACTGAATTTAGCATCATTTACTCAATAAATTGCAAAACTAAGGATTAAGATACAAATCTCCTAAAATCTAAAGCATATCATAAAAAAATTCAAATTTCACATTATTCACTTAATAAATTTCAAAAATAGAGATTAAAATATAAAACCCTTGAAATCTAAGTAATGCAAAAAAAAATAGATTTTAGCATCACTCAATTAATAAATTATGAAAATAAGAATTAAAATATAAAACCTTTAAAATCTAAAAAATGCAAAAAAAAAAAACCATATTTTAGCATCACTCACTAAATAAATTGTAAAAATAAGAATTAAAATATAAAACCCTTAAAATCTAAAATATATTGAAAAAAAAAAACAGATTTAGCAAACCTAGGGTTAGGGTTAATTCAATAGTAGAGAGAACTAGCACTTTGTGTCGAACAATGATGTGTGTCAGAGAGGAGTGCAGTCAGGAGGGGGTGGGGGTCCACCCCCCCCCCCCGACACACACACATACACACCATTTCTTTTGGTGTTTTAAAGGGCTGTCCAACACCATTAGAACACCCCTTCTCCATGGGAGGGGCGAAACGATGTTGGATGCACCCACTCCCCTATGCTATGCAGTGTCCCAGGCCCTGCAAGTCTCGCGTTTGTGTGGGCACATGGGCCCCATGCCTTGCAATCACGGCGGACAATGCTGTCCTCGCAATCAAACATCCCCTTAAGGATCGCCCCCAAAAACCTATCTAAATGAAGTGCCGGACATGCCATATGTAGCTAATGGATCTTGTTGCTCACCGAACCAGCAATGCCCAATAACATAAAAAATTAGCATCTCTAATTCTTTCCTCCTAAGTCTACACTGTTTCTTCAAACTCTCCAACATAAGCTTCACGGGAGGCATTGGGAAGGAGCTGATGTGCTGATGCAAAAAGTCCTCTTTTAGTGAAAAACCCGTCAGTTTGTATCACTAAGGCTGATTAAACCAAAGTGAGAACAAAGGGTTATTTTCGAACATGAGAACTACCATATGAACTGGGGATTGCAACACTTTTTTGGCAAATCCAACCATGTAGATGTGTTCGGCTAGTGAATTTGCTAGGAACGAACTGTTGGATTGTGTATTTTTATGGCAAAATATGCTTTTTGGATGCTTAAATATTTATGAATATTATGAGCTATTGATTTTAAAGCCTTAAAAAATCTTGTTTATGCATTATAATGAGATGAGTCAAGAGTTGGTCTTTATAAAAAAAAACATGTAGATAACATCCGTTAGGTTATATTTAAGAGAACTAAAAATCCGTAAAATTTGTAATCCACATGGTTCTTATATTTCCTGTTCTCATATTCTCTATACACACGCATATAATATATATATATATATGGTGATTGCATCCAGGATATGCATGTGCACTTTATTTTCAAACAGACAAATACTGAATCTAAAAGGCATTTTTTCTATGAAGGATGGGAAACCACCCTCGGAATCAGAGACCTAATCGCACTGGCTCAGTCTGCCACCCTCGGAATCAGAGATGCCATTAGCTTAGCACATCACATGGAGTGGACTGGCCTTCATTGCTAGGGTTGGAATAATAGGGGACCATGAATGAGAAAGGTCTAGTTTAGAAAGAGACCATCCAGATAATGTTGAAGCCTAGCAAGGCTTAGACCATGGAGAGCAAGCCAATAAAAGGGTACTTGGGTTCGGACTGATTTTGGCACATATCCTGTGTAATTGAAGTGATGATGCTATCATACTGGTAGTTAAGGTTCAATCCCTGTAGATGTCACCTCCCTGCACAAGCCGATGCCCAACATAGGCCTTAAGGGCTTGGGTCCTGGGCCATGGAATCCCCCACCCCACCCCGGCCCGGCAACCCAAACCCCAGCCACAGTTTTTTTTTTTTTAATTTACTGGGAAGAAACCACTGCTATGGTTGTAATGAGGATAGTATTCTGTGAAATGTGTCATATTTCAAACAAACGCCCAATTGTGTCATATTTCAAAGAGTATGCATCCTTTATGGAAAATATTCTAACCCCTTTACCAAACTTGTTTTTGTAGAGCCATGTATATGATATACGTACGGACATTTTGTATTGTATAAAGTGATATGGGCAATGAAGTTAGTGAACTTGTTAAACCTGAATGATCAAGCGTGAACAGTGAACACAATTTCGTGTAGTTCCCCGTATGATTAGTGGTGTCCGGTTTGGTTCGGACCCAGGTGGAATCAGACCTGGCCCCGATTTTTGTATATGGTATTATGTCCAGACCTCTGGGTGTAATCAGACCGACCATAAGAGAAACCATACCCGGACCTGATAAGAACTACATGAACCAGACCCAGGCCATACCCGATAAAACGATAATTTTTTTTTTCATTTTTAAATTGAAAAATTGTGGGTCTTAATCAGAACTCGGGTCGTGCCCTGGGTCTGGTATAAAATTTCACAAACTATACCCGGGTCCATGTATTAATCGGACCTTCGGATCCGGACTCAGGTCTTAATCGGGTCTTCTTATTTATCACCATACCCGGGCCCTATAGGGTTTGGTACGGGTCGGGTCCGGATAAACCCAACCTGTTGACACCCCTACATATGATGTCTTCTGAGTTGGCAAATCTGTTATCCAATTTCAATATTTTAATATATCATGATATTTTGACAAAATGCACGCTTAAATGAATATTTCATGATTTTGTTGTGGTATTCACATTTTTATGGGAAAATTCTTGGGAAAACATATTTACTGTATTTTCATGAATTTACAAAATTCTAATTCTTTTAAATTTCTAGTTTTCTAAATTTATCTATTTCTGACAAGATTTTCTCAATAAAAACCTGAAATTTTTGAAAGATCAGAAAATCTTGCGAGAAATCCACAGCCCAAATAATTCCCCACTTTAGAACATTTGTCATTGCAATTGTGACAATAGGAGTAGCCCTATAGTATACAAAATCGAGGGGCCTTGCCATAAAAAAGTTGCCATTGTTTTCAGGATAAATCCTCACAGCGTGGGGTCCTGTGCCAAGCTGAAGGCCCAGGTTCGAATCCCTCTGCCATATGGGTGCTTAAGAGATATCTGGTAATTAGGGGTCTAACTAACCTTAGCTTGCCTTTCAAAAAAAAAAAAAATCCCCACAGCAAATAACCTGCAATTCAGAGTCTCAGACGCTTACCGGACGTTGATATACATCCAGATTCCAGTCCATGTCGATATCATGGAAAAATGACCAATTTTATGAACTCCAATGTCGATATCATGGAAAAATGACCAATTTCATGAACTCCAAAGTTTAATGTAACAAACTTTCAAGTCCATGAACTTAATCACAATGCAAAAACCAAATGTACCAATCAGGACCAACATTTTTTTTTCTTTCTTCTTTTCGATAATGGGGAGAAACCACCATTATGGTTCGGACGTCTCATTAGGGTTCTAGAGGTGCCACATTGACCATAGCCATGTTTCGGTATTGGCGGCATAAAACTTCATGAGTACTTCCCTCGATCTACCCATTGGGGATAATTTTCCATTAGCTTCGACCTTGCGGCAAAGGATGTACACCTTGGGTATCAAACTTACAATGTCCTTCAACTTGAATGCCTTTAGCTGAGCTGCTTAGCCAAGTGAATGGAGCCCTTGTGATTTGTGAACCACCCAAGACTAACTACTAATTAGCCAGTCATTTTGAAGTACTAATGTATAATTGAGTATATATTCTCTATAATTTAGTGTACCGTACTATCTACTTCAAAATCATAGGTGCAAGTATCGTAGATGCATCCAACATGGTTTGTTTGTTAGAGATTGCATGAGTTGTTTTATTTTGCCACAGTTCTCTGACTTTTTGGTGCATTGTGAGCCATTGATTTTTTAAGCCCTTGAATAACCCACTTACCTGGAGGGGTGTCAACGGGTTGGGTTTACCCATATCCGACCCGGACAAAGGCCTATAGGGTCCCTGTATGGTGACAAATATGAAGACCCGATTAAGACCCAGGTTGACAAAGGTCCAATTAATACATGGACCCAGGTATTGTTTGTGAAATTTTATACAAGACCCGGGCCCAACCCGAAGGTCTGATTAATACATGGACCTGGGTATAGTTTGTGAAATTTTATACCAGACCCAGACCCAACCTGAAGGTCCGATTAATACATGGACCCATGTATAGTTTGTGAAATTTTTACCAGACCCGGGCCCAACCCGAGTTTCGATTTAGACCCGCAATTTTTCAATGTAAAAATGATAAAAAATATTATTTTTAATGGGTCTGCTTCATGTAGTTCTTATTGGGTCCAAGTATGGTTTCTCTTATACACATGGGTCTGAACCAAACTGGACCGGTTGACACCCCTACTTACACGGCGTAATCACAAGATCTAAAACATGTTTTCCATTTAGGGAAGCATGAAAATCACATCTACAAGGTTGGATTCATAAAAAAAAAAACGGAAAAATGAAAAAAAAACAGGGTGTTTTTGTATTAGATTGTACGTACAGTCAACTGTAACAAATACTTACCATACATGAGAATAACAATAAAGTAGAGCATTATTTCACAGATTCATTCGTACGGCATGCATGCCCTACTACTATACGTACAGACATGCTCCAATAAGTTTATGACTCTCTTCATCACCACCAAACAGGGCTCATGTACTGGATCAGTACAACACTCTAATTATTAGAAGTTGTTCCTTCTTATCTTCAAACGCTTGACCGAGCGTACAAAAGTACTGCAGACAAACAAACAAACAAACAAACAAATGTTAATAGGCCAATAATAGCAGGACATCACGTGAGTTCGTGAAATTCGTGAAACATGAAAAAGTTCATGATCTCTTACTAGTTACTACTATCAGGATCACTAGAGTTCAGGAACTCGGACAGGTACGGTGTAAATAATGGAAGTTGATACGGTAAGCACAACATACGTGATGAAAGTAACTCACTAGAATTTCAGAGAGGGTCCCCATGATGGATACATGTGATGAATGTGTTCAAAGTTCAAGAACTTGGTCACTTTTCATGTATTGGGTTGTCTTTGGATATCTAAAAGTAAGACGTGTTTGTTTCTGAAAACATGTACCCAACTAGACCCATAATGAAAAAAAAAAAACTTCATAAGAACCGAGCTACCTTTTAAAAAAAGGGAAAACATTCGGTATTGGAGCTATTACATACAACGCCTCTGAATCTCCATGAGCAAATTGTTTTGATCCAATCCAACCTCATGGATGGATTCAACGTGTTCAAAATAGTGGGAGCCCGCTTTTGGATCATGTTTTTTCAAAAAAAAAAAAAAAACATGATTCTATGACCCAGAAAAGTATCACGCATAATAGGTCATTGATTTTTGAAGCCTTATAAAAACTTGCATACATGTTGACGATTCAAGAGTCAATTTTCACACATTTGTAAAATTAAAGAAAATTTGTCAAAAAAGGCATCTAAAATTTGGGCATTAATAAAAAAGGAACTTGATTTTTGAAAAAAATAAAAAATGCACCTAACAAATATCATGGCCAATTAAAAAGGATAGGAGTTGGCTATTAAATGTGATTTGGACTTACCATTTTACCCTCAACATCATAGTTTAAAAAGTGCACTTAAAAAAGAAACGAGATTTTGAAGTGTAAACTAGTAAATTGACTCTCTTTTAAGTCATCTTAGGTTAGTGATAACTTAGGTTACATGGATGAAAGTTTGCTTTTGATTAATGGTGCAGATCTTGGCGTCTTTTTAAATGTTAACCCTAAAAAAAAAGATAGGGATGGCAGTAGACTCAGGGAAAATGGAGTCCTACCCCCACATCATCCCGTTTGGATCGGGGATGGAGGACATGAAATGGGGATAGAGGTTAAAATCAAAACCTGTGCTGGGATAGAGGCGGGGATGAACTTATGCTTTCTCCTGCCCCATCTCAATCCCCGCCTTGCCCCAATTCTTTAGGAATGAATGAATAGAGGGAAAAGAGGGTCCCGCCTCAGGATTGGAGGACATGAAATGGGGATGGAAGGGAAGATGAAGGTTAAAATTAAAACCCATGTGAGGATGGAAGCGAAGATGAAGGTTAAAATTAAAACCCATGTGAGGATGGAGGCAGAGATGAAGGACAGGATTTTGAAACGGGGCGGAGGTGGAGACCTTGTCCCCAACCCCGGTCTATTGCCATCCCTAAAAAAAAAAAAAAAGGGTAGAAATCAGTTTTTTTTTTTTCAATCATCCCATTGTAGTGGAGCGCAAATCGAGAACATTGCCGAGTGAGTTGATGTGTGGCATCCAGTGAGTGAGTGGACAAAGTACTTCACGAGGGTTAGTTGGTCTGATCAATGATCACTTCTCATTGGAGTGTTGGCCATGTTGAATGACAATTTCTTTTTTCTCTTTTAGAAGTTTGTGTGTGAGCGCGCGCGCGCGCACGGTGCGGTGCACAGTGACAAAAGTTTAAAATGAATGATGACAGCAAAAATTACATGAAAAAATCATTTTTTTATTGTCTCGGGTCTTTATCGGCAACATAAATAAATTAAAATTTAGAAACAACATGCAAAAAAAGTGACAAACTAAAAATACATATAGATAGAACAATAGTTTTTCACACGGAATAGCTTTTAAAAATGTAATATCGTGAAATTTTCATTACAAAGAAAATAGTCAAAAATATTTTGGCCATTTAAAACGGCGACCAAAATAACACAACTTTTTTCAAAATATTGCTGATATTTGTGCATGCGCATGAAATGAATGATGAAGATACTTACTGCCAGGGAACATCTCCAACAAGCATCCAACCTCCGTCTCTGTCTTCATAGGTGAGGCTGTAAATGGGATGCCTACCAGCCCCATCCTTCTGCTGATTTATGTCTGCAAAATTTTGAAAACATGGTCACATTTTGGCAATCCTAAATTATATAGTCACTAGAATATGAGAACTAGAAATATGGACATTTCTAACACTTTTTTTGTAAATCCAACCATGTGGATGTTCTTGGCATATATGGTGAATTTGCTAGGAATCAACCATTAGAGGGTGTATTTTCGATGAAAAAATGTGAATTTTGAATGCTTGAATATTTATGAAGATTATTAGCCATTAATTTTAAAGTTTAAAAAAAACCTTTTTTATGCATCAAAATCGGATGATTTAAGAGTTTTTATAAAACCAATCATGTATAGATCACATCCGTATGGTTAGATTCAAGAAAAAAGATAAAAAAATCCATGAAAAATTGCTGTTCACAAATTAGTTCTCATATTCAAGAAACTATATATATATATATATATATATATATATATATATATATATATATATATATATATATATATATATATATAGAGAGAGAGAGAGAGAGAGAGAGAGAGAGAGAGAGAGATCACCTTTTCCAAACATATTCTCCAATGTGTTCATCAGTGTCTCATAATCATGATGCAGGCTTAAGTCTACTTTCCTACCAATGGCTACGCCTTCCATGTTAACCTTTACATACAAAGAAGTCTGCTCTGGGACCGATTGGCTCGAATTGCAGTCAAACTGCGAAAAACTAATGCAGGATTTGACGGGTGGCCATCTCATAATCTGGCTTCTGCAACCAATAGAACTCCAAAGTCAACTTTTTTCATGACATTTCCCATCCTTTTTTTTTTAAAAGAAGAAATCAATGCCAACATTTGGTCTTTTGACTGTATTGATGATTTCATCAATGGTCACGTTTGGGTGCCATTGTGAACAATCTTCAGGTATTTTAGTGTTCTCAAAAATTAGTTATCAGCACACAAGGGCTCCTCTCTTGTGAATATCACTAAGTTGAAGGAACGTCACAAGTTTGAAATCCAGTGGCGTGCGTCCCTTGACACGACGCTGAAGCTGTGTACTCCTTGGTGGGCAAGGAAACCTCGGGTTTTTAGACTAATGGCTTCGTGAGTAAGTGATGTGATTATTCCCGCTTAAGAAAAAAAAAAGAAACTAACTATATCCCTAAAAGTTCTGGATTTTAGATTTTCCAGGAAATAGTTGGCAACTAAGAAATCTGGGAAATTGGATATCGTTGGCGATTCTTTCGATATTGACTTTTTTTTTGGACAATTCAACGATAAAAAAACTCCCCAACATCGACCGCACATTGGCTGGCCTCCTAATATTGATAATATAAACTAAAACAGAGAATGTATTAGCAAGGTTGCACTCTCACCTGACAGAACACTTGGAACAACCATCACCACAAAAAAGAGAGAGCATCTCATCTTCCGAGTTCACTGCATCAAACGCTTCATTCAAGTCTCTTTTGCCAGAAAATCGGTTGCCCAAATGTTCAAATTCGCATGCACAATTAAGATCAAGCAGATTCTCCCTACCACAACCAGAATCTGGCTCCCCAGCACCTAAGTTAAAATACAAAACAAACAAAAAATATCACCAATTTATCATCACCAACCTCATCAAAATCATAGGACATCATGAGAAAAATCTTATGTACTCTCTCTGTATATATATAGAGAGAGATAGAGAGGGAAAAGAAAAGAGAAGCAATACCAGAGAGAGAGAGAGAGAGAGAGAGAGAGAAGCAATACCTAAGTTGATATGATTAGGGAGACCGAGGCAGAGTTCGAGCTCCATTTTAGAGAAAGATGATAATAGCAAAGCAATAAGTGAGTTTATACGTTGTTGGGGGGGTAAGGGATTTAGTAATTTAGTGGAAGAGAAGAAAGGGGGACCAAGGGGACAAGGATGAAAGGTGGATATGGGACACAGCAGCAGCAGCCCTAGGGTCAAAACCTATAGGGCTCTAAGCACTCATGCTAGTCTTTTTGCCGACCTACTGCTACAACCCTAGCACAAAGTGGTGTCCTCCTTAAGCCTTAGGGGATGGTGGGCCATCCCACTGGCATTAAAGTCAGCACAAAAGAACAACCCTAGGGTTTTGGGGGTGGGGGCCCTACGTGGGGTTGCCAGTAGGGACAGGGTGTTTTGATAAGAAGCATGACTTGTCTGGGAGCAGGGTGGTGCTGGATTCCTTGGGGGAGTGGGTCAGCCTGTGGGGTTTTCGCTGTTCCCTTGTCTTTGCAAAATTCTATCCCACAATATTGACGTTTATTCCCCTGCCGTGGTTGAAGGAGGGCAAACAGATTTAGCTTGAGATTAGGAACGTCAGCTTGCTGATTTCAGAGACTTCATGGATCGTTTGGACAGCAAAAATATTCCCCTGTTGAAGTCTTGAGTCGGTGAGAAAACCCCATCCCTGCTGACCGATGCTTGTACCGATGCAGGCTGTTGAATTTAAAAAAGAAAAACACAAGAACGATTTTTTAGTGATGGTTTAAATCGTTGCTAAAGTCTTTAACGACACCTGTAACCATCGTTAGAAATTGCTCTTTGGCCCCTTTCGGCAGGATTTGATCTGATTGATCGAATGGTGCACGTTGGTTCCCATCCCCATCCCCATAAAGCATCATCTCTCTCTCTCTCTCTCCCCCATATATATAGTGATTGGTTCCTCCTAACAGTAGGAAGGTGTGGGCAGTCTTAATTTTTTCGTTTTTTGATTTTTTTTAATCTGACCTAATAGATGTGATTTACATGTTTTTTAGGAATTAAATTTTGAATAATCTAATTATGACGTGAGCATGTCTTTATAAGGATTAAAAAATTAATGGCTCAAAATTTTTATAAATTTTAAAACTCATAAAATCATGTTCATCTTGAAAGCATGATTCATCAGTCGAGTCCTAGCAATTGGATCATGCTAAAGACATATGTGGGGTCTAACTTATTGAACATAGCTTGCTACATTGAAAATCAACAATCAACACTTTATGGACCTTTAGGAGGAACCAATTGGCCCTCCCCCTGTCTCCTCTCTCTCTCTCTCTCTCTCTCTCTCTCTCTCTCTATATATATATATATATATATATATATTGATTGGTTCCTCCTAACAGTAAGAAGGTGTGGGCAGTCTCAATTTTTTCATTTTTTGTTATTTTTTTTAGTCTGACCTAATAGATATGATTTACATGTTTTTTTAGGAATTAGATTTTGAATAATCCAATTATGATGTGAGCATGTTTTTATATGGATTCAAAAATTAATAGCTCAAAATTTTTATAAATTTTAAAACTCATAAAATCATATTCATCTTGAAAGCATGATTCATCAATCAAGTCCTAGCAATTGGATCCTGCTAAACACATATGTGGGGTCTAACTTATTGAACATGGCTTGCTATATTGAAAATCAACAATCAACACTTTATTGACCTTTAGGAGGAACCAATTTTCCTCTGTCTCCTCTCTCTCTCTCTCTCTCTCTCTCTCTATATATATATATATATATATATGATGGTTCTGTACCATAATACTATATGATGGTAGTCTCTTGTTTGCATAGATCTAGCCACCAAATGGTAAATCTAACCATCCATGTGTTTAGCATGATTTATTTGGTATATTAGAAGGTTTTATCATAAGATTTTCATTTTTGAGACAGTAAAAATCAACAGCTCACAATTCATGAAAATAAGGGCAGTTTAAAATGATATAAAACATCGTATCTGAGTCAATTTTAACATATGAAAATAAATAACATATGATAAACATGATCCAACAGTCAGATTTTGCTTTTGGAGCTTAGATCTATGTAAATCAAGTGTGTAAGATATGGTGAAACAGTTACCGCCATAGAAGCGCTCTATATGTATTATGTTAGTCAAAAAATGCAGAAAAGAAAACTGAAATAGAGCATTTCCTAACTCCATCCAACAAACTATTCATAAAATTATATAGTTTTCATTCGCTTTAACAAAGCTAGGTGAGCATTCGAATTGGAGACCTCTCAGAGGTACAATTGTGCGCAAGCTACTGTATCACACAGGTGCACAGTGGCCTCCTAATCGAACTGAGATCAGGTGCAATGTGATTGCACACCTTAAGTGTGCTGCAGTATCCCAAAGATGGTGGATGATTAGGTGCCGCAGCACACAAAAAGTGTGCAATCACATTTGGGGAGCAAAGGGTCAGACATGAACCTATCCCAACCTGTACCTGATCCAATAGGATCCAAATTTGATAATAAACAAGGAGGTCTGATTGAGATTTTGAATTGGACTCACAGGACTCGATTAATATACAAAGCCGAGTATGGTTTATGAAATTTCAAACTAGACTCACATCCAACCCGAGTTCCAATTAAGATATGCAAATTTTCAATGTGAAAAACATAAAAAAGTTATTTGGCCGGTTATGAACCAGGTCTGGTTTATATAATATTCATCAAACCTAGCTATAATTTGTTTTTTCGTATGACAAGTCCGATTGAACTCAGATCTGGACTTGGTCTAGGGATGGGAGTGGACCAGGGCGGGGGCGGGGGCGGGGGACAAGGTCTCTACCCCTGCCCCATCTCAAAATCCTGCCCTTCATCCCCGCACAGGTTTTGATTTTAACCTCTATCCCCGCCTCCATCCCTGTTTCATATCCTCCATCCCCGGTCCAAACGGAGCGAGGAGGGATGGGACGGGCCCTGTTTCCCCTTGATTCATTGCCGTCCCTAAAGAAGGATTGGAAATGGGGCGGAGCAGGGCAAGGCAGGGATTGGGACAGAGACAGGGCGGGGCCAGAGAAAGCGTAAGTCTATCCCCGCACAGGTTTTGATTTTAACCTTCATCCCCATTTTATGTCCTCCATCCCGTCCAAATGGGGCAAGGCAGGGAGGAACCCGTCCCCGCCCCCCCCCCCCCCCCCCCCCCCCCCCCCCCCGCCCGCCGCCCCGGTCCACTGCCATCCCTAACTTGGTCGATACCATCATCTCATAGTCAAATCCAGCTCCTGTCCAAATTTAATGGAGGTTCCACTCATCGACACCCTTACTAACACTGCTGAAATAGTGAATTATGGTATTGCTCACTTCATACACACAAAGGAAACATGCAAGCTTACGCCCCTAGCATTCCCCCAATGATAGCTTCTCAATTATTAGCTTCAGAGAGGATATAAAATCGAAACAAATTTTTTTTAATAGGCGATAAAAGCAGAACAAATTACTTAAAAGTATTGCTGTGAGTATGGTGACAGTAGACATGCAAGACGATATAAGGCCAAAACTACCTCAGCTTCCTTGTCCTCATATAAGGCCAAAACCAAACTCACAACTAAATAAGAACTAACATGTATATGTAACAATAGATTTATGCACACATATATAATATACTCATATATAGCCCTATGTATGAAGGAAATATAATTTTTTTTTTAATAACAAGCAAATAGATATGTTATGTACATAAAGTTAAAACCACGTTGATGGATAAAGTATGCGTGTGTTCCAAAAGTCTTGTTTTGTACAAAGCAGGTTTCCTCTCTCATACTGTTTTTTATCCTATTGGCCCTCAAGGTGTATGTACAAAAAAAAAACTTTTAGCGGCAGTCATTTTACTAAACATTTTTAGGTGCGGCACTGATCAAGGTAGGAAACTATCAAGTAGAAAATACTTTTCCATATCTTTTTTTTTATTTACCCCAATAAATGTTATCTACAAGGTTTATTTAGTGGGCAATGTGGATCAACAGCATATAATGTACCAAAATTTCAAGACTCTAAAATATATATTTTCTTATGATAGAAAAATACAATCCAAAGTCCGAACCTTGCACCTACCATTTCTAGCTTAGTAGTTTTGTACCTTCATTAGTACCTTCACTAGTCGAACCTGGATCCTGACCAAATCTAACGGAGGAGGTCCCAATCGTTGGCACCCATACTAACACATCTAGAATAGTAATTTCTAGTATTGCTCACTTAGTATAACGAATGGAAAAATGTATGCTTATGCCCCTAGCATCCCCACAAGGATAGCTTCAAAGGAGAAATAAAATAAGAACAAATTAATGAAAAGTGTTGATGTGAGTGTAGTGACAAGAAGACATGCATGCATTTGGATATTGCCTATTAAATAGAGCAAGACCAAACCACCTCAGCTTCCTTGTCCTCATATAAGGCCAAAACCAGACTCACAACAAAAGAAGAGCTAATATTTATATATAATAATAGATTTATGCAACCACATCTACATATACACGACTCATATATAACTAGTGCTGGTAAACGAACAGAGCAGTTCGTGACTCAGCTGGGTTCAGCTCGTCACAAACTCATTCGTGATTGGTTCATATATCTGGTGAACAGAGCCAGGAACAGCTTGTTTAGCATAAACAAGTAGAGCCCGAACACAAGGTGTCTGGCTCAACTCAGCTTGGGAGAGCTCATATATATATATATATATATATATATATATATATATATATATATATATATATATAAAATATATTTGTTTCATGTATAAATAACATGGAATGTTTTTATAAGTGTAATATATAACAACCATATATATTTTAATATATAAAAATATATTTGTTTCATGTATAAATAACATGGAATGTTTTTATACGAGCCAGCTAGTGTTTGGCTCATCTCATTTAGGGACGAGTCCGGCTCGAGCTCAGCTCAGCTAAACTCAAGCACGAGCCAGGCCATGATCTCAGTCCGCTGGTAAATGAGCGGTGCCCGAACATGACCAGTTTGGATCGTTCAGCTTGTTTACCAGCCCTATATATAACCCTCCGTATAAAGAAAATCAATATTTTTTAATTTAATAATAAGCAAATAGATATGCCATGCCCGTAAAGTATCAACTTAAAACCACATTGATGGATAAAGTATGTGTGTGGTCCAATCCAAAAGTCTTGGTTTGTACAAAAGCAGGATTCATCTCTCGTACTAATTGTATCCAACTAGTGGTTCTCATGGTGTATATGAACAACACACACACCCTTAGCTGCAGTCCATCACTAAACATTAGGTGCGACACTGATGAAGGTAGGGACTATTGGGTAGAAAATACTCTTCCATATCTTTTGGATTTTTTTATTGGGCCCAACAGATGTGACCTATAAGGTTTGTTTAGTTAGTAATATGCTTTGAATCATGTGACTATGACATATAAGTTTTTAAAGGGCTTCAAAAATCAACTACATATAATGTACCAAAACTTTATAACTTTAAGGTGATCTGCGGGATGACTTTTTAGAATAGGCAAAAAACTCGATTGTATCTTGAAAACAAAGTTGCATGAATATCTATTGCACTAAGGACTTGATCTTGAAGTATCATTCAAGCTCAATTGGTATACTCACTAAGGACTTGAAATTCTCTCAACGCTAGTATAAGGCTAAAACGTATCATTCAAGCTCAATTGGTATACTCACTAAGGACTTTAAATTCTCTCAACGCTAGTATAAGGCTAAAACTAAACTCACATTCAAAAGAGAGCTAATATTTATATATAATAATAAATTTATGCAATGCAAGCACACGGGCACACACGCTCATGCATATACACATACTCATATTTAACTCTCCATAAGAAGGAAATAAATATTTTTTTTTAATAACAAACAAATAGATATGCTATGCACTAAAGTATAAACTTAAAACCACATTGATGGATAAAGTATGCACGTGTGGTCCAAAAGTCTTGTTTTATACAAAGCAGGTCTCCTCTCATACTAATTTCATCCAACTGGTGATCCTCATGGCGTGTACGCACAAAAAAAAATAGCATCTTTAGCAGCAATCCATCACCAAAATTTTTTAGGTGCGGCAGCTATGAAGGTAGGGAACTAGTGAGTAAGAAATACTTTTTTAATATCTTTTAGATCGTTTTTTTATTGGTTACCCAACGATGATGATGTGATCTGCAAGGTTTGTTTAGTAGGGAATGTGCTTTGAATCATGTGCGACTATGACATAATTTTTTCCAGAGCTTCATTTATGTACCAAAACTTCATGATAATATATGTGTGTCTGGAAACAATCAATTGCAACCGACTTAGCAAAGTGGTGGAACTCTTTTTTTTTTCTTTTTTCTCATATCTAACTAACACCATATATGATCTGCATGTTTTATTTAGTGGAGACCAAGTTTTGGATCACTAGAATCTGAGCATGCAGGCTTTTCGGCGATCTAAAACTCAATGACTATGAATGTATCAATTTTGTTCAACTCATAAAAACACGTTTTTTGTCAAATTAAAAACATGATCCAAAAGTAGATTCCTACTAAATCGAGTATGCTGAATACATCTATAATGTTAGATTGTGTCAAAACAACTGGCACCATTAGATCCCAACTCAATTATATATATATATATATATATATATATATATATATATATATATATATATATATGAGTAACATGTTCATTAGGGCTCCCTTTTCGTTAGGTCTCGTTAGGCCCATTGAAAAATCATAGTTTTAAGTATTTGTTTTCACGTCTAACACCGTAGATGTGATCTATAGGTTTTGTTTAGTGAAAACCGGCTTTTGGATTGCCGGAATCTGACCTGTATACAAGTTTTTCCTGTGATCCAAAATCAACGGCTATGAAGGTACCAGTTTTTCTCGGCTGTTAAAAATATCTTTTTCATCGAAAAAGCATGATCCAAGAGTCAATTTCCACTAAATCGAGCATGCTGAACACATCTAACAGTTCAGATCTATCATAAAACACTTAAAATCTATGGGGCAGAGCGAGAAATGAGGCCTAATATGTTCAGTTCTCTCTTTATATATATATATATATATATATATATATATATATATATATATATATATATATATATATATATATATATATATATATATATATATGAAAGGTTGATTTCACCCTCCGGCATAATGTCTTGACATCCCAAAGATAAGCAAATTATTGCAAGATATCTACAACACGAAGTCTACCTAGTAGGCAGGCAGGGGCAACATTAAGAAGACTAACCTGTTTGTACTATTGTGCTAAGCTACAGGGAGAGGGTCATGTGAAGTACATGTGAGAGGCACATGGGCATGCAGGTTGTGGGGTTACTCTTAGGGAGTGTTTTCAGCACATCCTATTCACACACACCCCACCCCTCTAAAATACAGGGACATTCACACCCCATTGCCATGCCTGTTTCAATCCGTGCGTGCAGTCAACAGTCAACTTCGACGCATCGCATCATTCTCGACCGCAACATAGGACCACTCTGTGGCAGCCATTCCCAGTGCTTGATGGGGAGGTAGGAGCAAGATGCTGATGCTGAAAGGGATGTCAGCTAACACCACCCTTAGCTATCTAAAGCTCATGCAATTGTCAAATAAACGAGGAACTTGGAAGCATTAAACATCTTAGGGGGCAGTTCATAGTGGCACAAGGAGGCCTTATCTGATTCACAATAGTGGCCCAATAGGCCACAAGATAAGCATGGCAACCCTATAGAGAACAGTCAATGGGAGTCCTCCCTTGGCTGTCTTTAAGTCCACAGGCACAGAGGTGTGAGTGGTAAGGGAGTTGGTCTTGTTCTATATGTTAATGCTTAGGCGGTCAAGAATTAGAGCCTGTGACTTGCTTTGTCCGAGATTCGGCTCCCACTGGGTGTGCAGGTGCCTTTAACTGGTAGGCTCCGTAAGGGCTTGGATGTCAGTGACCCCACCCGGGCTTTACTTTGCAAGGGTGCAGGCCCATAAGTGACCGGGTTCTGGGTGAGGGTTCCTCATCTTCAAAAAAGAATTAGAGCCTGCCAACTTGCTTTGTTTAGTCTAAACCCAAATATTGATCTCTCATTAGTTTTAGCAGATCCAGTACATACATGACAAAAAAAGAGTTGACCACCCTAAAGTACATTTTCAGTTTCCAATATACCAATCAATGAGTCCCAAAGGGGTTTGGCGTAGATCGGGATAACAAATTAGTGGATCTGGATTGAAAATGTCACAACAAGATCCAGATAAGAGGTCATAAATATGGGAGTAAAATTTTAGTTTGGAACATAAGCGGATTCAAAACCTTTGCGGCTGATAAAACAAACAAGGATGGCAATTTTACTGAACATCCCAGAACTAGGAGGACAGCCACTCGGGTGACTGTCCAGGGCTATGTCAGTCCAGCCTACCATTCAGTCTATATTCGGGTCTTTCGAACTCAGAAAATATTTCTGAAAACTCTGCTCTTAACTCCTCTCATGGAATGATTGTGACTCTTCCTTAGTGGTCTTCCACTACTTCGCTGCATCATCCACAAGTCAGTAAGATCCAAAAAGGGTCTTCTTCTCATCTAGTATGTTGAGGATCTTGAAGATTCCTTCAATCTCCTGAAGCCAAAACTCTGTACGCTTGGGATCCGACTTCCCCATAAAAGAAGGGAGATTGAGGTCCATGAACTTCTTGTATGACACCGCCTGAGCTATCTGCGCTTGGGTCTGTCTCTGTGAGCGTAGCAAGGGCTTCTAGGACGATATCCCTCCAACTCATTCAATCTCCTAAATACCTTAGCATTTAATCAAGGAAACAATCAATTATCACAAGAGCAAACAACAATTATTCACCAACTTTTACCCACTCTGCAGGGTTAGGCAGCTGACAAGATGTGAAACTTGAGCTTCTCCTTCTTATAAGCCCCAAAGGGGTTTGGCCTAGTGGAATGGGATGTAGGCTGCTAGACAGGTTGTGTAGGTTCAAATCTCATGGGCGTAAGAAAAACACCCTTGTAAGATCTGTATCAATTTGCCTGGTTTTGTAGCAAGAATTCACGTGTTCTTTTTTAACTAACGGATCTAGGGTTTAAATCCCATCTAATTGGACACTGAAGTCCTTTCTTAATATGTGAGTTAGCAAAATTGAAATTCTCTTTTGATTTTCCATTTGTGTGTGTGTGTGTCACAAAGAAGCCTTTAGCTCAATATTGATACTACACTCACTGATACTCCTTTTTGTTCATATGACAAGTCATACATTGGATTAAGAAATTATCTTTGTAAAAGCTTTTTCCTATTACCATATTTCCTATTTTTGGTCTTTCCATCACAAGCGTGCAAGCACACACACAAATATACACATGAATGTGTGTATCTGTTCATGCACGCACTTATATTTACTACGCCATACTGTGGTAGAATCCATTTTTTCAACTTTTTTTTTTGTAGGCCAACTTTATGAATATGATCTATATGGTTTATTTAGTCAAAACTTGTTAAGTAGGATTCTTAAGACTTTCAAGATTTGATGATCCACATTGCACGAAAATTTCACGATTAAATATTTATTTTTTTAAACACTTGATGCAATCATGATTCCTTGATAAACAGCCATGTTGAACACATTTGTGAGGACAAATTGTACTGTCGAGCACACTAAGTGACCCAAGTCCATAAAAAGGTTCCTTGTCATAAAAAAACATATTTTTGAAGAAATTTCTTACCAACACAATATGAGCTATTATTTTCTTTCTATGTTTAGCAAAAACTAAGCATGATAAAGAATGCAGGCAACGTGGAATCATGCCAAACTTACTGTTCTTGGTCTGGACCGATATTGGAAAGATAAACCTCATGATTGGTATCCTTTG
Source organism: Nuphar pumila (assembly GCF_984573655.1). Lineage (NCBI taxonomy): Eukaryota > Viridiplantae > Streptophyta > Magnoliopsida > Nymphaeales > Nymphaeaceae > Nuphar > Nuphar pumila. The sequence continues at coordinate 11,854,519 of NC_143251.1, read as the reverse complement.
CTTAATGACAACCTCATGTAATTCTCTCCTTTTGTATCTAGTAAGGGTCCGCCCAACCCTAGCTTGGCTATCCCAAAAAAAGAGCTCCAGTAAAACCCTTCTTTGTCCAAGTTTAGCTGGAATCCAGACACTTCACTTCCAAGTAGGATTGCAAATGGTTGGACTCAAGCTGCGTCTTGCCAGATTAGAATCTAAATCTGAAATGTAAACAATAGATCTGTATCTGAATCCTGATCCAAATCAGACATGAGGAGGTAAGGTTGAATCAAAATCCAAAATACATGTGGTAATACCAGATCTGGAAAAAATTTTACGCGTAAAAAATGTAATCAGGTCAGATTTTGAATCTGATCGATTTGGGATCTAATTTAAAATGTTTATCCGAATGCGACCCAATTCCTAAAGTAATCCAATTGAATAGATCCAAATCCAAACTGAATGTACATTCGGATCTTACTTAAAGGATACATGTCTAGCAAAAGAAAAAGATATGTCAGACTTGGATCGAATATCCAACCATATCCAATCTGTTTGCAGCCCTACTTCCAACAAATAATCGGTGATGAGTTTTTTCCCCTTGAAATATAAAAAAAATGTACTGACTATTTGCTCCCTGGCAGGCTTTTTGAATATTGAGAATGGAAGTATCATGGGGCACACATGAATGGGGGAAGCATGACCACTAGGCCTGCAATGGCCGAGTCGGGATCAGGTGCAATAATATGATTGCACAAAAATTTGTGCATTAAGCATCTGATCGCCCTCCATCAAGTCCTGGGTCCCACATCTGACAGTCCCTGTCCCCAAGATGGATGGTGATCAGGTGCTTAATGCACAAAAATTTGTGCAATCATATTGCACCTGATCTTTTCACGCAATGTCCGGCCCTAATTGGATGGTCCACATCAGAAGCTCATTATATTGATAGGGACATGGAGTCATGCATTATTGGGGTTCATGGAAAGGATAATTTCCACACATATAAGGTCAGTACCTGGCTGTGTAGGGCTCACACATGCATGCGGGCCAGGCCGGGCCAGGCCGGGCCAGGTGGTGAACGTTTCGGCTAGATATGCGACAGATGGTGCACACTAGGCCCAGGTTCTACAGTGTCAGGCCCTGCACCTGCCCTTATGTGGACTTAGACATGCTGGTTTGAAAGTTTGGATGATCCCTTCATCTCAGGTTTGACTCTCATTGGGCGGGCTCCGTATGAGTTTGGGTGTTGATGACTTCACCGGTTTAGAGAGAGAGAGAGAGAGAGAGAGAGAGAGAGAGAGAGAGAGAGATGTAGGCCTGTTAGACAAGCTGAACGAGCCAAGCCCAGTACCTATTGTTCATATTGTGCAGAGCCTATTTTACGAGTTTGAACAAGCTATTTACGAGTCGAACATGAGCTGAGTGACGAGGAGCACGGCTTGTCGCCCAGCCTTACTGGGGTGGGGTGCAGCATTACTTGGCCCACGATCAAGCCAAGCATCCTGGGGGACTGGGGAGGACGGGCCCCAGCCCCATGCCTACCTAATACGTTCCTCAATGATGACTGGTTTGGAACTCGCCATGTTTCTGCAATTATTGATCACACATGACCCAGCACATAATTCGGAATCATAGATCAGGAATTCTTTCTGTGAATGTGTTGAAAGTACGTGCCACCAGTTATCATCAGAGCCTTTTTTTTTACAGTCAAGCTAAGGGATGCTCCCAGTGGGATTCGAACTTGGGAACCCTCCATTAAGATGGTGTGATTCTTACAGGTCTAGCTGTCTTATTCAACACATTGTCACGAGAACTAGAAGATGACAAAATAATAGAAGGCCAGAAAATATGTTGGGTATTTGAATGTCTTCTTGTTGAATGTTGTCTCAGGTTGAACATACCTTTGAGAAATAATGCTGATGGTATCTTGATGGTTCATTGGAAATTATAATAAATTCAATGCTGCAATTTTTTATAATTGAGCAGTAATGGCAGCACCCTGCAAGCACCAATTCCCAACAAAACCAACACCACCATTCCATTAGTTGCCTGGTTTTTGGCAACACCTCAGCAGGAGTTCACGCTGCACCTTTTCTTCAGATTTCTTCAGTAACCATTAAAAAAAATGTTGCTGCTCTCTAAAAGCTGATCATATGTTTTTATGCTTCTGACAATTCACAGTCTAGTGTCTCCCCTTAGCCGTGCATTACAGTGTGTGCCGTTCATCAAAAAGAAAACTTGCTGCTAGTTTCCTCACAGAGCACCTTCCAAGGAATGTCATGATCCATTGAAATGTACACCATGATTATCCATGTTTCATTTGTGACCAACCATTCTATGATGCATGGTGAGGAACCTCGCCAATTAATTGTATTTACCTACCCTCCAGTTCAAATACTTCCAAGCGGTTAATACTACCTCCCACTCACTGCAGTTAATACAAGATAGTGGATTGCTACATGGAGCCAGTGAAAATGAACATGCTGCAGCTAGATCATTCTCATTAAAGAGCATTGTCATAGCAGAAAGATAAACACAAGCGGCAATTTGGCTTTAGTACAGCTCCTCCTGCTCTCAGGCTGCACTATCAATTAATCCTTTTAAACACTTGTTCTGAAGAGAGAACAAATGAAAGTCTTCCTTCTAACATGGAAAAATGAACTTTTTGTAGGTGATGATTCTGATTCTCGTTATCCCAGCAAAACAACCTCTTGTGATTTTGAGATCTTGGTGGGGATGTAACCTGCTGCCTTTAATTGTGCAGTCAACTGATCAAGTGCAGCGTAAATTTCTCCACTCCGTTTGTGTGATTTATCAAATGTAAAAAAGGTATGAACTTCCTCACTAACTTCTATCCAACTGCATCCAGGATTCTTTTTTACCCGGTTATCTTTCATGGAAGCTCGCACTCGAGCAACATCATGCCATCTACCTGCCTCAGCATAGACATTCGCAAGCAATACATGGTATCCAGAATTTTCTGGATGCAATTCCACAAGATATCTAGCTGCAACTTCTGCTAGTTCAACATTCCTGTGAATTCTACAAGCACCAAGCAAAGCACCCCAAATACAGTCATCAGGTTCCATTGGCATGCTCTTAACCAATTGGAATGCCTGATCAAGCCAACCTGCACGGCCTAGATTGTCGACCATGCAAGCATAGTGTTCTATATCTGGATCAATGGCGTAAGCACGGGTCATGGCGTTGAGGTAGAACAAGCCCTTGTCTACTAAACCAGCACGACTGCATGCAGATAATACCGCAATGAAGGTGACCCTGTTTGGTTTCCACCCTTCATGTTGCATCTGTTCGAAGAGCAACAAAGCCTTCTCGGGATGCCTACTCACACTGTAACATGAAATTAGTGTGTTCCATGTGACACAATCCCTGATGGGCATTTCATAAAAGAATCTCTGTGCATCATCTACGCATCCACATTTGGCATACATGTCCATTAGAGCATTTGCTACAATATGGTCTTTACAGAGTCCTCTTCTAATTATGTACCCATGGATCACAGTCCCTTGTTGAAGTGCTGAAAATTGTCCACAAATATGAAGGACAGAGCTGGATGTATATTCATCTGGCTTATTCTCCTCGGAGTGCATGAAACGGAAAAGCTTAAGAGCTTGATCAAAATCCTGATTTTCTACATTGCTTGATACTATCGTGTTCCATGAAACAACATCTTTCTCAGGCATCTTAGCAAAAACTCTCTTCGACATCTCAAATTCTCCTCTTTTAGAGTATGTGGCTATAATAGCATTGTTAACTGAAACATCCAACTCTAGTCCGTTCCTGTATGCATAGGCATGGATCTCGCATCCTGCTTTAAGACTGCACTCAGGGAGAATCAAAGTTAGAGAAATCTTGTTCGCTCTTTCTCCTTCCTGGAGCATCTCTCTGAAGATACTAAAAGCATCAAGGACTTGGCCAGTACCAACGTATCCAGCAATCATCTTATTCCATAATTCAGGCCAATGAACATGGCTTCTTTCGAAAACCCTCGACGCATATTCCATACGCTTGTGCTCTGCATACATTCCAACAAGCATAGAGCAAACTGTATCGTCCGAATCTATTCCCATTCTGATTACAAAACCATGGATCTCCTTCCCATGAATCAGTGTTGAAGACGTCATAATCACCGGACCAAGACTATTGATCGTGGACAAACTGGGCCTCATAGATGCACGCTGCATCAACCTGAGAAACTCGAATGCCATCTCTCCATTGCCGCCGCGAACGGAACCAGCGATCAGGGAATTCCATGTAGTAACGGACGGAACTTCACCATCATCCTCCATCCGCCTAATCAAATCCAACGCTTCTTCCCAATCACCGTTCTGAGCATAACCAGCAACCATCGAATTCCAGGTGACTGCGTTTCTCTCAGCCATTCCAACAAACACTTTCTCTGCAACACCGACCCACCCGCATTTGGAGTACATATCTACCAAGGAGCTCGAGACGAACACATCCGATCCAAACGCAGTTTTCAGAATCAAACCGTGAACCCCTCTACCAAAATCAAGGCACCCCAGAGCAGCACAAGCCTTCAGAAGAAATGGGTAGGTGAAATTATTGGGTACTTGGCCATCCTCGAGCATTTCTTCACAGAGCTGCACTACATCCGAATGGTGGCCACCGTTACAGTACCCACGGACCATCACGTTCCAAAAGAAGAGATTGGGCTGTGGGGTGCTGCCAAAGATGAACTCTGCATCACCCATCTCCCCGCAAGACATGTACATGTAGAGGAGCTGGCTGGAGAGGAAGAAGTCATCAGAAAGGCCGAGTTTGAAGATTCTCCCATGAATCTGCCTCCCATAATCAACGGAGAGTAAACCAGCAGACTTCTGCAACTCACATGCGATGGATTCTACCTCGCTTCTGAAACCTTTTTTGTTTCCTACCCATTGATTGATAACATTCTTGGGGTCCCTTGGACTGAATTTTGTTAGAGAGATAGTGGGGAGTCTGAAGAATTTTTCTGGTTTTCTTGGTTGTGTCTGTGTGTTAGGAGGTAGCGAGTGTAGATTTTGGCCGAGAGGGACGGTGGAGGGGCTTAGGTATCCAACCGTTAGTAACATCCTCAGTTCAGCTCTAAGGTGGTGGGAAGAGGAGTTCCGACTTGTATTGATTTATACCATATTTACTGTAGGGGTAATGTATGATTTTCAAGGCAAAATAACAGGGTAAGAATGAAATTAAAGGTTTTTAAGCACTAGCACAGTTACTACATGCTAGGAATGAAAGGGTTAGAAATTATCTTACTATAGCCGATAGTAGGCACCAGATCAAACCCAGCTGGTGCACGGGTGTGTCTGTAGCTTTCAGAGGTGGGCCAAGTAAGGCAGAGTGGTCATGGTTCCCACCCGGGGTTTTTCTTGCTTCAGCGAAGGTTTCTCGTTGTAAAAAAAAAATTACTATAGGTTTATAACCTATAATACAGAAAAATCTTAGTATCTTACAAAATACTGCCCATTTTAAAAATTATTGCATTTTTTAAAGGAAAGCCGGGGTTAGGCAGACCCCCCACCAGTTACACAACATACCATTGGGTTTTGAACTTGCAACGTCCCAACAAATGGTGATGTGCACTAACAGCTCCTACCAAACAAGCTGAGCCACCGTTGTTAAAATTATTGCTTTTTTACCTGCGGATGTGCTAAAATATCTTTGGGAACCAAGATTTTGCTAAGAAATACCAGATTTTTTAAAATATCGTGAGATTTTAAGTCACAGATATTTTTTTTTAGGGGAAACCTCTTCGTGAGCTCAAGCCAAGCCTGCCTTTGTGAAGGCGAGGAGAGATAAGGAGAAGAAATGAACCCACAAACTTGTTGAAAGGAGATATGTTTTTTTCAAAGACAATGAGAGTTGGAACTTATAATATCTCGTGTATAGATCATACATACCTTATGGGCCAACCTAAGTTGAGGCAAGCTGAATAGCTTTGTAGGGGCTTGGTTCATTAAGCATAACGATCCCATGAAAGGTGTTTGTATTTTGTAAAGCTCAATGCAATCCTCCTATTCCACAGGCTTGAACAATCTCATTAACCGCAGAACCGAGATGAGTTGAAGCGGCTTGGTTGATTTTTCCAGCCTAGTTGAAACTCACCAGGTATGGATGCAAACGGGGTGGGTATCGGTTGGGTTACACAAAGCTTGGCCTGGCATTGAATCCAGTTTTGGATCTAGACTTACCTCTGATCTCATAGTGGATCCAGTTATGATTTCTTGAGGCTCTCTTTATGTGAAACTCGAAACAAGGTGTAGAATGAATAATTTGGCAATTACGAAGTACAAGTGAGCATGTGTGCATGCATGCCCTTGTTTGGGAAATTCCCAGGCTGTAAGCATGGAATCAGGAGAGTCACACCCTGCAGATCCAGTGATCCGGCCCGAGTACTTTACAAGATCAGAAAAGACCCATTACCTGCGATCATGCGAGCTCTGCATGTGCACGTGTAACACATACCTGAATGACTAAAATCAAGCAAAATTTTCACGAAATTTGGAACGTAGAAGAGAGAACCCAAACGATGTAAGGTTAGGAAGGATAAAAAATCAATTATTCTTGAAGTTTATCCAGTCTACAAAATCAAATAAGAATGAGAAGACAACAAAACTAGCAAAAGTATATGATGAATGAGCTATACACTAACTAAACAAAATAAAATTAAATGCATTTCTGATCCACACTATACAATTTTATATTTTCCTTCAACTTTGGCATGGAACGTGTGGATGATGAACCGATCATAGGCCTAACCTTCTTAGACAATAGTGCCCAGATTTCCAAAACTAAAACCTGTTTAAAGACCACACAGCGATTGCTGCACATGCTTTAGCGCTGGACAGATATATTAGTCATGCTGCCAAACAGCTTCAGGTAGCAAATCATCTGAAATGGCCACAACTTTTAGCTGACAAAAATTAACAAGGAATGGCTGCTTTGGAACATATTCATGAAAAACAGCTGGATATCATTGATCAACTTGATGGTTGATCAGAGATTGTAGAACCTGTTGCAGAGCTACTACTTATGGTTAATCCTAGGTCATTTTTGGTAGGTGGCACAGTTCCCCATTTGCCTTCGGACTATAATGGCTCCAGAACACGAACACCACCGTCTGTTAGTCCTAATGCAAATTGATTTGCTTGGAATGGATGTAATGCAATAACCAACGGATATACAGTTGAGCTGCACGATAAGGAAAAAGAAATTGTTAACCAAACACTAGAGTATTGGGAGTATGAATAAATTCATAAATAGATAGAGTGGTCAGACGAGGCATAGAAGCTAAACAGATGTGCTGAAGTGGATACTGTTCCTTCTTACATAAGCAAACATTACCGAGTGCAAGTTACACGGGGATAAGTCTCTGGTGTGGACGTGCATACTGTATCAATGAGTTGAAAGGAGCAACATGTTATTGCTTCTGCTTTTTTTAAGTGTAGCCTTACAGTTATGATCAACACGATTTGTTTTGTGGGGATAGACTTTTGAATCACCAGAATGGTGTTGCAGTTCTTTCTGGTGGATTAAAAAACCAATGACCTTAAATGCACCGATTTTTTACGACTTAAGAAAAAGTTTATTTTTTCTTTTAATTGGTAAAAACACAACTCAAGGGTTGATCTCTAACAAATTGACTATGCACTGAAGAACACATCTACAGGATCAGATTGGGCCAAAACAACTTGCACCTATGAGTTTCAACTCATTGATACCATGTGCACATCCAAACCAAAGACTTATCCTATATGTGTGTGTGTACTTATGAGTTTCAACTCATTCATACTGTATGCACATCCACACCAAAGACTTGTCCTATACATATATGTATATGCGGAGCTTGGAGACATAAAGCAGATCAAGGGAAAAGGTCTAGGGAAATGAACAGATGCAAAGTACGATCGTACAATTTCATGAACTTTCACTTGTTCAGGCAAAAACATAACTCATCCCAAAACATCTGCCATGTCTCAACTTATACCTGATGTTTGAAGGCAAATATGCGGTTGGGCTTATTTGGCATCTTAGTCTCAGCATGGGTGCGCTAAACACACCCACACTCCCATCCATGAAGGCAGTATATATTAATTTGCTATCACATGAATAAGTTGCATGAGTGATAGGGGCTTCTGATTCTTATGGTACCCACTGGTAGAAAACAATAAAAGTCTCGGTTAACATCTGATATACAAAAAACATTCGTAGAAAACAGGAAATATAATAATATTTGACATGCATGCAAAAACAAGGAATTCCATCTGCAGCATAAGCAAATGCATGTTTGATTACCAGCCATGATACCAACATTACAAGGGTAGAAATGTATATGCCATTCATTCAGAAAAGGTCATTAATCACCATTGCCATGATAATTTATCATATCTGCAGAATCAACTTCACGAGTCCCATCCACTCGTTCCTATTTATCATCTAACCCGAGCTAATATGATTTCTTTCACATTCATATGAACTGTTTCCTTCAAAGCCTTAATTTATCTGCATTCTTCTATTTTTTTCAACTTTCATCTGTGAAGTAAATCTTTTAAAATGAGCAAAGTTTTCATTTCCCATATTTTAGAATCTAAGACACCTTTTTGTAAAAATGTTGTGTGCTTGTTAAAAAGTGACAGAATGTCTTTGCAAGGTGTCAATTACTCAAGCACCATGCTTGCATTTGCCTGATAGGGTCAAAGCACTTTGTGAAGTAGTTAGCCAAAGACAAATGACTCCAGGTGCATGCACACACACACACACACACACACACACACACATACACACACACACACCACCCCACAAAAATGAGCAGAACATACAAGCCAAATATTTGTAATGCACCTGTTCGAGGCACCCCAGTTTGGAGGCTTCATATATTGCTATATGTGTCTCGTGTACAGCAAGGAAGTGTTTCTGATCTTGACGGAACTGTACACGTGTCTCAGCAAGAGGTGAAGGTATGTATATATATATATATATATATATATATATATATATATATATATATATATATATATATATATATATATATATATATATATATATATATATATATATATATCAAGTATGGAGAAATTGATGGAGATGTAAATCATAAGATAAAGGTTGGGTGGATGAAATGGAAAAGTGCAACTGGAGTGTTGTGCGATCGTAGAATGCCATTGCGGTTGAAGGGAAAGTTTTATAGGACGACTATTAGGCCCGCTTTACTATATGGTAAGGAATGTTGGGCTGCCAAGAGACATCATATTCAAAAAATGAGTGTAGCTGAGATGCGTATGCTGAGATGGATGTGTGGAAATACAATAAAAGATAAGATTCGGAACGAGGAGATACGTAAGAAGGTAGGCGTTGCACCCATTGAAAATAAGATGAGAGAGAATCGTTTATGGTGGTTTGGACATATTCGACGAAGGCCTAATGATGCTCCAGGTAGAAGGATGGAGAAATGGGAAAATATATTAGTTAAAAGAGGTCGAGGTAGGCCTAGGAAGACATGGATGGAGGTGATAGGAAAGGATATGAATACTTTGAACCTCACCGAGGAAATGGCATTGGATAGAAATGATTGGAGGAGAAGGATTCATGTGGAAGACCCAGAATGATTTTCTTTTTTGGTTCATATCGCCGACCCCAATTGTTTTGGGATGAAGGCGTAGTTGTTGTTGTTGTATATATATATATATATATATATATGTGTGTGTGTGTGTGTGTGTGTATTTATATGTATATATATAATATATATGTATGTATTTATACATATATATTATATAAAATATATATATGCATAGTTATAAAATATATATTATATATATTGAGTCAAGTTATGTTGACTAAGTCAACTTAGGTTGACTTTGTATAGCCGTTGGAGAGGTTCCAACAACTAGATTTCTAGCCATTGGACCCTCTCCAATGGCTAGAAGGGATCTCCCCTTTTCTCTCCTCCTTTCTTCTCTGCAAGTACATGGGTGTGTGCATGTATAAGGGTTGAGATAGTGATGGACAGTTTTTAGGGTTTTGAGTGCTTTAGTGTTTGTAGTGAGGTTGTTTGTAATTTTGCATTTTTTTATATTATTTGAATTTTATGCTTAATGAAGTTATTTATTTTATAATTCTTGTGTTCCATTGTTACTTCTATGGTGAATATGTATTCAAATACATTGTATTTTTTGTTCTTGGTATCCATTCTGGAGTGCATCAGGATTTATGTCATTTTCGTGGCATGGTATCAAAGCAAGGCATCGTGGTTTTGGAAAAGATTCATATGGTATGGATTCAAGGTCTTTGCATTCTGTTATGTATCTTTAGCCCTTTTGGTTTCATATGTATGATAGATATTTTTAAAAGATTATATTAAAATGTGTTTTTTTAATTAAAATTTGTTGTCTTTTGATATATAAAGTATATGTTTTTAAATTATGGATATGTATGTTGAAAAATTATATTTTACAAAATTCTGTGATTTCTTGTATTATTATGTGTCTTATGTTTTTCAAAAAATACTAAATTTTTATGTTGTATTTCTCCCTTGAATGTCTCATATATGTGTATACATGGCTTATCCTTGAGATTTTTAGTGTATCGTGATGTTTTCTTAATAATTTTAATTATGTGACCAAGCATGATTTTTTTGTGAACTTAAGATTATGAATCCTAGAATTTTTTTGCTTTCCCTCCTCGAACCAAAGTGGAGTGGAGAGGCGATTGAGCTAAGGCAAAAACAACTTCAAGAGGATCATTTCTTTAATTTTTTAAATGGGCTTAGACCCGAGTTTGAGCAATCTAGATCATCTATTTTATCTTTCTTCTCTTCCCCTCCTTTAGAAGATGTTTTAACTAAATTGAGTGGAGAGGAAACTAGATTGGGAATGAATAGAACCAATCAAAATGTGTTGGTCGTCCCTTCTAAAAATGAAGATGAAGGAGCTTTTGCGGTGTCAAGAGCGGGGAACAATGTAAAAACCTACAAACCTCCTCATTTCAAGAATCAATATCAAGGAGAAAATGAGCAATATGGTAAGAGAGACTATAGTAAGCTTCATTGTCATTTTTGTAAAGAACCGGGGCATATAAAGCCTATTTGCCCTAAATGAAAAAAATTGCTTGCAATGGCTACCACCTCTCAACCGGAAGAACAACCATCCTCATCAAATGGATCTCTTTATCTCCAACAAATTGTTGAAGCCCTTCAACCATTGATTAAAGGATCTATCTCCGGAGCCACTATGTCCTCTTCACCTCCAGGTAAAATTCTTTGGCTCTTAGATTCAGGAGCATCCTTTCACATGACTCCGAATACACTTGCATTGTCCAATTATTCTAAAAATATTTTACCATCCTTTGTATCTACTGCGGATGGGGCTTCTCTTGAAATCAAAAGAACCGGTGATTTTGAAAGACACAATTTTTCTATTCTTAAAGTTAGATTTATCCCAAAATTAAATTTAAATTTACTTTCCGTCTCTCAACTTTCGGATTATGGGTGTGATATCAAATTCTCATCACATAAATGTTGGATACAGGATCGTCAGTCTGGGAAGTTGATTGAGGAAGGCTCTAGAAAGGGTGATCTCTACTTTATGGAATTTCTTCAAATTTCAAAAACATCTTTTTGTAACATTACCCAACATAAAGATATAAATGTTTGGCATAAACGTCTTGGGCATCCAAATATTGACAAACTTTCTTATATTCAGTTTACTAAAACTCTATGTAAGGAGAACTTCAATTGTAATGATTGCATTTTGGGAAAAATGAGAAGCTTGCCTTTTGGATCAAGATCAACGTTTTCAACTAAGCCTTTTGAAATTGTGCATTCGGATGTATGGGGACCCGCACCCGTTGTCTCTAAGGAAGGTTTTTCGTATTATGTTATTTATGTTGATGATTATTCAAGATATAGTTGGATATGTTTTCTTCGACATAAACATGAAGTTTTCTCCACCTTTAAGAATTTTCATGCTATGATTCAAACTCAATTTAATGGAAAATTACAAGTCTTTAGAACCGATTCCGGAGGAGAGTATCTCTCAAATGATTTTATAAGATATATTGAGGAAAATGGGATTATACATCAAAGGTCTTGTCCCAAAACCCCTCAAAAGAACGGTTTAGCCGAAAGAAAACACAGGCATGTCATTGAAACTACAAGAACCTTACTAATCTCTCAAAGAATTCCAAAAAGATTTTGAGCCAAAGCTGCTTTGGCCTCTGTCTATTTAATAAATCGTCTTTCATCCAAAACCTTAAGCCAAAAATCTCCTTTTGAAGTCTTATTCCAAAAAGAACTTGATTATATCAGATTACAAATTTTTTGTTGTAAATGTTTCGTTCTTACCAATAAAAATGACAAGTTATCCCCCAAAGTCATTCCCTGCGCTTTCCTTGGCTATTCAGAAACCCAAAAAGGATTTAGATGTTATGATTTTCAAAATGATAAGCTTTATGTGTCAAGAAATGTAACCTTTTTGGAAAATGAAAGTGGTTTTGAGAAAGACAAAACTCCTCCTGATGATGCTGATTATTCATTTTTATTTGAATTATTAGATAAGAACAATGATTTCAATGATGATGAGACAAACTTTGAGAATGAAATGCCTGTGTCTGTTGAACAAACAAATGATATAATTCCTGTGTCTGTTCAACATATAGAAGAAATAGTAAGTGAACCAATTACTTATTCACACAGGGATAGGGATTGTTTTAGAAGTGCCACGGAAAGATATAGTGATCTTAGTGAGTCTACCCAATCTAGCAACTTACGAAGAATAGAGAGACCCCGAAGGAACCCATCTAGAATTATATCTTACGAATCTTTTTCTCCAAAACATAGAGCTTGTCTTAGTGCCATACATTCATACGAAGAACCTAGGAGCTTCGAAGAAGCTCAAGAGAAATCAGAATGGAGAGATGCTATGAAAACTGAGCTTAGTGCACTTAACCGAGCCAAAACTTGAGAATTTTAATGTTTTCCTGAAGGAAAGAAGACAATTGGATGTAGATGGGTTTTCAAAGTTAAAACCAAGAGCGATGAGACTCTTGAAAGATACAAAGCTAAACTTGTTGCAAAAGGGTACAGTCAGGAGTATGGTATTGATTACGATGAAACATTTGCTCCTGTGGCTAGAATGGTCACTGTGAGATGTTTAGTTACTATTGCATCTATTAGAAAATGGAACATATATCAAATGGATGTTAATAATGTGTTTTTGAATGGAGACCTAAACGAAGAAGTCTACATGGAATCTCCTCCTGACATGAATGTTCCTAAGGGAAAAGTCCTCCACCTTAGAAAAGCTTTATATGGCTTAAAGCAAGCTCCAAAAGCTTGGTACGATCGATTAAACAAAATAATGATTGAAACATGATTCATTTCTTATTATACTGACACAACCCTTTCTATCAAAAGATCCAATGATGGAATTGTGATTTTGTTGTTATACGTTGATGGCATACTTATTATAGGTAGTGATGTTAAAGGCATCAGAAATATCAAATCCACTCTGAAGGAAAAGTTTGAGATGTCAGATCTGGGATATCTAACATATTTTTTGAGTATTGAAGTTGCCTTTTCTCATAGAGGTTATTTTTTGTCTCAATCTATGTTGGTCTGTGAGATTCTTGACAAATCCAGCATTTCAAATGAGAAAATTTGCGAGACTTCTGAGTTGTGGGCTCTAAAATGTAGATTGATGATGGGGTTCCTCTGGATAACCCTACTCCTTATCGGCAACTTGTGAGGTCGCTTATGTATCTTAGTATTACAAGGCCCGACATATCTCACGTCATTCATACTGTAAGTCAATTTCAGCATGCCTCCACCTCGGTTCATATGAGTGTTGTCCTTTGTATTATCAGATACATAAAAGGCACAGTAAACAAGAGAATATTTCTTTCCTCGTCTTCTAATTTAGAATTGATTGCATATACTGACTCTGATTAGGGAGGTGACCCAAATAACCGTCACTCCACCACTGGGTTTTGTATCTTTTTAGGTGAATCTCTAATCTCGTGGAGGTGCAAAAAACAATAGAAAGTGACTCTTTCCTCAACAGAAGCAGAATATCGGGCCATGGCTTCTACAACTATGGAGATCGTGTGGATTCATCAACTATTAAAGGACATGGGGGTGCAAATTCAGGGACCTACAAGATTGTGGTGTGACAATAAAAGTGCAATTTATATTGCTAAAAATCATACGTTTCATGAACATGCCAAGCATATTGAGATGGACTGTCATTATGTCAAAGAAGCCTACTTGCAAAAAGTCATAGAGCTTCCTTACGTGACTTTAGAATACCAGTTAGCAGACTTCTTCACAAAGGCGTTATGTTCCCCCAGATTTCATTTTCTTCTTGGCAAACTTTCGGTCATCACGCCCTAAGTTTGAGGAGGGGTGTTAAAATGTGTCACTCTTATATATATATATATATTGTAAGCCCTAGGGGCATTTCAATCATTTCAGCATTCTTCCTTTTTATGCATCTTCACAATTGTGAACATGCATGTAATTTTTATTATTTTTCTTTTTCTATTTCTTTCTTTTTTATTTCTTATTTTTTATTGCTTTGACTAAGTCAAAGAGGGAGGGGGTAGACCTTGGACCCCCTCCAACAGCTAGAATTCTAGCCGTTGGAGGGGCTCCAACGTCTAGTAGGAGCCCCTCCCACTTGGTCTCCTTTTGTATTATAAATAGGGGGCTACCCCCCCCCTTTAAGATGTATTCTTGTGTGAGCCTTTAGTGCTCACCCTCTCTTATTGGATTCAACTTATGCATTTGTGGGTGTCCCCTTTGTACCTTTTTGGTACTTTTGTTCAAGTGCTCTTGGTGTGTGTTTGAACACATATTCTTTTACGATGTTGGTGCTTATAGTGCACATCTTCGAAGGTATTTTTACACAATTAACTAAGACCAAGTCTAAAATGGAGTCAAGGATCAACCCTCGACCCCCTTTTCCTCCTTGAATATCTGCTACCTTTGACACTCCAGTAACCCTCCTTGTTGACAACCGACTTTCAGCAACCTCCCTCTTGGCAACAATCTCGGGCGAGATCCCTTCATGTCTATGCTCACATTGCCGGAGATACAAGGTTGGAAAGCTCAGCAAGTCAACTCGTGACTCTGCCTAGATGACTCGTATGGGATACCTGAAAGAAAGCAACAAACGAGGAAAAAGAGGCTCTGAGGGCTGCAGAGAAAACCCAATTAAGGGTCTGCGTGTTTTGCTTCTCATTAAGTAGGCTTCTTTACAGTGATTAGGGTACGAAAATACCCATTATATGTTATACAAATATTCTAACATGCCATTAATGAGCATGTGTGAATAAACAAGATGAATTGGGTCTGGATCCTGAGATCTAGTCGTGAATGATGTCTTTTCACCCTCCCTCAAGGTGTACATGGTTTTGAACCATGAACAACTTGCCTTTTAACATCCAAAATTTGTCCTTGATAAGTCCTTTTGTAAACAAGTCAGCAATTTGATCAGCAGTCCGAACGTATTCTGGTTCAATTTCCTTTTCTTCGACCTTTTGTCTTACAAAATGTTGATCAATTTCAATATGTTTGGCACGACTGTGGTAGATGAGATTGAATGACATATTGATAGCACTTTGATTGTCACACAAGAAAACTCTTTTGAAAATCGGTTCTCCTACTGTCAACAGATGTCTGATCCATGTTACTTCAGTTGTAGCTGCTGCCATTGATCTATATTCAGCTTTTGTGCTCGACCTCGCTATGACTTTTTGCTTCTTACTGCTCCAGGAGACAAGATTTAGGCCAATAAAAATACAGTATCGTGAAACTGATCTACGCTCATCTAGATCTCCTGCCCAATCTGCATCTGTGTAAGTAAGAAGCTCATGCATGTGATGGCCATGCATACTCTTTCTGTATTGAAGACCATCTCCAATAGTTCCCTTTAAATATCGAAGAATGTGTTTAACAACTTCCATATGCCCAATATGTGGTTCATGCATGAACTGAGATACCTGATTGACAGAATAGATAATGTCAGGCCGAGTGAAGGTAAGATACTGAAGCATTCCTACTATCCTGCGATATCTTGTAGGGTCCTCGTACAGATCTCCATCTTGGGAACTGAGTTTCTGATGAAGTACACTGGGTGTGCTTAGAGACTTGCAATCAGTCATACCTGCCTTGCTAAGAACATCAATGCTATACTTATATTGAGTGAGTGTCATGCCTTCAGCAGTCCTGTCAACTTCTACTCCAAGAAAGTATCACAGTTTACCAAGATCCTTCATCTTGAATCTATGATTCATAAGTTCTTTAACCTGTTTAATATGTTCATTAGAGTTACATGTAATGATAATGTCATCAACATATATCAATAACAGGGTAACTACATTTTTGCATTTGAATATGAAAAGAGAATGGTCGAGAAGAGACCGAATAAAACCATATTTTTTTACTTCAAGCGAAAAACTGTCAAACCAAGATTGAGATGCTTGCTTCAGACCATATATAGCTCTCTTTAACTTGCACACGTAGTCTTTAGAGTTTTCTTCTGCATACCCAGTGGGTTGCTCCATGTATACTTTCTCCTTTAGAGTTCCATGTAGAAACGTATTTTTCACATCCAGTTGACTGAGAGTCCATTGGTGTTCAACAACCAATGATAGTATTGAAAGTTTTTCACCTGTATAGAGAAAAGGGAGAGAGAGACGAAGAAGAAACCCAAAGACTTTTTGGCTGTTACGATTTTTATTTTCTCATGCATAGAATCGTGACCTAAAAGGTGTTTTTATAATGTTACAACACAAAGATATGGATCTGGGTCTGGTGTATCCAGACCCGACAGTCTAAGTGGGTTACAATACATAAGTATGGATATTACACAATCCATGGATCGACGTGGATCGGGTCAGATCCTTTTCACCTTTTTCACCACCACTCAAGTTGATCATGGTTTTGGACCATGAACAACTTGCCCTTAAGCATCCAAAAACGATCCTTTGTTAACCCTTTGGTAAATGGATCTGCAACTTGTCTCTCAGTATTGACGAACTCAGGATCAATCTCTTTTTCTTCAACCTTTTGTCTCACAAAGTGTTTGGTCGATCTCAATGTGCTTGGCACGACTATGATGTACTGGATTGAATGACATGTTGATAGCACTTTGGTTGTCACATAGTAAAGTATTGTGGGAAATCTTTTCTCCTACTTCGGTTAGTAGATGCCTGATCCATGTGACTTCGGCAGTAGCAGCAACCATAGATCTATACTCAGCCTCAGTGCTTGATCTAGCGATGGCCTTTTGTTTTCTACTGCTCCAAGAGACTAAATTTTTTCCGATGAAGACGCAATATCCTGATGTAGATCTCATCAGGATCTCTTGCCCAGTCTGCATCACAATATACAGTGAGTATGTGCTCATCTTTGCCATATGACTGTGGTGAATATATCAATTCATCCCCAATAGTCCCTTTCAGATATCTAAGGATCCTCTTAACCGCTTCCATATGTCCAGCACGTGGCGCATGCATAAATTGAGACACTTGATTTACTGAATAAACAATATCAGGTCTGGTGAATGTGAGATATTGTAACATTCCTATTATGCTTCGATACCTGGTGGGGTCATCACACAGATCTCCATCCTGAGCGCTAAGTTTTTGATGAAGCACACTCGAAGTTCCTAGAGGTTTGCAGTCTTGCATGCCTGCCTTGCTGAGAACGTCTACGGTGTACTTGTGCTGAGTGAGTATCAAGCCATGAGCCTGGTTATCAACTTCTACGCCAAGAAAATAACGTAGAACTCCAAGATCTTTCATTTTGAACCTCTGACCTAGTAAGACTTTTACTTCTTGGATGTGGGTCGCAGAGTTTCCTGTGATGACAATATCATCGACATAAATTAATAACAGAGTGCTCACAGTTTGACTTCTAAAGATAAATAATGAGTGGTCCAGCATGGAACGTGAAAATCCATGTTTCTGAATCTCTAGCGAGAAGCTATCAAACCATGAGCGAGATGCTTGCTTCAAACCATAGATAGCTCTTTTTAACCTGCACACATGAGTTTTACAATTTTGTTCTTGATACCCAGGGGGTTGCTCGATGTATACTTCCTCCTTTAAGTCCCTATGTAAGAATGCATTTTTCACATCAAGCTGACTCAACTTCCATCCATGTTCAACAACTAGGGAAATAATAATTCGGATTGTTCTCATTCTTACAATCGGACTGAAGGTCTCATCATAGTCTTGCCCTGCTTCTTGAGTGAATCCTTTTGCCACAAGCCTTGCCTTGTATCGTTCAATGGTTCTATTTGGCTTGTACTTTATTTTGTAGACCCATTTACATCCGCCAACATTTTTGTCAGGTGGTCTGGGAACAACTTCCCAGGTTCCACATTCATGCAAGGCTTGCATTTCATCATTCATGGCTTCTACCCACTTGGTAGAAGTGGCTGCCTGGTAGTACATGGTGGGCTCATCTTCCTTATTAAGAGCAGTTAAGAAGAGTTGAAAATCCAATGAGAAGTTGTTGTAGCTAACCCACCTGTCAATGGGATGTCGTATGCGGTTTGATTTTCTGACCTCAAGAGTATGAGAAGGAGTCGGATTGCTGTCTGAGACATGATCTGAATGGCTTGATGTTGTCGGTTTCTGTCTAGAATAGACGATGTCTTTGTATCTGCCTGGTACTTCTTCTGTATTCTGTGATCCCGACGTCCCAGTGTCTTCAAAACTCTCTTCTTCTTGCTGCACGCAATCTGAGGAGCATGCTTCATTGGAGTCAACAAAAAGTTCTAAACTCAACCAAGGATAGTAAACTTCAGTTGGCATATTCGTTGCATCAGCTCCGTCATCAAAATTTTGTTCATCAAAGACAACATTTCTTGAGATTCTGATACGTTTGTTGGTGGGATCATAACACCTATATCCTTTGCAGTCATCTGCATATCCCACAAACCTAAATTTCTGGGCTTTGTCCTGAAACTTGTTTCTCAGAGACTGATCAATATGCACATAGCAAACAGAACCAAAGACACGCAAATCATGATAACTAGGATGAGCTCCAAAAAGGCAGTGATAAGGAGACTTATTTTCCAGAACAACCATGAGCAGTCTATTTATCACATGCACGGCAGAATGAAAGGCTTTTGTCCATAGGTTGATAGGGAGATTACTGTCATGAAGCATACTCATGGCACTTTCAACAATATGTCTATGTTTTCGTTCAGCAATCCCATTTTGTTGAGGAGTGTGGGGGCAAAACACCCTTCTTCCTATTCCATTATTTCGAAGAAAAGAAACAAAATCACGGGATGAGAATTCCCCACCTCTATCACATTGAAAAAATTGAATGGACTCAGAAAATTGATTTTTGACCAAGGAAAGAAAATTTTGAAACAAAGAAAAGACTTCCGACTTATTCTTTATGAAATATATCCAAGTGTATCGAGAATAACTATCAACAAAGATTAGATAGTATCTGCTCCCAGATCCAGAGACAATTGGGGCGAGTCCCCATACATCAGAACAAATAATCTCAAAAGGTTTTGAAGCTCTCTTATTAATGGAATGGAAAGGCAATACATGACTCTTACATAAAAGACAACTGGAACACTTATGACTGCTCTCATTCCCATTGAGACTTTCTTTTGGAATGAGATTATTAGAGACAAGTTTCTCAATGAAATGACTCCCACAATGTCTTAACCGACTATGCCATAAGAACGGCTTATTACATTCAGAAATACTAAAAACACTGGCAGAAGAAGATGAACACGACTTTAATGAAGGCTTCGAATTCAGATGAGCAGGGCGGGCAACATGACATGGAGCTTCTTCAAAGACATACATATTGCCTCGTCTTTTTCCTTCAGCGAATGTTTCCCTCGTGCGTAGGTCCTTGACCTGCACAGAGAAGAGAGTAAATTCAACTGAAGCATTATTATCATCAATAAGCTTGGAGACAGAGACAATGTTTTTCTTAATGTCAGGAGCATGAAGAACGTCAGAAAGAGTAAGAGTGAAATGTGACATGGGAATGACAGTTTTTCCAACATGAGAAACAGGATGGTGGGATCCATCTCTAGTAACAATCTTACTGTAAACACACCAAATTTTTACCTTCATCCAGTGTTTGTCCATTTCATAAGTCATCACAGATCATTGCATGTCATTGCACGCATTCTGCATAGCATTGTATGACATTGCATCTCATTTTCGAGATCCAGCACTCCTATTTCAAAACATTCAATCCAGATTTGAATTTTAAAGCTTTATTTCAAAATCAATTTCAAAACCTGGGTTTTTATTCAATACTCTGTCATTTTCCAACCCCAGGACTTTGTATTTCGAAATATTTTCTCAGAAAACAATCTGGATTCCTTTCAAATTCAAACTTTAATCGATTTCAATTCACAGATGAGACCCATTTAGATGGTGTCGCTTCTGAATGCCTCTATTCATCAAATTTCTCAAATTTTTGAAAGTTTCAGTCCGATCAGGACTCTGTCTCAGAGTCCTAATCCGGTCAGAAGTTTGTTTTTTTAAGTCTGTTTTACTTCCATTCTCAATCTTTTTCGTTTGTTTTCGAAATTTAGGTCATTTCACAGAGTCCAGTTAGTTCAGGACTCTATTTTAGAGTTCGATCGAGTTGGGAGTTTAGCCCTGACTGTGTTTTCTGACTTATTTCATCATTTCTTGATAAAATCTTTTGAAAATTCTTTCATTTGGCTTTTAAAATCTAAAATCTCAGAGTCCTAAGAGTTCAGGACTCTAACCCGGAGTTCCAGTTCGCTTGAGACCCTATCTTGAATTTTAAATACTGATTTTAACCCTTTTTCAAAGCCATTTTCAGTGTTTATTTCAAAAATGTTCAAAATTCGATGTGGGCCCACTCAGTTGGCACCATATCCAGAGGAATTCTAACTTAGTTAGGACCTTATGCCATTTTAAAAATCCTAATTTTAAGTTTACTTTTGAAAATCTTTTGAAAACTCCTTCAATTTCAAGTTTTAAAATCGTTTTTTGAAAAACTCAAGTAGGGCCCACTCGAGGTGGCGCCATATTCGAGTAGGTCAGGGCTAGACTAGGGTTAGTTGATGTCTTGGTTAGTGTTAGAGGTTTAGAAGAGTCAAAACCATTTTGAAAAACTCATTTTTGAAAGTTAGTTTTTAAAACTAGTGTTTTTAAAGGTTTTTAAAAGTGTTTTAAAAACCCAATGTGAGAGAATGCCAAGTGGCACCACATTTGGGGGATTCTTAGGTTTATCTAGGGGTTAATTAGGAACTATTTAGGATAATTTAGACTAAGGGCATATAGGTAACTCCACCCAAAAATCGCCCCCCCCCCCCTTTAGAGTCCAAAATTTTCAAAATTGTCAATTTTTAAACCTAATTTTTTATTATAAATAGAGGCATAAGGGGGGTCGATTTTCCCATCTCTCTCCTATTGAGTTCTTGGAGCTTCTCTCTCCTCTCCAGCCCTTCCTCCATTGCAGCAACCTCAAGGTAATGTTTTTCTTTAATTTTTAGTTTTTATTTAATGTTTTTTATTGTTTTAAGCATGATTTAGCCATTGGCACCATCATCTTCATGGATTAAACCATGGATTCAACCTCAAGAACCATCAAGAACCAGCAAGAACAATCCAAGAAGGTGATCTAACCCTGTTTTGGATAATTTACAGAGATTTTAATCCATTAGAATTGATTTTAATATGATTCTTCACATTATTAACCAATAAAATATATGATTTACCCTTTTTAATGGGTTAAATCTATGTTTTAAAGGTGATATCAAATTCCAGCCATTGATTCCCTGTTTTTAATTTATTTTCATGGTTTATTCATGTTTGTTTTACGTTCTATAGCATAGAAATAAGTTTTTTTACTGTTTTATGGTTTATTTTATTGATTTACATTAGTTAATGCATGGTTTTTCAAGTTTCTTAAATTTCTGTGTGTTCTAGGTTTAGAACAGTAAAGATGATGTTATTTCTGATTAAAGCACTCATTGTTTATTTCTGATTTTTTTATATGTGATGCATGCATGAGTTATTGAGTTACTGTAGAAAAATCAGAGGTTTTGGATCTCGGGAACCCTGTCAAAAAAATCAGACATCAAATCGGGTTTTTAAAGCTTTAAAATCGTGGTTAAAATCAAGAAGGTAACTTGTTGTGATGATATTTCTCTCATCTTATATCCGATTTTAGATATGTAAAGTGCTATGGATTCACATTGAATAGATCTGTCTTCTGTGAAATTTTCGGATTTTTTGATCACTGTTTAGTATTTTTCCCTTTTTAGAGAATCTGTTTTTAATTTTAAAACTCGTTAGGGTTTACCCAAAACCCTAATCAGACTTGTGTTAGTCATAAATCCCAAACCACAGATCCGATTTTAGATCTGTAAAAAGTGAGTATTGTTATTTTTCTGTCTACTGTTCACCATTAAAATTTCAGAGATTTTTGTTTAGAATTGCTATTTATGTTTGTATTTTCAATCTGGAATAGCTGTTTTAATTCCTGTTAAGAGTGATATATTTTAGCTCAGATTGCCAGAAGGGTTTCTCCCTAACCGGAGATGATTTTTCCGATCTGTAAATTGGGAAATCTCTGTTTTTCTTCCTAGTTAGTCTCTGTAAAATTTCATAAATTTCCATGGAGATTTGACCCCTGGTTCAGGTCTTGGACTGAGACTGGTTGGTGAATTAGGTCAAAAATAGCATATTTTAGGGTTTAATGCAATTTTCGGATTAATTTAATGTCAAAAAATTATTTTTATAATTCCAATTCGACATTAGGGTTATAACAAGTGCAGGTACCAATTTTTATGGATTTTGGAATCCATTTGATGGCTGAATTAAGCAAATTGCAAAACCGGGTTCCTGAAAGATCCAAAAACACTGCAAAAATCACAAAATTTGTGATATTATTGTATTTTCGTGCATAAGCATATGGTTTTAGGGTTTTATCATGTTCATAATCATATTAGGATGCTTTAGGTTTAATTTTGTGCTTATTTGATTTCATGTAGGTCATAAAACCCAAATTTTTACCAAAATCTCTTTCTAAAAACCCTGATTTCAAGGCCATAGTCTTGCTATCGGGGGCAATTTGGTCATTTGACCTAAATTTCGAAATCCCTAACCCTAATTTCATATTTTTAATCATGTCATAGCATATTTGGTTTGAGTTTATTCCATTCAAATTTCAAAATTTGCGTTTTATCAAATATCTTTCTAAAAACCCTAATTTCAAGGCCATAGCTTTGTTATGAGGGGTATTTTGGTCATTTTGACCCCAATTTCGAAATTCCATATCTTCTCTTTCATATTTATTCAATTTTATTTCATACTTTATCATTTTTATTTAAGGGAATCAAGGAAAAGGCTTATATCTGGCAAAATCCAACAATTTCCTGATATTGTTGGATAAATCTAGAAAAGCCAACATATTTTCATTAACCAAGTTTTCTAGTTTTGCAGGTACATTGAAAACTTTATTTTTCATGTATTTAAATTTCAATAGTGATGTAAACTAAATTAAACTTTGGAATAAGAATTTACATTTCCTGCTTAGCTTAGGTTGCATTGCATATAGCTTATTTTTATAATTTTAATGTGTGATGGATGATGATTCATGCATATTTTTACAAATCCACCATGGTCTACACGAATGACACATGCACTAGCTTCTATGAAGTTTATAAACTTGGTGGAATTTGTATTTATGGCCATAGTCAGAATATGAATGATACTTAGATTTATGATCTTCACATTAGCCACATTCAGCCTACACTCTTAGGCTAACTTCAAAATGCACTGCATTTCTCAAAAATACAAAAAGTATTTCTCAATTCCTTAAATCCATATTCATTCATTTCATGCATTTGCCAATTCCAATCTCAATTCAAAGAAGTTCATTTTCTCAAAATCTCCTAAGTCTTATAGCAAAATCGATTTTCCCAAAAGCATTGAATTTCAAAGAATATTTCAAGTGTTTCTCAAGTTCATAAACTCAATTTTCCAAGTTATGCAGTCAATTTCAAAGTTTGAAGTTAGAAAAATCAAAGTTTTTCTAAGTCTTATTCAAAAGAATATGGATTTGCCAATGATATTTCAAGTATTTCCCAAGTTCCAAATTCAAATTTTCTAAGTTAGAATTTCAATTTCCAAGTTTGAATTCAGAGAAACCAAGTCTCTCAGAATCGATTTTCACCAAATGTCAAGGATTCCTCAAAATCGATTTTTATTTCTCTCAGAAGTATATTTCAAATCCCAATTCACGATTTTCCATGTGATACCTATTCTAAATATTTCAATCATTCAAAGCAAACATCATGGTTTCAAAATGTGCATTTTCTGAAAATTCATAACACATGCCTGATTCTATGTGCATTTAGAAATTAGAATATGATTTAGACAAGTTGAATAGAGTAGAGCATAAGATTGATCCTTGGTTCAATTACCCCTGTTAAAGGTGGCAGGAACGGTTGAATCTCGTACCGACAGGCGAGTCCCATTCTACGGAATTTTCCCGCATTTTAAAACAGAGGCGAGTTATTTTCAAAAACTTTTTCAAAGGTCAGTTTGATTTGCAAAAGTAAAAATTTTGCGATGATAACACTTACTTTTTCCAAAATAAGGAATAGGATTAGGAATCTTACCTGCATCACTTGTCACATGAGTCGCTGCTCCTAAGTCAACAAACCAAGTGCCTTCATCACTCTGCTTCAATTTCAACTATGACAAGACAGATATTAGTAGATCTTTGATCTCTCCACTATCTCTGGTATTTGTGAACTTTCTTTTCGTTTCTGTCTGTGGGCCCTTTCCTTTATTCTCTGAATTGTGCCAACAATTCGCCTTGATATGCCCCTTTTTGTTACAAAAGAAGCAAGTGGGGATGGATCTTGATCCCTGCGCATGAGCAGACATATTTAGAGTAGGGAGCAGACCACGCCCTCCGTATCCACTTCGCCCTTGTCCTCCTCATCCTCGTCCTCTACCATAAGTCACTCATGTGGCAAAAACTTCTTGAGAATTGGTGTGAATGTGAGTTTCTTCAGAGAATCCCTTCAGACTCATTTCATACTGAATCAATTTCGCCCGTAACGCATCGAAGGAAGGAAGAGCAGGAAGACACAATAGTGAAGTGACTATCATATTGTAGTCAGATCCCAATCCACTCAGAGTTTGTTGCACCATGTCAGTCGCTTACGGCACATCCTATAACTGCAAGCTGATCTATGATGGTCTTTATCTTGTTCAAATATTCCATGATGGTCATGGATTCTTTTCTTAATAATTGAAATTCCCTTTTTAGGAAAACCATCCTTGCTTGAGAAACCTGTGAATACGTCTGAACCAGTCGCTCCCAGAGTTGTAGCGTTGTACAATTGTCGGGAATGGCAACTAGAACTTCTTGAGACAGGGTTGAGGTGATGTATGTGACAACTGATTGATCTTTCCTTTTCCAATTGAGAAATTCTACATTTTTGACATACACGATCGAACTCGCCCCTTGATCATCTTTCTCTTCTCTCGTGACAAATTTTGGTGGAACAAGGGTGGTTCCATTCAGGTGACCTAAGAGACCTTGACTCCTTATAAAAGGAATAATTTGTCTCTTCCAAATCAAGAAATTTGAGGTATTCAACTTTTCAGAAACAAGTTGGTTGAGGAAGCTTGAAGAAAGATTTGATTAAGAGAGATAAGGGTCCATTTGAGAATGAAAAACAACGAGAATGTCAACCAGAGTGTTCACAAAAAGTTCAGTCCGCTTTCCCTTTTTTTTTTTTTAAACGCAGGCTATCGGATTCAGGGAACTTAGTTTTTGAACCTTTTCTATGCAGTCCAGAAACATAGATTGACGTGATGAAGAATGCCTTCACACGTTAAAAGAACTCCTTTTTTTTATAAGAATAGAAATAAATAATCAAGGAATAAGTTTCACAGCATAGCAGTAAAGAATCATAAAAAAAAATCGAATATGCAAAGACAGACTTAGAGGAGATTAGGTAAGGAAGATCAAGAAAAATTAAGGAGAGATTCGGTGTTTCACGTGAATCAATTCACGTGAAACAGTCACCCACAGTCTGTGTTCACGTAAACAGGGTGCACGTGAATCGCAGATTCACCAAAAATGAAACCCACGTGAATAGAGGTCATGTGGATCACAGTTTCACAAAGAAAAGAAACCCACGTGAGGTGTGGGTACACAGGAGATTTCAGAAAGAGGGGACAAGTGAGCAAAGAGGGGAGGAAATGGAGAGGAACAAAAGAAAAGGGAGAAGGAGGAACAGAAGAAAAGGGAGAAAGGAAAAAAAAAACCTCGA
The DNA here is from genome assembly GCF_984573655.1 of Nuphar pumila. Classification (NCBI taxonomy): domain Eukaryota; kingdom Viridiplantae; phylum Streptophyta; class Magnoliopsida; order Nymphaeales; family Nymphaeaceae; genus Nuphar; species Nuphar pumila. The sequence goes on along the minus strand of NC_143251.1, from coordinate 11,828,195 downwards.
TTTTCCGAACATTGCTCTTGCCGGAATCCTTTTCAGCCTTAGACGAACTTGCTCTGATACCATGAAAGTTTTTCACCTGTATAGAGAAAAGAGAGAGAGAGAGAGAGATGAAGAAGAAACCCAAAGCCTTTTTGGCTGTTATAATTTTTATTTTCTCATGCATAGAATCGTGACCTAAAAGGTGTTTTTATAATGTTACAACACAAAGATATGGATCCGGGTCTGGTGTATCCAGACCCGACAGTCTAAGTGGATTACAATACATAAGTGTGGATATTACACAATCCATGGATCGACGTGGATCGGGTCAGATCCTTTTCACCTTTTTCAAGTATGATGTGGATAATGCCCATTTTCACGACCAGACAGAAAGTCTCATCATAATCTTGTCCTTGCTCTTGTGTGAAGTCTTTAGCAACCAACCTAGTCTTGTATCGTTCGATAGTCCCATCCGGCTTATACTTTATCTTATACACCCACTTTGATCCAACCAGATTTCGATCGTGTGGTTTGGGAACAATATCCTAAGTCCCACATTCATGAAGGGCCTTCATTTCTTCGTTCATAGCTTCAATCCATCTCTTAGAATTTATTGCTTGATAAAATGTTGTGGGTTGATCCTCCTTGCCCAAAGAGGCTAAGAAGAGTTGGAAATCCATTGTAAAATTCTCATAACTAACCCACTTATCAATAGGATGCCGAGATCGGGTAGACCTTTTGTGAACAGGTGATTGAATGAAAACAGGAGGATTTTGCTCTTGATTAGAGCTGAGGGGTATCTCCTTCTCACGTCGAGAGTAAACAATGCCTTTATATCTTTCTGGAGCTGATAGTGACTCAGAAATCACCCTTTCTTGAGGTCTTTGCTCAACAGTAGATATGTTTCCCTCATCTCTTTGATGGCATTTAGAGGAACAAACATCATCAATACTAGAAAAGAGATCTGAGTTTAACCAAGGATGATAAACTTCAATTTCAGGAGGAGTGATAACATTATGACCAAAATTTGATTCATCAAACACAATATTTCTGGATATTTTGATGTGCTTGCTTAAGGGTTCATAACATTTGTAGCCTTTTTAATCATCAGTGTACCCAACGAATCTGTACTTTAAGGCCTTATCCTTAAACTTATGCCACATTGAACTGTCAACATGAACATAATATACACACCCAAATACACGCAAATCGTGATAATTTGGATGCACACCATGCAAAGAGAAATAGGGTGATTTGTTTTCCAAGGCTCCCTGCCTATTCGTATTTCGACGGGCAGGGGCAAGCCCCCCTGCCTCCCTCTTAGCATGTTTGTTAGGCATGCCTCTGTTCGTTGTTGACAAGTAGGGGCTTTGACCCTGCCTCTCTTCTACTTTGTTAGGCAAGGGCGCAACCCTGCCTGCCCTCGCTTTATGAGGGCAGGGGTGCAACCCCCTGCCTCCTCGTTGGTTGCTGACAGCAGGTTAGCAGGGGCTCACAGCCTCTGCCCCTGCTTCTTGCGTTGATAGCAGGTGCGTAGGGGCACGATGCCCCTGCCTCTGTCAGTGTCCCTGACCTTCTGATTTTTTTGGTGTTAGAGTGCTAAGTTTGTCACTTTTGCAGCTCGTGCGACAGATCCTGCTCGCGCTTCGCGACCCGAACCATCCATCGCTTACACTCGCAGACGCCAGCAAGCTTGTAACTCTTAAAGGTAGGGGGAGATTGCACAGAAGACTTGGACAATTGAATTGAGTTCAATTAACTAAAAAGGACAATTAAATAAATATATATGCATATATATATCATATATATTTATACGAGTACACATTTAACTCAAGGACGCAGTTTCGCGATCTTTGTCCTTTACTTTGTCGTCGCGCATCGCGTCGAAGTTTTGCATTTCCCTCCTGCTTACAGTTTTTACTTGCCGTCGTGCACCGCGTCGAGGTTTTGCGTTGCACTCCTGCTTACAGTTTTTACTTGTCATCGCGCATCGCGTCGAGGTTTTGCGTTGCACTCCTGCTTACAGTTTTTACTTGTCGTCGCGCATCGCGTCGAGGTTTTGAGTTGCACTCCTGCTTACAGTCTTTACTTTGTCGTCGCGCCTTGCGCCCAGGCTCTTGCTTTTGCATATGTGTTGTGACTGCCTTGCTATTGCAGATGACGCTCAGGTTTTCGCTCATTGCATACGCTTTTGAGACATCCTTGTGGAGGATGCAAGAGACATCTACCACTTTTCCTCTTGCGACAAGAGTTGAGTCAAGAGCTTAGCGATTCATAACCGTCGAAAGAGAGGGATCCCTAGCAGGGATCCAGGTTCTTCGAGTACGCAGTCCTGCAGACGAATTGAGATTCAAGCGAACTTCATAGCGGGGGTTTTGTTGAGAAACCCGTATCCCGTCTATCGAGGCCGGTATCAAGTCATGCGAGACATGTAGATACCCCGATAGCGGATGAGATTTGAGATAATCACATGCCAATGGTTGGCACAAGCTGCTGGTTGTTTCAAAAGTTAAAGTATAGTTTGAGAAGCATTACATCTTTGTGAAACACTCCTGTTGAGGCTTCTATTGAGGAGTTATACCCCCTTCATCCTAGGGTACTTGTAGTCGTGCACGACACGTCTAATACTGCGATAATCGGATGAGACGGTCGTGCGACCTCGAATAGTGTTAAATGCACAATGCTGCAATCACATAAAATGGCCTTGCATTCTCCTTCACAGGCAAGATGCTCGAGTGGGTTAAAAACCACAACATATAATGGGTCGTTAGTTAAGCAACCCGTAACGCACCCATTCGCTTCTTGTTGTCTGTCAAGGGAGAGGACAGAGCGGTACAAAACTCCAATGGACAGGTTGTTAACAACCACTCTACGGGCAATGATCTGACCTCCCCAGTCATTGGAGTTAGGGGAAAGGGGCTACAATAGTTAGCTCAACACTTATGGAGAAGTTGGATGCATCCGTGGCACTGCTTATCAGCCTCTGGGGAATCCTCTCTCGGCTAAAGCCGTCCCCTTTGGAGCGGACTCAACTAGCTATTTGGGTTATTGAAAATACATAGAATAACAGATGCCCGAACTAGTCTCAGTTGTTTCTACATTTTGCCTGTGCGTACCCGCAAGACAGTAATATCGAAACATAAAGTCTGTTCAAACTGGTCGATTGCTTGCTTGCTCGGTAGTCCAGTATGCTACTCGTTGAGTTGTACCCGCCTGTCGAGGTATTACTCTAGTTTGTTAAACTGCTTACGCAGTTCTTTGCTAAGTAACATCTAGCTTCTTATATTAGTTAAATGCTTATAATAATAGCATTATGCCAGTTGCTACATATTAGCATGTGACTTGCTTTACCCCTTGGTCGAGCTGTTTGGTGCTTATTGTAGCGTAGCACTTATTGGCTTGCATCTCTTATAATTGATGTGATTGCATACAGCTCGTAATCTACGAACTGGTGGCAACTAGGATTGATGTGGCCGCTTGTCTTATAAGCTGCTTACATATTATGATATAACTGTCGTCATATGATTGCTTATGAATGGCTTGTAATGCAATGGTTTATGCCTTACGATTAATTTAATTATTTGCTGATGGACTGAGCCATTTGATGGTAATTGTATGTATTACGAGCATTGTTATGAGTGCATGTCTTCTTCAGTTGTTTTGTTGGGTTGTCGGATAGAGTTAGTTACTCTTCGCCTATAGAATCAGCTGGATTGCCATATCTGCATGTTCTCGTGTTTGTTTTACCATGTGCAGTGATACGCTACCTATTGCTAATATTCATGCTTGTGCCCAAATTGTGGCTATTGATCCCAAGAGCGGTCAATTGTTCGGAGCAGTCGATTGTATAGATGCGTGTATCACTGAGTATGGTATCTGTTGAGGACCTGATCTCCAAAGGATTAACTGCGAGGACGTATATGATCAAGACCAGGTAACCGGCTAGAGTGGTAGATTCTCTGTGAGGATGTGCACTGTCCACGAACGGGTAGCCGCAAAGACGGTGAACTCCTGTGAGGAAGTGTATGGTCCAAGACCAAGTATACCCTCTAGGGCGGAATTCCTTGTGAGGTTATACATTTCCCAAACCAGGTGATCCGGCATTGATCTTGTTGATTGTAATAGTGGCTATCGACCCTGAGAGTGGTCATTTATATTGATGCGTGTATCGCAATAATTTTCATTGGATATGGTATTTGTTGGGGACCGACTTCCCAAAGGTTTCGCTGTGAGGGTATGTATGATCAAGACCAGGTGACCCGACTAGAGTGGTAAATTCTCTGTGAGGATGTACACTGTCCACGAACGGGTAGCCGCAAAGACGGTGAACTCCTGTGAGAAAGTGTATGGTCCAAGACCAGGTATACCATCTAGGGCGGTAATTCCTTGTGAGGTTGTACATTTCCCAGATCGGGTAATTTGGCTAGAGCGGTAGAATCTCTTTGAGGATGTACACTGTCCACGAACGGGTAGTCGTAAAGACGGTGAACTCTTGTGAGGAAGTGTATGGTCCAAGACCAGGTATACCCTCTAGGGCGGTAATTCCCTGTCAGGTCGTATATCTCCTAGACTGAGCGATCCGACCTGGTTCTTGTGTTTTTGCTTACCATAAAAAGTTATGGTGAGCTGTGATGATCTTCTGAGATTGTTTGGGATAGCCACGTAGGAATCTATAGTTTTAGCTTTCTGCTTTAGCATGATTACATGTTGATCCCTGATGTGAGAATCAGATCTTTAGCGATTTTAGATCATGATCATGTTTTGGACCTTCTACAAAAGGGTGGGCTTTTCTGAGAAGTATGACGCCTTAGGTGGGTCATAACAGGTGACGGATGGCCGTGTAAGGCCTGGAAAGATGAGAATAGATAAAGGTTGTTCAGGACAAAGCGTTTGTTAGAAGTAGTAAGAGCGACAAACGATGACTTGATGATGATTAGATGCGGAGACCTCGTTCTAGGAACGAGAACAAGCTTGTTGCGTGGTGGTTCACAGCCTACGATCAATTGAATCGTATGTTGTGTTTTGACAATTGCGTTGCTTACTTACTTTGAACCGCTTACCTGTTTGCACTACTTATGTGTTTGCACTGCTTTCTCGCTTGCACTGCTTACCTTGTTGTACTGCTTACTTGTTTAACTGCATATTTGCTTTAAACTGCTCAACATACTGAATTAAATGTACTTAATTCAGTTTCATGTAGTCTCTCTTGTGCACCTACTAGTTTTTCGCGAAACTAACACATTCTATGGGTACAGGTGATGATTAGGTACACTACGGGCGATGGCGCGATTACAAGATGGCTTCAAGACTTCTTCTTTCTGCTCTTATCTCGCATCCTAAACGCTTTGGGTTTGTAACGGATTTTCTTTAGGATACCCGAATTTTGTGAGTTTTGGTTCTTTTAGCTAATGTGCCCAAAGTTGTCAGCTTGCCTTTTGAATTAACGGAAGAATAGTCTTCCGCTGATTTTATAAATAAACTCTGAAGGAAAGAGATTTTTTCCTATTCTCTTGCCTGTTTTCTGAAAGGTTCACAAGTTTAAAATTTTGGGGCATTACACACAGAATCACCAATAAGTACCATAAATTTTTCTGCTCTAAATACCACCATAGTTCTCATGAGCTTGAAGTCACAAATTGAAAGTTTAAATCCTTACGTGAAAAAAGAAGGATCACCACGTACCAAATAGAGAGCCATCGGGACTCCACACTACACGGTTAACAGATATAGCAGGATCATTGACAAGTGCTGCCTGAAAAACATGGTAATTAAGTGAAAAATGACCTTTTCCCCCTTTTCTTCCTATGACTAGGCAAATCAAATTCTGTTGAAAACGGCGCCAGGACAAGAGATAAGAGTTACAATCAGTTATGTCAATACATTATGAATGTATCATATAAGGATTGGACTGTTCCCCGACTGAATGAGACATGTATTAATCCAGTTGAGATCCTAGGACATGCTTTTGATGGTACATGCCTAAGTTTTCTTGAGTGTAAATGTGGTTTTATATCAATGGAAAATGTTTTCAAAGGAACAGGCACTTCTTTCAAGCCAATCGTGCTTGACAAGTATCTTCAATGCAATATCTCTGAACAAACTGTTTCTGCATTTTATTCTAGTTCAATTGTCCAATAGAAGTCTTTGGACGACCCATGTACTCATTATCTCTAGCCAGCCCATTGAGAAAGTTACTTTGCAACTCTTCAATCCTTTACAAAACTCAATGCCATGTTTCCAAGTTTTTACTGCATGATAGACAATAGGAGGGCCACAGCCTCATCTTTGTATGCTATCCAAAGTGAGAACCTTAGCATTAGTGACTTAAACAAACAAAAGGTTGTGATTCATTTCCCCACACAGATGACTTTTATGAGGGCCACATCCCCAGGTTCATGGATGAAAAAAGGTGCAAAATGATGATAATGAGTCTCCATTGTCAAAATGGAACACAAAAATTGACCAATAAAAAGGCAAGAAAAGAAAGAATAATGAGAAAAAGACATGAGTGTAAATTACAGGAAAAGGAGAAAGTTCCTTGGCATTTACAGTCATAAAACAGTCTGAGGAAACAAACGTACCTGCAGAAGCATTGAGCACGCTCCAACCTCCCAAAGCTTGAAATTCCTATATGCCAATCTTTCCATTGATCCTACCTCCCATACCGCCATGACACCAACATTTGTGCCAACTACAGGATCATAAGATATAGACACAACAAGAACGAGATAGTTAAGAAATAGAGGTGTGTGTTTTGGGCCTGCAAGAGTCTTTGATCAAATTCTGTGCTGCCATATTTTCACATGATTGAATGCAATGTATTGGGATTCCTGAGGTCCTGGATTCCTGAAAATGGGACCAAAATGGCACAGTTGACAGGAAATTGAGTTATCTGTATATATGATAATTCAATTCCTCAGAATTTTCTCTACCATTTATCTATGTGCTTCTAGTGGCACCAAGAGGATTTCTCAGTCTAGTTGATATCACCCCCAATTCAGAAAAAAACAGATGATTCAAATCTCAAACGTCATGAAAGCTAACCAAGAAGCACAGTCTGCTGAACCGGGTAGAAATCCATGCTCGTGACACATGAACCCTGACTGAGATTGCGAGCAACAGTCTTGGGCAAGTTGTTCAAGGAGTATAAGCTTTGTGCATGTGGCTGACCAGGCAAAATATTTACTGGATGAGTGACCTATAAGGCATTTAAAAACATACATCTTACAATCAAATCCACTGCTTCTTTATAATACATAAAGAGAAGATTCCAACAAAAGTTTTAGTAAAAGAATGGACCTTACAACAAGCAAGTTACACACCTCATCAAATATCTACATTGTTCTTGCTCTTTTCAACACATGCTCAAAATCAGGCGATGGATAATCTACTGAAGGTGGCATCCTTGGATTCTCCAGTAAAGCAGCTACAACAGGAAAATGCCAGTCACCAAATTCGCACACAAATTACTCAACATGTCAAGTCAATAAAAGATTAAAAATGTTCTCAACAAAGAAGTCTTGGTCGAGAGATGAGTCGATGCCTGTTTTGTAAACAAGCTCAACTAGTCAAATACCTGCATTTGCAGGGCTGCCTAGGTCAATTGGCCCGTTAGAAGCTGCAGCATGATTGACAAGGGGATTGATCATCCAACCTACGACTGTAGGCGGAAGATGTCCTGGTGTCGGTTGGAAAGGCTGCACCAGTACATAAATACGTGCATACATCCCAATGTTAATCTAACAAGCAATTCAATTCCTGACCAATTAGCACCTCAGTGAAAAGAGATATCAAGTGCGAGTTATCTTACAGAATGAGCACTCAACGCTGGGAATGCACACGCTTTAGGAATAGCACCCATCGGTGAATTAGTTGCAGGTGACGGCGCACGTGCACCGTTCGGTTGCCCACACCTATGATCCACAAAAAGCGTCTTTACCTCTGGATCTGGCCGTGGATTCTTGCAGAGCTGATGTTGCCAGTTAAGACTACAAGAACACACACAAGGTCTAGATCTTTAATACCGAAACCACAGGCTCAATTCACCATCCAACGATCAAGCACGTTGGACCGAATTCGCCACAAATTGAAAGCGCAACCACAAGTCTTAACTGCGGGGAACTGCAGTTTGTCGCGGAACAGAGGGTTTGCTACCATCAATCTCTTGATCTCGGACAGCACCATGCTCCGAGCCGGTGTGGTGTCCCCACACTTGGAAAACTTCTCGTGTCCTCTGGACCCAGTAACAGCAAAAAATCACCTCACAACCGATAGAATCAACAAAACCGTGGAGTGGAACCAAAGAGCTTTACCATAAAAAAGAACGGTCAAACAAAAAAGCACGCCTCACCTGAAATTTCAAGAGTCAAAAGCAGGGCTAACTGCTTAACAAATCCACGAGAAAACCTTCAAATGTTAGGAAAAATAGTGTAGGCCTAATTACATTAAACAACACATTTCAGAGTGTCCCAGGCCCAGTTATGTGATTTGATTAGGTTGGGCCATTCCATATCTCATGGTACGATATTCTCACGTGACTGTCTCCAACTCTAGGATGGGCTGAGTTGGAGACACTCTCAGTTTCAAATTAAGTTATAATCTTCAAACCTTATATAGTCAACCTTTTTTTCAAACTTTTTATTATCAACAAAAGAAATCAATCAGTTTCTAGTAAGGTTTAGAGAAAGGCAAAGGTTACTTATACAAGTTATGAAAGATCATACTCCGCAACCATTTATCGAAGCACCAATAGATTCAAGTACATTTCCGCATTAAGATTTAGTTTGCATTTTTTTTTCAATGATTTAGCATGAGCATTTATATCGATTCTTAAGTTTCGATAAATTATCAAATCCAACAATTTGTATCAGTGCATCATGTTTCCGTTGAATCGTTGAAACATACAATCTTATTATGTATTACATATTTTTTTTGTTTACGGTGACAATCCATTATGATCGATGTTGGGGTGTGGGCGAAAAAAGGTTGATTGGCCCTTCTCACGTCCTTTGATTATGCCTGAACGCAGGGAGGGCTGATCGGCCCTCCCCTTTAAGGGTTTTAGATGGACAGGAGGGTTGATCAGTCCTCCCTATTTTGATTGTCGGATCGCCACTAGACGTTAGAGGGGCTTGCCCCTATTCTGACCACCGGACGGGAAGGGCCGTCAGGTTCTTCTTTTATTGTTGATCAGACATAAGGGTCGTTCGGCCCTTCCCCATTTTCTTTTAGGGTCTCTCTCTGAATGACGTCCAATGGTGACTGGTGCATCTGGTTTGCTTCAGTCACCATCGTCGGGTGGTCCAGAGCCGACAACATTCGCTCTCCACTCGATGGTTGCAAAACCAAAGGGGAAAGGTCATTTCGGCCCTTCCCATTATTTCTTTTCATTGGATGCCCATAGGTTTCTGTCTGATCGCCCTCGCTGAATGTCGATCGGCATTCGACAACGGTGGTCTAGGCATCAGGTTAGCCTAGCCACTGTTAGGTGATCAGGGAGGTGGCACCCAGGGAGGGATTCGACAGGCAGCCGAGGCCGAGTTTATGTTTCCACCATCGTTTGTGCTGGGTTCGACATCCAGATGAGGCCAAGTCGGCATCGATCAACCATCAGAGTGGTGCTAGGTCATTTTCGGCCATCAGAGTGGCGTCAAGCCAGTTTCAGCCTTATAGGTGGTTCCAGTCTGAGATTGGCCTCACAGGGGTGGTGTCAGGTCATTTTCAGCCATCAGAGGGGCATCATGCTAGTTTCAGCCTTACGAGTGGTGCCATACTGAGATTGGCCTCACGGGGTGGTGTTAGACTATTTTCGACCATCAAAGTAGTGCCAGGCCGTTTCGGCCTTATGGGTAGTGCTGGACTGAGATTGGCCTCACAGGGGTGGCGCCAGGCCATTTTCGGCCATACAGGTGGTGTTGTACTGAGATTGGCCTCACGACGGTGGTTGTAACACCCCAGATTTCCAAAACAAAGCTAAGTTAAAATTTTTATGAATTTCTTTTTTTTTTCTTTGCAGCAGAACTTAGAAAAGCTTTTAGCAGTGGAATCAGATAATAATGAGTCGTCAGTTTTAGAAAACACGGGGCACATTACACGTATTTGGTCAAGCAACTCATTGACCACCAAAGTGTTTCATTTTATCGAAAACCACATGTTTATTACAACATCACTGCTTGGAAAAATAATATAGGTTCAATAAAAGGAAGCAGTACAACTCTGTCTAGAAAAACCCTAGAACTTGATGTCGCTTTGCTCCGCATATCGCAACGTAGGTTCAACACCTGAAATCCCCATTAAACGGGGTCAGAACCACTGATGGTATGGTAAGCAAGAAATCACATATCCATTCAACTCAAGCAAATATGTTTGACCACTTAGGGGTCGCAGTTCGTAATAACGACACTCAAGCCTCCGCGGCTTAGTCCATATCGCAAGAGCTTCCTCAAGGCTATGAGTTGAACATCCGCTTAAGTCTTCATGACTTAGCCTTGACCTCTTTCGGGTCGAATATGGTGCTCAGGTTTTCAGACTTGGCACATCTGTATCCCATGCATCTAAGGACAACTCCTCGAGCTTCGCTTAGTCGTGCAGATACAACATGGGACTTCGCCCAGTCGGTCCAGTCATATACCGATCATGACACATTCATAAAGATTATACAGGACTGACTCAACAACGTCCATCTACTCATACATTCAAGCATCGCTAAACTTAGAGCTAATTCATTGTTTCGATATTTAACCTCTTTCACCCTTGGTACGCGGGTGAAGCATTATTTGAGCATCAACTCGACGTTCTAGGGGTTGATTATTTTATGTATTTTAGATACCCCAGAGGCCTGTTGACACTATCCATAGTAGAGCGGTGTGTTTCAACCAGGAGAATCCTACTAGGCCATATTCGGATGCATCATCTACTTACAATAGTTGAGTTCAATCCTTAGATCTTAAGGATAACCACGACCCCAAAACCCATGAGTGATTGAGTCCATCGTGGACTCTATCAGGTTCAAAGTAAAATACGTGTCACAAAAGGTTGTACAATCACTGTCATTCCACAATGAGCATAATTCCTAAAGGAGTCTGTCAGTCTTATAATTACTTAGACAGATATTTGCATGTCATTTAGGCAGCCCGTGCCTCATCACTACGGGAGTATGTACCCGACCCCATTCAGTATGCACCAACATAGTTCTCAACTGAGGGGGATACCCCTAACACAATTTTCAACCGCGGGGTATATGCGACCTTAAGTCTTATTTATATGCATGCAAGACACCGCTCTCGGCACTGCGGCCATCACGAACATCACACCTCTTCTGGGTGGAAATAACACACTCTTGCTCTTCAGCCCTTATGAGTCTGGTTGTGTAACCGTTCTCAATGAGCACGCATATGACTCGATCTAAATAGATTAGCTGCTCGGCGTATTTTTATGCAACGAGTTCAAACTTTGTCAAGGCGCAACCTCTACTCTGGCTCAGCGGCCCTTACGAGTAAGGTGCTCTCGCAGGCACAGGGATACGAGCTATTATGGCATTGTTCCAACAACGGACATCATTATGTCGTTTTAACCAGTTTCGGCAGCTCTTCTGCCAACCATTTTGTCAGCACCTCCCCTGCTCTATTGGTTGTGGTGCGATGAACCTTTCTACGTTATAAAAAGCATTCCATGAACTGGGTAGCACTCCGCTATATGACGGAGTATCCTGCTACGTTCTTTCTGAACTATTCTTAGCTTCTTCAGAAATTTTAGCAGCACTTCCTCTCTTTGACGGAGAAAGTGCATTTCTTTTATCTATTTTAGTGGCATCTCCCATCTTTGTTGGAAAATCGCTATGCTTAACTCAGGAAAAATTGATGTGCACCATTGTGTGTACCTTGCATCCATCATGGTTGTTTGGAACCCTAGGTCATAGTCAGGCCATACCTAAATGACTTAGTCTTTACGAAACAAACATTTTGCCAAAAAGCAAAGACTTTTCAATAAGAGTTTCATTCGTCAAGCAAAATCTTGAACGAGGAGTGGTAAGAGAATCACATTGGCGATTTGGAGTTGATCTCCATTTAAACGCTCACTTACGCGCCATATATTTAGTATAAGCAGAAGTTTGTGCTTTATACAATGACGACGTAAAGGAAATGCATATACTATTGTTCAGGGTGTGTAACTGAACGAAATATTCTACATATATATTTACAGAAAGCAGGAGCCTTGGCGTCATTCAACGTGATGACATAAGTAAATACATAATCGAAAGTGCATTAATCAAAAAGTGCAGAAAGTAGAGAGCTTTGGCATCATACAATGCGACAACGAATGATAAAATATATGGCCTTGGCGATATAAGACGCGACGGCCCATTTCTAGACGATATACACCTACAGTTAGAATTATTTAGAGGGGTAAATCTACAACTCTGTAAGAAATATTTATAAGCAATAAATGACTTTAACTTATAACTGTAGTGGGCTCTAAGCTCCTAATCTGAGTTTAGTTTTTGACATACCACATAAGGTTTGTATATTTTAATTTTTTCCATTAACTCTCTTAATCTAATACTCACTCACAACAGACTATAACACTAGGTTGGCTATATCGGTCATAGTCATCTATGGGCATAACAACCAACGTAGAATACTCAAATTCTACATTGTTTGTCAGATTGTGAATCATACGCTCTCAATGATCCTCTGATCACCAGGCACTGCAATGAAACAACAAGGAGGACCCCACTGATAGCTATCTCAAAGGTCAGGCGAGTCCTAGATGATTTATGAATATAAAACCCTAAGTCATATCTTAAGTTCATTACCTTGAACCTTACTCTCAAACTCGTATTTCACTCATTCTCCCATGAGTGTTATCAGATCACGACGGGTCTCATTTCCAATCTCAAAATCATACTAAGGTTCACACTTTGTATCATACTAAACATACAACAAGGTAATATCTACAACGTTAAATCACTGGTAGCTCACTCTCCATGGTGCCTGCACTCTGGTCGCAAACTAGGTAGCCTTTTTTCACAAGTCACCACTTTTAAAATTTAAGGAGTTAAGCATGATAATCTCATTTTAAATTCAACAACACGACTAAACTCAAGTGACTCAAGGCTAATTACAATCTCATCACAATGTATATTATTTGAATATTATTATAACATAGATATATTATCAAAAGACAATATTTTTTTCTAATATGCATGACATATCATGACTGACATGTACTTACAATCATCTCATTATAATTAACTCATCTGTGGTCATTCTATGCATATCATGTTCACACTCAAAATTTATATTTCTAAACATACTAATATAAAAGAACCAATAATAGCATTCAATGCAACATGATTTATTCACAACCAAGATTATTTATAATATCTCTTACCTCGAATGTGAATGTTGCACTCTAGTAGCAGTTGAGTCTCAAGTGGATCTAACAATAGAATCTGATCATCACATACACATGTTCATATTAATACACATACAATATGTATATTTTAATAAAATTACCAAAATACCCCTTTTGAGGTGATCTGTCATACCTCAATTTTTGTGCTAATGGTTTGGTTATAACTATAGGACAAGAAGATTTTTATCCATGATACGAATTCAATGCATCAAACCTCACTCAATTTTGAGTTGAGAGTGCGAAGTTATGCCCATTTTACTTAATTGGATATTGAGTACACACAAGGGTAATTTGATCATTTCAACTTTGTGATTTAACTTGACTCATCCTATATGTCAAAATAGGTTCAGTTTGAGTTTATAATACTAAGTTTACTAAACCTAGTTTTGACCCAACTGGGTTTGGGTTTAAACTCAATTGAATTCTCAAAAATCTATAATGGATCCACTTACTAATAGGTGTGGATCCATATCCAGTTTAGTATAATTGGACTGGACCCAACTATTCCAAAGTTTAGTTATGTCTTAATTAGGGATAAACTGGACTAGTTAATTTATGTCCTAGTCATAAACAAACTGCACTAGATCCAATTTAATTCTAAACTGGATCCATACTAAATTACAAATTGGATCCAGATCTAGTTATGATCTGGATCAAGAACTGTCTGACTGATCTAGACTCAATTTTGATCTGGATCTAGAACTAATCAATCCAGCTATGAATTGGATCCAGATCTAGCTATATGTTGGATCTAGAACTAATTCAATTATTCTCAAACTGGATCCATATCCAATTTTGATCTGGATCAAGAACTAGTCCATCTAGCGCCATACTAGATCCAAAAGCAGTTTTGTCTAGATCTTATTCAACTTTGATCGGTCTAGGTCAACTGGATCGATTTGGACCTAGACTTGATCTAGTATAGTTCATTCTAGACCCAAAAAGAAAACTGAGACCTTGTCAGACCCAATTTCGTCTGGCTCGATCATAACTGATTCGGTCGATCGAGTCAAGTTCGAGACTCGTTGACCAGACCTAGCCTGGACTGACCTAGACAGAGTCAGTCTTGGTCAGACTCGACCCGGTATGGGTTCACACCCAGACCGGTTCGATCAGACTGAGTCAATCTGATTTAGTCTAGACTGGTTTGCTCGATTGAGACTTCTTTCCTGGTTCAATCTGGGTCGCACCTAGACTGACCCAACAACCGTATGACTCGACTCAGTCTAGTTTACTTCCCAAACCAAGTTGATTTTATTGATATTTGGGTTGGGTTTAAGGCAGAAGGGTCCCAACCTCTTCCTGACCTCCACCTCCCACCATAGAGGTTGTCTAAGGGGCACAACCTCTTCCTGACCTTCACCTCCCACCATAGAGGTTGTCAGCCCCCCCCCTCTCTCTTTCTTTCTCTCTCTATCTCTCTGCAACAACACCAACAACTATGAATGTCAGTTTTCTATCTACAACATGTCAACAGATATGGCTACCGACTTTCTAAAAAAGAGATATAGAAATATGGAAGGACGAACAGAGGGAGGGTGTACTTGTTGGTGGTGACTCCTCTTGATGACATGCTCCTGTAATCCTCCTCCCACTCTCTCTGTCACTCTTGAAACTCTCTAATTGAATCGGTGAGGCTAAGTAGCCACTGTGAGGACTCTTATATAGTCCTCACGGTGGATGAGGATAACCCTCTCCCTCCCTCTACATGGGGAGGGTGAGGCTTATCCTCACCTCCTCTACAATGAGAGGGGAAGGTAATTACCTCTTTTTGAGGAATCGCTTTCCCCAAAACACGTTTTTTTTACTTACTTTTTCCATCCATCTTCGTTGGGTGGGTCTTACAACACTACTCTCACCTATTGTCCTGTAGCTCGTGCATGCTGCTAATGTCCCTCTTACCCAGCCTACTGACTATGTCCACCCCATGGTCACCCGGTCTATGGACAGCTCTTTCAAACCCAAATCCTTCTTTAGTTTCCTTTATCCTATATCTCTCACCTACTTTATTGCTTTGCTCCTTGAACCTGTACCCTTTACCTTTAAACAAGCCAACATACATCCCAAGTTGCGGGCAGCTATGGAGGATGTGTTTTGTGATCTTTATTTAAATCGTACATAAAATCTCATACCTTCTCAAGAGAACTATAATGTAATTGGTTAAAAATGGGTTTATCGCATTAAGCAGCAGATTGACGGTTCTGTGGTCACTATAAAGCTTGTCTTGTCGCCAAGGATTTTCACCAAGAACTGGTCATTAATTTCTTTGAGACGTTTAGTTCAGTCATTAAGTCTACCATCATTCGGGTTGTTCTTGCTCTTGTCATCTCCCTACAATGGCCTATTCATCAATTGGAGTTCAATAATGCCTTACTTAATGGTTTATTTTTTGAAGACATTTACATCTGCCAACCTCGAGGATTTGAGGATTCTAACTTTTCTCATTATGTAAACTTGATCGAGTTTTCCATGGCTTCAAACATGCCCCTTGTGCTTGGTACCAACGTTTAAGCTCGTATTTAATTTCTCATAGATTTTTTATCTTTTAATATGATGCTTCCTTATTTATTTTTCAAGCAAATGGGCCTATGATATACTTGTTGGTTTATGTTGATGATATTATCATCATGAAGAATTCATCTACAACTACGAAGTCAGAATATAATTTGAGTGAATCGTGTTTTGACCGTCTGTACTCTATTGTGAAGAATATGTTGCCTAAAGATGAGAAATTGCCACAAAATCTCTACCGTGTGAAGGTTATGGTCAATGCACTAGGTATGAGATATCAAAAGATAGATGGTTGTCCAAATCACTGCATGTTGTATTTTAAAGATCAAGAAAATAGCAGATCATGTCCATCATGTAGACATCATCGGTTCAAGACAAAGACAAGGGAAAATGGTAGCACAAGATCAAAAGAAGTGTCGTATAAGTCACTACGCTACTTCCCTCTCACCCCTAGATTGCCATGGTGATGTTCAAGATCAAGGAATATGTGATTTATAAAATGGTCTGACCAAAGTTGTGCAATGTTATAATGGATACATCATAAATGGTTATCGATTCCATACAAAAGACTACGGTGTCAACAAGTCAATGATGAATAGTGGTGTATGCATCAAGGGTAGCAGATACGGTGAAAATGAACATAACTACTATGGTGTTATATAAGAAATAATGGAGTTGACTTACTTAGGTACAAATAATAGTATAACTTTATTCAAGTGTCATTGGTTTAATCCCACAACAACAAGAATCAACAAAGCCTCAGGCATTGTGAAGGTGAATCATAAATCAAGGTTTGAAACATATAAACCATTCATATTAGCCTTGCAAGCTCAACAAGTTTACTATACTTCATATCCAAGTACAAGGAAGTCAGATAGAAATAAATGGTGGGCAGTTTGTAAGGTGAAGTCTAAACAATACCCCGAGTATGATCAGTTATAAGAAGACAAGATTGCTGAAGAGGATGATTATTATCAATCAGATGATATGTATGACTTCTCTTATGGTCACATATCGCACATGGTATGCATGTCATATTTTCATTGTCTGATGGCACATGCATGAAAGAATGTGATCCAAATGATATATCAAGTGGATGCAGACTCAATGAAGAAGAAGAAGATGATGACGAAGAGGAGGAGGAAGAAGAAGAATATGAAAGTCAAACAAGTGATAAAGAAGCATTCTCGAGCTAGTGAAATACATCTTGTAATACATATCGCTATTTGATGTAAATGATTTGAATGTATTGGAATGTATTGCAATGATTTGAAGGTATTGCAATGTTTGAATGTATTGCATGACATTTTTTATTTGTTAGAATACGGTTCGTGGATGTCACAATCATCGAGCACCCAGTGGTAGCCAATCTGAGCCTTCCTCTTCACGGGTTGCTTTGATAGGTATATCATTTAAATAATTATATATTTGATTAGTTTAAATATGCATTATATGAATTTCTAACTCATTGTTATATAGGTGATGTTTCACCTACACATGACCCATCTATACCAGCTACTCATACACATCAAGAGACAACATCGGATGCAAGAGGGTCTTCTCAGTGTAACACATGATGAGTAATTCAAATAGTATATATCGATAGTCGACCGTAAGTATTTCATTGTCACTTGTCCAATACTTATCTTATAAATAGTGTATATCGACAATCGATTGTTAATGTGTATCAATTTGTGTGCAATGTGAGGTTTGAGTAGCAAGAAGTAATACGAGAAATTAGAAAGTCACTATTGCATCATCTTTCAGGACCAGTAGCGCAATAAAAAGAGTACTCGATGGAGGTGTTTGACACATTAATGTCATTATTCATAGTATGTAATCGTTTATCATAACTAATGTGTTTCATATTTATGTGTGATAACTTTCTGATAGTATTTGTAGGCTTTTTATCGCTTCACGACTGTAAATGAGGAGAAAGACGCGAGGGTAGTGTGGCAGAAGGTGACTGTCAATCGATTTACCGACATGCTGCACAATATGAAAACTGAAAAAAAAAAAAAACTGGTGGGATAGATAATCCACTGTAGTGGAAGGGATATGGGCCTTCTACTATCAGGAGAGATTATTGGGAGGGCATGTGCGACAAGTGGGCGAGCAATGAATTTTGAAATTGCTCAGCAAAGATTGCACAAAATCGAGCGAAGATGCCTGATGACCATCTACACACAAGTGGATCTAGGACTTTTGGGAGCCACGAGAAGAAAATGGTAACTCATCAATATATATATATTGTCAAATTTGTAAATATTTCTACATACTTATTAATCGATTTTTTTATCATTTAACATTGCAGGAAGGAGAAAAATGAGACATTTTGCCTTATAAGGATGTGTTTGTTGAAACACATAAACGTAAGAGCACGAGAGATTTTGTATCAGAGAAGGCGAGAGCGACATCAATATGTATTTATTGTATTAATAAATATTGTAATATTCAAGTTACTATGAATTACATTATCATAAATATTATAATTTTTAATTATTAATTCATATTCTAATCATTACTTTATAGGAGTCATATGAGCAGCAAATGGTATAACGATATGGTGATGACTCCACTCAGCATCCGCCTTTTGATCCTACAACATGGATGACTGCAACCGGTAAACCCAAAAAAGGTCGTGTGTTCGGGCTTGGGAGTAACATGAACACCACAACAGTCGTTGCCTTCTGCAGCCATGGCTCTCAGAGTTCTCCCGCCAGCATCAACTCCCAATGTTCGATTAACCCTGCTATGTCTTGGGATGGTGTCTGCTAGCGTCTTAAGGACAAAATGCAGTATTTTTTAAATGAAACCATTTCCAACATTGTCCGTAATGAGTTGTGCAACTTTTTTCAGGACGGGGAAACTTTATCTACATTCAACATGAGCTCCGGTGCCCATCAGGTATAAAGATTCATGTCATTTATTTCATGTCGTTAGATTTCAAGCTAGTATATGCATGATTGAATACATATATGCATGATTGTCTCACTATGAATTTTTTTAATACCTTATAACACATATATGCATGATTGATTCACTATACAATTTTTATGACACCCTTATAACACATATATGCATGATTGAATCACTATGAAAGTTTTTTTACAACCTTACAACACATATATGCATGATTTAATCACTAAAAAAGTTTGTTGACAACCTTAGAACACATACAAACATGCTTTCATCATTATGACAACCTTAGAACGCATATGAGCCTCATATTAGCATATATGAAAGTTTTTTAATGCCTTATAACACATATATGCATGATTGAATCACTATAAAAATTTTTGACTGCCTTAAAACATGATACGCATGATTGAATTACATATAAAGTTTTTTGACTGCCTTAGAACACATATGAGCATGATTGAATCACTATAAATTTTTTTGACTGCTTTAGAACATGATACACATGATTGAATCACATATAAAGTTTTTTTACTGCGTTAGAACACATATGAGCATGATTGAATCACTATGAAAGTTTTTTGACTACCTTATAACACATATGAGCATCATATTAACATATATGAAAGTTTTTTGGCTGCCTTATAACACATATATGCATGATTGAATCAATATGCAAGTTTTTTTACAACCTTAGAACACATATATGCATGATTGAATTACTATAAAAGTTTTTTGACAACCTTAGAACACATACAAGCATGCTTTCATCACTATGAAATTGTTTTACTGCCTTAAAACACACATATGCATGATTGAATTACTATAAAATTTTCCTTAGAACACATTTATCCATAATTGAATCAATATGCAAGTTTTTTAACTGCTTTAGAACACATATGAGCATGGTTGAATCACTATGAAAGTTTTTTGACAACATTAGAACACATATAAGCATGATTTCATCACTATGGAAGTTTTTTTACTGTCTTGTAACACATATATGCATAATTGTGATACATAACACATTTATTTGACAACCTTATAAACCATATATGCATGCATGAATCACTGTGACATTCTTTGACAACCTTAGAACACATATCTGCATGATTGAATCATTATAAATTTTTTTTCTAGTCTTTGAACACATATTTGAATTCTGTTAATGTCCTTCAGTTTATTGCTAATCTATGTGTCATTCGACCATTTATTTTGTTGCATTAGATTAGGTGTATTGCATATAATTTATTTTATTATATTTTGTTTATAAATACTAACATTTTGGTTCTCTTGTAGGATGCTAGAGATGATCAGTGTAGAGGAGCTCATGGAGGCATGAAGGGAGGGGCAGATCGAGAAAATAAAGCGGACGATGCCCAAAATCTTGGCGAGGATTAGATTCGTTTGTTTAATTTGTTTGACATACTTGTAACTAATTATAACTTGGCAAGGACTGTATTTGGTTGTTAAAGTTTGCTTAACTTAGAACTTATGTTAAATTTGTTTCACCTGCATATGTATTTTTTATATATATATTTTTTTATAAGCAGGTTATATAAATTATATAACGAGAATTTTTTCTCGAGTTTCAAAATATTTCATAAAAAATTTTAAATTTTTTATTAAAAATTAGCGACGGCTATTATCCGTCGCCAATTTGAAGCAGTCGTCGGTTTGTGATGGAATTTAAGCTGGCGACGGACATTAGCGACAGATATGTATCCCTCGTTAAATAGTAGCGGCAGCTTAAATTTTGTCGCATAACCAAATCAGTCTCTAATTAGCGACATATTAGCGACGAACATGATCTATCGCTAATCCATTGCTACTTAGCGATGGCTTGAAGACAAATAAATTTTGTCGTAGTTTAGCGACTAGAGTTATGTGACAGACGCTATCCATTACTAATTTATCGCAAAATTTGTTGCTAACGTATTTAGCAACGGATTAGCGATGAATAACGCCTATCGCTAATACGCATTTTCTTATAGTGATTAAGGATTCTTTAGACAGTATTAAGATTCATTTTTATGATTGTGTGTGAGTTTATGAAACAACGATTCTACCTAAAGGTAGGTTGTTGTGTTTCAAATTCATACAGGGTGTTATAATAGATGTATATCTCATCCCATGAAGCATGTTCGTACCCAAAGTTACAGTACTGAATTGCCTCTGACTACATGATCTGTTAGTTTCACCAACTGAAGTCAATTCCTTGAGAATTGAAGAGGCGGAGCAACTATGAGTATTATCGTTTTTATCAAAGTAGAACGATAATGACTCAACTATGCTTGTCTTAGAAAAGATGAATAATAAGGTGTCTCACATTTACCTTTTTAATATAAATCTCGTATAGAGCAATTTATCTTCTACTCATACAGATAATAGAACAACCGTTCTGAAGGTTGTCTATGAGAAGTGGGAGCGCTTAAAAGGATGTCCATGAGAAGTAAAAGTGTTCAAATATTCTTAACTTGTTGCTTTTGCAATCACGAGTGACTCAGAATATTTGAGTTGTCATCTCTCACTACAGGACAGTGAAGAAATTTCTGAAATCCATTGGGTCAAAAATTTTATATGAAATTTTATCTAAGGCTATTTGGATAAGAAACTTCATTATCGGTCTTGGTATAGTGAACTCTATTGAGAGACCACTAAAGATCTTTTGTGATAATGAAGTAGTCATATTCTTTTCAAATAACAACAAGAGTTCAACATCATGTTGATACATGGAGTTAAAATATTTTGTTGTTAAAGAAAAGACTGAGAATCATCTGATATGTATTGATAAAATTGAGACGAAGGAAATGACTCAGATCCCTTACTAAAGGGCTAGCACCGAGATTGTATTCTCAACATGTAAAGGGAGTGAGTCTTTTTTATTCATTCTTATGTATGACAATACATTATGTGATCACGTTTGTGTATATGAATTTGATTCTCTATAAATTTATAAATTTTTTATTTTGCATAAAAGATCTCTCATATGGGTTAGAGAGAATAACAAAATAACAATATTAAATGACCAATAAAATAGATAAGAGATCAACCTATTCATAAAGGTAATTTCAACATGCTAAAGCACTGAAGATGAATTATAATGTAGTACATGAAAATATGATATTTCATAAAGAAGTGTTTAGGTATGCTTTATGTGTATGTTTATGCAGGAAACACCAATATTTGGAACTTGACTTTCACTTCATTCGAGATCATGTTCAGAAAAGCCACATTCAGGTTAAGTTATCAACTTGCAGATGGCCTCACCAAACCGCACCAAACCACTATTGTTTGCAAGGTTTTCTTTCATTTGGGACAAGCTCAATGGACCCCACGTTGAGTTTGCATGGGCATGTTAAAGAAACCAAGGAAACCGACTCAAAGAGCCATGTTTTCTAAGGAAACTCTCGTAAACAGAAAGATCGACTCAAGCATATCTAACTCTCAACAACCTCAACGAGATTTTTGGAATCGCAAGAGGTCTCCTAACGTCTTCTCTCCTAAGTTGTCTTTTATGTATATCGTTTTCATATGTCTCCATCTGTAAGAGTTATCCACTGTAATCTGTTTTTCTTATATTAATAGAATATCTCGTATCTCTCAGTGGACAAAAGAGAACAAGCTTTCCCACATTGAGCATCATTGTGGAGGGTGATAGAGGATCAGGCGTAATCACATCGCACACTGTAGCATGCCGCTGCACCTAATCTGCCCTCCATCTCCAGGGTACAGCCTGTCAGCTGTGGGACCCAACAGAAGATGGACGGCAGATCAGGTGCAGCTGTACATTAAAGTGTGCAATGTGATTGCACCTGATCCACCCTCTCGTGGGGCCGGACCACTCTCTCAAGGTACACCTCAATTTGTGCTCGATCCTGGTGGGTTGCTTGTCATTAGAAAAAAAGGACATCAAGTTTCAGTTTTGCAATTTCTAACATGAACACGGCCATGTTAGAACATTTTTCAAAGCTGATTAGGCGAAAATATAGCAGAATGTACAATTAGGACTGTCAACGGCCGGGTACCCGACTATTTAAGGGGTGTACCCAACCCTCCCCCCCCCCCAGTAACAAACTGTTGTGTTCAGGTTTTGCCCGGTCACGAAAATGAAATCCAAAACCTGGATCTGTATAGTTTTATAAGTTTACTTTTACTTAAAATATATATAAGATACCCAGGATGGGTTGGGTATCCAGCAAAAAATCTGGGTCAGGTTGGGTACCCAGCAAAAATCATAACTCAAACCTGGCCTGCATATTGCTTGGATTGGGTTCGGATTGACCCGAATATTTTAGACATTTTTTATGCCCATTTTCAAGAATTTTAGTTCGGGTGAAATAGGCTCCCTTGTACAAAACCGACCCATTGACAGCCCTAAGTACAATTTGCCTCCAAGAAAAAGCCAAACTCCCGACCACTAAAGACAGCTGGGGTTTATTGTACAGAACCATGAAGAATCGTGGAAATGCCAGTAAAATGGATCCAAGGGGTGGTCGTCAGAATTCAGCCTGATATGGATATTGATGTTTCATGATTCGATACAGGATACTACTTGGGCAGGCATTTATTAAGTATATGGCAATATATAGATTGGCTTTATTCTACATTTAGTCTCATATTTGGATTGTACATATATACGCCAAAACTTGGATAAATGAAATTAAATAAAAACAAAAAAAGAGTGGAACATAGCTTGAAACATGTAATCTTTGTGTTTTCAAGCTTCTTAATAATTAGGCTTTCAATAAAGCCCATCATACTATCATCAAAAGGAGCCCAATACCAAATTTGTATTGATATTAATTGGTTTAATTGACTTTGTCTTTGTACATGAAAAGATGTTAATTTCCTCATTTAAAACAAATGGCAGGCATATACATATCATTGTACTATCTTCTTTGGAAAACTGAGGGGCAATTTGGACCATCAGAAAAATGGGTGCAGAGAGAGGCAAAGAATGTAAGCCCACGGAAGATAAGCACCCCGAATCTTTCACGTGAGTCTCTTAACTCTTATAATATCCCTCAAAATCCATTATTTATTTCTATTCTCCTCATTCTCGTGACCAATATAAATTCTTTTGTACCTGTCTTCCGGTTTTACCAAAAGCCCCTCAGTCTCTCTATTAAACCATTCTAATGACCTCACCTAGCTAAAATGTCCAAACTGCTATTTTTAATCTCAGCATTCGTTGGTGGATTGACCTCATTTGCTATGTTCCTCAACTATATGCTAAGTAACCAGCATGGCTTTAGGTGATGAATTAATTGGCTTTTTTTATAGGCAAGCTGAGGGTATAACTCCCGCGTCCTGTCCTTAGAACACAAGACCCCCTTGATTATGATAGTGTGACCTAACCATCTAGCCATCTCATTCGACATTGGGATTCTGTGGTGATTCAGTCGCAAATGCCATGGTGCAGTTGAGCTTTCTGTTTTGGTTACAATACAGTTGCCGATAGCTCATTTTTAAGTATATAATAGATGATTAACCAATGATAGGAGTATAGATATATATTTTGTACATCTATTTCTTGCCACATGAATTACTATGCCTATACACTTGCTCTGTTGTACAATTGTCATCTTGAAATTAAAGTAAACAACCGCTGGTAAGATAACTAGGCATTATTACAAGCTACATTTTTGTTAATGTTTAAGTACATATCTAACACTCGATAACAGTAGGAGGCTTATTTTAACGTAGATGATTCATGCAGAATAAATAATAGGTTTTGATAGTTATGATGAGTATCACAGTAAGACGATCGTAATAATATTTTTCCAATATGGTATGGCGTACAAAGTCGCAGACATGCAAATGGAAACACGATCAGGGGTACTTACGGAAACAATACTCACAAAAACTTTTGAAACCAGCTGACCGTTTAAACCCTACTTAAACCCCCTTCCACCCTCCTTCCCTCCCAAATCCCAAGGCAACCTCCCCCGCCTCTCTCTCTCTCTGCCTGTGAATTTTCACGATGGCTGCAACCCAGATTGCATTCCTTCTCCTTTTCTTCTCATTTCTGAGCTCTTTCTCTTCTGGGTATAATGTGATAATGCCAGACTCACTCCCTTCCACTCTGGTAGACACCCCTCAAACAGGGCTGTCCATTAACATGGTCAATGCCCACACTGACCCACAAGAGCAAGAGGCAGTCTATGAGGTCATGAAGGCCACAGGCAATGGCTGGGCCACAAGCATCCCTGATATCTGCAAAGGCAGATGGCATGGTATAGAGTGCATGCCTGATGAGAACAGAGTCTTTCATGTGGTCTCCCTCTCATTTGGAGCTCTCTCTGATGACACTGCCTTCCCTACCTGTGATCCTGACTCGTACATCTCCCCTTCTCTAACCAAATTGCCCTACATCAAGAAACTCTTCTTCTACCAATGTTGCAATGGGAACCCACAGTCGATCCCTTCTTTCTTGGGTCTTCTTGGGAAGTCACTAGAGTCCCTTGTCTTGAGGGAAAATGGGCATGTTGGTACCATTCCCCCAGAATTGGGGGACTTGACATTGCTCAGTGTGCTTGATCTTCATGGGAACAATCTGGGCTCCGTGATTCCACCATCTCTAGGCGGTCTGCAGCGTCTACGGCTTCTGGACCTGAGTGAAAACAGGATTACAGGAAGGATACCAATGAGTTTCAATGAATTGAAGAGCATCAATGTATTGGATTTCAATCAGAACCTTCTTCTAGGACCCATTCCTGATCAAATTGGTGACTGCTCATCTCTTATAAAGATGGATCTAAGCAGGAACCGGCTGGTTGGACCGATTCCTGGCTCGTTTGGGAAAATAAGAAGATTGTTGCTATTGGATTTGAGCTACAATTCATTGTCTGGTCCAATACCTGGATCACTCGGTAATTTGAAGTCTTTGGAGACTTTAGTACTTAAGGGGAACTTGATGGACTCTGTGATTCCAGAGAGCTTTGGTGAAATGAAGAGCCT
This sequence comes from Nuphar pumila, assembly GCF_984573655.1. Taxonomy (NCBI): domain Eukaryota; kingdom Viridiplantae; phylum Streptophyta; class Magnoliopsida; order Nymphaeales; family Nymphaeaceae; genus Nuphar; species Nuphar pumila. The sequence goes on along the minus strand of NC_143251.1, from coordinate 11,802,407 downwards.
GATGACCATGGTTCTAACCAATATGGGACTCAAAGGTCCGATACCGGACGGCCTAGGCCAGATGACGAATCTTAGGGTTCTGCATTTGGATCGCAACGGGTTGAACGGTTCGATACCGTCAAGCTTGAGAGGTTTGGAAAATCTCAGTGAGTTGAGGGTGAATGACAATCAATTAACTGGAGCAATTCCTTTCACCAAAGAGATGTTGTGGAGAATGGGAAGGAAGATCCACTTGCTGAATAACTCAGGCCTATGTTACCTGAGTGATGGGAGCGAAGATGATTATATGGGGTCTTCCTACCTCTCTGGCATCAGCAATTGTGAGTTAAGGAAAACAGAGCACCTCTTGTCTGATGAGATGCCCTCTTTGTCACCTCTGCTTCCACCATCTCCAATATCTTCCTCTCCTTCCATAACTCTGTTCTCAATAGTGTGTATGTTAATATGTGAGATACTCCTCTTTTCATTGATGGAGTTGTCATTGTGATAGTCATGAGGAGACATGTATCAATATAACCATGTTTCATTGTGTATAATATGGTAATAATATGCAATGTTTTGTTTTCTACTTATCATGGTAATAATATGCAAAGTTTTGTGTTTTCCACTTCTTTGTGTTGCTTTATCTTTCAAGTAAAGAGTGAGCATTGTCTTCACAAGCCAAGTAAGTCAATTTTTATGCTGTTTATGGAATGAACCCTTCATCTCCGCTTTGCTTGATACTTCAAAGAGTGCCATGTTCTCGGAAAAAAACATTCCAAGACCCACTAAAACTGTCAAATAGAGACCAAAAGTTAATTTCATGGCTAAGATCCACATAAAATATCAGTTTTAACTTCTGGTTTGAAGAGGTTGGCTCATGTTGTGGGTGTCTTGAATTTTGGACCAACTTCTATTCATGACCTAATCCTAAATTATTTTGATGATGGTACAATGAGATTTCTAATAAGGGTTTGTAGTGGTAGCACAGGGATCGGGCCATTAGGCTCATTCTATATGTGTGCAGGTTTGTAATTTTTTTCTTCATAGCGGCTAGGGTTTTATGCCCTTTGTCATATATATAGTTGTCTCCTTGTTGGGTGTGAGAGTTTTTGGGTGTATTAGAGATTAGGGATTTGAGAGTTCTTTATTTTCTTGCATTTGCTAGTGGAACGTATGCCTGAGTGACTAACCAGGTAAATCTTGTGCCTTCTCTTGTTCTTTTTTTCTTGTGGTTTGCTTCATTTTTGTTTTGAATAACAGATCATGTGATATGTCAAAATTCAATTTTTTGTGTTTTCAAATCACCATCATTCACTGTGAAAAGAGTGGGACTCATCAAAAAGCCCTGATATCATCATTATGCAAGAAAGGTGGTGACGAAGGCCATGGACAGTGGTGATTTCAAAACACAAAAACGTTGTGTTTGTGCATATCACCCGATCCAACCTCATTTGAAAACGTGTGTTTTCCATTCTACTATGCACTCCTTATATTTGACGTTTTCGGTTAAAGGCAGCACGAGAAAAAAAAATTCCTCTAACCCACCTCGATATTTGTCAAAAGAGAGAGAGAGAGAGAGAGAGAGAGAGAGAGAATGTAACGGTTTTATGAATACAGTTTGCAGGAATTGATGGAACATTATTTCCATGTTGGATGCATTTATTTTGTTGTAGAAACCGAGGCACATGAATCTTTTATGAAGTGACCTTCATCAAGTTCTAAGGCAGAATTAGTTAAGCAGTTTTTTTTGAAAGAAAGGAGTTAAGCATATCAAACCATGACTTCAGCATGAGGTGGACGTTTAATTACTGCCATCTTTAAAAGCACAAGATCTGAAGATTCTGAACACGAGCCATATGTGTCAGGCTAAACGGCACAGCTTGGCTTTTGTTGTTTACCCAAATATCTAAAGGACATATGGTTAATTTGGTCATGTCGACCTGACCATCTAAATGAACAAAAAATCATACGTACAGGTCAGGCCGATCCAATCGGATCTTATAGATGAATTCAGCATGATTCAAATACTAGGAACCGACTCTTGTATTGTATTTTTTCTACTAAAAAAATACAATTTTATGAGCTGAGAAGATATCATACATTTACTATACCCTGTTAATTTTTCAAGAATCATAAAATCGTTTCTATATGTGCTAATCGGACAATCCAAGTGTTGATTCCCACTAACCATGTAGATATTGCATCTATAAGGTTAGTTTCATGAACCAAAGGGGGGCTCCGCATGGTTGGTAGGAGTTGTCAGTGTATGTCTCCTTGTGATGGGACGTTTCAGGTTCAAAACCCAATGGTACATTGAATAATATCTTGTTGGGGGCTGCCTAAACCCAGCTTGCCTTAAAAAAAAAAGGTTAGTTTCATAAAACAACAACAAAAAGATACGAAGAAAAAAACTCATTCCTACTTCATGACATATCTGGGAGGCTCATGGAGTCATGGTCATGAGAAAGGGACTTAACCCCAGCTTGGCTATTAAAGAACAAAGTGAAAAATGGTTCCTTGGCACTAAAGAAACCCCAGGAAGCTCACTTTATCCAACACAAATACACCACAAGGGCGTTTCATGTTATGCATCACAAACATGGTGCTCTATGTCTAATACATGACCAAGTGGTTTTATTTAATGCACAGAGTTTTAATCTAGTGGTATTTTGGTATACCCACTTATCCAGAAAAGTTGTATAAATGGTGAAACTTCATTGATCTCCACCCTGCAATCCAGAAAAGTGACCAACTTGTGGCAAATTTATGTTTAGCTTGACTCAGTTTTCAAATATTTAATATAAGCTCCTACCTTTTCAAGAATTGCCCAAATAACGGTTTAAGTTGCTTTTATAATTATATCACATAACTCTAGTTAACTCTTTAAGATGATCTTTTCAACCTTTTCCTTTCTTCGAATTATTGAATGTTACTTGTAGTACACTTTTTGTAGCTGCAGTTAAGGGAGCATAAGTAATTTCAAAAGAGTAAAAAGTAACATAGGTGGTCATCTGAGCAAGTTTCGAAAACATAGGCGCTTATCTTAAATATTTGAAAGCTGAGGCACCTAAACATAATTAAGTTCACCATACGTTAAGCGCCTATTATGCACCCCAAAAACAAAGGTGAAGTACATTTGCTTAGTTTTCTCCTTGGTTACAAGTGAACCGGGTAATCTTTACATTAATTACATAATTATATTAAACATGATAAGGTAACCGTAGAAGACATGAAATGTAACATCAAGATCTCAAAAAGATAAAATCTATTAGTTTCTCCTACAATGCGTCTTATTTTTTTTTTGGGATTTACACACCCGACATGAAGACCTGGTCACGCTGGCTCAGCCTGCCATACCTACTGTAGTCGTGCCATGAGCATAAAACTTTGAGGCTAGGACCCCTGCTCCCGGGGGCCTATGCTACGTGTTGGCTTACGCAGAGGGGAGACACCCATGAGAATCGAACCTTGACTGCCTGTCTAGCAGCCAAGGCCCCACCCCACTACGCCAACCCACTTGGGGCAATGCACCCGCATTTTTTTCAAAGATTTGCCCGTTGTTGTTGTTGTGTGTGTGTGTGTGTGTGAGAGAGAGAGAGAGAGAGAGACCTTTAAGTAAAAGAAAGGAAATAATCCAAGTAATATAGGGCAGCCAAGAAATCCCTCCATCATGTTGATAGACGGCAATATTGAGACATTATCCACGTGGCAACCATCCATGAGCTAATCCGGTCATACAAAACCCCAAAAATGACACCATCTGCATAAGGTCCAGCCGTGTTTACACGGCCTTCTGACTCACTCTCACTCGTCTTCGTGATGCATTAATTCGTTGTCTACTGTTGTGAGTGAATGGTTTTGCAGGATATGCATGAATAGCTTTGGATGCATTCATGGGGTCTTGATTGCCATTCATGATTTGGTTGGTGGATTGTGATCTATGGTTGTCCCAACTTCACATTTGTTGCATATTAGTCCATTTTTCCAGGTGCACAATGGCATCATCGCCCATGGGTTGGTCCGTACTTGACTGGCTTTAAGTCATTTACTGATTGGCCAGACACTGTACATGCACTTCACCTGATGAGAGAATCATGCTACATTTTTTTCTACAGAGAAAGCTGGGGTTAGGCAGACCCCTACCAGTTTGGGATTAGAACTTGCAACGTCCCAACACAAGGTGACTTGCACTAACTGCTCCTGCCAGACAAGCCGAACCCGCAGCTCTTTCAAGAAAGGACTTTAATTCCTCATGCAGCACTTTAGTAAAGCTTTCCCAGGCCGGATTCTAGCTAATGCTGATATCCACTAACCATATAAATCACATTTTTGGGGTCAGATTTGATCAAAACAAAATATGGGGTATGATGATAGGGATGACATAGGTGATGAGTGGAACCTAACTGTCCAAGTTCTGAGGCATGATCCAGTGTTCGGGGCAAACACTTGTTGCAATCAGATTGCACCTGATCTCAATCCTTTGGCGAATGAGGCTTCACCATTCTCACAGGAGCAGTTTGTGTAAATCACCATTTGATGGAACATTTCAAGTTCAAAACCGCCTGGTATATGAATATCTATTGTAAAATAAAGGGGGCCTTAATTCTCCCGGTTCTATTATGGATAAAAGAAAAAAATTACTTTCATGCATATTTCTAAGATAAGGGTTATGAAAATCGATTGATTCAGTTTAAAAGAGTTGAATGTTTTTAAATTCCCAAGAAATGTAATTATGTTCCTAAACAGCTTAGTCAAATTAAGAATTTTTAAACTAGATCGTGTCTAGAAAGATAACCCACTTGAGTGGTCCTTCAGCTTCAGAATTTATGATTGTAGCGCTTATTCTTTTATTATGGTAGGGATCTGCCTAACCCCGACCGGTCAATTTTAAAAAATAATAATAAATAAATAATAACATCAAGTAAAAGGCAAAAGTCCAAGGAATACTTTTACACTGCACAGCTGTTCCAATGGGATTAGTGAAAGGCAAAAGTCCTCCCTAACATGGGTTTCAAGTACCTCTGATCAGAGGAGTTGCCGGAACTAGCTTATTAGCTAACCCATGCAGACCGGGGAGTAACCAACATTTTCAGATTCTGATTTGGGATTGCGGGAAACCACCAATCCTAGTGGCAGATTGTCTTTTCCTAGTAAGCATCATGTGGATTCTGTCTTTTGCATAATAAAATCTGGGGTGTCGATGCAATATGAGAAACACCAAATAAGAAGCACCAAAGATCCAAAATGTTTCCTTTCTCCTAAACAATCCTTTAGGCATATAAGTTTCTAATAACTGATGGATTCTTTCCATAAATACATATCACGGGCCATCTGTTACAGATAAGCAACATGTATATCTGAGAAACAAAACTGAAAAAAAAAATAACATTTTTTTTTTAAATTAAGGATCTACCACATTCTGCAAAACATAAATGTTTCTGTAGTTTTCCCCAGATGTGGCCAAATACCAGAATCTTCTATAACCAGTGTTGATCTTCCAAGAAGTGTTCATCTGGTGCACCATTTACATAATACCTCCAAGGCAATTAGTTGGATGGACTGCCCCGACCACAGATCAAAGTCTTAAAACAGAAATTTAGCCATGATGCAATATGAATTTTGCTATCTCAGGTAGTCCAGCCTCCTGATAGCATTGTGCTATTTGCTCCTGACTTTCAAGCCATGTGCCATCAACAGAGGCTAAATCCAATAGAAATGCTGCTTGGTCCAGTGCCACCTGAGTGAAAATAACTCATTATAAGTGATATCCACACAAAATAACTAACCATGCCATGGAAACTTGGAAATGTTACCATCAATGAGAAAATGGCAAAGTGGAAATGCCGTAAATTTTATTCAGGACAACTTGCTCACAAGCATGATAAAGAAAAAATGACACATGTAAGAGCAGGGTATGCTCAAGTCTTAGCTTAGGTCCATTTCTTTGTGTAATCTGCAGACTGGATACATCAAAGATTACAGGCACAACAGGAAAAATGAGAAGTTTGCAAGTCTTCACCAAGGTTTTAAAACCCAGTGACTCGGGACTTGACTCGTTCTTTATTGACTCGTGACTCGGTGGGTCAACTCGGTGACTCGGACCGGGTTTTGTTAACTTTTGATTTTAAAAGAAAAACAATTTATAATTTGTCTCAAACCATGTTTTTCAGTAAACAAGAGATCCTTGGGTTGTGTTAAGGCATGTAATCACTGAAATTGGGAGAGAGATGTGACTCTTTCTTAGGTTGCTTTTGAACCAATAACAATTGGCATCAACTAAATTAGCTTGGTTTTTTCTTGTATTACTTCCTGGGTTTGTCAATTTCTAGTTAAACCATCCAATTAAAAAATGATAGAATCCTTTAACTGCAATTGTTTGACAAGGGAGATAAGTCGTCTACTTGCAATATCTTGAGCTTTTGACAATGGTTTTATAGCTAAAGCCTTCATTAACAAGTTTGCCGAGGTTCATAGAGAGCAGTAGCATTGAAAAATGCATAGGCTGATCTCTGCCAGACTATGTCACAGGCATATTCCCAACTTACCAGTTACCCTTGTGTCATGCCCCCTTATACAGTATTCTTAATGAAAAATTGAACAACGATGGCATGCCATGTGTCCTTTTTGTTGTCCATGTGATCATATATAAATGTACATCCTTGACAAATGAACAAAGGTCATTAAAAGAAACTAATGTTGTAGCAAAAAACTCTAGGATAGCCTGCTAAATAGCCTTCAAATTTCTTTTTTAGACAAAAGACTATGGTGTAAGTTGAGGAATAACTGTGGTGTAAGTTGAAAAATATGAAGTAAAGTGGCATGAAAAAAATTCTCGAAAGAGATGCAACATATAAAATCTCGGTTGTTCACTCCCAAACAGAGCAAAAACTCTTTTCCCTATGAACACTGGCTCCTAATGTTGTTTCTTATGAATTAGCGGGATTTTTGTATTTTGATGGTTTTGTGCATTAAAGATATGTAAGAAGGAGTAGTAACCAATGTCTGCACTTGTGGAGGGGTGACAACCAATTTCACTATAACGGTTGGGTTACATAAAGGATCTGCTTTAAGCCCTTTCCTATTTGCTATAGTGATGGATGAGCTTACGAGATCAATTCAAGAAAATGTGTCGTAGTATATGTTGTTTGTTGATGATATTGTTTTGATTGATGAGTCTAGAGTTGGGGTTAATGCTAAGTTAGAATTATGGAGACAGACATTGGAAGCAAGAGGTTTTAAGTTGAGTAAGAGTAAGACAGAATATATGGAATGTCGGTTTAGTAAGCAACGAAGTAGTGATGGGAGTGTAGTGAAGCTTGGTGAGCAAGAAATACCGGTGGATGATTGTTTCAAATATTTGGGATCTATTATTCAAAAGTATAGAGAAATTGATGGAGATGTAAATCATAGGATAAAGATTGGGTGGATGAAATGGAAAAGTGCAGTTGGAGTGTTGTACGATCGTAAAATGCCATTGCGGTTGAAGGAAAAGTTTTATAGGATGACTATTAGGCCCGCTTTACTATATGGTATGGAATGTTGGGCTGCCAAGAGACATCATATTCAAAAAATGAGTGTAGCTGAGATGCGTATGCTTAGATGGATGTGTGGAAATACAATAAAAGATAAGATTCAGAACGAGGAGATACGTAAGAAGGTAGGCGTTGCACCCATTGAAAATAAGATGAGAGAGAATCATTTACGGTGGTTTGGACATATTCGGTGAAGGCCTAATGATGCTTCAGTTAGAAGGATAGAGAAATAGGAAAATATATTAGTTAAAAGAGGTCGGGGTAGGCCTAGGAAGACATGGATGGAGATGATCGGAAAGGATATGAATGCTTTGAACCTCACCAAGGACATGGCATTGGATAGAAATGATTGGAGGAGAAGGATTCATGTGGAAGACCCAAAATGATTTTCTTTTTTGGTTCATATCGCCGACCCCAATTGTTTTGGGATGAAGGCGTAGTTGTTGTTGTTGTTGATGGTTCTGTGCATTGTCAAGCAATCAAGAACTTATGTAAAGCTCTATTGACATTTGTCTTATTGGTAGAAATTTATGGAAACATTACGAATCCTCTCTTGAGTGACTTCTAGCGACTAGCTACTACAAGGCCAATTACCAGTTTCCAACATATACTTAGTTCTTTAATTTTATGCTTCTGATAATACATGATGAATATTATAGTTGATTATGCTATGATAGTGATACCTAGTACCAGTTATGAAGTTAACACACACACACAGGGAAGATCCAAGAGCACACATACCACAAATCCAATGAGCACATCAGTCCACCAAATCAGGCACTACGGGCACAAACACAAGGACCACTAAGGACACACTCACAAGAGACCCTAAGGGTTTGTCTGATTGCTTGTCCAAGATTGGACAGACCCTTAGAACATAACAGACAAAACATATCTTTTGTCTGTAACAACCATACTTCATCCCATGTTTGTTTCAACTCAAATAAAAAATCAAATTTCAAACATCCCAAAACTCGCCCGAGTCAAGCCGAGTCAGCAGCCAAGTCTTCGCAAACCGAGTTTGCCTTGCCAGGTTGACTCGCTGGAGGGCCGAGCCGAGCCAGCCGAATCACCGAGTTGACTCGGCGAGTTTTAAAACCTTGGTCTTCACTAATTCTACCAGTGATTTGATGTATCAAAGAAAGTTATGTTATGGGTCTTTTTCTTGGTCTATGTTCAGGTTATGCAAGCATTAACCTTGTTTTATTGAATTGAAATGCACAATATCACAAACTGCACCTGCTCAAGGACCTTTCCCTTCTACAGATCTTCATGCTTCCCTTCCTTTGTCACCCTCTCCTTTGAGTACTCTATCTGTTCATCTTCACATTGTGCCATGCTGGCAACTTTCTGAAAATAAATAAAAGTACCTTTAGAATCTAGTGAACGGAGAAAAAGGAAAACTGAAAAATAAAATATTCCATACTTCATATCTGCAGCCCAATGCTCACCAAGGAGACTTCAGAGCTACTCTAGCTGCATCTTTAGATTCTAGACTACGCCCAACCCTTAAAGCAATACCAACCATAATAAGCTCCAAGGCCAAAACTTGGATAGTGGATACAGCATAGACTAAATGCCACCATGTAACAAAATTATACTTCTACAGACTTCAGTAAAACCTCTGCATAGAACACAAAAGGCTGTGCAAATCCCGGAAAGTGCACCTTCTTTGAATAGAATTCCCCAGTCACCAGTGCAGAAACCTTTAAAAATTAACAAGTAGAACACAACAATAAAATCAAGAAGTAGCAATCTGTCTATGCGAATTTCCAGAAACAAAGGATCATACTTGGTCGCCTTTCTCCAAATGGCCAACTGCTTTACGCTCCAAAACATCAGGAAACAGACCAACCTGGGGTTTTACAAGAAAGACGTTAACGATTGAGCTCATAAGTCCATCTTATAACAACAAATGCAATCTAAGTCTTATGCAGACCTTCCTTAACAAATAATTATCATGATTTTCAATTCGTGGCTCAGCAAAATCACCCCTCTTATAGAGTTTTATAGCAGTCTCAGCTGAAGCTTCAAAAAGTTAAGAATTGCTTTCATGGTCCTTTCTAGCATCTTCTTCTACAAGGATCCGTTGGATATACTGGTCTACCTGAAATATGTGAAGGCACGTTAAACCAAGAGATTCAGCATATCTTCCAATAAATCTGATAAACAAGGAGGGAGTGAGCTCTTATGACACCCAAAACATGTCAATGAGAAAGGCCAATGACGGTATTTAATTAAAGTAAGGCAACTTACAGTTTTAGCTAAAAGCCACACCCCATACTTGTGAACTTCCACTACTGGCATCTCCATTCTGTAAGCAGCATATGCCAATTGCAGAAAAAAGATGGACTATCACTCACATCGAAACAAAGCCTAAGTTACAAGCATTCACAACTGATCATGCTATGTAGGATTTACCCTGCGGCTGCCGTAGGCCATCTCAGCAATGCAGTCAAAGCACCTGTCACCGATAAAAGGAAGACAATGATTGCAGACTTCAACGGAGAAAAAAAAATGATCTGAAATGTTTTTATAGCCAATTTCCAAAACCTGAAGACTTTTTAGAAAGCGGTATTGCAAGTGGAATCAATCCTCTCCGATCACTTGGAGCAACGATTGTCTCGCCTGCAAACCAGAGAAACATATGGCAGAAAAAGGAAAAAGAAAAAGAAAATAAAAGAAATCAGCTTTCTAAGTTTAATATGACGGTATAAATAAACTCCCTATATGGTAGTCTTGGGGTGTGTTTGATTAGCTTGGATATCAGAACCAAGGATTGAATTGAGATCCAAGGATCTCAGAGATCCAAGGATCTCAGAGATCCTTTGTTCCATCTGATATCTCTAGATTTTAGGCATGCTGAGGATTCCAAATCCCTGGATTAGGAAGACTTGAGAGCCCGTGTATGCTTTATCTCAAATGATATGTGTGTCCCACGCTCAAACCCATCAGTGGATATGAGATCCAAAGTGCTCAAATGCACTATTAGGGCATGCTTGATACACGGAATGCACCTGGGCAGGGACCGATTGGTCCCTGCCTGGGCTGTGTCCCATGTTTGATTACGCAAGTGCAACGCAAGATGCCCAGGACGCAGCAGTCCTGTGCAGTGGCTTTTGACAGGATGCGCACAGTTCAGGACAAACGCCATCCTCCGGATTTTGTCCTGAGTCAAACACGACCTTAATGTTAAAAGAAACATTTTGTGCAGACAAACAACAATGAATCACCTGTTCACAAAGAAGTCAATACCACAAGAAGTGATAGGGGGATAAAGGATGCAACACTGACACCACAAAAATGAAAAAAACAAGACATAAACCAGAGTCAAAACAACTAAATCATAATGAGCATGCTATTTATAACTCTCTAGAGTCATGAAATCTTCACAATCTTTTCTTCTTATAATTCAAGAGGAGACCCACCAAGGAAAGGTCTAAGGTCATGCAGTTACTGTCATCTAAGAATATGCGTCTTTCAAAAAGTTATCCAAGAATATGTCATTTTAACGTTTTTTATATTTTGACACATCTTCTAGTACATGGCCCTTTAAACTTAGGGCACGTTTGGAAGTGAGAAACATACTCGTAGGAAGAATTTTTTTTTGCCTACGAGAGGTTTTGATATGATCATTTTTCTAAAAGGAAAAATTTTCACTTGTTTGTGTGCATGAAGAGGAGGGGAGAGAGGGGTGTGGCTGAGAAAAGAAGAGGGTGAGGAGGAAGGACAAGGGACTTGATGTGCCTGACGGTGTATCTGCAGCGATCGGATGGCGGGTGGTGGGCGTTTTTCGACGGTTTCCTAGTGTATCCTCTCGGCCGAGCTCCTAGTATGGCCAGAAATCGTCCTCGAAGATGACCTTTGTCAGGGTTAGGGAAGATGGATTATCAAAGTGAGGGTGGTGATCAGACGGCGAAAAGCGGGCTTTTCCAGCAAAATTCCGGCCGTGCCTTCGATTGGGCAAAATTTCGAAGAATGGCAAGGATAGGGTTTTTGATTGGGCAATAGGTGCAGATGGTGATCTCTAGCAGGCCTAATTGGACTCGACAGGCTGCAGTGGCTGTCGGTGAACTTAAGGAGGCAGTCGTGATGGTGGGTGGTGGTGGTGAGATGGATGTTGGTGGTGATGGTGAGATGGTGGGTGGTGGTAAGATGTGGTGAGATGGGTGGTGGGAGTGAGCGGAGGAATGTTCTATCAAAAAGTGTACTTTTTAGAAAAACTGTTAGTGAAAAAGTCTTGTTTGGAAGGTAGGAAAAAACGGTAATGATTTTCCATCTAGTATCATTTTTTCTACATCTTTCTCACTTTCAAACGTGTCCTTAGTCTGAGATTGTTTTCACTCAGGCTCCAAGATTGAACTTTCATGGCAGTATTCAAGCTTTATTTCTTTTTATGGTTTACAACTCCTTTAAGCACAGTACTTTGCATCTAAGTAGCAGTTTCCTCTCATTATAACTTACGATGACATAGGAAGACTAAGGGCTGACGAGGAGGCGATAAAAAAGAACTTGATGCTCTAAAAAGAATAACTGCCTATTGCCTTAGCCAATGCCAATAGAAGAGAGCGGTAGCCACAATGATGTAAAAAATAAAGATTTGCATGATATACTAAGCAGTATAGAACCAAGAAAATGACTGATGATTGGACTTGATCGTAAAGCCTTGAACAACAGAACTCAAGTGATAACTATTTCAGAACCTTAACAGATATATTGAAGACAAAACTACAGTAAATAAACCCCTTCATCCCTACCCAAGTTTCAAAATGAAAGCCTACTGCCCCACGAAATACAAAACCATCCAAAAAAATTACCGAACGAGGCGACGAAAATGCATACCTCTTGCTTGAAGTATGTTTAACAAACAGTGGAGGTGTTCAGGCGGACGAAACGCAGCAACTTCTTTGATGAAAGATACATGGTCTACAATGCCACCCACAAAACGAAACAAAAAAAAAAAAGTATAAACAACTTTCCTCTATGAAAAACAGCATATATTTCCTTCAAATACAAATCAATTCGAAGAATACCCACATCAAAAAATTTCGGATTTAGGTGGACCACAACCAATTTGAACATGGGCGACTGAGAAAAAGTGAAGATTTGGAAATGGAAATTTCCATCCTTACCGAATGATGATGAGGGCAACCACGCTAGAATAGTCCGGAGACGTAGGAGAGAGGGAATGGCGACGAGGGAGGAGCCGTACGCTAACCCCATTGCTTAGTTCTCTCTTTTCTGTCACTTGCCCCAGCGTTGTGAGAGGCGTACGCCTCAGTACCTGAAGCGTACGCCTCAGAGGTGAGGCACACACTCAAGGTACTGAGGCGTTGCTGTGATGTGCTTAAAGTAAATATAAAAAGTTTCTAACCCAAATCTGGGATTTCTGGGTTAGAAGCAGCCATGTTCACCATAATAATGATGAAATGTTTCACTAGTGCGAGGCGTTGAGTGTGATGCCACATATTTTTACGATATTTTAGATAATACCACGGATACTTGAGAGTCTCATGTTATGAGAGGCGTACGCCTCAGAGGCGAAGCGCAGGCTCAATGCCTCGCTTCGCCTCATTGCATTTAACAACCTTGACTTGCCCTCCCGCCTCTCGCTATTCTTGATGAAAGCCTCGCTCTCACAATCACCCCTCCTTTTTGAGGTCTCTTTCACGCAGCGGTGCTGCATGCTGATGCACCGCTACTGCCCATCCATCTCAACATTACTCGAGATGGGCACCAGCAACCATGGGAGTGGAAATAGGGACAGACCTCGATCCAAAATCTCAATGGCATGATTAATTAAATGTCCTCTTTCAAAATTTCGAACTTGGATTACGACAGGGATGGCAATGGACCGGGGGACAGGGTCACCACCCCCGCCCCGTCCTAAGATTAGAACCTCCATCCCAGCACCCCGCCTCCGTCCCAGCACGGGGATGGATTTTAACCTCCACCCCCGCCTTCATCCCTGTTTCATGTCCTCCATCCCGGGTTCAAACGGGGATGAGGTGGGGTGGGGCCCTGTTTCCCGTAGTCTATTGCCATCCTTTAGAAGGACTGCGGATGGGGTGGGGATCATGGCTGAGATGGGACGGGGCGGGAAAAAGTGTAAGTCCATCCCCGCCTCCATCCCTGAATGGGGATGAATGGATTTTAACCTTTCGTCTCTGCCTTCATCCCCGTTTCATCCCCAGTCCAAATGGGGTGAGGCGGGCCCCGCTTTCCCCGATCCACTGCCATCCCTAATTACGAGAAATTGATGCATTTTGCCCTGATCAAGGAATATCTACTGGTGATGATTATGCCATCAACTTACAAAAGCAAAAAAATGCTCATGCACTAAAACTTGAGATAAAAAAGTGACGAGTTTGCAACGCTACAATAAAAAACACATCACCAAAAATATGTTAAATCTATCGAACCAAGTACGGGATAACTGATTTAGGCCATATAAAGTTTGAGCTTGCAGACGTAAGTGGGTTTATTTGGATTCTTGAATCTGGGCAATTGATCCATAAAAATGGGCTCAATTAAAAAACTCAAACAAAAAAATTATTTTTTTATAACAAGCTGCTTGATATTCTACTCAAAAGCAAGAGCTTTGAATAACACGATACATATAGTTGTCGTCTCGATAACCATTGAGAAAATTTCAACAAAATTGACCCCTAGGACTTGAGGTGAGCTTCGAGCCTATCAAGACTCCAATCTGCTTTTAATTTTGTCTTAAAAACCCACTCACACCCTATTATGTTCACGCCAGGCCCACTCAAGATTAACTCATTGGTTTTGGTATAGAGCTTGCATTTCTTCTTTAATAGCTTGAAATGAATCCTGGTGACTTGAGGCATTTTTAATATTTTTTGGTTCACTTGGGATGTCCAAGCAAACCAAGAAATACTTGGGGTTAAGTTTAACTATCTTTACTTTGGATGGAGTGACTATTACCATTGTTCATGTGGTCATGACTCAACTGGTTATGTGAAGTGTTGTCACTAGTAGTGTTATGCTGACTTTCATTGGCCTGATCATGAGGTGACTCTATGTTGCCACCAGCAATGTTTAGGGGTGGCAATCGGGTCGGGTTGGCGGGTCGGCGGGTCAGCATACCTCAACCCGAACCCGACCCGTTTATTAAACGGGTCAGCTGTGGCAAACACAAACCCGACCCGTTTAATAAACGGGTAACCCGACACGACCCGCCAACCCATTTAATAAATGGGTTGGGTCGGGTAAACGGGTTTTCAGGTTGGCGGTTGACGGATAGGGTTGGTAGGTAGGCAGGTTGGCGGGTCGGGTTGATGGGTCGGGTTGGCGGGTTGACGGGTCGGGCAGACGGGTTGGCAGGTTGGCGGGTCGGGCGGGTTGACCCACCCGCCTAACCCGTTTATTAAACGGGTCAGCCGGGTTGGCGGGTTGGCATACCCCCAATCCGAACCCGACCTGTTTAATAAACGGGTTATGCAGGTCGACCCGTTTATTAAACGGGTTGGCTTAAGCCCAACCCAAACCCGCCTAAGAGGCGGGTTGGGGGGTCGTGTCAGAAATTGCCACCCCTAGCAATGTTATGTTGTCTTTCATTGGTCTGGCCATGAGGTGCCTCTACGCTGCCAAGTTAAGCTTGAGTAAAATGTTGGATCAAATCTCTATTGCTGCCATCATATCACTCGTCAACATGTGTGAGATTCAGATGGTTAAGAGTGGGTTCCAATGGCTGTGGTAAATTGGATGAGCTCTCCTTAACGTCATATTCCCTTTGACCTGAAATTCATTTAAAAAAAAATATGGCAAGCTTATTAGTATTTTAACGGCCCTGAAATAGAAATATTCCTTCATTAAAAATAACATGTTTGCATATATAATAGATAGACATGACCAGATTCTATTCTGATAACCCTTATGATTTTCTATATACCCCAAGAATACATAAGGTAAGGATCTGGAATCAAATTTGTTTTTAGTGAAATCACACAAGGAAGACATTGTGATCCAAAAACATGTAAGAGTAATCAAGCCTCTTTTCAGAAAGCTTTTCAAAAGGGGATTTCATGCCCAACACGGTACTTGGCAACTTGTTCAACAACCAGACAGCGGTATTGAAAGCCTCAACCAGATACGTTTTTGGTACACTCAGCATTGAATATCATAAATAATTCGAGTTCTGTGATGCCACGATGTTTTCTTTTTGCCCTATTATTTGCACAAGTGTTCTTGAGCAAGACATGCTATCATGGATACCATTATTTCTCAAATATTTTTGAAACTCCTCCTCAATAAACTCACCTCCACAATCAAATAAAATATATATATATATATATATATATATATATATTGAAACCAATTAGTAGCTATTTTATGAAAACTATAAAAGCAATTGGCAAAACCAGATTTTTGCTTTA
Source organism: Nuphar pumila (assembly GCF_984573655.1). Lineage (NCBI taxonomy): Eukaryota > Viridiplantae > Streptophyta > Magnoliopsida > Nymphaeales > Nymphaeaceae > Nuphar > Nuphar pumila. Next base: position 11,786,494 of record NC_143251.1, on the reverse strand, counting down.
ATGGATAAAACCATATAAATTGTGTGCAATATCAATGAGGATGGCATAATATTTAAAACCTTGGACTAAATTTTTTGGTGCAGGCCCTAATATGTCACAATGGACTTTTTGAAAAAATCCATCACTAATAGATTCAAACATAGAAAATGGTAACTTGCAAGCTTTATCCATGGCACAACTTGAGCAAATTTCTTGAACTTTATTAGGAACACTAGGGATGAAATTTTTATTCTACAAAAATTCAACATCAAAACTTGAATACCTCAAACGTTGAAGCCAACTGTTATCACTAGTGATCCTCTGGCGAATAAAACAGAAGACTTCTTTATTTTTTGGTTTCAACACATAAATCTCCACTCCTATGCCCTACGTTATCACCATCTTGGTCTCATTGTCTTTTATCACAAAATGATCAACACAAAAGTCGCAGTTGGTTCCTAGTCGATTGATTAACTGATATATGATTCTTTTTAATTTTTGAAATGACCAAAATTGTCATGAGCTTATTTCCTTCAATAGGCTAGTGCAGTGTGACGGTCCTCCTTGAGCCTCTATCGATTTCAAAACGTTCTTGGGAAAATATCTTCATGTACTTAATTGTTAGTCTGCCGAAAGTAGATGGCATCAGCTTCATCCTTGCGGTGTTTGATCGTTTCTCAAAGTAGCCACCTTCATTCATGCTTTTAAGGAGTGCCATGCAGAGTTGTTTGTAAAGCATGTGATGAAGCATTGGGGCATACCGAAGAGCATTGTGAGTGATCGCGATGCTCACTTCATTGGCAAGTTCTGACATGAAGTACTTCAGCTACTTGACTCTGATTGCTTCTATCTGCAGACCGATGAGCAAACACAATGCATCAATGGGATACTTGAGCAGTACCTTAGGCACTTTATTAGTGCCAATTAAAAAAATTGGGTAAAGCTCCTTGACGTGGTACAATTCTGTTACAATCTACAGAAGAATGAGTCTTCAGGCTACAACCCGTTTGAAATAGCCACAGGACAACAGTCACTGACCCCACACACTCTTGCCGCGCAAGAAAAGGGAAGGCCATCATTCACCTATGAGTTTGTTTGAGACTGACACGAGCAGAATGAGTTGGTGAAGGCATTCCTACATAAGACGACAAAGAGAATGAAGAAGTGGGCGGACAAGCATTGTCGGCCTACTGGGTTCCAAGTTGGGGATCAAGTGTTGGTGAAGCTTTATCCTGGTCGCACAAGCATCTTCCGCAGACAACACCATAGAGTGATCAGAAAGTATGAAAGATCATTCACCATCACAAAGAAGGTGGGCAAACTGGCGTATAAGCTAGAGTTGCCTTCGATTTTCAAGGTGCGCTCGATGTTTCACGTGTCCAACCTTAAACAGTTTCATACAAATGATGGAGATCCGAAACGTAGTGTGTCATAATGCGCTCCTGTCATGCAGAGGGCCTCGACAATACAACGGGCCAAGAATCAGCTCAGTCAAATCCTTCGCCACAAGGTCAACTACTTGGGTGAAGCAAAAAAATACCTAGTGTAGTGGAAAGAAACAACAAAACCTACGTAAGAGCTATGAACAACCACTACCTGACTGAAGTCAAGGCTTACCATGAAATAGATGACACCGAGGATGGTGCATGATTTGAAGGGGGGATCATGTTCGTCTAGAGTCTGTTTTGCTTTTATTGAGTTTGATATAACTTGCTCAGTACAGGTTAATCAATACCCTGAAGGGGCAACCCGTATACTTGAGTTGTAAGAAGCCTACGGGCTAAATTGTGAATAAATTAAATGCATTGAGTTTTCTTTTGTTCACCTTCGTTGTGATTGCTTCTTGTGATTACAATTCTTTTCCTCTTATTCTCTCTTGCTCTCTTGCACTCTAATTACAAGCTTTTGCAACTGTCAAGAGAGCGATAAGTAAGCTTGCGGTGGTAAGGAAGGATCGTTGCACTGCGCTGGCTTATTGAAAGAAATAGGCTTGTGACAAGAACATTATCAAGATTTAACTTTTCTTTTTCAAGCTTAATATAAGCATAACCAATATGGTTATGTCAAGCCTATTCACTACAAGAAATTTGTAGATTAGCAACGGTCGTAATCCGTCGCTGAACAGTTTAGCAATGGATAACTTTCATCGTAATTTTCTAGTCGCTAATTAGTGATGGAACATATATGTTGCTACTTTTGTCACTAATGTACGATAGATTAGCAAATGCCATGATTTGTCGCGAGGCCGTCACTAATCCATAGAGATTTGGTTTTGTGATAGATATACATCATCGCTACTTCCATCGCTATTGTAGTGACAGAATTGCAACAGATTACAATCCATCGCAAAACATTGGCCGATTCGGTTTTGGGATGGATAAATATCTGTCGCTAAATTAGAGGTCGATACTAATTAGCAACGGATATTATCTGTCATTAATCCATCATAATAAATAAATAAATAAAAAATAAAAAAAAATTTGTTTGAAATATAAATATTGAGAAAAAAATTCTCGTTATACAATTTATATACCCTATGTATAAAAAACAAAATACACATAAAAAATACATGTATAAAGCAGGTGAAACAAATTTAACACAAGATACAAGGTGAAAAAATTTATTGATACACTATAATTGGCATCAAGTTCTAATTATTTACAAGTGAACATATACAAAGAGTTTCGTTTGAAACAACAAGATGGTGCAACAAATTCAACACATGAATCTAATCAATGCCAAGATTTTGAGCATCATCCTCTTCATTGTCTCGATTCGCCCCTTTATCCATGCCTCTATCAGTTTCTTTACGCTGATTATCTCCAGCATCTTACAAGAGAACCGAAAGGTTAGTATTGATAAACAAAATATAATGAAATAAATTATATGTAATGCACCTAATCTAAGGTAATCAAAGTAACATGAATGAATTACACATAGACTAGCTAACAATAAAGTGAAGGACATTAATAGAATTCAGATATGTGTTCTAAGGCTGACAAAAAACTTTCATAGTGATTCAATCATGCATATATGTGTTCTAAGGCAGTCAAAAAACTTTCATAGTGATGAAATCATGCTTATATGTGTTTTAATATTATCAAAAAACTCTCATAGTGATTCAATCATGCATATATATGTTATAAGGCAGTAAAAAAATTTTATAGTGATGAAATCATAAATATATGTGTTCTAAGGTTGTCAAAAAACTTTTATAGTGATGAATTCATGTATATATGTGTTCTAAGGTTGTCAAAAAACTTTCATAGTGATTCAATCATGCATATATGTATTATAAGGCAGTCAAAAAACTTTCATAGTGATGAAATCATGCTTATATGTGTTCTAAGGTTATCAAAAAACTTTCGTAGTGATTCAATCATGCATATATGTGTTATAAGGCAGCCAAAAAACTTTCATAGTGATGAAATCATGCTTATATGTGTTATAAGGCAGTCAAAAAGCTTTCATAATGATGAAATCATGCTCATATATGATGAAATCATGCATATACTAGCTTGAAATCTAACGGCATGAAACAAATAACATGAAACTTTCATACCTGACAGGAACCTGTAGACAAAGTTTCCCTGACCCAAAAAAAGTTACACAACTTATTACGGACAATGTCAAAAATGACTTCATGTAAATAGTCATGCAATGTGTCCTTAACAAGCTGACAAACACCATCCCAAGAATTAGCAGGGTCAATCGGACGTTGGGAGTTGATACTGGCAGGAGAACTCTGAGAGCTCTGGCTGAAGGAGGCAACTACTGGTGTGGTGTTTATATTACTCCCAAACCTGAACACACAACTCTTTTTTGGTTCACCGGTTGCAGTCACCCTTGCTGCATGATCAAAAGGTGGATGCTGAGTGGAGTCATCGCCATATCGTTATACCATCTGCTACTCGTATGACTCCTACAAAGTAATGATTATAGTATGGATTAATAATTAAGAATTACAATATTTATGGTAACTTGTTTATTACAATGTTTATTAATACAATAAATACAAATTGTTGTCGTTGTCGCCTTCTCTGATACGAACTTTTCCATGCTCTTACGTTTATGTGTTTCAACAAACACATCCATGTAAGGTACAATGCCTTCTTTTTTTGCTTCCTGCGAGGTTAAATGATAAAAAAATCATTTAAAAAGTATGTAATAATACTTATAATTTTGACAATATATATATATATATATATATATATATATATTGATGAGTTACCATTTTCTTATGGTGGCTCCCAAAAGTCCTAGATTCACCTGTGTGTAGATGGGCATTGAGCATCTTCGCTCGATTTTGTGCAACATTTGCTGAGCGGTTTCAAAATTCATGGCTTGCCCACTTGTCGCACATTGCATCCCAATAATCTGACCTGATAGTAGGAGGGTCATGACCCTTCCATTGCAGTGGATCATCTATCCTACCAGATGCTTTTATTGTTGCAGTCTTCATATTGTGTAACATGTCTGCAAATCGACTGACAGCCACCTTCTGCCACACCCGCCTCGTGTCCTGCTCCTCATTCATAGTCGCGAAGCGATTCGAAGCCTACAAATAAATTTAGAAAGTTAGTACACATGACTATAACAAAAAAATAAATATGAAATACATTAACTATGACAAATGATTGTATGCCATGAATGAGAACCACAATCTGTCCAACACCTCCTTCGGGTACTCTTTCCATTGAGCGATCGATCCTAAAAGATGTTGAACTAGTGACTGCCTAATTTTTTGTATTACTTTTTGTGGCTTGAACCTCGTGTTGCACATGAATTATACATATTAACAATCGACTATCGATATACACTATTTATAAGATAAATATTGGATAAGTAAAAATAAAATACTTATGGTCGACTATCGATATACACTATTTGAATGAGTCATCGTGTGTTAGACTGAGAAGCCCATGCATCCAACATTGTCTCAAGACGTGTATGAATAACTGGTGTAGGTGTGTCATGTGCAGGCAAAATATCATCTATAGAAAAAATGAGTTAGAAATTTATACAATACACATTTAAACTAATCAAGTATACAATTAGTTAAATGATATACCTATCAAAACAGCCCGTGAAAATGAAGACTGAGATTGGCTACTACTGAGTGCTCGACCACTATGACCTCCACGAACCATATTCTAACAAATAAAAATTTTATTTGGATCAGTTACACAACTTTATATCTTCATGGATACATAATCAAATAAAAAATAACTTCATGCAAGCATGCATACAGTCACACTAAACATTGCAATACATTCAAATCATTCATATCAAAATAATGTCAAACATGTATCTGTAACAAACACACTCCAATATCCTGCTAACTACAACCATGAATAGCATGGTCTCTGAAATACTAACATAAGAGTATACGAGAAAGTGATGTGATATGTATTATAAGATGTATTTCACTAGCTCGAGTATGCTTCCTCATCACTTGTTTGACTTTTATATTCTTCTTCTTCTTCCTCCTCCTCTTCGTCTTCTTCATTGGGTGCCCATCCACTTGGTATATCATTTGAATCACATTCTTTCATATGTGTGCCATCGAACAATGAAGATATGACATGAAAATCATGTGTGACATCGTGACCATAAGAGAAGTCATATATATCATCTGATTAATAGTAATCACCCTCTTCAGCAATCTTGTCTTCCTGTAATTGATCATACTCGAGGTATAGTTTAGACTTCACCTTACAAACTATTCACCATTCATTTTTATCTGACTTTCTTGTATTCAGATATAAAGTATAGTAAACTTGTTGAGCTTGCGAGGCTAATATGAATGGTTCATATGTTCCAAACCTTGATTTATGATTCACCTCCACAATGTCTAAGGCTTTGTCAACTCTTGTTGTTGTGGGATCAAACCAATGACACTTGAATAAAGTTACTCTGTTATTTATGTCTAAGTAAGTCAACTCCATTATTTCTTCTATAACACCGTAGTAGTCATGTTCATTTTCACCATAGCTTCTACCCTTGACACACACACCACTATTCATCATTGACTTGTTTACACCATAGTCTTTTGTATAGAATCGATAACCATTTACGATATATCCGTTGTAACCTTGCACAACTTTGGTGAGACTATTTTGTAAATCACATATTCCTTGGTCATTAACATCACCATGGCGGACCTACAAGCATAAACAATGGCTGTGATCATGATCAATTAAGTAACTTATTGTTGTTTACACGGAAAGAATGTTTGTCGTTATCCTTACCAACTCTTTCAACCATGCCACAAACTTATTTTCATCGTGTTTATGTACTTCTGAATCAATGAGATGTGGAAGTTCTCTTTGCAGCTCTAGATCAAATTGTATGTACTTAACAAATAATTATATTATCGAACCATGTACGTACGTAAAGAACTTAGTGTAACATATTAAGTATACTTACTCGATGTAGGGGTCAATCGCTGAGCAATTAAAAATAAAATAGATTTGTGTTGTGTCTTGCTCTTGATCTTTCAAGAGTCTTGACCGACAACTGCCAAAGGCATGCCCAAGTGGTTTAAATATTGATAGTTAGCCACAATAACTTATTCTTTATTATCATTACGAGGTGGGCAAGTGTAACATGTTGAAATGTGAGATTCAAAGTACATAGATGAGAAATTTGAAATATATTCTAAAGTGTATGCCTCACAAATAGAACCCTCCACTCTTGCTTTATTCTGAACCTTTTTTTTGAGGTCAAACATGCATCTGTCAATAATATACATATCGTAATACAATAAATTCTCAATAGCATTAGAGAGAAAAATATAAATATATATATACCTTTCAAATGGGTACATCCACCGATATTGTACAGGACCACCAACCCTAAGTTCATATGGAAAATGCATGATCACATATTCCATAACATCAAAAAATGCTGGCGAAAATATCTTCTATAACTGATAAATAGTAGTGACGACAGAATCCTCAAGATTCTTTACCTCAGTTACTACAACTTCCGATGCGAATAATTTTCTAAAAAATCTACTCAACTCAGATAATACCCCTCATATAGGTTTGTCGAATAAATCATGGAATGTTAGGGGCATCAACCGTTGCATAATAATATGACAATGATGGCTCTTCAACCCATATAATTGTCCCTCGTCTATCTTCACAACCCGAGCAATGTTAGAGACGTATCCATCTGGAAATCTCAACTGTCTCAACTATTGACATACCTACTTTACTTGATCTGGTTCAAGCACGTACATTGACTTTGGTTTTAGTACTTTTCCATTGTACTCTTTGAGTTCCAATTCTGTTCTTTTACATATTACTTTTAAATCCATACGGGTCTTCGGATTATCCTTTATTTTCTCTTTGACATTTATTATCATATTGAATACATTATCAAACACATTTTCTCCACATGCATCACATCTAAATTATGTCGTATCAATAAGGTCGGTCATTATGGTAGTTCCCAAAATATAGATTTCTTTGTCCAATTGTGATCTTTCAAAAATCCAAAGAAGGGCGTCAGACTACGGGCATATGTCAGTCTATATGAAAAGTATTTCAATCGTCTTAAAATCTTTATGACAGACAATCGTATAGGTAGACCTTCCATTTCAGTTGTGCCTACTCGAAACATGTTCCTTTGTCATCGAAATGGATAGTGGGTGGGTAGAAATCAATGGTGACAATCAAACTAGCACAACTTCCTTTCATTCGTCAATCTAAAAGATTTTGTATCCTCTATGCAGTACAAACATGCCAACCTCCCATGTGTGATCCAACTAGATAACATACCATATGTAGAGAAGTCACTGATTGTCCATAGAATAACAACCTTTATATTGAAGTTTTATTTTTTGTGGGCATCATACGTGAGAACACCATCATCCCACAGTATTTTCAGTTCATCAATCAATGACCTTAAATATACATCAAAATTTTGGCTTAGAGACGTCGAACCACAGATCAATAGAGACAAGAAAAGATTTTGATGCTTCATACATAAGCTTAGAGGAAGGTTGTATGTGGTGATAAATATTGACCAACACGAGTATGAGGTTGATATACCCTTGTGATCATCGCAAAATTTTTCCTCTCGTTCCTCTTTTCCTTTCTCTTCGCCTTTCTAACCTCTGTTCCCCTTTTTTGAAGGAGAATAAAAGATAGAAAAGAAGAGAGAATGAGAAAATGAAGAAGAGAGAGGAACTCTTTTGCAAGGTCTCACGTGACCTTAATTTTGAAAATGTTTAGAAAATTACTCGCCTCTGTTTTGAAATATTTGCGGGAAAATTGGGAGATAGGATTCGCTCATCGGTACAAGGTTCGACCGTTCCTGGCGCCTTTACCAGGGATAATCAAACCAAGGATTGAATTTATGCCTCTTTGCTTTGCTAAAAGATTATCTAAGAATTTATCGTAAGTCTAAATGCACAAAGAATCATGCTTGTGCAATGCAAGGATGTATGCTCTTTTTGAAAAAATGATTTGAAAATCTCCAAGTGTTTCTGAGATGAATTTGATAATAGAGTGAAGAAATGACTTCTAAATGGTTGAATCTTAACTTAGAACTTGAGATAGATCAGGAGAGATATTTTGAAGTTCTAAGTCTTTTTTTTTTAAAGTAATCAGAGTTTTGGAAAAATAAGTCTGGATTTTGAAAGGAATAGTTTTGAAGTTGAGATAAAAGGAGAAGAAGGGAAGTTTCAAAGTCATAAATGGATTTTTGAATTGAAATTTTGAACCTAGATGAATGTTTGAAATGGAATTGAATTCTAGCTTTTGAAGTTTTGAAATCAGAATGAGATTTGAGAAATCCAAATAGAATTGAGAAACGGAATTGGTTTTTGGAATTTCAAGATAAACTTGGATTTTAAAAAATGGAATTTGGATCTGAAGTCTGAGATCCAAGATGAAGTTGAATTCTAGAATCCTAAATAGAATTGGATCTGAAGTCTGAGGTCCAAAATAAAGTTGAATCCTGGATCTAGAATCCTGAATGGGAATTGGATCTGAAATCTGAGATCCGAGATGGAATTGAATTCTGGACCCTAAATGGAATTTGGATCTGGAGTCTGAGATCCAAGATTGAATTAGATTCTGGATCTTAAAATGGATTTTGGATCTGAAGTTTGAGATCCAAGATGGAATTGGATCCTGGATCCTAAATGGAATTTAGATCTGGAGTCTGAGATCCAAGATGGAATTGGATTCTGGATCCTAAAATGGATTTTGGATCTGAAGTTTGAGATCCAAGATGGAATTGGGTCCTGGATCCTAAATGGAATTTGGATCTGGAGTCTGAGATCCAAGATGGAATTGGATTCTAACTTCGGATTTTGGATTTTGAAAGTCCAGATGGGACTTTTGAAGATGGGTCTGGGTTTGGAAAACTCATATTTAAAATTTAAGAAGAGTCAAATTCTGAGATTCAAAATCAATCTCAAATTTTGATTTTGAATTTGAAGATAAGAAAATAAACTTGATTTTGAATAAGAAGATGAATTTAGAAGCTTCAAAGTTAATTTGAATTTTGAAGTTTGAAATTTGATTTAGAATTTGAAGTTTTTTTTAATACAATATGAATTTGACATTTCAAAGTCAATTTGAACTTTGAAATTGAATTTTGAATTTGAAATAGAAACTTGCAGAAAGATATTCAGGATCACTTGGGTTTTTGAAAATATGATGTAATTTTATCCTAAATGATGAATGCATTTAAAGAATTTGAAATTGGATTTTGAAAATCATATTTTATTCTTTAAGTGAATTAAAATAAGATTGAAAATATAATACATCACTGACTATGGTCATTGAATGTATTATATAATAATCATGTTCAAATTTAGGTGAAGAATAAAATATATTTTGGTGCTTTTATAGAGTTTAAAATGAAATTAATTCTCAATATATCTTGACTATGGCCATTGATATATGTATTGAATCAATTTTAAACTAAACTCTGATAAAAGAGAAAAAAAATATCTAAAGAAAATATGATGAATTTTGAAAAGGATTCAGTGTGGATCCAGTGTTATTCCATAAAAGATGAAAATCTTAAGCATTGTCCACATTTTGACTATGACCATCAATGTGGGTCATTTGTTTAGGATTAATCACATCCTGTTAGAATGGTGCACGTGCCATTCGTGTTTCCCATTCATGAATTTTTGAGATAAAAGAGAGAAATGACATGGAACAAGCACTTCTAAAAAGATATACATGCTCATACATTCTAATCTAAGCTGAAAATGTGAATTTTTCGTAAATATCTAAGTTGTTATAATCCTTGAAATTGAATTTTGAAGTAATAACATCTTTAATTTAAGAAAGTAATACAAGTTTTCCATGACTTTCCTGCAAATGAATTATCACAATTATAGAGGAAAATACTTCATTGAAAGCAAAAATTGCATGTGATTGTATCGATCCTAAGACAAGATGATATGCTCATGCTGAATGAGAAAGACATATACAATTGGTGAAGTCAAGAGCCAGGGTGGTCCAACATGAAATATGGTAGTTTCTGATGACCCACCATAGAAAAGAAGGGACCCACTGGTTCATTGTGAACCACTGTGAAAGAAAAACTACTATAGTAGTTCTTAATGAACTACTATAGTCAAGAAGGATTATAGGGGTTCTTTGTGAACCATTGCAAAAGATAACTATTGTAGTAGTTTCTGACGAACTGCTATAAAAAGAAAGGAGACCACGGTGGTTCATGGTGAACCACCATGAAATATAGCAACTATGGTGGTTCTTGATGGACCACCATAGAAAAGAAAGAATACAATGGCTATGTATTATTATCATGCAAAACACGATGGGTACAATGGTTAGCAAAAGGCATGACTAATATACAAACTGAAAATACTTAGTGACTAGCAAGATGCACTGCTAACATGCAAATTGGAGAGTTTCAACAATTTGATGAATGTAAATGCATTGCTAACCTACTAATAGAAAAATATTCAATAGCCATCGAATTCAAGTGCATTGCTAATATACAAAACTGGGAAATACTCAGTTAGCAAATGCATTGAATAACAACATGAATGTTCAATAATGGAGACACACTGAAAGTGATGAGTGTGGTATGTTATCACAAGTAGGTGAATGGCAAGGGTGCAAAAATTTGTGTAAGGGAATATGCAAGTGATAAAAAGGTGGAGTGATGTAAGTGTGTGGATCTTAGTATACCTATATGTTAAAATGGAAAAATATGCATACCTTGGTGCTGGGATGGAACACTGTGGTGGCTGCTGTAGGCGCAGGAAGTGGATGAACAAGGGATGTGACAGATGCGGGAAAAAGGGCATACCTTCAATCCATGCGATGTGACCATCACTATCCTCTGGATTTGTCAATTTCTAGAGATTCTGGAAACCTTAGGTTGGCTACTGCTGAGAGATGGGATAACTTTGTTGCGCCAATACTCTGGTTTGAAACTTCATTAGGCATAACTTTTTTAACAGAGTTGAAGGTAAGCGTGGCTACTGTGAGGGAACATTGCCCTCGTTAGCTCTCTGATATTGCAGCAGACTTGGAATGTCAAAGGGGTAAAGGTTGAGCAACCAAATTGGCATAAGAGGAGAGGTCAACATTATGCTCCCTAGCCCAAGCCTGGATAGCTTGTAGTTGAAGCATTGGTCATTTGCCATATTCTGGATATTTGCCTGAATATATGATGCCTACACAGGCTTTATCACATTTCCTGCTGTTAAGTGTCCCATGACAGCTTGGGGGGGGGGGGGGGGGGGGGGGGGGTTGGGGAGAAGTTTGCATCAAACTGACGCTGTCACAGAATTTTCTCATTCATATATAATCCAACCAAATGGAATATCCACTAACAAGCATATACGACACATGATGTCGTTAAAACCATATTGAAAGATCCACTACAACAGGACCAAAAAGGTAAAACAAGGAAGATGGTATCTTCATTGCAGTAGAGTTTTAACAGACCTATAACACGAACCATGATGATTAGCACCAAATGATGAAATAAAGTTTATCAACCAAGCCATCATCTAAAAAAAGGACAATCAGAAAGCCAAAGATGGGTAGCTGTAGTGAATAATAAAAATGAAGAACAGATTTTTGAACACCATCAGGAACTCTAGAACAGTAACAAACGAGAATTCTAAGGTGTGGAATAGTCTCATAAAACATGAATTTCCTTTTTATGTTCCTCCAAAAACTAGTTACAAAGGGAACATTTTCTGGTTACTTGAACAACAAATAACAATCCAAATGCCTGGTTGCAGTCACCACACATCCACACACACACACCATCTCGCAATATCGGAAAAATAGCATGAAATAGAATAACCATATGAGAATTTCTTTCTTTTTACCAAAGGTCGACATCTTTTGAAACAACCCCACTTGCTTCAAACAGTCAATTGTGTATGAATTAGTACCACCAGCTACTTGAAGAAAGCCTTAAGTACTCATAAAAGTACATATCACAAGCTATTAACAGAAACATCAGATGCATATGCCTGTAAAAGTGCAAAAAGAGAACTGAGAAAATCCATATGATGGAACAAGATGTAAAATATTTGTATTGGAAATATTCATTTTTTTTAACTCTTACCACGGGGCCTGACTTCAACTGCAGCTACACAAACAACAAATGCTATTGCCCCCTTAGTTGCACCTTTGCCAATGTCTCCACTCAAAGGCATGCTGGAGAATCAATTATCAGATTTATTTCTGAAGAGCTATGAATGTTGGTGATGTTGGTGATGTTCGATGATGACTGGATTCCTACTGAAAATAATTTCTGAAAATTTCTGCAACTGGAATGGTTCTAGCCTCTGGCAAATGTTGGAATATGACTGCACATCGAAGCTTTGAAATGTTGCCAAACAATTAATTTGTCGATCCAGATGATCGATCAACAACACTCTGTAGTTACTCATAATTCTGAGTTTTTGATCCAGATGTTCACTTGATCTGAATCTATTTCTTTTTTTTTAGAGGGACATTACCCAGCAAGCATAGACATATCCACCTTAGTTTCGATGTTCACTTGATCTGAATCTATTTCTTTTTTTTTAGAGGGATATTACCCAGCAAGCATAGACATATCCACCTTAGTTTCTGACAATTCACTCATTACTAAGAAGATCTAACAACAATTGCTTTATTTCTTCAATAGACAATAGCCTGTTTGTCTATTTCCTTAAGTTTTGACAATAGCAGCAACTTCTCATGATATAACGACCTGGGCACAGGACCTGAAATGAACATTATCATATTTTCTCTTCTCATCTGGATCAAACCTCTTATCGAGGTTTTGTGGTATGAAGAGATCTGTTCTAGAGATCGACTAAGATTTCAGAAATGACCAAAAACGTTTGGATCTCAATGATGCCATCTTTTCCTGTTGCAATTGTCAGCTAAAAAGATTCTTTATTTTCATTATACTTGGACTAAAACGCTCATATTCATGGATGCAGATGAAAAATATATAGGGTGCAGAATGCAAACAAGCATATGATGAGATGAAAGCAGCATCAATATGATAACGATGTGACAACGTCTGATGACATCTGTTTGAGGAGTGAATTCTGATGAGAAATAAGAGTAAAACCTGGGTTCTTCCTTTCAGAACCTGTAGTGAGCAGCAGCGCAGTTGCTGGAGCCAACTCCGTAAGCTCCTTGATAGCATCTGCTAATTTCTTTTCACAGCATCCTCCAAGAACTCGACGTGGGGACTCATTTCAAGGTATATTGAAACTCAGGATTCAGTCAATGCATCATGTAATAGGGCATGAGCCGAGTAGACATAAGGAGCTGAAATGCCGAGCATGATTAGGGCATTTACATTGGTTGCCCCCTTATGTATAACCCAATATGCCGTGACATAAAAGGTTTTTCCTGGAAGCAGGAGCAACCACCCTTTTAGCTCTCCTCACTTCCTCCTTGATGATCTTTGATCATTCGTGCTATAGCCCAGCGTGAACCTTTGCTATATATGATACTTGATTACAACAGAATCAACTCAAAACATTGTGAAACAAACAAATACATTGATCAAATGAGAATCTAGGAATTGGCAACGATACATTTCAGAAGGAAAACAACGATCAAACGAAAATGCAGCAGGTATGGTATAAAAATAATCTACTAAAGATGACAGTGATCGGATCATATGAGCAAATGTCAAATGATCAGGATAACCTGAATCAGATGCAATGGTCTGGATGATCAAATGCTCAAAAGGAGTATAGATAACACAGGAGATGGAAATGAGCATAAACAGAAAAAACAAAATAAAAACGAAAATGCAGGGAAAGAAATCAAAAGGAAATTAAAACAGAAGAGGGGAGATACATGATATAAACTGCAAGTAAAACAACAACATATGAAGGAAAGCATGAAGAAGAAAGAAAAATAAAATAAAATATCGGAATGGGATCATCCCTTTTGTTGTCGCATGAGAGAGGGGTTGGCATTGCACAGGCAATCTGATTCCCTCGAGAGTGCATTAATGGGAGAAAATCCAGAGCAAAACAGATAATATGAAGGGAAAAAACAAATCTAGATAAATCGACGATGCCATTACGAGGCATCGTCGATCATCGATACGTAGGAAAAAGGTTTTAATATAAAAAAAAATCTATAGAAATAAACACTAGTAATCCAAACTGTATATGATGAAGGAGGAAATATAGGAAATCAGGTTCTAGATAGGTGTTAAAATTCAGAGAAATTCACAGTTGAAAGATAAAAGGGGAGAGGGGTTTCTTACCTTGGTGGTACCTCTGTAGTAAGCTCGACTTACTTTAGTCGATGGATAAAAACCAGGAGAAGCGGCAAAAAAAGGAGAAAATGAAGAAAACAGAATCGTAAAGGGGGTTGAAGAAGCGGTCGATTGAGAGGAGCAGGGGTGTGGAGGTGAAGATGATGAAGGAAATCTTTGAAGGAAAGAGAGGGGTGCGGGGTGAAAAGGCGGTCCCTAGCCTGCCCTTGCGATCCCTTTTTAAAGAAGAAGAAGAAGAATCGAGAGGGGTCGAACCGTTGGGGATCAAGGGCTGATGGAGATCGATCTTGAGAGGGAGAAGTCGTTGGTGATGGAGGGATCGGGTGAAGCAGAAGGAGGATGGGCGGAAGAGAAGGGGGAAAGGCGAGATGGAGGAAGCTTCTGGAGGGCGGAGAGTGTCCGAGAGAAAGAGAGAGAGACACCCTATTTTAGGGTTTTTTTCTCTTTTTTCAAAACAAGTCCTATTTTATAAAAAATTTCCAAAACAAGGTAAAAAAAAAAGATAGGTTTTATCAAAAGGGGCGATTTGTCAAAGGGACGGTTTTAAGAGCTTATTTCTTTGTATTTTCTTTTTGTTTTTCTGATTTTTCTGATTTTTTGTGTTGTTTTCTTGAAATTTTCTACATTTTTTGTATTTTTGAGAATAAAAACTCTAGAACTAGGGAAAATGAGAGATTAAACTATTTTTGGAATTTTTTGAGAAATATTTACAAAAGAGGGGTTTTCTAAGAATTTTAACGTTATTCCTTGAAAAATCATTCAGAAAATGGGTTAGGAATAAAAAAAATGAGTTTGGATTCCAGCGAATCTGAGAAATGAATGGAATTTTTGTTTAAAAATTGACCCGATTATTCAAAGAATGTGAGTCAGGGGCAAAAAGAGAATTTTTGAATTTTTAAAAAATTTGGGGTGTTCACAACCCTCAAATGGATTAAATTCATCTATACATAAACTGAGTCTAACATTCCTCACTTTCATTGTGAAGGTCTGATGAGTACGATCAAAGTGCTTCCAAGCTTCCACATCAAAAGGATGTGTGATCTTATCTTCATCATGTCAGACTTTATTTGCATGTCATCTCATGTGTTTAGCTATCCTCGAAGATATATACAGTCGTTGCAATCTAGGGGTGAGAGAGAAGTAGCGGAGTGACTTGTATGACACTTCTTTTGACCTCGTGCTAGTATTGCCCTTTGTCTTTGGTTTGAACCGAAGATGCCCACATGACGAACATGATCTGCTATTTTCTTGATTTTTGAAATACTATATGTAGTGATTTAGACAAACATCTATCTTTTGATACCCCATACCTAGAGCGTTGACTATAACCTTCTTACGGTAGAAATTTTGTGGCAATTTCTCATCTTTGGGCAGCATACTCTTCATAATAGAGCACATACAGACAAAACATGATTGACTCAAATTATACTATGACTTCAAATTCAATAGTTAAAAAACTGCAGACAAGATAGTGTGACTCTCGCCACCATACCAAAGTAGATCATCAGCATCTCTAAGTAAGTCATAAAATCTACTAGCTACATCGTTTGATGTTTCTTCCTCTACCCAAGTTGGTACATCACTAGGACCCATAGCAGAACCAAGTTCTGGTCCTGTGGCATCACATATCAAATTCACATATGGATTATCATGTACCACATCTACCCGTGCATCAAAATTGTTACATAATTCTTCACCATGAAGCATCTAATTCTGATAATCACCCACGAAACCCTTATTATATAGGTAATGTCTAATGTCATGAGGTTTTACAAATCGATTGTGCTTACACATCGTACAGGGGCACCTGATCCGACCAGTGAGATTCATTGTACTAACACTTGTTGTTGCAAATTTAATAAAACAGTCAACACCATCCATATATTCAAGCGATACCTCATTGCCAACTATCCTACAATACATTCATTCACGGTTTGCAGTCATTTTGTCCTATGATGTTACGAATATTATCCTAACCAGTTAAAAGAGAATCATAAGAATGCTATGATGAAAAAAATATCTAATTTATCATGCATTGATGGTGGATATAATGATTTGATATATATATCACACATACAATCATATATATATATATATATATATATATATATAATGTCATTCAATAACAAGAACTATGATGCAAACATTGATAAATTAATATTTTCATGTACAAAACCATTACATCATATGTACACTCATCACAAGGATATTTAGAATGATGAAATCACATTCATCAACATGATTCATTCATTTGAAGCATGTTTTCATGATATAATTTCGCATGGAAGGCATAATCAAATTGAAAATAACTTCATACAAGCATGGATACAGTCACATCAAACATTGTAATACATTCAAATCATTCATATCAGAATAATGTCAAACATATATCTGCAACAAACACACTCCAATATCCTGCTAACTACTACCATGACTAGCATAGAATCCGAACTCCAAAAATAAAAGTACTTCTATTTTCATACATTCAAATCATGCTCAGCATGATCTCCGAACTCCATCAAAGCAGTCCTAAATATCCACAACTAAGTGAATATGTGAGCAGAAAAGTATTGCATCCAAGAAATTAAATAACCTGTTATGTGCGTGCAACACTTACTCACCACGGATATTTACCCGATTTGCATGCTTTTGCCTTTGCATTTTTCTTATTTTTTTTTGCATGGCATTTTTAGTTGCATGTGATGCTTAGCACTAAGCATCACATAATTAACTCAACTACGCACCTACAAAGCACAAGTGTACAAATGGAGGATTGGCCTGCGGTGCCTTTTTTATCAGTATATTGTCGACTGAAATGTTGGCTCACGACACAATGCGGTGAGGCAAGCGGGGGATTACCATAGTCGTGCACTCTGTGTGTGGTGGATTGTTGCAGCTTGCATGAAGCGTCAAAAGCTTGCTGAAACTCTAAAGTCGATTACTCGTCTCAGCTTAGCGACCCCAGGTCAGGTGAGGCCACCCGCTGAGTTTTAGCATATCAATAAGTGGAGGAAAAAAAACTTACAAGGAATCCCCTAGTAAAGGCGAGTGAACCGAGAATAGCTCAGCTTAAGAATTGGTAGGCTTCGTCTATCGAATTATAGTTTGTAAAAGCGTCTTCACCGATGGACTGGACCCAAGTCCCCTAGAAGGGGGCGCCGGAGAGGGTGAAAGCCCAGTCATGTCCGGACCCTATAGCACCACGAGGCGTTGTCAGCGAATCAGGTTGTTTGGGGGTCATTGGCACATAGCACACGACGACGTCAGTACTCGGGGGTCAACGGCGACAACACACAGTGGCATCGATGCTCGGGGGTCGTCGGTGGCAGCACACAACGGCAAGAGATGGAGTGAGGGAAGAAGGAGGAGGTGAAGAAAAGGGTGGCGAACGGTGGCCAACGGGTGACGGGCGACATACGACAGACGATAGAATGAAACAGAAAGAGAAAAAAAAGGGACTTGCATTAGAGTTTTACGGGTTATTTAGCAACAGAAAAAATTTGTCGCAAACGCCGTCGTAAATTTACGATGGAGTAGCGACAAAAAAATGGTGTCGCTCATCCGTCGCGAAGTTGCGACGGAGTGTGAGACAAAATTTGTTCGTCACAAATTAGCGACAACATTGGTGACAAAATTTTTCATCGCAAATTTTGCAACTAATTCCAATTTTAGGGATGGATAGTTTTCTCTCGCTAATCTATCGCAACGTTGCGATGGATTATTTTCGTCGCTAAATAATATTTTTCTTGTAGTGATTACCATCACCCACCATAATCTTGTTTGGCCTATTGTATTATACAAGGTTTTGAAGCTTACCTGGATCTGCAATTATGTGTGAGCTAGCATGTATCTGAGAACCATCCATGTTCTTGATTTTCTGAGACTGTCATAGTTGCCAAGGCTCGAAGAATGTCTCTCTCTTGATACATCTGATTGAATTGATGGTAGCACTTCAAAGTTATATGGTTTGGTTTAAAGCAAATTTGGCCGACAATCCATTTTTCTTTCAGTTGCTTGGGAGGTTGTCTATTTACCTGTTGAATTTGATTTCCTTGAGTACTAGTTGTTGACTAGTTTTGAGGAGAGCCTTGTTGCATTTGACATGAAGACCATTGGATAACTTGGTTGAATCCGCGACCCTTCGAAAAAATTGTTGATAGCCTCCTCTCTTGTTAAAGTTTTTTTCCTTGCCATTTGGGAAACAAAGGCCATGTTCTGGTTAGTGGAGCTATTGCCTTTCGAATTTTGAAGGTTCGTCATGGTTTTGTGGCCTTGAAGAAGGGAAACCAGCTGCTTATCCATAGGGATTGGGGGATTCAACATAGTAGTAATGAATGCCTCGAACTCATGTTTAAGCCCATTTTGAAGAGAAAAGTCTTTGTACTAATGGGCTTCCTGATAGCCACAAGTTCATCACACATGCTCTTGAACATAGGCGGAGCTGGGGGGGGGGCAGGACTGAGCTGTAGCCCAGTCCTGCCTCCCGAAACAGTTAAAATTTTTATTTTTGTTTTGTAAAAGCCCAGCCCTGATTCCATATGAAATAGATTTTTAGCCATTTTTTTAGCCCAGTCCTGACTGCAGCAAATAGTTTGATTTGTCCATATGAAATAGATTTTTATTAATAATTGTAGCCATTTTTTATTTTATCTCAAAAAAAAAAATTCTCGGGGGCTCTGCAGCCAACTATAAGGTCGAGAACCTCTCCGAATAGAGTACCGATCCAGCCACGTAAGAGGCAGTCAGATTTCCTCTAAGAAGTGAACTGAGAATTCTCACTTCTAATACCCTCATTGTTGGTTACAAACTGATTTGAGTACTGAGATTTTTCCATCGATGAAACCCAACAAATCTTGGCTCTCAATCAAGCCAAGCATTTGGGTCCTCCATAATAAGTAGTTTGTAAGTCAGCTTTATTAACACAAAGCTAGTAGCATCCAAAGTTGCTGGGTAAGGGAGCTTGCGTGTTGGTGTAGAACTTGTTGAGGAAGCCGTAAAGAAACCCGTGACAAGGACATGGTTGTGGCTTTGATACCACAAGTCAAAACAGAAAATCAAGAAAAAAATGATTTATGTGTTTCGGCTAGAAAAGCCTACATCCACGGATAAGGATGCAGTTATATATATATATATATATATATATATATATATATATATATATATATATATATATATATATATCAACCTTTGGGGGTGGATATGAATGATCACCTTCCTTATTTCTTCTCTCTAATGAGATGGGTAGAGGTTTGAAAAAATTATCTTTCCAGGGGTTTTCTCATGTTGTCACCTCACACATCTTTATCTTTCCTTGTTCTATCACCATCCTCATTTTATTTTTTCTTTTTATGAGGGATTTACACGTCACCACCTTCATCACTATTTTCCTTTTTAATTGTCACCAAGGGCATGTTTGAAAGCAAGAAAAACTCTCGTAGGAAAAGAAAATTTTGGTTAAGAGAAGTTAATTTTGATATGATATCATTTAAAATGATTTTTTTTTAACTTGTTTCGGTAGCATGAAAAAAATAAAATAGAAAATCTTAAAAAATGGGAGAAGGGTGGAGGTGAAGGGGTGAAAAACTAAAAGTACAGTAGCATAGGGGCATGAGTACGAGCCTCAAAAAGTATACAATCATGATAACACATAAACTAATGGATATACAGACTATATGCATTCACTGCTACACAAGCAAAACACAGGTTCATACTTTCTCATGATCACGAATAGTAATCTGTCCTTGAACATTGTCCTTTCCAAATGCCCATCCACGTTTACTTCAACCTATGTATTTTGCTCTTTGACAAATAGATTTCAGATTCTGATCTCGTAAACTATTGGACCTATGAATGTTGAAAAGGAGCACACTTAACCTTTCATTAATCTTTCAGAAAACAGTGCAATGCTATACCAAATATATAGTAAATGAGAACTATAATATGAATTAGTCACTTTCAATCCTTTTTTGGTAAATCTGACCATGCAGATGTGTTTAGCATGGCTTCTTTGTTGTAAATCAATTGTTGGATCATGTTTTTTAGACCCAAAAAAAAAACATTATTTTGGGATGCTTGAATATTTATGAAATTTTTTAACCATAGATTTTCAAGCCTTAAAAAAATCCTTCTTGTGCATCCCAATCGGATGATTTAAGAGTCAATTCCTTCAAAATCAAGCATGTAGATCACAGTCATATCGGTTCACAATTTTGTTTTCATATTCTAGGGGTTCTATATTTTTGCAATCGAACCTTATGAGTATGATCTACAAGGTTTGCTTAGTGGAACATCAGTTTTGAATAATGTGATTGCCACAAGTAAACAGGTTTTATAAGAGCTTCAACGATCAATAGCCTATATAATACACTAAAATCTCATAACTCAAAAAATCATACTTTCAGATCGAAATCACACCATAAAGGCAAAGGAAAATGATAGGTCACCAAGTCCATCTATCCTTCGCGGTTTGAGAGACTGAGAGAGACGTCAAAGAAGTATTTTCAAAGAAAAAATTTCAGAAAATGCCCTTCAGCCCTAATAAATGAACCAATATATTTAATTTCACATCATTGAAAAAGTTGTTTTTCTTGCTGAATAGATTTTTACCTTTTTAACCCAATGAAGCATTCATCGAATTTTCAAAAAAGGACATTTTCTCAAGGTTATTTAATAATTTTAATTGGTTGAACTAGTTTAATGATAGTTTCTCATTCATATATATATATATATATATATATATATATATATATATATATATATATATATATATATATATATATGAATGAGAAACTATAATATGTAGACCAATAAACTGTAACAAACAGTTTCTTGGATTGAGCCAATAGAAGCATTTTAATCTTCAAGTAGTACGGCTCCTGTGTTTCCCTCTTCTCTTCTCTCTCTGTGTGTTGATAGAGGCCTTCTCCCTTTTTGAAAATCATAGATTTTTTAAATTAAGTATATGTTGGGTTCTGTCCTTTGTATTTTTTTTTTAGTACTCCATTTATTTTTGTTTGCTTGATACCCACGCTATCCACTGGTTCTGGTAATAACTTTTCGAAGGATCCTTTGGGTAGATCACCAATGAAATTATTCACAACCCCACAGTGACAAAGGTATAAAAGCTCAAAACTTGTAAATCTTGGTAGCTGAAATACTTTGATTTTCTTCTTTTTCTTTGCCAAGGACTTGTGCTTTGGTTAAATTTCGTAGTATGTAGAATTGTTGTTTTCTACTTACATGCTTGTCTCTTTTTTAATCACCCAACAAATTTTTGATATTTGGATAATTCGGTCATGTTTCTTTGTGAGCATCCCTATTCAATTATCTGAAGGTAACCTGATTGCCGTCAAATGATCCCTTTTTTATTTTCACTAACTGCTATTTTTGCATCCATAGACACCTAATAACATGTATTTTTTCTATCATGCTATTCTAGACGACCCAAGAAAAATTAAAAAGAATGAAAAAAAGCAAAATAATCTATCCTATCAATGCAGGACAATTAGAAATACTCAAGTAATTTATGGGGTCCTGCTGCTGCAGCATGTAATAAATAATATGCATTTATTTCCTTTCAAGGCTTGCCAACAAATTTTACTTTCACATAAATGGTCAGAACCAATGTTGTCAGTAGAAAATCTATACGCTTACCTATGAACAGGCTATTTTTTAATAAATGTATAAAAATAATTATAATTATTTTTTAATATTATTTTAATGGCTTTAACATGTGCCACGTCCTGATTGACACCTAATATTTTTTTTTATTTTTGGCCGATTCCGAACGATTCACTATAGACCGGTTCACCTGAATTCGTTAGCCAAACGGTACAGGGCCAATACCGACCGATACTGACAACATCGGTTAGAACTTCTTTTTTGAGGGGAGGGAGAGAAGCGGTAAACTCATGTTTCATTAATGAGCAAGGGGCAGGACTAGGGCTATGAGATATCGACCCTCATCAAGCCAGGAAAAATAGGTCGGGTCCAAGAGACGTCCGTCCTAGGCCATTTTAGTGAACAGGGATTTAGAGAGCGGTTAAGTGCCATGACTATTCTACACAGTCAATCACATGATAGCATCTATGGCACTCAGCGGTTCTTTTGATCTCAACTCCATTTCAGTATGATCATATGCAGTACATCTAGGGGTGTCAACGGGTTGGGTTTGGTTCAGATCCATGTTGAACTAGATTTGGATTAAATTTTTGGGTAAGGTATCGGGTTAGAACCCGGGTTTAATCGGTTCTACTATAAGAGAAACCATACTCGGACTCTGATAAGAACTACATGAACCATACTCAGTAAAATAATATTTTTTATCATTTTTACATTAAAAATTTATAGGTCTTAATAGGAACTCGGGTCGAGCCTGAGTCTGATATAAAATTTCACAAACTATACCTGGGTCCATGTATTAATCGAATCTTTGGGTCCGAACCTGGGTCTTAATAGGGTTTTTTTATTTGTCACCATACTTGGACCCCGTAAGGTTTGGTCCTGGTGGGTAAACCAGGCCCGTTAACACCCCTAAGTACATCATTGAGAATGTGCAGTAACAAAGTTGATGCCGGGGTTGAGCTCCCTCTAAACCACCCACCACCATGCAGTGAGCAACCAACACCTCCAAATATAGTACCATCTGCGGAATATAGGTGGAAGTGTTGGCTTGATAAACGAGTCCCACGCTAAGTACTCTACCTGCACATGAAGGCGTAAGTGCTGCCAAGATGCCTCGTACAGAGACTGTAAGTAATTGCAGAACCAGAGTATAAGAGATGAAGACTCCGCCCGCATTAGATCCACATAAGCAAACCATGTGGAAGCCCCCTTGCCTTCGCTCTAGGAGAAGGCCCACTCTCCCATGCAACATCCATAGGCATAGACTCTATTCCCACCTCCCCGAAAGCTACACAATAAGAGGCCACTGAAAACAGGCCCCACTTGTCATGGGTCCATATGCAAGTGGTCGAACCATCCTAAAGTACGAGTCAGAACCTTTTTAACTCACAGAATTGCAATATAAGGGTGTGTTCGGATACAATGGAATTAGAGAGAATTTTCATCTCACATAAGAGGATTCTCATGTTTGGGTAAGCTTGAGAATTCGTGCGGAGAATCAATAATTTTCTCATTTTAAATTCCCACCTATTCAGATGGAAATTTGAATTTGCAAAAGATCTGGTGGGTGGGTCATCTCTCTCTCTCTCTCTCTGGTTGGGGCAAAATGGAAGCCTCACTCTCTCTCTCTCTCTCTCTCTCTGCGAAAAAAATCTCTCTCTCTCTCTCCCTATCTTTGACCCATCTACAAGGACTTCTTCGTTGAACAGAAACCTTAAACCCAACTGTTCGCTCTTTCCTCTCCCCAAACCCCATTCCCTCTATTGCAGGAGGCCACATTGCTTAAACCGGAGGTCACCCTTGTTGTTGGAGGCAACCTGCTTGCTAAAACCCTTAATCCTCTCTCTCTCTCTCTCCCTATCTTTGACCCATGCCTCCCCCCTCCCCCTTCTTTTGGGGATTATGCCCATCCCACCCCCTGTGTGTCAACCAGCTTGCACTTTCTTCAATCCAGAAGGTGTTGAACGACTGGGGGCTCACTTTCGCTCTTCGTCGACAGGGCGCTTCTGTTGCCCTCCCTTTCCGCCTATCCTTTCGGGTGTTTTTCTTCCTCTTGGAGGCCTTCGCGTCCTGTATCTCATCTGGATCGTTGCTCCCACATAACGTCGGGCGATTCTTACGAGCTGTCAAGGTTGAATCCCTTCAGGGTTGAATCCCTTCAGGCTTGCTCTGTCGGCGTCATGCTTCGGGCTCCTTTTTTCTACCGCATCTCTCCCAGTTCGGTCATCAGCAGGGGCTGGCAGGAGGTGATCGCATTCTGACAGCGCTCTTTTTCCAAAAAGCTCTCTAGGTCACATTTTCCATGGGCTATGCAGGGTGACTGGTGGTATGCGGATTGTCTCTCTCTCAACTTTCGTAGGCGTCGTGCTTGCTTCCATTGTTCTG
Source organism: Nuphar pumila (assembly GCF_984573655.1). Classification (NCBI taxonomy): domain Eukaryota; kingdom Viridiplantae; phylum Streptophyta; class Magnoliopsida; order Nymphaeales; family Nymphaeaceae; genus Nuphar; species Nuphar pumila. Next base: position 11,761,741 of record NC_143251.1, on the reverse strand, counting down.
CGTTGTTCAGGTCTAGGCGACACCCGATATCCAGACGCTCTACGGCGACTTCCTCTCCTTCCTCCAACGGTCGGGCCTCCTCACGAATTTTGCAACTCCCTCGCAACACCTTGTTCTCACCTTGGGTCCAGATCGGCAAATTGCAAGATCCTTCATCGGCATTTTTGGGTATCAAGATCGACTCCTTTTGGGTGAAGACGTTCTCGTCGCCGGCCGCGCCGATGTTGTTCTCAGGGAAACGTTTTGGCCGCAACCTCCTTTGTCGTGATCGTCACGGTGGTTCACTCGACCTTTTGGGTCGGGTCAGGTTTTGCTCCGCTTTGCCGGTTTTACCTCATCTTTGTGTTGTTGTTGCTTCTGAGGGTGCGTCTTTCGTTGATTATGGCAGGTCGGGGTTGCAGGATGCGTGCTTTGGGGTCGCTACGATAGAGTTGCCTTTTTCTATTCGGTGGAGGTACTTTTTCGGTTCTTTTCCTTTTTTCTTTTTTGAAGGTGGTGTTAAGGATATAGGTAAGGTAGGCGGTCCCACCACATTGCCTAGGTCGAGTCCTCGCCTTTCTTCACTTTGGTGGCCGCGCTGGACCGTCGGTGTTCGTGCATGCCGACTACCAGTGGCTAGGGTGGGGCACTCGTTTGACGCCGCGGGGTCCACGTGGGCATGCAGGGCTTTTCAATATCCTTTATCGACCTTTTGCTCTTCTTTGGTGGCGTTGGCGTATGGGCTCGCTCTGCAACTGAGCGGTCGTTGTGCCATTGAGTCTAGGTGCGGTTATTTTCTGCCTCAGGGTGAGAACTCGCTGTCATCATCATCCGTTGTCATCTCCACCTTTCTGAGCTCACTGTTTGGAGGTTCTTTTCTTTTTGAGGGGACACCTTTTTCCTTTCTGGGCTCGCTGCATGGCAACTCTAGCAGCACGTTTATCGGTAAGCTCTTCATCCGTCTCTCCTGAACCCGAGAAGTCAGGATGGCTTTCAGGTGGTCTCGCGGGTGTGATAAGGCATCTTTGACTCGATCACATAGTTGCTTGCCAACGTGGGAATCTGGGTGGTTTGCAAACCGGTTTTTGTTGCTGCGATTACTTTTGGTTGTTCCCTACTACGTGGTTGTTGGGCTTCAAGAGTTGTTAGGGGTCTCTATCGCGCCTCAGAGGTTATTTCTAGCGAAGGCTTTGCTTGTTGTATGGACCAATACGTTGCCTTGTTCTGGAGCCTCAGTCTGATATTGTTCTTTCAGCAGGCTCGTGGATGGCCTTTCAGCCTTGGTTTCGTCCATCTATGTCAAAGGCATCATCTGTCTGTTTTGCCTGGTCTCCTCCAGTATTGACAGTCCTCCTCAGTTATCCATGATTTGCAGGGCTACGTCTACTGTGGACAATTCTTTTTCCTCTGAGGAGTGCCCCTTCGATAGTCACGGGAGCTACCACTCCTCGGTCTCTCATTCTATTGCGGCTACGCCAGCACCGAGCAGTCATATCTCATCCTATATGGGTTTGTCAGTGGCTGAAGCTGCTCAGCGTCTAGACTTATCACTTCCTCAGCCACAATTACAAAGCTTCGTTTTAGTTATGCGTGAAACATTCACCTCTATCGCTGATGTCTTTCTAACCTTGGTCGAGACTAAGTGGCATAGCCCTGACGTCATCCAAACTCCTATTTTGGTCAGGGGGTTCTCTCCTTCTAGGCAAGGTGGTCCCCCAATCAAAAGACATTGCCGGCCTCTACTTTCTCCATCCGGCGAGTTGGGGGTTTCTCCGAGGCGGTTTGTGAGGATCTGCACTCCGAGGGGATTTCCGAATTTCCAGTTATGAAGTTCGTGTGTTGGAATATTCGGGGCCTGAATTGCCCCTCTAAACGTCTTTTTCTGGCAAGTTGGATCCGTCAAGAAAAGCCCGATCTCATTGCCCTTTGTGAAACAAAGATGGCGGTTATCTCGCACTCTATCGTCTCTGACATCTGGCGTGATACATATTTTTTCTTTAAGCCTACGATTAACTATGTGGGAGGTCTACTCATCCTTGGGAAGCATTCTCTAGACTTACACCAGGTTGATGTTGGAACATTTTCTATATCCATCGCTCTTCCACTCCCGCCTAAGTCGGTGCCAGCTGTGGTCACAATGGTCAACCGCAACTCTCGATGGGAGGATTTTTGGTCAGACCTGAATAGGGTCATTGCTACTTTCGGGGACCAACATATTATCATGGGTGATTACAACTGCCTTTTGTCGCCAACCGACTCAAGCCTTTTGATTTCCTTCTCGGCCTCAATGAGGGGCTTCCAAAATTTTATTCAGATGAACCAGTTGTACCCCGTCCCACATGTAGGTGAAGCGTTCTCTTGGACCAATCGATGTTCTTGACCATGCTTCTGTCTGCTAGATCGGGTGCTCGTATCCCCAAATCTTCTGAACTCTATTAATGACATTTCTTGTTGCATTCTTCCTCCTTCTGTCTCAGACCATAATCAGATTGTTATCCGATGAGGTTAAGGCTTTTTTGGCAACAAAACCTTCATATTTGAGCAATGGTGGCTTAAGGAGGCAAGTTTCGAATTGTTAGTTCAACAATCTTGGAATAGACCTTGCTATTTAGACCGGGCGGCTTCACGATGCATGGTTAAACTGTTTTGGTTATCTTGCGACATTAAATATTGGCTTGTCTCCAATAACATAATCAAATTCCAAAATATGAAGGAGTGGGAGCGCGAGCTGTCTAACATCAATCAGTCGCTCTTGGTTATGACGTCAATGTCTGCATCCGATATTGAAAGCCTCAATGCTAGATCGGTCGAGTTGTCTCTACTATTGCAATCTTGGTGTCTAAAAGATGAGATACGCTGGAAGCAGCGGTCAAGGGTGATTTGGCTTAAAGCAGGTGACGGGAACACAAAGTTCTTTCATTCTTTTGCCTCTCATAAGCATATAAGTCATGCGATTCTTTTTATGTCTATCGATGGCGTCTCCTACTCGGGCGATCAGGTACTTCATGTTGTCACCAACTATTTCACTAACATGTATTTCTGCAGCCGCGCGGCAGGCGGCGCTATGGGTACTGCATTATTCACTACAAAAAAATAGTTGATTAGCGACGGAATTTAGCGACGGAGTTATATCGTCGCTACTTAGCGACGGATTAACGAGAGAAATGAATTCGTCGTTATATTTGGAGAATTTTACGAAACTAGCGACAGATTATATTCCCTCGCAAAATCCGTCGCTACGTAGCGACGGATTGTGCGAGAGAATATTTTGTCGCAATAAATACGGAAGTTAGCGACGGAATTGCGACGACTAAAATTCCGTCGCAAAATAGCGACGGCCTAGGCGACGGAATATTTTCTGTCGCCTTTTTCGTTTTTTGAATTACGATGGCTTAGCGACGGAATTAATCCGTCGCTAAGCCGTCGCGAAATGTCGCATTACCCCTAATCCCAACCCTTTTTTTCCTTTCTCTTTTCGCTGCTCCCGCCTGCCGCCCTCTCCCTCCTGCCGCCCTCTTCCTTCGGCCGCCCTATCCATCTGGTCGACCTCTCTGCCGACACCCACCGTTCGCCGGAAGTCGATCTTCGTCAACCTTCCGCTGCCGCCGCCGCCGCCCGGAGCAACCGCAGGTATTTCCGGGCCCCCACCGTTAAATGGATTGGGGGTCGACCCCCTGCGTTTTCCGGCAGGGGGTCGACTCCGCCAAGCGGTCGACCCCGGTAGGGGGTCGACCCCCTACCGTGTCCAGCCGGGGGTCAACCCCGGCAGGGGGTCAACCCCTTTTGATGTCCGGCAGGGGGTCGACCGCCTGCCGTGTCCGGCCGGGGGTCAACCCCGTGCCTTGTCCGGCAGGGAGTCAACCCCTTGTCATGTCCGACAGGGGGTCGACCCCGGTAGATGGTCGACCCCGGCAGGCGCTCGACCCCGTGAGGGGGTCGACCCCGGCAAGGAAAAACCCTTTCCCATTGCACCCTCTCCTTCGTTGCGCTCGAGTTCAACCCTCACACATCTCCATCCACAACCTCCTGAGCCTCTCCCATGTCCGTCGGAGCCTCATCGGAGTCACCTGCATGTGCCTCCAATCGCCAGAGCCACCTCAACTAATCTTCTACAAGAGCTGAGCCCCGTTGAATGCTCAGCGGGGCCCCTCCACACCTCATTTTTCAAACGGCGTTGCCCATTAGAAAATTTAGTCACAATTCCTACAAATATGATATTCGTGGATCCATATCCGCCCAAGGATGAGTTGGCAGGATCCTATTGTCCTAAGTTTGAAAGGGTTTTTTTTCATGGTGACTTCATTTTAAAACATCATTTTTTTTGTGCAGATTTCTCAACGAAACTCGCTTGTGCCCCGCCACTCGTGGTAAGTAAGTGACAAAAACAATGCAAATCGGGTAAATACCCGTGGTGAGTAAGTGATGCAAGCACATCACATGTTATTTAATTTATTGAATGTAACACTTTATTGTTCACACACTCACTTAGTTGTTGATATCTAGGACTGCTTTGTTGGAGTTCGGAGATCATGCTGAGCATGATTTTAATGTATGAATATGGAAGTGTTCTTATTTTTGGAGTACGGAGTCCATGCTAGGCATGGTAGTAGTTAGTGGGATATTGAAGTGTGTTTGCTGCAGGTACATGTTTGAGATTTGTTTGATATGAATTATTTCGTTGTATTGCAATGTTTGATGTGATTGTATCCATGCTTACATGTAGTTACTTTCAATTTGATTATGTCTACCATGTGAAATTGTATACTGAAAGCATGCTTCAAATGAATGTATCGTGTCATGAATAGTTTGCACATGAAAATATTAAGTTATCAATGCATGCATCATAATTCTTGTGATTGTATGACATCATATATTGCATGATAAATTTGATATTTTCTTCATCATAGTATTCTGATGGTTCTCTTTTAACTGGTTAGGATACTATTCGTAACATCATACGACAGAATGACTGCAAACCGTGAATGGATGTACCGTAGGATAGTGGACAATGAGTTATCGCATGAATATATGGATGGTGTCGACAGTTTTATTGAATTTGCAACGGCAAGTGTCAGTACGGTAGATCCCACAGGTCGGATTAGGTGTCCCTGCAAGATTTGTAAGAATAATCGATTTGTAGAACCTCATGGCGTTAGACATCACCTATACAGGAAGGGTTTTGTGAGTGATTATCAGAACTGGATGTTTCATGGAGAAGAATTTAGAAACGATTTTGATGCACGGGTGAATGTGGTGCACGATAATCCATATACGAATTTGATATTTGATGCTGCAGGAACAGAACTAGGTTCTGCTATGAGTTCTAGTGATGTAAGAACTGTCGTAGATGAAGAATCACCAAACGATGCAGCTAGTAGATTTTATGATTTACTTAGAGATGCTGATGAGCCACTTTGGAACGGTTGTGAGAGTCACACTATCTTGTCTGCAGTTCTTCAACTAATGAATTTGAAGTCCGAGTATAATTTGAGTCAATCATGTTTTGACTGTTTGTGCATGATTATGAAGAGTATGTTGCCTAAAGATGAGAAATTGCCACAAAATTTCTATCGTGCGAAAGTTATGGTCAACGCTCTAGGTATGGGTTACAAAAAGATTGAAGTTTGTCCAAATCACTGCATGTTGTATTTCAAGGAGCAGAAAAATGACATATCATGCCCGTCATGTGGGCATCATCGGTTCAAGCCAAAGACAAGAGGCAATGGTAGCACGAGATCAAAGGAAGTTTCATACAAGTCGCTCCGCATATATAACTTTTTGCCTGCCTAAGAACACATATGAGCATGTTATAATCACATATTCAGTTTTTTGACTGCCTTAGAGCACATATGAGCATGCTATAATAACATATAAAGTTTTTTTGACTGCATTAGAACACATATGAGCATGCTATAATCACATATTCAGTTTTTTGACTGCCTAAGAACACATATGAGCATATTATAATCACATATTCAGTTTTTTGACTGCCTTAGTACACATATGAGCATGCTATAATAACATATAGAGTTTTTTTACTGCCTTAGAACACATATGAACATGCTATATATCATTTATGATAGAATCACATATAAATTTTTTTGCTTTGCCTGCCTTAGAGCTCATATGAGCATGCTATATTCACATATTCAATTTTTTGACTGCCTTAGCACACATACGAGCATGATCGAATCACATATATAGTTTTTTGCCTGCCTTAAAGCTCATCTGAGCATGGTAGAATCACATATAGAGTTTTTCTAGATGCCTTAGAACACATATGAACATGCTATAATCACATATTCAATTTTTTGACTGCCTTAGCACACATATGAGAATGATAGAATCATATATATATATATATATATATATATATATATATATATATATATATATATATATATATATATATATATATATAACTTTTTGTCTGCCTTAGAGCACATATGAGCATAATAGAATCACATATAGAGTTTTTTTATTGCCTTAGATCACACATGACCACATGATAGAATCACATATAGTGTGTAATTTATTTCATTATATTTTGTTTATCAATACTGACTGTTCTTTTCTTGTGTAGGCTGCTAGCGATAATCAGCGTAGTGGAGCTGAAGGGACAGATAAAGACAATGAACAAGAAGACGCACAAAATCTTGGCGATGATTAGAGGACTGTGTTGAAGAAGTTCTATTTTTTTTATGTTTTCTAATTGTAATTGTTGAATTGTAAATAATGAAACTTCTTAATTTTAAGGTGGAACGATTAATTGTTGTAGATTCTTGTTATATAAAAATTTTTGTGTGGTTTGTTTTTTATTTCAGGAAATATAAATTGTACAGGAAATAGAAATTGCTCGGTATTTAATTTTCAAATAAATTTTTTTTAATTTTTTTTTGTGTTTGCGACGGATTAGCGACGGAACCATCCGTCGCTATTCATATTAATCTAGCGACGACATAGCGACGGAAGTAAATCCGTCACCAAGCCGTGGTCGCCGTTTAGTACCGGTGGATTGGCGACGGAATATAGCGCTCGTTATTCCGTCACAATTAGCGACGGACCTGGCAACGGAATAATTTTGTCGCCAGTTAGCGTCGAAATATTCATGACGTAAGCATATTGTCGCCTCGTTGTCGCTAATCCGTCGCTAACCATGTTAGCGACGGATTAGTGACGGATTAGCGACGGAATGTGGTCGTCGCTAATCTACTGCTTTGTTGTAGTGATTCTTGTCCATGGATTGGGCTCTCTCAAAGTCGATTCAGGTGTCGTTCTCTGAAGATGAAATCTTCTCGGTTGTGCGGGATTCGTCTGGGTGGAAAGCTACAGGATTTGATGGGTATCCCGTAGATTTTTTTCATATTTTCTGGCAATGCGTTAAGAGTGACATCCTTAGTATCTTCGTGGAGTTTCATCGTAACAGTCGATTGCTGATTCATTCCCACCTCGCCATTGTGTCTCTTATTCTTAAGAAGGTTGCCACATTGGTCATCTCATGGTTCTGCCCTATTTCTGTGTTAGGAGGTTTATACTGCATTATCGCAAAAGTTTTGGCAAATAGGATGCGGTCAATCACTCCTAGGATTTTTTCAGATACTCAGTTTGCCTTCATCCCTAATAGTAGGCTTCAACATTCTTTCATTTTGGCCACAGAAGTGTTTCATTCACTCAAGATTAGTGGGGGGGCTTTCTTCACTCTTAAGCTGGACTTTCATAAAGCCTACGACTCGGTTCATTGGCCATTCTTTTTCAACACATTGGCGAATTTGGGCTTTGGCAGACGTTTCTCTAGCTGAGTGCAGGAGCTGGTTACCAATGCTCAGTCACAAATTCAGATCAATAAGGTAAGGGGCAAGCAATTCAAACTTAGTTGTGGTCTTCGATAAGGTTGTCTTCTGTCTCCTTTACTCTTCAATGTAGTCTCTAAGAGCCTTGTGGTTTTGGTTAAGAGGGCAGTGGAGTGTGGTCTAATTGAGCCACTCGGTATACCGGAGTTCCTGTGTCATATCCTGACCTACACCGACGATAAGATTATCTTTGGAAGGGCTTTAATCCAACAAATGTTAAGATTCAAGCTTATCCTTCTTCTTTTCCTGTCGATGTCAGGTTTATCTATGAACTACGATAAGTGTTGTTTGTCCTTGGTAAATGCCTCTCAGTCGATGCTAGCCATGGGCCAGCGGATTTTTGGATGCACGGTAACAGACAACTCCTTTTCTTATCTGGGTCTGCCGCTTCAGCTAAGCAGGGTCACAGAGGCAACCTGGAGCAAGACTCTTCAAAGGGTTCAAAATAAAATTTTGGCCTGGCAAGCTTCCTAACTTTCCATCACGGGTAGACTGACTCTCATCAAGCACGTCCTAAACGCCATGTCAGAATTTGTTATGTCAATATTTCTGATACCTGTCGGGGTTAGTAAGAAGCTGTCTCGGGTCTTGGCGAACTTTCTGTGGTCTGAAAGTGGTTCCAACAACAAGCGCCACCTGATAGGGTGGGAAACCCTAAGCCTTCCTCTTTATAGGGGGGGGTTGGGAATCAAGGACCCCAGATTGAGGAGTATGATTCTCGTTGTAAAGTAGAGTTGGCTTGCGCATCAACATGGGTCCCCATGCGCAAGCGTTCTTCTTGCTAAATACGGGGTTGTAGAATCATTGGTTGGCGCCACTCGCGTGAATCAGTAAGCAATGTCAAAGCTTCGTCGCTCATGGATCCAAGCTTGGTTTGCAGTTCTTTCAAATAATGACATTGTTGACTCGCAATCCCAGTTCTTAGAATGCATCTTTGCTCCTAACGACTATTTTTGCGCAAAAGAATGCTACTTCTTTCTCTTTCCTTCGGGGGTGGACCGGTTCCCGGCAAGCCTTATCTGGGGGCAAAAGACCAACTCCTAGATCTTGTTTCCTAGCATGGCTCATCCTTCACGATTAGGTGCAGACTAACAGTTTCCTCAAAACCATCGGATTTCAACTTCCGAGTAAATGTGTGTTGTGCGAGGCGGTCGAAGAAACTGTGTTTCACCTATTTTGGGAGTGCATTGTATTTCAAAACATCTTTAAGGTCACCTGGAATAAGCCTGCGGTCAGTGTATGCCACGAATCATTCACCAACGACTTGTTGTGGGATCTTCAACCAGTACGTCAGTGCAACAAATGATGGATTATTTGGTGAACTTGGCTTCTCTCGTCCTGGTGGGCCGTTTGGATGACCTGCAACAACGTCATTTTTGGCATATTCCAGCGGTTTTCAATAAACTAGTGAACCTGATATTGGCAGACGTGTACGCCATTCTGCGCATCAGCCTTTCTGAGCTTCAGCGCAATCAGCACCCATCGACACCTCTTGAACCAGGGTGACGCTCGTTATTTGTATCTTGCTTTCTTTTTTGGGCTTCTTGGCTTGTCTTGGGCCTTTTTTGTATTTCTGGTAGGTTCAATGTTGGTTGAACTTGTTTTTCGCAATGTTGATGGTTATAGTTCCTCTCTCTCTCTCTCTCTCTCTCTCTCTCTGACATCGTCCTGAACTTGGCCAATGACCTGCCGCCAGACAGGACTGACCGGACCCCTGCCTATATTGCTGCTGCAACACAGACAGTGGTGGGTGGGTACCAAACCCTGCCCTCTCTTTTTCATCGATCTTTTTTTTTTTAAAAGACGTATTTTATTGGTATCAATTTTTATAGGATTGTTAAGTTTAAGAATTCTCTTGATTGATTACCCAAAAAATGGGAATCTAAAGTTTGAGATTTCTCTTTCTTGGACTTTCTATGGATCGAGAATTCTTTTTTCACAAGAATTTTCATGAAAAGTATCCAAACGCACCATAAGTAGAATGATTACTCCGTGTTCTACCCAATATCCTTCTGCCATCCCCAGGATTTTCATGCCAATTTGATTTTCTGTCATCGTGTACAAAATAAATCTATTTTTCTGGACCAAAAAATTTGGCTTTCGTGTATCATATGCTATGTATTATCAAAGCAGATTGATTTCTTAGTTTGTTGACAGGCATTTGTAAACAAGGGATTTCAGATGTAAAAAAGGAATCAAAAGGGTAGCAACTACAACTATTGAGAAAATTCATTTCCATAAAATCATCAGGAGAAAAAAGTGAAATGGATAAAATGCAAAGCTGTAAAGCGTACATTAAAAAAGGATCATCTAAAACAGAAATATATCTCATATAAATACTGCAAGATAATGATAAAGCAAGTTGTATTTTATTCATCAAATCTTTAACAAAACCAAATCAGAAAACCATGTCAACAAATCTGGTCTTGGGCAAGCATAAACAAGCAGAAAATCAAGAATTCTTTTAACACCAACTAATAATTTTTTTCATGAAGGATTTGCAATGAATCCCAGCTACCCTTTTACACCATCTAATAATTCTTTTATTTTTTTCCTCCATTAGTTTAGGAGCACTCATTGGATGTTTGATCATACCAAATAAGAGATAGTGGCAACGACAAGGCCTTTGGAGAATGACCTTATATTCCAAAAGAACATTCGTTCAGTATTAGGAAACATTGAAATGGAAGCAGATATGAAACTCACAAAAGTGGACCCTGTACAAACCAACAGTAAATATGAAGCATAACGACCATGTGTGGTTTGACGTGAACCAATAAGAAAACTGAGCAAAGTCAACAGGGAACCCATCAACGCAATCGAGTTGGAGGCTAAGAACAGTGGTGATGATCCTTGATTGCCAACTTGCTCTGGTGGACACAGGAACCCATTGATGCCAACAACAACATTGAAGATGGTCAAGGGAATCAGCAGGGGAGGAGCTCCATCTCTCGTTTTCTCCCTCCGGCCATTTCCCAGTTCTACGTCTTCCATTTCAGTCGTTGCCTGATTTTCATATTTGGTAGGAATTCGTGGGCTAGTCGAGCTAATATAGATGGTCAATTCCTGCCATAACCATCTCCATGCAAGGTGCATGATTCATTGGTAGAGAATTTTCTGTACTGCTATAAATAAGGTCGTCTGTTTCTAAGAAGTCTCTCTAGTTTAGCAAGAAATACAGAACACCCACGTGGCAGAGAGAGAGAGAGAGAGAGGTCAGGTAATGGGAACTCCTTACATCCTTATGCTCCAATTAAATTTCTAAAAGGATTAAATCAATATGTGTATCTCTTGCCATTGGTGGCGATAATAAGATTCATGACAAGTTTAGACTCGATTGCAATCCTATTATGCTAGACCGACTGTCTATGAAGAAGGCAGTACAGGGAAATCTTAGCTTGCCTCCCCCATAACGTCAAGAATATCTCCCGGACAAAAAGAATACTACTAACAGAAATCCTTCATTTGCAAACAAATCGAATGAGAAAAAAAGGAAAGAGAGAGCACGCTCATCAAGAAAATTCCATCAACCGATTAAGGATTGCGTAATCCAACTCCTGTAAGAAAACAGGAACTAAAATTTGGATCTGATGAATAATAATAAAATCAAGAAAAAACATGAATGCTAAACAGAAATGCCCAGTTGATACTTCATTAAAATACAAATTTATCAACTATGGCAGGATTCTATTCAGTAACAAAACCAAGAACTAAGAAATGATTTCAGCTCTGGTCAGGCTTCAAGAGTACATACAGAAGCTTGTTTGTGACGAACTCTTCTCTGAACTTCATTCGAAATCATACACAGATGAAGAATTGAACCCGAATAATCCTAAAGCACCAATGAAATTAATCCTCGAGGAAACGAATCAACGACGAGCACCCATCTCATAATTCAACTCAAAAAACTCGAAAAGCCCTTGAATGATGAGAGAAACAACAATAACCCATCTCTGTTCACTTGTTCAGAAGAACGCCGCCTCCTCCCCTTCTTTACTGTCCCAGAACACATCTTCCCCTTCCGAGACAAACGAAACTTTCAAACCAACAAAATCTTCATCATCATCTTCTTTTTCTTCTTCATCATCTAAATATGAAATCGAAAACTCATCCGAGACGCCCTGCTGCACACCACCGAATCCTAACCCCTTGGCACCCAATTCCGCACCAACCTCTCCAAATTCAACCGAATTCCATGACACCCACACATCGGTGTGCCTGCTGAGCGCCCGCCCGTCGCCCACCACCATCGTCTGCAGATCGCTCGCCCTCACTTTCCTGATTATCTGCCCAAAATCCGAATCATCCGGAGTGTTTATTTTAAATCCACCGAAAACTTTATTTGATCATTAAACTTGTTCGAGCCTGAATCTATTGGTGCTTCAGTTTCATGGGTATGATCTTTCAGAACCTCTATACGTAGTCTGCCTTCTTCTCGAAACCTAATAAGTGGGGGACAATTTTCTTTCTTGACGACGAGGAGGCAAAAGAGAACCGCCAATATATATGATTTAAAGACATTAACCTAATTGTAACCACCCTATGATCTATTTTCAATTCAGCTTATCATAAAATTGCAAATGAACACATGAGGGCACATGAGATTTCTGCACATAATAAAATCATACCATATAAGATATCATATGGTCCAATCGTACGTGATCACTTTATATAGGCTTTAACCTTAAATAGCATATAATGTGTGATTAAACATATGTAGGCCCACACGATTTATCTAACAATCTCTCACTTGAGCCACCTAAGTCACCTTACAATCACGCACTATAACCTTAAGAGATAAAAAACATTGTCTTATCAGATGACATCTCTAACAATCTGGTCCATTGATCATGTCAACATAGAACCAAACTGATCTTCATTACAAATATTGTAATTAGACCCATCAATGATGACGTATATTGACATAACCAAATGACATAGATCAAGTATGGATGTGAAACATGAAAATTATATATAATGTGATTCAAACATGCCTATTTTCAACTGATCATATCTTAATCTTTAGTGAGATCACAACAAATGAGTATAGAATGAAACTGAAACATGAACCTTATACTGAAGCAGTAAAATGAAACTTTATTATATCATAGAATGTCCAAATACAAACTCTCACTAAATCAGCATATCATTAAATGATAAAATACCCATTCAAGCAGTATGCTCATAAAAGACCTTGGGTGGCAAACCATTGGTAAGCGAATCCATAATCATAGAGTTTGTGCCAATATATTTTATAGATATATGATCATTCTGCACTATTTCTTTAACAACAAGGAACTTGATGTCAATATACTTTGACTTCGACGAGCTCCTGTTATTGAAATATAGCATTGCTGAATTATTGTTACAAAATAACTTAAGCGGTTTTTCAACATTATCCAAAATCTATAGTCTAGTGACAAAATTACGTAACCATATTTCATAATTGGATGCCTCATAACAGGCTACGAGGTCTACTGTCATAGTGAAAGATGCAATGAGTGTCTGCTTGACACTCCTCCAAGAAATAGCTCCCCCGACCAATAGAAAAACATAACATGACGTAGATCTGTGACTATTTTGGCATCCGACAAAGTCAGAATCAGAATACCCAATGATCTCCAACTGATCTGACTTCTTATATGTGAGCATGTAACTTTTTATTCTTTGCAAGTACTGCATAACCCATTTGGCTACTTTCTAATGATCCATACTCGAATTACTGAGATATCTGCCTAACATCCCAATAATGTATGTTATATCTAGACGTGTACACACTTGAGCATACATAAAACTCTCCACAGCAAATGCATAAGGAATCTATTCCATATCCTTAACTTCAAACTGGTATTTGGGGCACTGAAAGAGACTAAACTTGTTTCCCTTAGCAATTGGGGTGTTACCTGGTTTATAATTTTTCATGCCAAATTTATCCAGAATCCTTTTGATATAACACTTTTGCGATAATCCAAGAATACTCCAAAAACGATCTTGATGTATCTGGATCCTTAATACAAAAAACGCATCACAAAGATTTTTTATTTCAATTTTTTTGTCAAAAATCTTTTAGTTTCATACAATATGCCTATATCATTACTAGCAAGTAATATGTCATCCACATATAAAACCAAGAAAACAGATTTACTCCCACTAAACTTATGGTATATGCATTCATCAACCATGTCTATCTCAAAACCAAATGAGAGAACAACTTGATGAAATTTATGATACTATTGACGGGAAGTCTGCTTAAGTCCATAGATGAATTTCTTTGATTTGTAAATCATTTTCTTTGCATTGCCTGAGACAAAATATTTTGGTTGCACCATATATATTATTTCATCAATGTTATCATTGAGGAATGCAATCTTTACATCCATCTAATGTAGCTTTAAATCATAATGAATCACAAGTGCCATCATAATTCTGAAAGAGTCTTTCGTAAAAATTGGAGAGAAAGTCTTTATATAGTCAATATCTACCCTTTGAGTAAACCATTTTGCAACAAGACATGCCTTATATCTTTCCACATTACCCATCGAATCTCTCTTGGTTTTAAATATCCATTTGCAACCAATGAGTTTCACACCTTCAGGTAATGTGACAAGATTTCATACTTCATTGTCTTTCATGGATTTAATATTATTATGCATGGCATCTATCCACTTTTGAGAGTTAGAACTCTGTATAGATTTATGAAAGTTGATTAGATCATCTTTTCTTCAGTCAGTATCGCCCTCATATTCTTGGAGAAAAATAATATAATCATCTGAAATTATCCTTCTTTTTTGTAGTGGATTTCCTTAATGACACTTGTTCTTGAGTTACTTAAGGTGTTTCTTGAGGTTGTTGAGCTTGTACTCTAGGTGGAAAAACTTGATTTTGGCTAGAGATATCTAGAATATTGCCCTATTCTGGATTTATTAGAACAATGTCAGAAATTGAAATCTGATCATTGTCAACAACTGTAGAAAGAGAAACAAACTTTTCTTCAAAATCAATGTCTTTTACCTTATCACTTCTCCCAAACACAGCATCCTCAAAGAAACAAGTATTTTCTGTCTCAAAAAAGGACTTATTCATAGAATCATAAAATTTATAACCCCTAAATCTTTCAGAATACCCAATAAAATAGCAGCTAATCATTCTTGAATCTAATTTCTTTTCATGTATCCTATATAGCCTAGCCTCAGCTGGACATCCTCAAATATGAAAATGCTTCATACTAAACTTTTTGTCTATCCATATTTTATATGAGGTTTTCGTTACTGCTTTAGTTGGTACCCTATTCAGTACATAAGTTGTAGTTTTTAATGCCTCTCCTTAGAGAGACTCTGATAAAGTAGAATGAAAAATCTTACTCCTTACAATATTCTTTAAGGTCTTGTTTTGTCTCTCAGCAACACCATTCATGCTAGAAATGCCTGGCATAGTGTACTGAGGGATGATACCACATTCTTCTAGGAATTTAGCAAATGGCTATGGATGTTGTTCACCTGATCTATCATATCTATCATAATATTTACCATCAGAGTCAGATCTGACGACCTTAATCCTTTTGCCAAGTTGGATTTCAACTTCAGCATTAAATGATTTGAACACATTCAGAAACTAAGACTTTTCGTAAATTAAATATACGTACCCATAATGAGAATAGTCGTTTATGAATATAATAAAATATTATTGATCATTCCAAGAAGTCATAGGAAATAGCCCATAAATATCTATATGAATTAGTTTTGATATGCCTGTTCTTCTTTTGACACCTAATTTTTTTATATTTGTTCATTTTTCTTTTATGCACTTAACACAAACTTAAAAGTTAGTGAAATCAAGGGAATCAAGAATTTTACTTGTCACCAGTCTTTCAATTTTTTGTTTAGAAATATGACCTAAGTGTGTGTGCCATAATAAAGCGAAATTCTCATTGGCTAATTTTGGTTTTGTATCATGGGAACTTGAATGCAATGTTTCATTATATGAGACAACAATATTAAGCAAATAAATGTAATAACCACAGATAAATTAATAATCGGTCCCAATAAGATTTGAATCAAGAAACAATTTAAATTGATTATTTCTACATAAACAAGAATAACCAGATTTATCTAATGCAGAAATAAAAACCAAATTTTGTCTAAAAGATAATACAATATATATTTCTTTCAAATCTAAATAACAACCAGTATTTAATAATAACCTAAAGGTCCATATTACATCAACTTGAATTGATTTATCATCGCCCACATAAATGAATCTTTCAACATCAATTGACGTTCGACAACTTAGACAACCTTTCATAGATACACTTATGTGAGTGATAGCACTAGAATCCATCCACTAAGTGTGTTTGGGTACAGAAGATAAATTAACCCAAAAACAAACCAAAGTAAGGAATGTATCTTTCTTTTCACGCCAAGCATGATATTTGGTACAGTTCTTCTTCATGTGACACTCTCCTTTGCAAAAAAATAACTGCATTTTTTATCCTGATGTCTCTTCTATTTCTTCTACGAATGAGGGTCCACTATAACTTTTTTATTGATTTTTTTTCTTAAATTTGCTCTTAAAGGCTACTGTCAAGTGAGCACTTTATGTCTTTTCTTGCTTCATCATGTCCTCTTAATGCACACACAATGAAATGAGCTCATTAAGACTTCATTTGTCCTTCTAGCAGTTATAACTGACATTAAACTGACTGTATTGTGCAGAAAGATATATCAAAACCAAGTACACGAGTAAGTCCTCATACAACTCTAACTTTAGTGCTATTAGTTTTGAAGCAAGATGAGATATTTCCATAATGTACTCCTTAATATTCTTTTTACCTTTATATCTCATTGAAACAAGGCTCAAAAGGAGAGTGCTTGTCTTAACCTTTTCATTTTTAGCCAAATGTTTTTCAATATCTTCAAAAAATTTCTTGGCATTAACCTCTTTAGAGATAGTGCCTCTGAAGATTTTCAAAATTGCATATTTCATGATCATAAGACTCATGCGATTGGATTGATCCCACCGCTCATTGTTTGTTTTATCCTCAGCAGAACTTCTATCTATAAGAGCAGGTGGTTGATCCTCTCGAAGTACAAGGTCTAAATCCATACATCAGAGAACTATCATCACGTTTTCTTTCTCATTTTTGAAGTTAGATCCATTCAAAATAGAGATCGAATTTATATATGCAAATATTGTAGATGCAGAGGTATTAACTGGATCAAGAATAAAATAAGCTCACAATTAACATATATATTCACATGCATTAACA
Organism: Nuphar pumila; assembly: GCF_984573655.1. Classification (NCBI taxonomy): domain Eukaryota; kingdom Viridiplantae; phylum Streptophyta; class Magnoliopsida; order Nymphaeales; family Nymphaeaceae; genus Nuphar; species Nuphar pumila. The sequence goes on along the minus strand of NC_143251.1, from coordinate 11,744,647 downwards.
TAAACAAAGATATTTAAACTGTGGTGAACCCCATCACAAGATACTCGACACAACATTGACATTCAGTCTTTGGACATAAATGTTAACTTGTAAGTTGTACTCTCATCAAAGTAATCAAACATGAAAAATTGATTTTGTCAAACAACGAACCTTTCTTTGAACCAACTCATTATTCACATGAAAAATTGTACAATCATCCCATATTTATTACTGAAAAAATATATATTTAGGCTCGACCAAATAGTAATATTCTTCTGAGCCGATCATTATTTGCATGAAACCCAAATATATAAACATCTCAATAATCTAAACAAGTCAATCTATACAAGAGATGTTACTTTGGTGACATGTTATTTCAATAAACTTATTTTAGAATATTAGACCCTTATTCTGAAAAGAATATCATAGTTCAAATACGTCAATACATGAATATAAACAAAAAAATATAACCATAATCTGTATAGGGTCAAAAAGTCACCGAAGACAACCCTCTAAAAGAAGCTAAAATGTATACTTAACGGCCATGAATCTCTTAAAAAAATCCTTAAAAAAAATTATTCTTTTTTATGAGTTTCAAAGCACATGCGAGGGTTCGGCCCACGGGGATCGGGCCAAACCCAACTAGTGGGTCAAAACAAGCCTGACTCAGCATGGGTCAGACCTCAACTAACCTCTGCCGGGTGTGGGTTGGGCCCTCAGGTCGGGTCATACCTGACTCGGCATGGATCAGGTCTCACCCGACCCGGTTCGGTCTCCTCAACCAAATGAGGACCGAAGCCGGCCTGACCCCCAGGTGGAGGTCGAACCTGATCAGGCTCTCGGATGGAGGCCGAACAGAGCCTCGGTTGCCCCCCCTGATCACTCGATGGTGGTTGGGCTAACCGGATGCCCAGACCACCGTCATCGGGTGTTGGTCGGTGTCTGGTGAGGGTGATCAGGTGACAGTCTGCAAGCACCCATCTGAAAACAAACAAGGAGGGCCAAAACGGCCCTACCCCTCTATTTGGTGGTCCAAAAATGGGGAGGGTCGAATGGCCCTCCCACCCGTCCAAAAAACTGAAAAGAGGAAGACCAATCGGCCCTCCCTGTCATCCAATGGTCTGAAGAAAGGGGAGGGGTGATCCACTATAAGAAAAATGTTAATTAGCGACAAAAATTTATGACAGAAATAATCTGTCACAAATTTATGACAGATTAACTAGAGAAAACTAATCATTCCTAAAATTGGAATTAGTTGCAGAATTAGCGACAGAAAAAATCTACCTCAAAATCCATCACTAATTAGTGACAGAAACATTCTGTCTCAAATTCTGTTGCAACTTTGTGATGGATGAGCGACAGAATTTTTTTGTCACTAATTAGCGATAGATTTTGAGACAGAATTTTTCTATCTCTACTTTTCGATGTAAAAAGGCCCATCTACGACATAAAATTATCTCCTCCTTTTGCTCTCTCTCTCTCTCTCCTCTTCCTCCAATCCACCTCCCTTTCTCTTCTCTCACTCGTTTCCCCTTTGTCGCCTCCCATCCTTCGAGTAAACGTCGATGAACAAAGCCACCGACCACCCCTTTGAACACCACCACTGTCTCCTTCTTTCCTGCTACCACCGACGACCATCGATCGTGGGCCACCCCCTCTTCAATTAGACCCCTGAACTCTCTCCCTTGCTCGACTCTCATAGTCGAACCCTCACTCACCTCACCTGACACTTGCACCTGACATTGGTGCTCTCTCTCTTGTCGACCCCTTTTTACGTAACCTCTCACCCCCTCTCTTTCTCCTATGTCTTCTTCTACTTCTTCTTCTCCTTCTCTTTCTTTTCTATCGACCGACAAGGTCTTGTTGTTCTTCTTTCTTGGTAAACCATGGTCGGTCGGCAGGAGCTAAAGCCCCTGCCAGTTTTTTCGACAGGCGGCAGGGGAGACACCTCATGTCACCTGTGACAAAGTTTTCAATAGAGGCTTTGGGCCCCTGTCTCGTTCCTTCTGACCGACAAGGGCTTTGCCCCTACTGCCTTGGTGTTTATGGCATGTGGTGTTTCTTTTTCTTGTGTTTTGAGGGAGGGGCTCAGCCCCCTCCCGTTTCTCCTTCTTCGTAAGGAAGGGGCCGAGACCCCCTCTCTGTTGCTTGGGTTACGAAGGAGGGGTTCGTCCCCTCCCCCGTTCCTTCTTTGTTTTTATTCGGTCGGCAGGGGGCGGAGCCACCTGTCCTTGGTTCTTTCTGTCAGCATGGGGCAAAGCCCCTCGGCCCCTTGTTCACTTTGTTTCTCTGGCCGGCAGGGGCTCTGCCTCCCTGTCGTTGTCTTTTCTCGTCGGACAGGGAAGGTGAAACCCCTACTTGAGTGGTTCTTCTGAAGATAGGGGGAGGGGGCTCTACCCTCTGTCGTGTTCCCCTTTCGTCAAGCAGGGTGGGGCGAATTCCCTTGTCTATGTCTTTGTCTTTGGCCGGTAATCTTTGTCATTGCAGGTACGTAGCAGAGCAAAATGCGTGATGCTTAATGCTAAGCATCGCATGCGGCTTAAAATGTCAGGCGAAAAGAAATAAGAAAAATGCAAATGCAAAAGCATGCAAATCGAGTAACTACCGATGGTGAGTAAGTGATGCAAGCACATCACATGCTATTTACTTTTTTGGATGCAACACTTTTTTGCTCACACACTCACTTAGTTGTGGATATCTAGGACTGTTTTGTTGAAGTTTGGAGATCATGTTGAGCATGATTTGAATGTATGGGAATAAAAGTGTTCTTATTTTTATAGTTCAGAGACCATGCTAGTCGCGGTTGTAGTTAGCAGGATATTGGAGTGTGTTTGCTACAGATACATGTTTGATATTATTGTGATATGAATGATTTGAATGTATTGCAATATTTGACATGACTATCTATGCTTGCATGAAGTTATTTTCGATTTGATTATGCATTTCATGTAAAATTGTATCATGAAAACATGTTTAAAATGAATGTATCATGTTTGTAAATGTGATTTCATCTTTCTAAATATCCTTGTGATGTGTGTAAATATGATGTGATGGTTTTACACACGAAAATATAAAATTATCAATGCATGCCTAATAGTTCATGGAATTGTATTTTATGTTAAGCATGTTTATAGTAGAGAGGGGAAGAAAATTTATGCATTAACTTAAACAAAAAATTGCTCACCAACAATCACCAAACAAGAATTTTTCACAGATTTGTAAACCACAACAAAATGTTAACCAACTCAACACAAGCAACAAGCAAAATAAAGACTTTATGACCTACAATATACAAATTATAGCAAACCAATAAGGATAAATCAGTCATTTTATTTCTATTAACTTGGAAAAATGAAACCTACTTTATAATTTCATTTGAATGTGTGGAAAACTACTTTTGCTTGACAGTAGTTTTCTTGAAGGTGAATGACATTATATATATATATATATATATATATATATATATATATATATATATATATATATATATATATATATATATATATCAAATCATTACATCTACCATCATTGTATGATAAATTAGATATTTTCTTCATCATAGAATTACTATGATTCTCTTTTAATTGATGAAGATAATATCTGTAACATCATAGGACAAAATGACTGTAAACCGTGAATGAATGTACCATAAGATAGTTGATAATGAGGTATCGCTTGAATATATGGATGGTGTTGACAGTTTTATTAAATTTACAATGGCAAGTGTCAGTACAGTGGATCCCGCCGGTCGGAGCAGGTGCCCCTGTACGATGTGTAAGAATAATCAATTTGTAGAACCTCATGGCATTAGACATCACCTATACAGGAAGGGTTTTGTCGGTAGTTATCAGAATTGAATGCTTCATGGTGAAGAATTTTAAAATAATTTGACGCACAGCTGAATGTGGTGCACGATAATCTATATGTAGATTTGATATTTGATGCCACAGGACCAGAACTGGGTTATGCTATGGGTCCTAGTGATGTACCAATTGGGGTAGAGAAAAAAACAACAACGATGCAGCTAGTAGATTTTATAACTTAGAGATGTTAATGAGCCACTGTGAAATGGTTGTGAGAGTCACACTATCTTGTCTACAGTTATTCAACTACTGAATTTGAAGTCAGAGTATAATTTGAGTCAATCATGTTTTGATCATCTGTGCTCTATTATGAAAAGTATGTTGCCCAAAGATAAGAAATTGCCACAAAATTTCTACTGTAGGAAGGTTATGGTCAACGCTCTAGGTATGGGGTATCAAAAGATAGATGCTTGTCCAAATTATTATATTTTGTATTTCAAAGATCAAGAAAATAGCAGATCATGTCCGTCATGTCGACATCCTCGGTTCAAGCCAAAGATAAGGGGCAATGATAGCACGAGGTCAAAAGAAGTGTCATACAAGTCACTCTGCTACTTTTCTCTCACCCTTAGATTGAAACGACTATATATATCTTCGAGGACAGCTAAACACATGAGATGGCATGCAAATAAAGTCTGACATGATGAAGATAAGATCACGCATCCTTTTGACATGGAAGCTTGAAAGCACTTTGATCGTACTCATCAGACCTTCACAATGAAAGTGAGAAATGTTAAACTCGGTTTATGTACAGATGAATTTAATCCATTTGAGGGTATATAAACATCATACTCGTGTTGGTCAGTATTTGTCACCCCATACAACCTTTCTCTAAGCTTGTGTATAAAGCGTCAAAATCTTTTCTTGTCTCTATTGATTCCTGGTTCGACGTCTCCAGGCCAAAATATTGATGTATATTTGAGGTCATTGATTGATGAACTGAAAATACTATAGGATGACAGTGTTCTCACGTACGATGCCCATAAAAAATAAAACTTCAATATAAAGGTTGTTCTATGGACAATTATTGACTTCCCTACATATGGTATGTTATCTGGTTGGAGCACACATGAGAGGTTGGCATATCCGTACTGTATAGAGGATACAAAATATTTTAGATTGATGCATGGAAGGAAGCCGCGTTGGTTTGATTGTCACCATCGATTTCTACCCAACGACCATATGTTTCAACGATAAAAGAATATGTTCTGAGTAGGTAAAACTGAAATAGAAGGTCCACCTACACGGTTGTCTGGTATAGATATTTTAAGATGATTGTGATACTTTTTATATGGTCTGACAGATGACCGTAGTGTGACACCTTTTTTTGGATTTGGGAAGGATCACAATTGGACAAAGAAATCTATATTTTGGGAACTACCATATTGGCTGACCTTATTTATACGACATAATTTGGATGTGATGCATGTAGGGAAAATATGTTTGATAATGTGTTTAATATGGTACTGAATGTCAAAAAGAAAATGAAGAATAATCCAAAGGCTCGTATGAATTTAAAAGTAATATGTAAAAGACCAGAATTAGAACACCAAGAGTACAATGAAAAAGTACTAAAATCAAAGGCAAGGTACATGCTTGGACCAGATCAAATAAAGCAGGTATGTTAGTGGTTGAGACAGTTGAGATTTCCAGATAGATACGTCTCTAATATTGCTCGGGTTGTGAAGATAGACGGGAGACAATTATATGGGTTGAAGAGCCATGATTGTCATGTCATCATGCAACGGTTGATTCTCCTAGCATTCCATGATATGTTAGACAAACCTATATGGCGGTATTATCCGAGTTGAGTCAATTTTTTAGAACACTGTGTGCATCGAAAGTTGTAGTAACTGAGGTAAAGAATCTCGAAGATTCTGTCGTCACTACAATTTGTTAGCTAGAAAAGATATTTTTGTCAGCATTTTTCGACGTTATGGAACATGTGATCATACACTTGCCATATGAACTTAGGGTTGGTGGTCCTGTGCAATATCGGTGGATGTATCCATTTGAAATGTATGTTTTTATTTATATTTTTCTCTCTAATGCTATTGGGAATTTATTATACTACGAGATGTATATTGTTGACATATGCATGTTTGACCTCAAAAAAAGGTTCGAAATAAAGAAAAAGTGGAGGATTCAATTTGTGAGGTGTACACTTTAGAAGAGATTTTAAATGTCTCATTTATATACTTTGAACCTCACATTCTAACACGTTACACTTGCTCACCTCGTAATGATGATGAAAAACAAGTTATTGTGGCTAACAAACTATCAATATTTAAACCACTTGGGCATGCCTTTGGCAGTTGCTGGTCAAGACTCTTGAAAGATCGAGAGCAAGACGCAATACAAATCTATTTCCTTTTTAATTGCTCAACGATCGACCCCTGCATCGAGTAAGTATACTTAATATGTTATACTAAGTTCTCTACGTACGTACATGATTTGATAATATAATTATTTGTTAAGTGCAGACGATTTGATTTGGAGTTGCGAAGAGAACTTTCACATCTCATTGATTCAGAAGTACAAAAAGAACATGAAAATAAGTTTAGGGCATGGTTGAAAGAGTTGGTAAGGATGATGACATGCATTATTTCTGTGTAAACAACAATATGTTACTTAATTGGTTGTGCTTACAGTCATTGTTTATGATTGTAGGTCCGTCATGGTGATGTTAATGACCATAGAATATGTGATTTACAAAATGGTTCAAGCAAAGTTGTGCAATATTATAACGGGTACATCGTAAATGGTTATTGATTCCATATAAAAGACTACGGTGTAAATAAGTCAACGATAAATAGTGGCGTGTGTGTCAAGGGTAACAGTTACGGTGAAAATGAACTTGACTACTATGGTGTTATTGAAGAAATAATGAAGTAGACTTATTTAGGCATAAATAACATGGTAACTTTATTCAAGTGTCATTAGTTTGATCCTACAGCAACAAGAGTCGACAAAGCCTCAGGCATTGTGAAGGTAAATCATAAATCAAGGTTTAAAACATATGAACCATTCATATTAGCATCGCAAGCTTAACAAGTTTACTATACTTCATATCTGAATACAAGAAAGTCAAACCGAAATGAATGGTGGGCGGTTTGCAAGGTGAAGTCTAAACTATACCCCGAGTATGATCAGTTACAGAAAGATGAGATTATTGAAGAGGATGATTACTATCAATCAGATGATATGTATGACTTATCTTATGGTCACGATGTCACACATGGTCTGCATGTTACATCTCCATTGTTTGATGGCACACGTATGAAAGAATGTGATTCAAATGATATACCAAGTAGATGATCGCCCAATAAAGAAGAATACAAAGAGGAGGAGGAAGAAGAAGAAGAATATGAAAGTCAAATAAGTGATGAGGAAGCATACTCGAGCTAGTAAAATACATCTTATAATATATACCACATCATTTTCTCATATACACCATCTATTTTAACATTATATCTTGCATATCATGTTACATTCAACGGTAACTTAGCATGTACATGCATAGTTATAAAACTGATTCATGTAGGACCTTTAAATCTTTACATTTCATGTATATGTCATGTCCATGCTAAGATCAAGAGTTATGTCACTGATCGAAATAACATTTTTATTTGTTAGAATATGATTCATGGAGGTCGCAGTGGTCGAGCACCTAATGGTCGAGGACCAAGTGGAGGTCGTGGGACAACATTAGGTAAATGCCTTTGTGTTATATTTAAATATAGGCATTCTTTATGTTTTTGCTTATATGTTGATATAAAAATTGTTACTTGTTAATCGTCTTTATAGGATCCCAGCTCAGTGATAGTCAGTCTTATCCTTCGTCTTTACGTAATGCTTCGATAGGTATATCATTTAAATAAGTATATACTTGATTAGTTTAAATGTGCATTGTGTAAATTTCTAACTCATTGTTCTATAGATGATGTTTCGCCTGCACAAGGCCCACCTACATTAGCTACTCATATACATCACAAGTCAACGTCTGTTGGTATGTATAGTTCTATAATGGTTATAGTTATTTACTCAATATGTAGATAGAATGTGTGTATAGATTTTTTTTATTTTTGTAATACAGTCCAAGAGAGTCGTACAAATGTTGGGTCTTCTCAATCTGACACACGATGACTCATTGAAATAGTATATATCGACAGTCGACTGTAAGTATTTTATTGTCACTTGTCCAAAACTTATCTTATAAATAGTATATATTGATAATCGATTGTTAATGTGTACCAATTAATATGCAGTGCGAGGTTCGAGCCACAAGAAGTGATTCAAGAAATTGAGAAGTCACTAGTTCAGCATCTTACAGGATCGATCGTTTAATGGAAAAAGTACCTGAAGAAAGTGTTGGACAAATTATGATCATCATTCATGGTATACAATCGTTTATCATAGCTAATGTGTTTCATATTTAATTTTTTTTTATAGTCATGTGAACTAACTTTTTGAAATTATTTGTAGGCTTTAAATTGTTTTGCGACTGCGAAAGAGAAGCAAGACGTGAGGCTAGTGTAACAGAAGGTGATTGTCAGTCCATTTGCCGACATGCTTTACAATATGAAGACTACAACAATAAAAGCAACTGGTGGAATAGATGATCCACTGCAGTGGAAGAGCCATGACCCTTTTACTATTATGACAAATTATTGTGATGCAATGTGCGACAAGTGGACGAGCCATGAATTTCAAAACCGCTCAGCAAAGGCTGCACAGAACCGAGCGAAGATGCCTGATGTTCATCTACACATAGGTGGCTCTAGGATTTTGGAAAGCCACCAGAAGAAAATGGTAACTCATCAATATATATTATAAAATTTATAAGTATTTTTGCATACTTTCTAATTGATTTTTTTATCATTTAACCTTGCAGGAAGCCAAAAAAGGAGGTCATGTGCCTTACAAGGATGTGTTTGTTAAAACACATAAACGTAAGAGTACGAAAGAGTTCGTATCAGAGAAGGTAAGAGCGACAACAGTATGTATTTATTGTATTAATAAACATTGTAATATACAAGTTACTATGAATTACATTATCATAAATATTTTAATTCTTAATTATTAATTCATACTATAATCATTACTTTGTAGGAGTTATACGAACAACAGATGGTAGAACGATATGGTGATGACTCCACTCAGCATCTGCCTTTTGATCCCGCAGCATAGGTGACTGCAACCGGTGAACCCCAAAAAGGTTGTGTGTTCGGGTTTGGAAATAATATGAACACCACAACAATCGTTGCCTTATTCAACCAGGGCTCTCAGAGTTCTCCCGCCAGCATCAACTCTCAGCGTCCGATTGACCCTGCTATTTCTTGGGATGGTGTTCGCCAGCTTCTTCAGGACACAAGGCGTGACTTTTTACATGAATTCATTTTCAACCTTGTCTATAATGAGTTGTGCAACTTTTTTGGGGACAGAAGAACTTTGTCTGCCTTCAACATGAGCTCTAGTACCCATTAGGTACGTCTAATATTTATTTCAGTACATATCTAAAGTTTTATGTCTTTAGTTTTATGTTGTTAAATTTCAATACGTATATGCCTATCAACTCAGAACCTCAATACATATATACATTATTGAATCACTATTAAATTTATTTGACATCCTTAGAACACATCTATGCATGATTGAATCATTATAAATTTTTTTTTACAATGTTGGAATACATATATGCATGATTGAATCACTATGAAATTTTATTGATAGCATTAGAACACATGTATGCATGATTAAATCACTATAAAAAAAATTGACACTAATAAAATACATATATGCATGATTGAATCACTATGAAATTTTATTGATAGCATTAGAATACATGTATGCATGATTGAATCACTATAAAAAAAATGATAGCTTTAGAACACATATATGCATGATTGAATCACTGAATGTTTTTGACAGCCTTAGAACACATTTATAAATGATTGAATCAGTATAAAAAAAATTTGACAACCTTAGAACACATATATGCATGATTGAATCACTATGAAATTTTTTTGACTGCCTTATAACACATATATGCATGATTGAATCACTATAAAAGTTTTTTAACAACCTTAGAAGACATATGAGTATGATTTCATCACTATAAATTTTTTTTGACAACCTCTGAATTCTGTTAATATCCTTCACTTTATTGCTAGTCTATATGTCATTCAACCATGTTACTTTGATTGTCTTAGATTAGGTGCATTGCATATAATTTATTTTATTATATTTTGTTTATCAATACTAACATTTTGGTTCTCTTGTAGGATGCTGGAGATGATCAACGTAGAGTAGTGGATGGAGTCATGGATGAAGGGGCAGATCGAGACAATGAAGAGGATGATGCTCTGAATCTTGGTGAGGAGTAGCCTCATGTGTTGAATTTGTTTCACATACTTGTTGTTTCAAATGAAACACTTTGTATATGTTCACTTGTAACTAATTAGAACTTGGCGAGGATTATACTGGGTTGTTAAATTTGTTTCACTTGTAACTTGTGTTACATTTGTTTCACCTACTTTGTATGTGTATTTTTTATGTGTACTTTATTTTTTATACACAGGTTATATAAATTGTATAACGAAAAAAAAATTCTCGATATTTTGATTTCAAACAAAATTGTATTGTTTTTTTAAAATTTTGCGATAGATTAGCGATGGATATTATCCGTTGCTAATATTCAGTGATGGATTTTATGAAGAAATCCAGTCACAAAATGATGACGATATTTGGCGATGAATAATATCTGTCACAATTTTAGCGACAAATATTTATTTGTCTCAAACACTGAATCAGTTGATGTTTTGCGATGAAATATAATCCAGTGCTAATCCGTCGCTAAATTGGTGATAGAATTTTAGAGACGGATACGTATTCATCATTAAATTTTTATGATAGATTAGCGACGGATATGTATCTATCGTAAAACTAAATCAGTGCTTATTTAGCGACGGACTCGCGACGGATCATGGCATTCATTAATCTATCACAAATTAACAATGGAGGTAGCGACAAATCAGTTTTGTCTCTAATTAGCGACCAAAGAATTGCGATGGATGTTATCCATCGCTAAGTCATCGTCAATCTGTCGTTAAACAGTTCAGCGATGGATTAGCGTCGAATAGCGTTCGTCGCTAATCCGCAGATTTCTTGTAGTGATCGGCCCCCTGCTGTCCAGCGGACTGAAGAAAGGGGAGGACTGATTGGCTCTCCCTCCTGTTCAGGAATCTCAAAAGAGAGGAGGGTCGAACGACCCTCCCTCCCGTCCATGATCGGCCCTCCTTCGCATGGGGAAGGGGGATATGATCCCTCACCTAAACCGGTGAGTGACCGAATGACCATTCGGTTCTTCTCTTTCCCGCGAAAACTGTGCAGGCAATACGCACGTGAGGTATTGCGCCTAAAGCCATGATATATCTTATAGCCAAACCTAATCACTCTATAACAGCATATATTAAAATATACGCAGGCCCACGGGATTTATCTAACACCCGCACTGAGATTCTGAGAACATGCAATCCGCCCCCCTGCTCAACACGTGTTGCATCTGCCGCTTCAGCGCCCAATCAGCCGCCTGAGGCTTGTCCTCCACCATCTTCACTAAGACGCCGGCCCGCCGGAGCTCGCCGGAGAGTCCGTACCCGACCTTTGGGGTGAGGATATCGCGGGCGGCCTCCTCGTACTTCCGATTGCCGGAGACGAAGCGGTCGCGATAGCGCTGGCGCTTCTTTCCCTTGAGGGAGCGCATGCGGACGATCTTCTTCTGGCGCTCGCGCTCGTGGAGCTGCCGGAAGTGCCTGCGGAGGTCGACGTTGCTGCCGCACCTTGCGCTCGAGGGACGGAGATCCCCTTGCGCTCTAGGGCGTCGGAAGGCTTGGCGCCCCCGCCGCTGCTCCACCACCCACCGGGGCTGGTGGACGAAGGCGTGGCGGTTGGCGTAGGCCGAGACATCAACCACCTGGCCGAACTGATTGGCGAACGACCGGAGTGCCACCGACGCCTGGTAGGGCGGGCCCCTCGGCGGCTTGTTGTCCAGGTCCCACAGGACGACCACCTTCTTCTGCCTCACCGACCACACGCCGTGGCGTTCTCTCACCATCTCCAGGGTCCTCGGCGTGTTGTGCTCTACCCTTCCTCCTTGTGGGTACTGCTCAAAATTAAATGATGAGTAGGAGGAGCAGAGGGTTAGGCAGAAGGTCTGGATGGTTGTGGCGGATTTGGGGAGGGGTGGGAGGAGTTGGGGTCTGTGGGTGGGTTTCAGGAAGGGGGAGTGCAGGAGGGACGAGGAGGCCATCTTCTGCCTGCAGGCATAGAAAACTCTCTCTCTCTCTCTCTCTCTCTCTCTCTCTCTCTCTCTCTCTCTCTCTCTCTCTCTCTCTCTCTCTCTAATCTCCTGTGTTGGGGAGCCACTTTGCCTGTCAGAGCTCTAAGCGACCTTCACGACGTACTTCTTTTTCGTCATAGGTGCAGATTGAAGATCTTCAGGAGTCGAAGATTTCTTTTTGTGCCATCAAGATAGGGACTATCTGGGTCCCGGTCCAGTTTTCTCATGCTCTGCCCAGACAGTTCAACGAAAAATCATTTTCTCATATCGCTCTGGCTATATCATCACCTCCGGCATACGTTGTCAAACGACCGTCGAACGTGCTGCCGGGGGGGCCATGATTTCTGCTGCAACTAGTTTTAATTATTATCCTACCGGTGATAAGTCCATTAGTATTTCCCATGCTCATGCCCATCACGATTTCTCTGTCAGTGACTCAGTATCTTTCACGACTAGGGTCCCTTCTCGAGGTGGATTGGCAGCTTGGTTAGGCAGTCATGCAAAAGGTGAGAAAAGGTCAATTTTGCTATTGTCTTTCATTATTTTTCCATTGAGGCATTTTGATTACATGGTGGTTCACATTATGGCGTTTAATGCTCATTCCACTGAGGCTCACAGATGCATGATTATTGGTCTATCGGTTCCTTTTCCTTTATCGTCAGCCGTCAATGAGGCCACCACTACTGCCTCTACCATCACTGATTCTGTGTGTAGTTTTTGGAGGTGCGTGGCTCTCCATTCCGCTTCACCGATTCCTCGACAGTCCCTCACTCTTTCGCCTTTAGGTGTTGAGGTTGAAGAGGCAGCTCAGATACTCAATATCTCTCTCTCCTCATCGCAGTTGATTCATATAATTGTCGATATGGTTTCTACCATTTCGGCAGTCTCTACTATCCTAGGTGGCTCCTTAGATCCTTCAATTGATGTTGGCTCTGGTCTAAAGGGTGATTCCCCAGGTTCTTCGAGGGCTACTAAGCGTGTGAAGGTTGTTCGACACAGGCATGTCAGCAGTGGTAGTAGAGGCAAGAGGAGCAATCCTCTCAATGTTACAACTTTCGATGGCAGGTCTCCACGAAGGTCAACGAGGCCACACACTCCCCGGATTTTTCCAGATTGTGTGTCATAAAGTCTCTGTGTTGGAATATCAGGGGCTTGAATTGTCCATCTAAGCGTACGCTTTTGGCTAATTGGGTTAGACAGAGAAGTCTGACCTGATTGCTATCTGTGAAACTAAGATGGATGAAGTTTCTCGTTCTGTTACCTCTGGTATATGGAGGGGTGCTAACTACTTTTTTAAGCCTGCGGTCAGCCATGCTGGTGGTATCCTTATTTTGGGGAAGCAATCTTTGAATATTTCTCAACTGGACATTGGTCTGTTTTCATTGTTTGTTGCCCTAACTTTGCAGGACAGTGGCAGGAGGGTTGTGGTCACTGTTGTGTATGGCCCGAATCACGCTATCATGAGGCCTGCTTTATGGAACGACTTAAATAGGATTGTCATATCAAACGGGGAGTATCATTTTCTTATGGGGGAATTTAATTGCCTTTTGTCTATCCAGGATTCTAATAACCTCGTTCTTCCCAATCCATCCATGCGAGGTTTTCAAGATTTTGTTAATCAGCATCACCTTTACCCAATTCATTTTATTGGGGAGCATTACTCTTGGTCGAATAGGCGGATTCGCCCATGCTGCAGAGTTCTTGATAGGGTTTTTGTCACTCCAAATTTGTTGGATCTCATTCCCGATGTCAAGTGTGTCTTGATGGCTCCCTCTATCTCGGACCATGGTCAGTTAATCACTATTTGGGGGGATGGTTTTAAACAAGCGAGAAGTTTTGTGTTTGAACAATGGTGGCTCCAAGAGCCAAACTTTCACACTATTATTTCAGACTCTTGGAACAAGCCTTCCAATGAGCAGTGGGCAGCTATCCGGTGTCATGAGAAGTTGTCTCATTTCGCTAAGGATATCAAAGCTTGGCTCCATAATCGAGATGTGGCTAAATTTCATCAAATGGCTACTTGGGAGCAAGAGATTTCAACATTGTATCAAACTATGTCTTCCCCGGAGTCTCTATCTGATTCTCACCTGCAGAGTTTGCAGGATAGATATACTGACTTATCAACGCTTTTGAAGAACTAGAGGGTCAAAGAGGAAATTAGATGGAAACAACGGGCAAGGGTGAAATGGCTTGCGGCCGGAGACGATAATACTAAATTTTTTCACTCATATGCTTCTCATCGTCATAGAAGGAATGTCGTCCCATCAATCACCATTGGGAGTGTTTCGTATCTTAATCAACACGTTTTTTCAGCTGTCACTCAGTATTTTAAAGACTTATATTTTGTTTTACTTACTGCGAAGGGTGCCATTGACCCTGTTTCTGTCGGTTCGATTAGGCAAGATCAAGCCAGAATTATGCAAATGAGGTTCTCTGAAGATGAGATTTTTAGGGCCATCAAAGGTTTGTCAGGGTGGAAAGCTCCAGGTTCTGATGGGTTTCATGTGGATTTCTACAGAATTTTTTGGTCTTGTGTGAAGCCTGATATTATTAACATGTTTGATGAGTTCTATCGCAACTCTAGATTGCCTATTCAAACCCACTTGGCAATTATTTCTTTAATTCCGAAAGAGGATGCTGCCACAGATATCTCTAGGTTTCGCCCGAATTCTGTTATGAGTGCCCTTTATCGGATGATTCCTAAGGTATTGGCTAATAGGTTGAAGGTCGTGGCTAACCAAATTTTTTCGAACTCTCAGTTCGCCTTTATCCACAATAAGAGGATTCACCATTCATTCATCTTGGCTTCTGAAGTCATTCACTCCTTACATCTTAGTGGTCAACCCTATTTTTCTCTTAAATTGGATTTTCATAAAGCCTTTGATTCTGTGCATTGGCCCTTCTTATTTCAAATGTTATCCAATTTTGGCATTGGTCGTTGTTTTTCTGGGTGGGTGAGGAAATTGGTCTCTAATGCTCATGCCATGATTAAGATTAACGACACTAGAGGTGGCCATATCAAGTTGGGGCATGGATTAAGGCAAGGCTACCCTCTATCGCCTTTGTTGTTCAATGCCATTGCTGAGGGTCTCGTGGTGTTGCTCAAGCGTGCTGCGGAGAAACGCCTGATAGATCCTCTAGATGTTCCAGATTTTTCAGACCATATTCTTATTTATGCTGATGATATGATTATTTTTGGGCGAGCAAACGTGCAGCAGATGCTTAGATTCAAGCTTATTCTCTAATTCTTTCTTTCTCTTTCTGGGCTTTCCCTAAATGATAGCAAATGCTCTCTCACTATGTTCAATGTTCAGTCTCCTATGCTTGCAGTGGGTAAACAGATTTTTAATTGTGCAATCTCTGAGTTGCCGATGACATATTTGGGTCTGTCGTTACAAGTGAAACGCCTCTCTTCCGCTGCTTGGGCTTCAACTATTCAAAAAGTGAAAAACAAGCTTCTTTCGTGGCAGACTTCTTATCTCTCCATTGCTGGCCGTCTGACTTTAATCAGACATGTTCTTTCTTCTATCCTTGAATTCTTCATGTCAATGTTCGTGATGCTTGTGGGCGTGGAGAAGCAAATTTGTCGTTTAATGTCGGATTTTCTTTGGTCTGGGTGTCAACTTAAGAGTAAGCGTCATTTGGTTGGTTGGCGAATGGTGGTGTTACTGAGGCGTATGGCTGGCTTAGGTGTTTTTGCTCCAAGACAGAGGAGTATTGCTCTCGTAGCCAAGCAATGTTGGATGGCCCATCAACCAGGCTCTCCATGTGCTCGCTTGCTCCATGCTAAATATGGTGCTCCTGATTTATCTCTTTTTCGCCATGGAACCCGGGGTCTGGCGATCTCGCACTTGCGAAGCATGTGGCTGAGAGCCTTATCATCCTTCAGAGATCAAATTGGGGATGCTGAAAATTATGATCAGTGGTTGCAATGGGCGATTACTCCAAATGGAGCGTTCCACACCCACAAAGTGTATAGATCGTTGCTCCCCCAAGGGGCAGATTGGTTCCCTGAGTGTGCGTTATGGGGTAAGGGCCCTTCTCCAAGATCTCGGTTCTTGGCTTGGTTAATTTTGCATGATAGGGTTCAGACTCACAGCTATTTAAAGAAGTTGGGCTTTCAGTTTCCAAGTTGGTGTGTGTTGTGTCAAGCTGCTGAAGAAACTACTTGTCATTTATTTTGGTCCTGCCCAATCTTTGTGGCCCTATTTAATAGGACGTGGAGATCTCCGAACGTAATTGTCAAAGAAGACTCTTTTGCGCTTGATCTTCTCCTGGGCCCTATTGAAATTAGACGATGCAAGCGGTGGAGACTGATCTTGAAGACATGGTTGTTTACTACTTGATGGTTTGTTTGGATGGCACGTAATGATGCTACTTTCCGTCAAATTCCGGTCATCTTTAATCATCTTGTTCATAAAATCCTGGTTGATGTATATGCAATATTACGTATGCATCTTAGAGACCTCTCCTCTCATCTGAACGACGTTCACTCAGCGGTGGTTTCTTCTAATCCTGGGGATCCTGGTTGAGTAGGCTTTGTTGTTTTGTTGCTAGCTGTCTGTAGTTTCTTTTTCTTTAGCTTTTTTTTTCTATATTTTAGTTTTGTTTCTACTTTGTTCGGTTCATGGGTTCAACATTTTGTTGATCTTCATGAGTATTAATGTTGATCTTCTTTCGGCTCTCTCTCTCTCTCTCTCTCTCTCTCTCTCTCTCTCTCTCTCTCTCTCTCTCTCTCTCTGACCGCTCGGTTCTAAGGGAGATAAAAACACCTGCTAAGAAGGAGTATCATGCGAATACCTTGATTTGGATTTGGAATAAGTTTTGGTTACAGTTGACATTTGATGATTTGCGACCCCTGCTTGGGACCCAACAAGGCTACAGTAGAGGCATGGCAGCAGATCCTACCACAGCTGATCCTGTTTACATGTATTAGAGAGTTGATTCTAGGTCCTCCTCTTGTTAAATTTTTTTAAGTGGCGGTGGGTATGAAAGTGTTGGCTGCTATACCCTTGGTGGAGAATCTGGAAGGAGTGTAATGGTAGGATATATGAGGGAATCAAATCCACTCCTGTAGATATGATATCTTTCATGCTTTCCTTGCGGTTTGGGAAAATGAAAATATCTCTTGGATATGCAATCAAATATATGTTGGGCCCTTTATCTTAGATTCTTATTCATGTCTATGTTGTATATGTAATTTTCTTTGTTTTGATTGTCTTTTATGATTAATGAATTTCTTTTCTCTCAAAAAAAAAAAACATGAATACCAGCGCCTTGGTTAAAGCGGATCAGGGTTCAACATTTTTCTCATATTATTTATCCCAAGCTTTACAAGCTATTTCATTTTAAAATGCTATGAAAGCCAATAATCACTCGAGAAAGGGAAATGCAAGAAGTCTGTTAGCCCATTGTAAGCAATACAGGAAGTCGAAAATTTGAGCCTACAACTAACCCGGCTACGATGCACACGCAATCTAATTCATGCATATGTTAGTAACCTGAACCTGATACCAGCTTCAACCCGATCCATTTATAACCCAACAGTCCTAACATGTAAAAAATGAAGAATTGATTGAATAAAAATAAAATAAAAATTAAGTTAAAAAAAGAAGAAATAACAAGACATTTATGTGGTAGAACCAAAAGAAGCCTACGTCCACGAAAAAAAAAGCTTATGCTCCCTCTTTCTTTTTCATTTTATTCAATCCCTCAAACCACATATTTATACATGTTTGTGACCTAGATAAAGAAACTTTATCTATAACAAATAGAAAAACTAATCAAAATAAGATTACGATGAATTGAATCTCATTCAATCCATCAAATCTAGAAAAACTATAAAAATGTCATCTTTTTTAATATTTAGATAAATCCCTTCCATATTGTTATAGAATCTAACAATACCTCAAACCAACTCAGCATCAATAGTTCGGTGTCCACCTGAACGTTGCCTTGGTTTAGCTGAATTAGTGTTTTTTTATTTTAAAAGCCAGGAGGGTAACCTCGTGTGATTCAAACCCCAAACCCCTTGGTTATGATAGTGCAACTTTATCAATCATATACCACATTTGACCTCAGGAGAGAAAGAGGGGACGCCAGGGGCGTAGCTAGGATTCATGTGAGGGGGGGGGGGGGTAGCAAGAAAAAAAAATTGGTGTGATAGTCGAGGGTTCCGGGGCAGCGCCCCAAAAAAATTTTTTTTGAGATAAAATAAAAAATGGCTACAATTATTAATAAAAATCTATTTCATATGGACAAATCAAACTATCTGCTGCAGTCTTTCTCAACCTCGACGAAAAGTTCTTAAACATTATCTAATGGAAATATATACCAAGTGAGCTCAACTAGGGCCGGTAAACGAGCCAAACTAGCTAAGCTTAAAGTGTTCAAGTTTGGCTCATTTTTGTGGTGAGTCAATTCAAGTTGGAGTTTATAACCAACATGAGCTAAATAAACCACACTTGAACTAGCTTATTTATAGAAAAAAAATACACCTGAAAATAATAGGTCCGCATCAAAAATGACATTGTTTCATAGTTGAAAGCAATAAGATTTTATTTTTAAACCTATTGCTTATGGTTAGGCCAACCATAAGGAGTTTGGTGCGATGGGATGAGGCCTAGGCTACTAGGCAGGCAGGTTAAGATCTCATGGGTGTCACCTCTTTGTGCAAACTTAAGCAAGGCGACTAGGAGTAAGGCCATAAAGTTTTACGCTATCAACGCCAAGTTTCAAAATGGCAGCAATATGGCAATGAAATTGCTTGCAAAACCAAGTTTCAAAATTCAAATGAGTTTAAAACCAGTCGGTTGTCACATGCTTTGCACATGAGAAAGGACATGCTCATGCAGGGAGGATATAAGGTTCAACACCCCAATAAATTTTCAAAGCACAAACTTATTGATATCTCAAACTAAATCCAACTCAGATATTTTGTTGAATCAGGTTTAGACCAACAAACTTGATAACTTTATTATAATTTAAATCTTTAAAATTTTTGGAACAAATTTTAGATCTGACCTAATTGCTTAGGGTATAGGCTGGGCCAAGGAGAAAGCTCCAGCACAGATGCGTACATGGGATATTGATACCTATACCAATTGATTGCTTAGCAGGATAACCTATACCTTGATTATAAGTTGAAAGAGAAAAGCCATGTTTTGCAACATTTAATCAAGATTTTTGAAAAAATGTCCAATCAGGTCTGTTTAGATTGAGCTTTGATCTGGCTTATCCTCATTATCCTGCCTAGTAGGTTAAATGGGCAAGTCATGAACTGAAGTTTATGGCTGAATCCTGCATCCTCAAGCTTAATCCCAACCAGTCAATATTACATAGTTGGGCCTTGTAGTTTCACAGTCAACCCTGGTTGAGAGAGAGACTTGAAATTGTTGATGAATTCAGCACTTGCTGCAATGGATCTAGTTGTGGACCCAAACCCATTTTGGATCAAAATCAGAGAGAGAGATATTTAAATCTGTTGATGGATTCAGCTCTTGCTGCAATGGATCTAGTTGTGGAGTGTGAACCCAAACTCAATTCGGACCAAAATTTGATAGCGAAAATCTTAGTTAAATCTCAGCATGGTTACCTCAACCACTAAAACATGTTCAGGACAGGCTTTTGCACAGGACATATGACAAATAAACAGCTTTGATCCAGATTCAACCCAAGTTCAACATGAACATACTGATCAAATCAAGCTCCTAATTTATCAAGATCCTTTAGCTAGATAAACATCAAGATTCAGGACATATACATTCCCGCATCTTCTTTCCTCAGTGAGTGAGTGTCTAATTCGTGTGAATTCCCTTTACAAAAACAGAAACCGAATAAAAATAGATACAAAAATTAGTATCACGACAAAGTTGAGAAACATAGATAAGATTTTTTTTAATGTAAGGTATTAGACAAAGCAAGGGTTCCTCTATTAGTAGGAATGACAACAGTCTCTACGTGAGTGATGTGGTGATGCTTACCATCTTCCGTTATCACACTCTCTCTACCACGATAAAGCTTAGCATGAGAGAGAGTAACTGAATCTCCGATAACATGATGTGCTACCCCTGAATTCATGAACCAACCCAGAGACAAAGTAGTAGAAGGCATTGTTGATGATGAAAAATGCATATTCACAGCCCACGAATTGCCAACAGAGTTATGATACTGCTGTTGAAAATTGAGTTGTCCAAATCCTGTATTGGCGGCCTCTAGATCATGAGAACCAGCAATTGAAGGAGAGTACGGATTGATAGTTGTTTGCATAAAATTTATAGAAGCTCGAAGACCAGAACTAGCAGATGGAGGAGTCACAGCAGCCAAGGTTCGAAATCAGAATGGCCTCGATGGATGGCCTATAAGTTCGGACATGTAACCAATAACAATTTGAGCATGTATAACCCTTCTTCCCATAAATTTGGCATAAGGTATTTGCTTGATTAGAAGGAGATGAAGGTGTAGGCAAAATACATGTCCCACACCCACTAAAGTTGCACTCACGGCCACATCTTCTTCCCCAGAAAGTGTTAAAGTTTTGGACTGCAACCATGATTTCATAATTTACCTTATCCTTTTGAGTCCCAGAAGATATGTTGAACATTGCATCATATTTCAATAACATAACTCTCAATTTATCAAAAGGAAAAAGAGGCATAGTGCTAGTGTAAACCATCACAAACATGTTGTATTCTGGTCCAAGCCCTCTAATTATTTTCATGCATATGTCTTCGTCTGACAAAGGAGAACCTATGACAACAAGTTAATTGACAAGAGCCTTGATCTTGTTTAGATACTCCATAAGATGAGAATCACTCCTTTTCAAATCGAAAAAACTCTTCTTTTAGGTGAAATACCTTGAGAGTGGAAATCTCTTCATACCATTGATGTAGTATATCCCACAACACTTTCGCTAGGACTCCTGATGGAATATGTAAAAGAACCTTATGTAAGAGCATGGTTGTAATAAAAGAAATTGTTGATTGGTTACTCTTATGCCATGCAACAATTTTTAATTTAAATTTTTTATACTTTCTCTACATTTCTTTCTTATACTGAAGTTGTTTGGGAAACAAATTTTAGTGGCATAGGAATCAACCCATCGAGATGTCCCATCAAATCGTGACTACAAAGGAAATGAATGATTTGTTTCTTCCAAGTGATAAAATTAGAAGAATTGAGTTTTTCGGTAACTAAATGACTAAGGAAATATGCTTTAATCGTGGACATCAGAGGAGAAGACCAAGTCACCGTAGATCGAACAAAATATGTATTCAATCTGATGGCTCGAGAAAGATAATAGATTAAAAAAAGGTAACATAAATTAAAGATAACGCATGAACAAAGGATCGTGTCAGATCTGGTCTGGCATGATTGGAAAACTGATCTAACGTGATGTATCATCAAATCAGACATAAAAAAATATTTTTTTAATACCACTCAAAATAAATGACATTTGTATGATTTGTTTATTTTTTTATAATATTGATCATAGAAATCTGTGAGATTTTGATCAGATCTGTAGACTTTTGAAAAGGAAAAACAAAAAAGGATCAAAGATGAGATTTGTGAAATGGAAGAAAATAAAGAAGACGCAGCCAAGATCGATGGAACTCACATCTTTAAGGCTCTGATACCATGTGAAATATGTTGCTGGAAGTTGTCCTACATAAGCAAACAAACAAGAAAGAAAAGAGAGAATCTGAAAATTGAATAGACGCCTATGCCTTTTAGGGTGGCATCTTTTCCTTTTTATATTAGTGTGGGGTCTTTACAATAATGACCCTTTACAATGGAAGGAATACATGAATGATACAGCCCTATTCAGGTTTGGATTTGGGCTCGGATCTTGTACTAGTTTCAGTATAATCTTAACAAAAACTAAACACCCTAAAGAATACTAAGTCTAAATTTTAGACTCAGAGCCTTCATGGGTTTGGTTGGGTGAGTCTGCAAAGTCTGACGAAATTCTTGGGTTGTCAGAATTTTGGTTTAGGTTGAATTGGTTTAGGATTGCTATAGTGACTGAATCAATAAGGTGAGGTCAGAGGTTTCACGGTTTAGTTTGGGGAAATTCGGATTACAAGTGACTTGGGATTGACCATGCCGAATTGAGGTGGGCCGTGGTTTCCACCTTGGTCCACTTTAGTGAGTCGGATCCACTAAGGATCAACAGACCTAAACGAAAGAGGAACTAGCCCTTGAAGAGAGAAGAGAGAAACGAGTAAAGAGAGAAAGGGAGACATGTGCTAGAGAGGAGAGAGAGAGAGAGAGAAAGAGGGACATGCCCTTTAGAGAGAGAGTGAGGGAGGAATTCATATTTCATTCATATATTTTATATGACGATCTTTAAAATAGAATAACAAGACCTATATATAGGCCAAGAGGGCTTCATAAAGCCTTAAACAAATCACAAAATAGTTTAAATGCAAATCCTTATTCTAGATAAAATCTAAATGGACTAAAGTTAATTCTAGTTAAGCCCACATTTGACCCCAATGTTGACTTGGCTATTTCTGGAGTCTTGGCCTCAAAAAATAGCTAAGCCTTTTCCCTATTCTTAACCTTCTTCACATTTAGGGATTTTCAAAAATAGACCTAGGCTAAGTTTAGCCTACTCTATTTTTAAGAGATCCAGATTTAGACTGGGCTAGAAATAGGTTAGGACGCCCCCTAGTGTGGGCCCCACCGGTTAACAGCTCTGAATCAAATGGGTTTATGATCCAGGTTAAATCGATTTGCATCACAAGTCAACTCGGGCTTGGCATGAACATATACGAGATCATCTTAGCTCGACTCGGCTCGCATGAGCCATACGAGCCAAGTTCGAACACTATGTGGTTGTAAACTAGCTGAGCCTTAATAGCCCCTATTTGGTTCGTTCGGCTCGCTTACCATCCCTAATTCCAACCGCTTAATTAAAAGCTTGATTTTGTTTTACCCTTGTAGACCAAAAAAAAAACAAGAGGTTGGCAGGTTAGGGGCCATGAATTTAGATGTAACTTTACTCCCTTTATGTGTACCTAACATGGATACTCCATTTTAGCCCCCATATTGTGCCCAGTGGGGACTATCCTCTCCTGTCATACTTGCGCCACACTCACTATATCCTATTAGCTCTGCGAACTCACTGTGCTCAGTGTTCGTACCAACCCCTATTGCACCACCCATTTCTACCCCCAATATGCCTCATGTTGCGATGTTATCATCACCCGCATCCTACCCTACTCCACCTGTAGCACTCCCTCCTGCATCATCTGATGCTTCAGTATGTCATTGTAGTCTTACACACAATCGCCGCTCACCACGGTTGTTGCACCCTCATCCACCTTACCACCCAATTCTCCATCTTCCTTTATCAATCGCCCACCCAATCATACTCACCCTATGACCACCCACTCCATGACGGGCTCCCTCAAGCCGAAGACCTTCCTCACTACACTCTACCCTATTACCCTAATCGGTTTGCAAGTGTCCTTACTTGAACCTGAACCCACTACTTTCAAGCTGGCAGCTAAGTTACCTCAATAGTGTTTCGCTATGGCCGATGAGTATGAAGCACTAGTTCATCATCAAACTTGGCATCTGATCCCACTGCAGCCTCATTTTAATGTTGTTGGGTCTAAGTGGATGTACCGTATTAAACATCATCTTGATGGGTTTCTGGCTCGTTATAAAGCCTGATTGGTTGTTGAAGGATTTCATCAAGAGGAAGTGGTAGATTTCTTTGAGACTTTCAGTCTGGTTATTAAACCGACTACCATTTGCATCATTCTCACCCTTGTTGTTCCCTTCAAGTGGTTGAGATATCAGCACGACTTCAATAATGTTTTATTGAATGGTTTTCTTGAAGAAGACATTTATATGAGTCAACCTCTGGGCTTTGAGAATGCACATCATCCTGATTATGTGTGTAAGCTTGATCGGGGGTATCTACGGTCTTAAACAAACTCCTAGAGTGTGGTACCAGCAGCTCAGTACCTATCGAATCTCTTGTGGCTTTGTCATATCTCAATCTGATGTCTCTTTTTTTATCTTTCAGCAAAAAGGACTCATCATTTATCTGCTAGTATATGTGGATGACATTATCATAACAAAAAATTCACCTGTCTCCATTCAATAGCTTATCTCTAGCCTTCGCTCTACTTTTTCTATAAAAGACCTTGGTCGTCTTAATTATTTTATTAGCATTGAGGTTAGTTATTCTTCTGTTGGTGCTCATTTATCACAACGCCTCTACACCTTAAATCTTCTAAAACAGACATCCATGGTTGAAGCCAAACTGGTATCTACACCCATGAGCTCCTCCTCCAAGCTCTGCAAAAATGATTCTCCTTTGTTTGCTGATTCTCACTTATACTAGAGCATCATCCGCATCCTTCAATATCTCTCCTTGACTCGTTCAGTTATCAGATTTGTTGTCAATAAAAAGTATGTTAATATATGTATCAACCTACATAGGCACACTGGTATGCTATCAAGCACATCCTTCACTATCTCAAGCACAACATTCAGTTTGGTCTCTTACTGCACCCATTTGGCTCTCTCCAACTTAGTGCCTTCTCTAATGTTGACTGGGCTGGCTGCCCCGATGACCGCAAGTTCATCGGACGATTTGTTGTCTTTCTCAATTCCAATACCATCTCCTAGTGCTCCCACAAGCAGCGAATCATTGCTCTTGCTTGTTCCGCCGCTGATTTACTATGGCTTCAGACATTATTCAAGGAACTTGGTTTTCTATACATCGTCAATCACCAGTTCTTTGGTGAGACAATGTTGGTGCTCTCTACGTCGCGGTGAATCCTGTTTTTTGTGCAAGGACTAAACATGTCAAAATTGACTTTCACTTTTGTTCGCAATCACGTGCACAAAGGTGATATTCACATCAAGTTTATTTCCGCAAAGGATCAACTTGCCGATGGGCTCACCAAGGCCCTACGTCTGGCACAGTTTAGTGAAAAAACTGACAAGCTCAACGTGTGTGCCCCCACATTGAGCTTGCAGGGGCGTGTTAAGGAAACAAGTAAATCACAAGATTTACCACAACAACATATAAGAAAGGTGAACAGTTTCGACTCCATCATGTGCGATAATAATAATGATATATCAGGAAGGCCCAACGATACTGAGAAAGGCAGGTCCAACAGATTCTCATACGATAAAGGTAAGAGTCCAACAAAAAAAAGCAAATGGTCATTCAGCAGTATCGATATCTGAAATTGATTGTATTCAAAGGATAAGTGTAATCCTTCTGTTATCAAAAAAAGGTAATATAAGTGCCTCACCCTCACTGTAGACAAGTGAGGGAAATTGTGAGGTTCGAAATCTGTTCAGATTCGATCCGGATCATGGTAGATCCGAATCGTAAGTCAAGTCTGGGGACAAGTCTGAACTCTTATTCTAAATCCGGATCTGAATTTTAAATGTTATCAATCACGTAAGTTCTGGGGACAAATCTGAACTCCTATTCTAAATCTGGATCTGAATTTTAAATGCTATCAATCACGTAAATCCGAATCGTAAGTCAAGTTCTGGGGACAAATCTGAACTCTTATTCTAAATCCTGATCTGAATTTTAAATGTTATCCATCACGTAAATGTGAAATTGGTCAGAATATACATTTGGATCCAGTTTTTACCATCCAGGACCTAGAATGATATGTTGGATTCGAACCAAAGCTCCGACCTAATACGATCCCTCTGTGCCAGTAACTAGGATGCAAACAGGTGGGACTTGGGTCGAATCTAAGTATTTCCGAGTCAGACCATGAAAAGCTAGTACAAAATCTGAATCCGGTTTCTCAATCGGATATATATTTACGTAATTGGGTTGTATAAATCTTTAGATTTGGACTCGGTTGAGAATCATGACTGGATTTGAATGCCAATCTGCAAACCGAATCGTAATCAGATCCTGGTTAAGAAACCAGGATCCAACTAAACTGGTTCGGATTCGCATTGACTTCTCCAAAATTATCTTCTTCTTTTTTATTTTCTCAGAAAACATAAATTTCTAATTCATGAGGGGCAGTTTTCAGCTTTTAGACAGAAGGAAAAAGAAAGAAACCAATATGTCGGTGAAGATCCGAAATATCTGGGTCCGAGTACAGCCACGTGGGCACAAAAGTCGCCATGCACGTGGCGACTGCTGGGACTGTGGCTTCATAAAGTAATAAAATGGAAGACAACGCTCTGGTTTGGACAGATATTGGATAATAACAACTAGCCCCCTCTACTTGGATATATATTTTCTACAGTCGATCCGGTTCCCATAGGTGCCACTGGTTGTTTACTCAATATGAGACGTAGATGCATCATGCATTCCGCAAGGTTGTCATTTAAATAATGTTTTTACATGAAAAATATAATTTTTTTAAAAAATTAAAAACTTTCAGGCGCGTTTAATACCGTTGATGTTTAAATAATTAAAAGGCTTAATCATCAGAATTTGGCAACCAAATGTCCATTCCGTCCAGTAGATGGCGACAGAATAAAGATATCACCAACAGCCAACTGTAAGGATGATATGAATTGTTCAACTTGCAACGATACAAGGGAAAACTAACTTTATCAGCCGTAAAGATGGGGCTTGACGGACGGCCAGCTAAAAAACGCCAAAAGAAATTTTAACGACGGTCCACCGCCGCTAAAGGTCCCGGTTTCTGCAGTGAGACCTTTAGCAGCAGTCAAAAAACGGCTAAAGGCCCCAACAAAAATTGATTCTTCTAAGACAAATTTTTTTATTCTGCTGGGACCTTTGGTAAGAAAAACGCTGAGCGTCCATTTTTTTATGATAAAGAATGGTAAGTTAATCAATCAACGTGTCAATATAGAAAGGGACACCCCCCTTCCTATTTGTCTGTTTGAGTAACAGATCCCACCATCTCTCCCCAGTTCAATCGCCATCAGATGTACCAAATGGCACAGCACGTTGTCAACAAAACAAATACTTAATTATGAAATTGTAAAGAGATCTAAGAAAGCAGCAACAAAGACAAATACCAAATAACCCAGCAAATATAAATCCTCGATACTGAATCCAAAACTTAGAGCAACAACCAGATGCAATGTTTTAACTAAAATGATCAAAAAGGGGAAAAACAAAATCGAGACGCAAGCAAATAGATCCCTGAATAACTAAGCTACTAAAATGTCTGCTCAAGCCTCAACTGTCCTCGTGATTACTAGATTGAAGTGCCGCAATGCAAGATTAGCCAAAACTACCTACCATGATCAAGAAACTATAGAGTCGTTCAAAGATAACCCAGCCAACTGATCAGTCGGGGGGTTTCCTTGCTGCTGCTGAACGCTCCTCAGGACTTCCATTGCTTCTGCAACTTTTGCTCTCAAGGCCTCTGGAGACTCCAGCAAGTGCAGCACCTCCGGCTGGTCCATCTCAAGTAGCATGCCAGTCACTTTGGCAGAATGTTCACGTTCCAGCTGCTCCACAAGAGGGTAGAGACTTTCACCCAGCATCTGAAAGTAAACCAAAAAAAGGTTAAATCACTACTATGCTCATCAAAATAATAGTTCATCAATGTGCATCAGTACGGGAATTTCAAAAAGCTCAAATTTTTATATTCTTAAGAACATCTCACAACAAGGACCAGAACTTGCCCAACATGTTAAGACACAAGGATCTCATCTATCCGACATTAATGGGCACAATGCTGCGTTGACAGTCACAGACCATCTGCACATGCTCTCATAAATTAAACCATAATCTGATCACTAGAAAATCCATTACATTTCTGAGAGAAAAAGAAACGCAGCCTTCAGAGTCAAAACAGTTCCGATCTTACAAAATCAAATTATGATTTGTCTTTTTTTGCTTAACCCACAAAGAACTCAGGTTTATATACCGTATGTAAAATCATAGCTTCATCATGCAAAGTTATAGCCTATCCGAAAAATATAATGCAAATTTAGCAGCAAATGCATGTTGTCATGTAACCGTTTCCCATTTGGGAAAGGAGAGCAGAAAGAACAAAGTGAAAAAACAGAAAACAGCAGAAGCATACCGTCCTTTGCTGCTCAGGAATAGCATTTGCAAGAGCCGAAGCCAATGCAGATATTGGGATAGGCTGTGAGATGCCAGTTTCTCTTAATGGCATACCACCCATCTCGTATGGAACAGACATCATACCACCAGCCACATTAGGCATGGGAACCTCTTGCATGTTCCTCCCAGGGGGATAACGATACACCCTTCCTCTTGGAAGCATCTGCAGAAACACCAATGCTACTCATTAGTGATCACGCATATTTTTAATCAGTCATGAAAGAACTTACACGGGTGGACTATATACACAAACTAGACAGGAGAAAGCCCAAAAAAGTGGACTGCAAAAACATGCCAAAGAATAGGAAAGATGCAAGAATACATTCATTTATGCCTCAACTAGTAAAGAATGAAATGCAAGATTGCCATCACCGTGAAAGCAAACACACCTGCTGTTGAATCAATGGCTGAGACTGTTGCATTGGAGTAGCCCCACCCCGTCTTCCACCAGGTCGCTGGCCTTGTTGTACCAAAGGGACAAAGAAGTTGGGCATTGGTGCTCCCCCAGGCCTCATACCAGGAACAAGCTGTTGCTGGTAACCAAAACCAGGCTGCAAAAGGAAAGCAGAAAAGTCGTGACCATCCCAGTTATTTTTCAAGCAATTTCCAGAGCCATCAATGCAGAAAGTCATCACTAAAGGGGTTACTTGAAAAAACACAGCTGTGTCACAGCAAACAACAAGAACAAAGTTGTTGCCATTAGTCAAACGACCAAGAAAAGTGAACTCAACTGCGAACAAGGTCACAACTTACAACCATATTTTCTAAGAACATTAGATTAGATAAAAATAAAGCAATATATTAGATTAGATATCTCACTAAACAATATATCTTTCCTCTTAATGATACCATAGAAGATTTACGCAAAACCATACAGGGCTCTGTTTGGGAGCCGGTGCTGGAGAGAAGATGAGAGGGGTGATGGGAGTGGACGCTGTAGTTGTCAACTACCTCCTTGTGAGGATGTAGCTGAAAATGGCAAATCTCCACCTCCTTCTCCATTCTCAAGACCTTTCTCATCTCCCAAACAGGGTCCCCAAACATCTGTGGGGTCGGTGTTATTAATTAAACCCTCATTAAATACCATCTCCAGATCCCAAACAGAACCTAAGTTGCATCCCTTATTATGAATTGACTTTTATTTTTTCCTTCAGCTTAGAATGGAACTTCTTTTGAACCTGTGACCAAGACCATAATACCATGAAACTACATGAATTACAATGTAACAACTTGGAAAACATCATTAACAAACCTATTATATACATAGACATCAACTCAAACATAAAATTCCAAACCGAACAATGATAAGCTTATAATGCAAGCAGTCAGACTCAGCAGGAGCCAAAAGGGCTGCCTAACAACCAAGGATTGGATTACAATTACATAGACAAAAATGCTATGTAACACGGACTCTTCTAACAGGGCACCGCACCC
Source organism: Nuphar pumila (assembly GCF_984573655.1). Classification (NCBI taxonomy): domain Eukaryota; kingdom Viridiplantae; phylum Streptophyta; class Magnoliopsida; order Nymphaeales; family Nymphaeaceae; genus Nuphar; species Nuphar pumila. The sequence continues at coordinate 11,714,970 of NC_143251.1, read as the reverse complement.
TGTGTCACACCGCACCCGACACTTGGACACAGATTCCTTTGTGTCAGGTGAAATCAACGATGCCAAGGACCACTTCTGTCTTCAGTTAACCCTAACCAAGTCCATTTTTACCTATATTAGATATATAAATACATAAATGCACACACATACAATTAGTGTTAACTTAAAACTGTTAAAAAGTATATATATATATATATATATATCATCTCCGCACCCCCGCACCCAAGTTTTTTTACAGTGCCGCATCCGCACCCACACCTATGTGACATAGCAAACATGTAATGTTTGATTTCCAAAAGACTTCAACAGCAGCAGCTGATATGTTCATCACTCAAAGTCTGATCGATCCATTTCGCTGATAGCCCATCCACAAGCATACGTTAAAAGGCATGCATAAGTTTTGACTCAGGATCTCTCTAAAGAGTTACATTTTCGCACTACATGGTGCTCATTATTGTCAACCTTTCTCTTACACCCACAAGCCCCCCCACAAAAGAAAATCACAAGAGATAGAGACCTTTAGTTGCTATTACTTTTGGTTCCCATAGTGTCGATAATAATCACAACAGGCGACAATCCAGAACATATTCTAATTTAAAACTGACAGCCCACAACAAAATTCATCATTTTGAGAGTTCACATTGGACTACATTTTTGTGGTTTGTCTACAAATTTATTGGAACCAGTGTTCTGCAATTTTCTGCAGATTTCTGGAAGTCAATGAGAAAAAGGGCCAACTAGAATTGTAATCCACTTTACCACCAAGAAAAAGGTATTTGAAGGTTCTAGAAATGTGGGCTCCATAGATCCCTGAAAAGTGTGTTGTAGAACATAATTATATCATTTGTGAAATTTAAATTTACTTGAACAGCATAAGGAATGCACCACACTGACAAATCAGCCACTTGGCTGACACTGAAAGTGGCGTTAAGTTTGCTAGGAAACTGCTAGAAAGAAATTTATTTTCTGGACAGAATAGGGATCTAGGATCTAGAAGAAAACAAACCCAAGGCCACTTTATTTCTTTCAAAAAGTAACATTAAGAAAGACAAGTAAAGTACATCTTGCAACTAAAATAACAATACAAGTTTATAAACATAGATACACACTTTGCTTACAAAGTCTCTGTTAGATCCTAAAGGAAACAACCAGCAAGCAACTGAAATTAATCATGAGATCATTATTGTTGTTTTCCTATTGTAAATAAACCAGCAAAACATCACGGACACACTTCCCTCTTCCCACATGGGCACAACCATAGGCATAATTTACTATGGTCAGAAAGCACAAGAAAAAAGTGGTTATCCTACCATCCCTCTACAAATATCCATAAAGACAACAAACTCATAGGTGATTTATTAAAGAAAGAAACTGAAATACCTGTGGTGGAATAATGGCAGGGGGTCCTTGGCCATAAAATATTTGTTGCCCAAGGCCAGGACCACCAGGAGGATAAATTGGCACACGAGGAGTCACTGACGGTGCCAAAGCAACAGGTCGCATTTGCGAAAATTGTGCCTAAAAGAGACAATAACAACTTATTAAAAGTGGAAATAAAGAAAACTATTAAAGTCAATTATGTACTAAAAGTGTGAACTTGACAAAATATTCCACAGCAATAGAGAATGTGCCACAAATAAATAAGATAGCACATTCACACAAGCGGTGTGAAAGAGTAGATGACATGCCAGTTCTCAGGTTTGGATGTGTATGTGTGTGTGAAGTTCGAAAAACTAGAATGACTAGACCAAAGGTAAGTATTGGAGGAGAATATCTACGGAAAGAGGAGGAAGCCATTGTAGTAGTGGTAAAGTTGGTTTCTGACTATCACAGCAAGTTGTTTTAATTCGCAATGCAACCACTTGGTAGAAGAAATTTTCTGTAAAGAAGGGCGAAAAGAATTTTGCATCAGACTCTGATGCCGTCACAGAGTTTCTCTATTCATACACAATTTAACCAGATGGAATATGCACCAACAAGCATATTCACCACATGAGCTACCAGAACATGAAAACCATACTGAAAACACCACCAACTGCAACAGGATCAAAAAGTAAAACAAGAAAATTGGTGTCACCATTGAAGCAGAATTTAACAGACATGTGACACAAGCCATGATGACAAGCAGCAAACTTCCAAGGAGAACAATGACTGCCATGATTATTTACTCTATAACTCACTAGAACCGTGTCCCAAGTAGTCATTAATTCAACTAAAATTAGAGTATATAAAAAAGCTATATATACAGTTACCTGCAACCTTGCCCTTCTATCTTCCTTGCGCTGTGCAAGTGCGACATAAAGAGGTTTGCTAACAACAATCTTCCCATTCATCTCCATAAGCTGAAAAACAAAGGATGAAATGATGCATATCAATGAATAATTATAATAAATTAGTGGCAATTAATAAAGTGTGCTTACAGCTCGGGATGCTTCCTCTGGAGTTGAGAAAGCTACAAATCCTGACCCTCTACTGATTCCATTTGGATCTCTCATAACCTATACAAGGGCCAACAAAAAAAAACAGAATGTCATAAATAAATGTCACCAGGAAAAAAAAGGAAAATTAGCACAGAAAAAAGTAATAACCAGCCATTATACCAAACATTAGCAAATGACATTGTCATAGTGAACACACCTTACATGAGGTAACTGTTCCAAACTCAGAGAACAGCTCTCGAAGTTTCTCATCACCCATGCTATCATCAAGATTCTTCAAGTATAAATTTACACCTTGAAATTTATCAGCTACTTCCTTCGAATTCTGTTCAAATCTACTCTTCAACTCCATCTCTCTTTCAGATTTTTTTTGTGCTTTTCCAACATACCATTCTTTATCATCAAACTTCTTTCCATTAAGAGCCTCAACAGCATTGGCAGCATCATCAGCATTTTCAAAATTTACAAATCCAAAACATTTTGATTTTCCATCAGTCTCCCTCATTACTACAACACTAGTGATGACTCCATATTCACCAAAAGATTGGCTTAAGTCATCCTCAGTAGTCGCCTCTGAGAGATTCTTCACATATACATTATTAAACTTAGTCTTGTTACTGGCATTTTCCCTCTCCTGCTTTCGGACAAAGTGACCAACAAATACTTGTTTGTCATTCAACAACATTCCATTCAGCTTGTCTATAGCAGCTTGAGCTGCCTCTTCAGAATCAAACTGAACAAAACCATATCCCCTTGATAGTCCAGATGCATCTGTTGCAACCTTGCATGAGAGAATGTTTCCAAATACAGAGAACGTATCATACAAAGCCTTGTGGTCAATTGCCTTATCCAAGTTCTGCACAAGTTTGAAGCCTAACATCATTTGACTATGAAAACCATATAATTAGAACAATTAACTACAACCACCCAACTTACAAACAAAACAAAAAAAATCATACGCACTTTAATAAATATGTTTCCAGCTCCACTTTTACGAATACTGGGGTCTCTGTGTGAATGCATGATACGGATAGATTTTCCATTGAGAGGGGTAAAGTTCAACACTTCCAATGCCCTAGCCGCTGTAATTTTAATCAAGAAATGAAAAATAATAACTATAAGCAGTCAGAAAAGAATTAAACATGCTGAGAATAATAAAAAAAACTAGTAAGATGAACACATCACAAAACAAAGCATTTTTTATGCAGAAAAAACTCAAGTGCATATAACAATAAGAGATTTGCCAATACATGTGCTCACCAAACTCAACATTGCTCACAAGAGCTCAACTTGCAGGTGTATAAACTAAGCAGCTCCTAAATACAGCAAATTATAATACTGTATTTCATTGCATAGAAATTGTGTTACTTGGAGACAAATTTAACAGCATGCCACCCCTGTTTTATAGTGCACTTGTGCAGAAAAAGATCTTCCAGTTGGGCATTTGGTTTGTATTGGGGTGCCCTCACTGGCTTACATATTTCAAGTTTAAACATGTCAAGAATCTAAACTACAAAGGTTTACCCTCTTAACAATCATTGACACATGCACTTTGTAATTTAACAGGCATTGTGAATATGAAATCCAAAATCTGCCTAACACTAACAAAGGAAATCATTCAAAACAAAAGGTTGCCTTTTCCTGAATACAAGAATATTAAACGGAGAAATACAGAGAGATACAGTTGATATTCAGCTTTGATCACGTAACTGGTAGCAGAGAAAAGTTCCACTACTCCATAGGAACAACACAACATGTGACTTGAGTACAATGACATTTATTTGCTAATGTTGCAAAGTCATTCAGTATAATATGAAAAAACAGCAAAGGAAGAATAAGAGAAGGCCAACTGCCTCTTACTACGTGTGCTCACATTCACAATATTCCTTCACATAAAATATTTGTTTGAGATCTAAAACAAGTTAAATGACCAGCAGTAATTACACGATACGTGAAAGGATGTAGAGTAAAAGTACCAAGCAACCCAATATACAATAAACTAAAAGGCAAAATAAGTAAAATTATTCAATATCAGGCAAAATAAATTAGGGAAACCTTCTTCAAATAAGAATGTGTGCATATTAATTTTATCCCCCTCAATCCATGAATTAAGTTAAAGCACCACCATAATGACATTAAGGATATCAAGTTAATACCATGGCGTGATCTTGGAGAAACCCCAATCATCATAGATTCTGACACAGTAGTAAACTCGCTTCACAGCTATATCCACGATTAGCCATCCGGTATCCAAATAAACATGTGCATTCAACATCATCCAATTTCACTAAATAGTTTCGTATATTAGGTTTTCTTTTGTATGCTGGAGGAAGGATCTAAAGGAGAACTGTATAGGCCACAAATGCAAAACTAGTAGCGTAATAGTAATCTTTTAGAGAAAATTAAATAAGGGAAAGAATAGAATTTTTAAGACAAACAGGCAAGAGATGGCCACGTATGACTACTAAGGTAAAGATCTTTTTTATTCAACAAACACGCACATGGGTAATTACACAGTTATACTGCAAACAAAAAAAATTGTTAAAGCCATATGAAAATGAGACATCAAATTGAATTGGTAAGAGAATGAATATCTTCCAAACTACAAATCCATCAGAAAACTTCCCAAAGGGAGGAAACACAAATGATGAAATGCACATATTTGCTTAAATCACTTGATCTTCTCTCATGTATGCCGATATCCGATCCCGATAATGTCCATCCAAACATGCTTTTCTTATCTTTTTATGACCGGAATATTAAAAATAATTCGGGAGCATATCTGAAAGGTCATCAACTATGCATGAAAATAAATATCTCAGTAAACTAACAAACCATCAGGTCACCCAAACAACCATCATTAACCTTAAACCAACCAAAAGGAATAAAGGAAAAAAGATGCATATAACAGTCATTCTACATCCAAATGGAGGAAAATAAACTATGATCAAGGAAAGGCATATAACCACACAACCCAATCCAGCAAAAGGAAAGAAACGAAACAGAAATCACGATCAAGGAAAGGCAACATACAATCTTGGGTATTGCTGTAATTGACGTAGGCGTAGCCAAGGGACCGGCGCGTGCTGAGATCGCGGCAGACGCGGACCGACACGACCTGCCCCAACTGACTGAAGAGATCGTAGAGCTGCGAGTCCGTGACGTTCGCCTCCAGGTCGCCGACGTACAGGGACGTGGACACGAACGGATTGGCCCCGTTGCTCGGCGGCACCGGGGCCGCCTGCACGGCGGAGGGGGGCGGCTGTGGCTGCATCTGAACTTGCGCGATATTGATCTCCTTCCTTCCTTCCTTCCTTCCTTTCTCACCGCTTCTTCTTCTATCTATCCTTTTCGTTTTTGCTTTTTTTACTTTTTTCCCCTCTTCTTATTTCGGAAATCCTAGATCACCAAAAAAAATCAAATAGCTTCTGAAAGGGAACGATTACAAACCCTTTTTACTTTTTACTTTTTCTTTTCTTCTTTCCTTCTCGGGAGAACGAAGAGATTTGCAGACAAATTAGGGTTTGGGGGGCTTTTTTTCAGAGATTGACTGAGAGAAAGAGAGATTACGGATTGGGGGATCGGAGATCGGAAGAAAGAAGAGGGAGAGGAGGAAAAGAGGGAAAAAAATAAGAGAAAAAATTTTTGGGGGAGGGCAGCCCGAACTGCACCGCACAGCCTGCATGCGAAGGGGAGGCCCCTTTTATAACCTACGCCAAAAACCCTAATTCTTAGATCGACCCGGTCATCGTCGTTCCAGACCCCGCCGGGTATGCCCATTCGGTCACGTCAGCCGATTCTAACCCGTATCAAACCCGGTAGGGTTAGGGTTTGGTAACAAGAATCCGATTAGCTATCTGGGTCCAACCCATGAGGTCCTATTAGCGTATACAACTAGGATAGTTACCAGAAGGCCCTCCCTAAGGGGAAGCCTATGAAAAACTCGCTTCTCATTTAAGAGAAACGCACTTTCCACTCGTTTTTCTAGTCGCTTCTCTTTCGCTTTCCACTTGCTTCTCCGTCACTCTTATTTATTTTTGTGTTTTTCATATTAATTTTTTTATTTTCACTTTTCTCAATACTTTTCCTTTGTTTCTCTCGTACTTTTGTCATGTTTTTTTTTTGTTTTTTTTGCTTCACGCTTCCGCGATAGCATTAAAAATGAATCTCGCTTCCTGCTTCCTACTACTTTTTAACGCTTCCTTCCCTACTTCCACTTCACGTATCCATTTAGCTTCCTGGTAACTATGGAACTGGTATAGTTTATGAAATTTAGTACCAAACACAAGTTCACCCTGAGTCTTGATTAAGATAGTAATCGTATTTTTCATATATAAAAAGTTAGTATTGTATCGGGTATGGTCTATGTCTGGTTTACACTGCTCATATAGAACTTGGTTATAGTTTTGCCTTTGGTAGGTCGATCAGACCTGAACCTAAACCTGGTATACCAGCAACTCACGGTTGGTCTGGGTGTGGATAAAGCTAGGTCTGATGAAGACTCGATCTGTTGACAAACCTACTCCGAACAGATTTATTATCAGATAGGTTAAGTTTGTTAGACAGGTGCTGATCAAGCATAAGGCTAAGCAAGGATTAGCTTGATGTTTATGATTGTTCTGGTTTGTACAACAAAAATCTTTAGTTTTTTTTTTTATGATGAAATCCCTAGCCGAAGCAAGGAAAACCCCAGGTGGAGCCCCACGACCACCCTGCCTTACAACAAAAATATTTGTTAAAAAAAATAGAGTGATAGGGTGCCCTGAGAGCACCCACTCAGTAAAAGTTATTATTTAATTATCATAAATTTTTTATTTTTTGGTTGATCAAAGCCTACAATTATTATATACATGGATTTTTTAGATCTTGTGTTTCTAAAAATCTTTAAATATGGACGGCCTATTGTGTACCAGATTTTTATGACTTCAAAAATCTCATATTTGTGTAATAAACTAATGTAAAATACCTTCATGAGGTTTCATTGATTAAATGATGTGTCTAAAGATATAGTTTATAGTAGCTCCAAAGGGGTTTGGAGTAGTGGAATGGGGTCCTAGTCAGCTAGTCAGGTGATCTTGGTTCAAATCTAATGGGCATCATCCCTTGTGCAAGCTTAAGCATGGCTAATCCCAAGGGGCAAGGGGTAAGCTCATAGAGTTTTATGCTTCCACAACAGTGATCGTAAGTACGGCAGTCCGAGCTAGCGTGGCTAGGTCTCTGATCCTAGATATGGTTTCTGTGTGTGTGTACACACTCTATCATTGCAAAAAAAAAAAAAAAATCAAAAAATGCACCTAAATTTTGGGTGATAATAAAATACACACATAAGTTTCCAATATTGTTGAAAGTATGCATAATTTTTTCTTGGATAATTAAAAAAAAATGTTTACTTCCCTCAAAGTTGTCATTAAATTTATCTTGTGATTACTAAAATCTAGGTGTACTTTTGTTATTGGCAATACTTTATGTGTTTTTTAGATTCTTTAAAAAAAATGTTTAGAGGGAAAATTAGTAACGTTGTCCTATTAACTCAAACATAAGTTAATGATAACTAAAGTTAAATGGACATAAGTGCACTTTTTATTTACAGAACTAATATCTAGGTATGATTTTAATAACATGGTAAGCTTAAGTATTTTTTTTATTGGCGTCAAAACTTTATGTGTGCTTTTGAAAATTTTCCAAAGTTAATGAAACCCTTTGGCTATATTGTTGATGAAAGTATGCATGCCATAATAACATTGTGCTAATTTAATTTAAACAAAAATATTGCATTATATTCAATATATTACGATATTTTAAACATTTAAAACATCTAATAAAATATCTTTTAGTTGTTAAGAAAAACTCAATATTTAGACACCCTGGATGCAACGCTTTCACATACATGATCGATGGGGACCATGTGGGGCATGCTTTTTTTGAACCATTTGGAAAGTGTTTGGGTTGGATAGACAACAGCTTATTCAAATCGCATTCTCTAGCACATTTGTGAACAAATTTTTTCATCCCTAATTGTTTATTATAATTAAATTAGATCTAAGTAGGGCTCATTTATTAAACCCACCTCAATCTATGGGTCTCACACCAATGTTGTCCGTATCGGTATCGGCCCTGTATTGTTTGGCCAACGATTTAGGTGAATCAGCTGATACCGATACTCAAGTGAACCGTTCTGAATCGGCCAAAAAATAATTAAAAAAAATATATTACGTGTCATTCAAAACATGACACCTGCTAAAGTCATTAAAATATTAATCTTAATTATTTTTATATTTATTTAAAAAAAGTCAATTCAAGGGTGAAGCGTGTCGGTTTTCTGCTGATATGATACATATCTCCAATACAACAGGCCGATATGCACAATACTGACAACATTGGCTCATACCTTGGTGCCTCACAACATAAATGGATTAGGCTCAAGCTCCTGAAATTTAGGGCATGTTTGACTAGGGATGGCAGTGGACCGGGGGAAAGCGGGGCCCCGCCCCGCCTCGCCCCGTTTGGACCGGGGATGAAGGGTATGAAACGGGGATGGAGGCGGGGCCGAAGGTTAAAATCCATCCCGGTTCGGGGATGGACTTACACTTTTCCCCGCCCACCCCATCCCGGCCATGATCCCCGCCTAGCCCTGCCCCTCCCCTCCCCATCCCCAGTCCTTCTAAAGGATGGCAATAGACTACGGGAAACGGGCCCCACCCCACCTCATCCCTGTTTGAACCAGGGATGGAGGTTTAAATCCATCCCTGTGCAAGGATGGAGGTTCTAATCTTGAGACGGGGCGAGGGTGGAGACCCTGTCCCCCGCCCCGGTCCATTGCCATCCCTATGTTATGACTGTGGTGATAGAGTTGTCACTGGAGATAACTGTATATGGGGAAAAAGTCCCTGGGTACCCCTTAGCAACACAATGACTTTTTCTCCTCAAAAAATGAGAAAAATCTCCTGTCAACGCAAAAAACGGAAAAGTTTTTCTTTTCTTGCAAGAGAAAATTTGACACCATCAAACACCCTGTTAATAACATTGACAACCAAGGATGACTGCCGAAACTTTTTATTGGGTCTGCCTAACCTCAGCTTGCCTATGAAAAGCAAAAATTAAAAATCAATTGCAATAAAGAAAAATTTGTAGTAGTTAAGGCTCTGTTTTGGAGCTAGAGGTGAGAGGGAAGATGATATTTAATGAGGATTTAAATGTTTGGAAGAGATCAAAACTCTCATAAGAAAAGAAAGTTTAGCTTATGACAGTTTTTTATAAGAAAAGTTTTCCAAAAAAAAAATTTTGCTTGTTTGTATAGCATAATAAAAAATAAAATGAAAAAATTAAAAATATGTGAGAGGAGGTGGTGGGTGGTGGTGGTGATGGTGAGATGGTGGTGGTGGTGAGATGGAGAGTTTAAAAATAAATTATTTTTTTTGGGTAGAAAACATTCCTCCACCCTCCATGAAGGAATGTTTTCTATCAAAAACTGTACTCTTTAGAAAAACCCTTTTAACAAAAAAATCTTTCTCATTTGAAAGGGTCAAAAAATTCGTACATATTTTTTTCATTTTGCATCACTTTTCTGACATCTTTCATGCTTATAAACGTGCAGTAAATGTCACATATATGCTTGGAACCTTGCTTCAAAAGAAGAGTAGAAATGTGACTGTTGATGGGTCATTTTCAACTATATCCTACTACATTCTCACAAGTCACAAAGATGTTGACAACTTCAGTCTCATCTCCCATTCTATGCTCCATTCACATTACCTCTCTGGTCGCCCTCCATCACCGGCTTCCAAAACAGAGTCTGAAAAGAACCCACAACAAAGGAATTGGTAGTTGGATCTAATGGGCCCTTCTTAGTTCTTAGTCCCATTGGAGAATGCAGATCAACTCTTTGGCTATGTCACAGTGCACACCATTTCTGATGCAATGTCCACATGACACACCATGACACATGATTTGCTTCATTATTTTCAATAGTTTTTAATGATTTTAATATTATGCAAATGAAAATACAATTTTTAAATTTGAAAAATATTTAAAAACACACCTAAACTTTGTCCATTAATAGAAAACACAACTAAGTTTTTGAAAAAAATTAAAAAAGGCAGCTAAATTTTTGCAACATTAATAAAAAAACTTCCATCCATTTAACCCAAGTTATTAGCTATGAGTGTAACGCCCAATTTTTGGGGATTTTAACATAAATTATTTGGGTACTTTATGGATAAGTAATTGGTGATTGATTATGGATAATATCTTAATATTTAATTAATATTATTTATCATTGATTTTATGAAAAACAGTGAATTTTAGATATTTGACAATTATGTTTATTTAAACATTTAAATAGAAAATTATCTAATAATTAGTTTAAGAATTTACAAGGTAGTTAGATTTGGATCTCAATGGAGATCCAAGAGGATCAACCCACACTTTTTTGAATGAACACATAAGATCCATTGGATCTTAAGTTATTTCGACCAAATGGACTTAGCTAGGGTTTAAACTCATAGTAGGGTTTATATCAGACATCGAAAGGATTTAGATTCATTTGAGACCCAAATGGCTTTTCTTCTAAAGTAAAAAATATTATGGATCTATTTAAAAATCCAAATGAATCCCTCTAAGTAAAATTGAATTTTGAATCTTTTAAAAGAACTAAATGGATCTCACTAAGAAAGTAAAATATTGATCTACTTGGAGATCAATTGGTTCTCACTAAGTAAATAATGTTTTTAGATCCATTTAAGACCCAAATGAATCACATTAAAGTAAAATATTTGTTTGGATCTATTGAGAGACCCAAATGAATTTTACTAAAAAAAATAAAAAAAAATTGATTTATTTAAAAACCCAAATGAATCTCATGGTGAGATCCATTTGAAGCCCAAATGGATCATATAATGAGATTCATTTAAGGTCCAAATAGATTTTAATAAAAAAAAAAACTAGATTGTAGATTCATTTGAGACTCAAATGGATCCTACTTAAAATGAATAGAGTTTGGGTTCACTTGAAACCAAATGAATCTAATATATATTTATATAATAAGTTGAATTTGGATTTTAGGTCTCATCAAAACCTAAATCTAACCCAAATCCCATCCAACCATGATGGGTTAGGATGGGATCCAAATGAATCCAACCCCAGTAAGACCCCATCACCACCAAACACCTCAACCACACTCCGCTGCTCAAGTCCCATCACACCCGCCGCGCGCGCACCGCATCTTCCCCTAAGTTTTTTTCATTTGAAACCTTATAGAATCCTCCCCACCCCCTCTTTGTTATTTTTTCAAAACCCTCTCTTCTCTCCGCTTCTCTCTTCTGGGTGAGCCACCGCCGTGGCCACTCGAGCCACCCTCTGTGGCCACGTGTGCCACCCCTGGATGATCACCGGTGATGGTGCTCACCACCACCATCCCTTCCTTATGTTGAAGCACCCCAGCTGGTGCCACCACCCAACCCTCTGCTCTTCCTCTTTCTTCGAGCCGAACGACCACAGAAGGCCACCAGCTCGCCGTAGTCACATACATGCCCATACCCACACACAGATCAAAGATCCCTATAAGGTCCCCACGTAAATAGTTTTTAAATTATTTATCGTAAGATCCGAGCTTTCCTAATATCTCTCTCTACCATCCCCACGGGGTCCATGTAAGTAGCGTTGTTAATTTCTCACTGTTAAAATACATTTATACTGCAACCAGTTTAGTAAATGACATTAAGTCACAACACTATTTTCATTCTACAATGTTGCATGATGTAGGCACTCCTATGAAAAAAAACATTCAATCCAAGCAACTGCTCTTCATAATTTTTAAATTGTTAAAATGAAACTAATTTTTGGCACCCCCATTGCTCCTTTGTAAGTAGCATAGAAAACTGGCATTTCCACACATCAAAGGAAACTTCCACTTTTTTTAAGCAAATTGGTTAGAGTAAACATGCTGTTAAAGAACCAAAGGTGGCTGATCCGCTTGTCTGGTAGGAGCAGCTAATGCATGATCGCCTTGCGTTGGGTCGTTACAAGTTCAAAACCCAATGGTACATTTGTATAGCAGGTAGGGGTCTGTCTAACCCCAATTTGCCTTAAAAAAAAAACATGCTGTTAAAAAAAATTAAAAAGTTGGCTCTTTAGAAGGGTTCCATACCTAACAGGGGCTTTTTAAAGTTTCAAACCCATTGATTTGGAGCTATTGGTATTAGGATTAAAAAGAACATTAGATTCATTTTTATTTTATGGCAAGGCAGAAGAGAGATGGCATGACTTCGCTAGTCCGAATATAACAATTCAACCATAAAAAAAACTCGCATACTTCGGCATATTTGTGCAATTGAGTAATGAGTTTGTGCTTCCGCTCCCCAATTTGGGGAGCTCTAGTGTCTCCAAAATCTTGCAATGTATGAAATTTTTTATAGTTTTGGGAAGACGCAATCACCCAAACCAAGGCCTTTTGAGCTTGGGTTCATGGATGTTAGTTCTCAAAGAAAACTTATTAACATAACCTCAAGCCATTTTTTTTAACATATAACAAGGTTTATATAAATATCAAATTCATCATCCAACATCACATGCCAACCATTCATGTTTATCAATACTACACTACTTATATATAAGTTCAAAATATGAAAATGCATTAAATCAAGTAAAGTATTCTCAAGTACTTCAAGGTTCAAGTCGTGTCTGAGTCCACAAGTCACATCATCTTTGCCACAACGTCTTTTTATTCGACAATTGTAACCAAATGAGGGTGAGTCTAAAACTCAGTAAAATTTCATTTACAAACATAAGACAACTATTACAATTATAGTGAACTCTAATCTCCCAGTCTGAGTTTAGTTTTTTAACTAACAAACATGTTGTTTACATATTTTATTATTCTTTTTTATCTATTTTCTAAAATCATTTCTTATTTTCTAGAGTAGATATTTTTTGATGGCGTACTCTACACTAATTGGCTATTTTGAAAATAACCTTCTAAGGCGTAGCAACCCATGTAGACAACTCTAGAGTCTATGATTGTTGGTCAGACATATGAACCACTTCACAACAATATAATCCAAACTTGTTCAGATTACGAACTTTCATTTGTTGCAGCTTTGCTTATCGATTGCAAGTCAGAAAGCCGAATATATCTATCAGTAGTTAGCTGAAATGTTATACTTGCTCTAAGGTGTCCACTGAGCTATATCTGCTTCCAAGGTTTATAGTTCATAATAGGCAATATTTTTTTAACCTTAAGGGTTACTTAAGAATTTTTTAAAGATCTCAAGCATTGGTAATGTGCACGTACCTCTAACAAAGCCCTAGACAATGTCATTCCTAGTAGAGTTTTTTTATCACTCTTTGTGTTGTTATCTTAGGTACACTATTCTTGTCATTTCCTTTCATTTTTTAGTCTTAGTATATTATATAGTTTTAAATGTATGTTCACTAACTAATATTCAGCATGTAATCACATATAATGCTATAATTATAGGGATATATAACAATCTGTCATAGAGACACATTATCAATTACTCACGTCATGATACTTACAATGCCCTCTCAAGGTATAAACGTGACATTCTCTAAATAATCTATTTTTAAAAAAACCCTTGAATTCTACTTTCTTTTCTCAAAGCCTAACATTCTTTTTTATTTTTTGTAATATATTACATGTATTCAACCATTATCTTCATTTTTACAAAAAGCACATTCATGATAAAAGTCATAACATATGCTAACATTATGGTATGATCAAGTATTATGATAAACATATAATATGTGTCATAATCCACATGCATCTTATTAAAATATCATAAATATAGATTCATAAGCATGCAATTCAATCAATTTATTCATATACATGAAATACTCAACATACTTTTAAAGCATATGAAATCACATAACGATATGCATTTATGAAAAAACATGTATCTTATTTATCTAGGAGGTTATTTACAAATGTTCACTTATCTCGAATCACCCAAAATCTCAAACTAAAGATCAATCTTAGTCTTTCTGCAAATCATGTTTTGAAATGAGCAGAAAATTCCAACAATCAATATCATTAAAATCTTTGCTTGTGTAAAATTATGAAAACACCCATAAGCCTTTTTTGCCACACTCTGATCTCAAACTCTCAGAGTTTGCCATTTTTCCCTATGCCAAAAGATTCATCTTGGGAAAAGAAGTTAAGAGGTCCAAAAATTATCTGAATCTGATATTGGGGTGAAGAGATATGCCCAATTTATTGATTAGACATAAGGGCAAAATGGTTTTTTCATTTCTGAAACGGGTCTGAGTCCGAATAATAGGATTTTTAAGGAATCTAGATGACCCTCCTATTTTCAAATTCTGAATCAGGCCTGACTCAGATCTTAATCCTATATATATACCCAAATCAAGTATATATAAAATTTATTAGTTTTCTTTGACCAAGTAGATTAGGTTGACTTATTGGTAAGGGGTAGTTACTTTCTTATTATAGATTGGGGGTTCAAATCCTAATCCTACCCTTTTATACATTTTATTTTCTCTTTTTAATGATATGAAATTCACATAACCTAACCTAGCCCCAGCCGGGTTCCAAACTGAGCTTAACCTTCCACCTAACCTACACCCATCTTGGGCTGGGTTTATTCATATTCTCACTTTAAACTTAATCCAGACCTAGCATGGTCTAGCTAGGTTTAATTCAAACTAGACATTCCTGGTTCAGTTTTTTATTCTTCATTTCAGATCCAGATCCAAATCTAATCTAATGTGAATCTTAAACTGGATAGAGATTCAATCTTTGTTTTATATACTGGATCCAGATCTGATATGACTAATTTGAATCCAGTTCACTCTGAGTTTGGTATAAAATAGAACCAGACTGACCCCAAACCTGATCTATTCTGGTTTGATCCTACTGGATCCAAACTTGATTCGGTCTAACTGAATCTAAATCCAAATCCAGTTCATGGTTAGAAACTGAGATAGTCACTGTCTCGGTTTTCTCTCTCTATATATAAATCAATATATATATATATATATATATATATTACATGTTTTATTATTTTTATTATTTCCTCTTTTTTTGTTTAACCCTTGACCATACTCGGTCTTGGTCACCTCAAATCGAGTTGTTCTAGGTGCAAACCCACCCGACTCGGTCTGGGTTGCACCCAGACCAGGGTATCCGGTTGACTTGTTCCGATTCAAATCCAAATTGAGTCCTTTGGGTTCCTATTAAAATTGGCTGTATCTGGTTCTCATTTGGCCAGACTTCCCACCAGACCGAGTCGGTCTAATCCAGACTCACCCAGTCCGGTCTCTATCTCGCCCTTATCTTGACTAGACTCGGTACGAAGTCTAGTCAAAATACATTAAATCACAGAGAAAAACATAAGTACGAAAGTGAAAAAGTGCTAGTATCGTGCTAATTAATATATGATAAAATCATCATATTAAAAATATGATATTGTAAAAATGCTATTTTTTATATTTAATTTTGCATGCATAAACTCCATTTTTAAGCATGAGCACGTGACCGAAAGGTAAGTACGATAGGCAGAGCTAGCACAGTTAGGTCTTTGATCCTGGGCGTGGTTTCTCGTGTAAATATAAAACAAAAAAAGCATGAACACAAGAATCAACGTTGCTTTTGTCACTAAATCCAATAGTGCCCCTGCTAACTTGGTTTTGGGGGTAGATAGTAGAACTTAGGACGTTTTGCTTGGCTTCTATGCATTGCTGACCTAAATTCGAAGGGTAGTCCTCAAAAATTACAAGAGAAACTTTGAAGAGAACCTTCCTCAGGTGGCACAAATTTTATGAGAATGTTATGTTCTTGCATGATTAATTTTATGCAGTCATTCATTTGTGCAAGTACTGACAATTGAGCAAGCAATTTTGTAAATTTCATCCCTTGCCGGAGTGCCCTTTTGTAAGAAAGACACAATGCTGAGATGTAGGGGTCCCTTACGCAATACAAGCCAATCACATGGCAGCATTTTGAGAGGGGCCTGTATTTTGTTGTTGTGGTGCTCATGTAATGCTGTCATACAAGTAACTTATATCATTAATTCCATGATCAATCCTTTTCCCACTCTCAAACCACCCTGCTTTCCTCCTTCTCATGATGTGGGAAGGAAATTTCATAGGAAACTGGTGAGCCCCTTAGGAAAGGTTGGGACCGCCATATGTGGGCCAGTGCCACCTTCCCTGTTTCCCAAGGACCCTTTTGTTTCATGTCCTGCAGGAATGGGAATGCTTTTCTTGCAGGATCTGCCTCATTTTTCTATCAAAAAAGGGCTTTAGAGATGCGTTTTGGATGCATCTATTCTTTTTTCTTGTCACCTCCCTTTAACAATTAGCATGGAGAAACCCCCACTATGGTTTAGACATCTTATTACCTGCTGAGATCGATGTATCATTTTGATCAACGACTGAAGTCGGTGTCAGCAATGTAAAACTCTGAGTAATCTTTTTTTTTTTTTTATAATCAAGCTGATGTTAGGCAGACCCCTACCAGTTAATTAAAATAATAATTTTGTAGTATTATACAAAATCACTCATTTAGCATTGGGTGCCAATCTAGAAGTCGATTCTTTCAAGATTGGGTCAGCTGTACTATAATTAAATCTGATTTGTACCCTCTGAAATATGTACATCATGTCTACAAGTGGTTTGAGAATGTTAGTCGACTGTCCCTGCCCTTCCAACGCTCGGATCATGCATGCTTCTAGCCAGATCCGCTATACCTAATTCTACAATTACTTTCACTGTTACACCTGACTCTTGAATGATGCTGATAAAAAAGGATCCAGTTATCAGTGCACGTCTTCCTGTGGTCGAACTTTGCAGGTTCAAAACCCCAATGGTACGATTAAATAATAACTGGTAGGGGGTCTGCCTAACCCCAGCTTGCCTTTAAAAAAAATAAAAAGGATCCCATCCTTCCTTTCACATGGATCCTAACTATCCAGGAAGCATCGGATCATTCTGGATAAAGGTGAAAATGTGGACCAATCCTAGCTATTGATGGGACTGCCAGGATTGAATGCAGGATGAAGGCCATCCCCTGCCAAAATGATGAGATCCGTACTCCTATCCGATCCAGTGTCATGCACGCTCATGGCAGTGGGAAAAGATTCACATGGCTCTTAGATAGGTAAATAATTAATTCAAATATTTGTACATACCAACAAATTTCAAAATGACCACATCCTACCGGCCTCAGTGCTTCTAGATACGAGATACCAAACACCTCTCATGCCTAAAAAGAAACTTTGATGCCCGCTTTAACTTTTGATATGACAATGATCAAGACACTTTTTATCTGCTAGACTAAGAAAAAGAAGAAGAATTTTCTCAACATTAATTAGAAAGTCAAAATAGCAAACAACCTCATCTCTCCCTTTTGATTCCATGGTCTTCCTCTTTGCCTCAATAGTAAAAGGGGACTGTAATCTTGGTAAAAAAAGTGCAAGAGAAGCGAAAGAAAACCCTTCATCTAGCTTCAGGGTGCAAAGGAAAGAGTTCTAGAGTCTCATCTTGCTTTTTCCCACTAAAAGATCTGTTCTCTATTTCTAAGATTTGGTCGCCCCAACTTCTCCACTTTCTCTTGTAGTATGACAGGTCTTCATATTTCCCTTTTCCCTGCATCAACTAATACACAGTAAAACAGCAAGTATAAGCATGATTTACTGAAGTTACAAAACATGATGGTAAATTTTTTCTTAGGGCACATTTTCATTTGGGAAAGCATTTTTTTTTTGTGATGGGGAAATATTGCCAAAGCGAGGAAAAACACAGATGAGGCCCCATGACTACTGTGCCAGCGGGGTTTGATCTGCATTTGGGACAACACTTTCTAAACCACTGTATCACGAACCATAGACTGGGGGCAGCTTATCTCACCGAAAGTGACTCGAATGTTTTAGTTCCCCTAAATTGACACGGTTTCCACTCCCCTCAAACGCCCTCTAAGTTTTCACACTTTCTTAGGTTAAAAAGTTTTCTTACTTGAACATTACTGTTCATATTTCCCCGGCCACCTTTCACATGGAATAGTGGTGGTCACTTTAGAGCATTCAAAAGTCAAGTCCAAAGATGTCATGCTGCCACTTGTATAAAAGTGTTTTTTTTTTGGAGTTCATAGAAAAATGAAGATTTTGGAGACAAGTGCAATGGTACTATCAAATTGATAGCTAGGAACAAATGTATCACAAATTTTTTTTTCCTTTTTTTTCAGCAAAACTGATGTGAATTGACAGGGTGACTCTCAGAGTGAATCTAAAGATCAAGTTTGGCCTTTTTGAGGTGTACATAAAAAAAAGAAGCATTGGTTATTGAGTATGAAAACATGTAGAGAAAACACTGTCTTGACACATGGCTCCAACATAATACGGTGGATTGTTTTTCAAATGCATCATAGGGTGGGATGGGGTCATCAATTTTTTTTTTTCATGAAGAATAGAAAAAACACCCACGGCTGTGCTATACCATGTCTGCAAACTTACGGTCACTTTTCCGATGACTTAAAACTATTACCACCAGGGAGAATTGGGTCATCAATTGTTTTCCAATTAAAGTAACCCAAATCTATGATAAAGGTCCACCAAACCCATCTAACAAATTCAGGTTTGATGGATATGGGTCCAAACCTGAAAAAAATATGCATCTATACAATTGCAAGTGACACAAGTCACTGGGCTTTGTTGTTCTATATTTCCTGAGTCCAGATCCGATCCGAATCTTAGCTCCATCAGGTCTAGGGGTAAACATAGATAGGGTTTGGTCAGACCTCTTATCCAAGTCTAACACATTATTTTTAGCACCTTAACCTTCAAATAAGATATGTATGCGTGTTCCGATTCTTTTAGTGGTAACAATTTTGGATCCAGCTTGTTCTCACTATTCTTTTAATGGATCTAGAGTGACCCTGCCCCGTCTGATTTGAATCACATCTTGACTAGAATTCAGATCTTTTGAGTACAATTCGAATTTGGATCTGGATCAAGCAAGATTTACCATATATCCGATGGGTATGCTTCCGTAGCCAGGTGTGACAAATACTTCTGTGGATCCCTCAAATGACAAAAATACCCTTGTTTCTTTGTGTTTTCCAAGTATGTTTTCATCAAGGAAGAGTCAAAGGGTAATATCGTCATTATCTAAATAATATGCTTCATGCACGTAGGAAAAAGAGCATCACCTTCTTCACACCCACAGCAGCAGCGGCACCATCACCACCACCGCGGGGGGCAGATAACAGCTTCTCGGACGATAAACTTCCGCTTTCATTGCCGGAAACTGCCGATCTCGAATCGTTTTTTGGCGATCCGGCCGAGAGTCCGAGCCCCACGCCGCTCCTCCTCTGCCTCTGCCGCTCTCGAGCCTTATGGTTCTGAAACCAGTAGAAGACGTTCTTCCCTTCGATCCTCCCGTACTTACCGAGCTGAGTTGTGATGCTCTCTATCTGAAGAGCGTTTGGAGTCCTCATCCCTTCCCTATAAAGCATCTCCAGAATCCCAATCTGCTCCTGCGTGGGGTTCCACCTCGTCCCTCCTGAATGGACTTCCACCGTTGTCGTCGGTGGCGGCCGCCTCTTCTCCGGGCGCTCGGCCGAATTCTGGCCGGAGCTGGAAATCGAGAGCCGGGGCACCAGTGGGCGCAGGCGCTTGCAGCATGCTGCGGAGGAGGGCTCGGTGGGAGAGAATTGTTGGACCTTCATGGCTCTGCTGGTGGAGGGCTGAAGGGGTGCAAAGGTGGTGATATATAGGAGGGGAGGTGGGGGTTTGGGTTTGGGGAAGTGGAGGGAGTGAAAGAGGATAGGTGTGTGGGAATGATGAGGGGGAGGTTGACTACTAGAAAAAAGAAAGGAGAAAAGGGAGATGGATAATGAGACCAACATTTTTTGTTGTCAAATCGCATGGTTTGTTCTTTTCACCACCATATCGCTTGATCTACTTTTTGGTGATACTATTTTCCTTCTTTCTTTCCCTTTTCTTCACTTTGCCTTTAAAATAAGGAAGAAAAAGTCAAATTCTAAGATATTTCATTCTCTCTTTATACATATAAAATAAAATATATATTTCTAGCCCACCTACCGACCCATGAGCCAAGCTCTTCGACCTCAGCCCACTGCTACCGGTGGCCTCTTCCCAGGGGCGTAGCTAGGATTCATGTGAGGGGGGGGGGGGCAAATAGGGGTGTAGAAAAAAAAATTATTTGTGTGATAGTCGGGGGTTCGGGGGCAGTGCCCCCGAAAAATTTTTTTTTGAGATAAAATAAAAAATGGCTACAATTATTAATAAAAAACTATTTCATATGGACAAATCAAACTATTTGCTGCAGTAAGTGCTGGGCTAGGACTGAGCTGGGCTAAAAAATGGATAAAAATCTATTTCATATGGAATCAGGGCAGGGCTAGGACTGGGCTTTTAAAAAAAAAAATTTTTTTTTAACTGTTTGGGGAGGCAGGACTGGGCTACAGCCCAGTCCTGCCCCCCCTAGCTACGCCCCTGCCTCTTCCTCTTCGAGAGGTTGTCTGATGTGGACTCGGTATGCACCGATCCAAGATCCAAATGAATCTCAATACGTGTGTAAGTTTTTTTACTAAGATGAGTATGAACAAAACTATAAAAAATAGAGTTTTCGGGATACATGCACTCTGTTTCAACAGAGGCGGTCCAAAGAAAAGTTGTGTGTGACTCACACACCTTTCCAACGAATCCAAAATCATGAGATTCGGATTAGGAATGTCTGCTCCACGAACTTGAAACTAGGATTGATAGTCAAATCTTAGACAAGCTCTCTGAATTCAGTGGACAACCTGTTTGAAGAGGATTTTGATGCCTTAAACAACAGAGTGTATGAAAACTCCCAACAGATGAACTGAAGGTCTGATTCAGAATTTCAGAAAACTATAACTCATAATTTTTTAGCAATCACACGCACCTCTATTGAATTTTAAAATCCCAGACGAACTAATTGCTAACTAGCCTAACCTGCTAATTGGGTTTTGATTGGCCGCATGAAACACCCAGGATTTGAGCATGCAGATAAGGGTTTACGAAGAAACCTTGAACGTCACTATTGTGTGGATGAATGCTAGCTAACCAGACTAACTTTCAGATTTAAAAATCTCACAGTAAAACTTCAGATATTCGAAAATTACGAAACCATATACAGAATTCTATAATAGAAAATCTCATGCTCAATTCTACGGTAGATGCAGAAAAATCAAATATTTTGAGTTACTTATATTATGAATCAACAGAAATGATAAACATGAAAGTTACACACCATTGTCTTAGCTTTCCACAAAATCAAAGAAATCGAAGTTTCATTAAGGGAATCATGAGAAATCCCTAAAATATGGAACATTGTTCACAGTGTTCTGGATGGGACAGGGTCTAACAGATTCTGTCTGACCGACAGCTTGACAGAGAATTTTTTAGACCCTGCCAGTTGAATCAGGCCGCAACCTTAACAACAATGTTGTAGACCCATACCTTAACTTTTCAGGAATCTTAAAAACACCAAAATCGGACTAGTATCTTAGCAGATGCAGTAGATTCTTTGGAGTTGCCTCTGACAACTCCAAAACCGAGAATCCAATTTTTGACAGAAAATGAAATAGATAAAACCCTATGCTCAGAATCATAACATGGCTAAAGATCACCTTAAATATCATAAAAAACTGGTAAACACTCAGTACAAGGACAACAATCAATTAGTTTTGTAGTTTGCAATCGATGAACAAAGATCTTAGCAATTAGCAACAAAAACAAGTAGAAACGAACAAAACCAAGCATAATAGTCGGATGGACCAAGAAAGCGAGTTGCTGGACAATAGCCACCGTCTTATGCCCTTGCACAATAGCCCATTACTACCTTCCAACCTTCATCACCCTCAAGTTAGTGCTGCCACAATCAGTCACTAGCTGAACCACACACTAACAATGTCACTCCTCCAAACTCAAGTTTTTCTTTCACCTTCTTCCTTGATGTCGTCAGTAGGAAACTTGTCTAAAACTTTAACGACTTAACCAAGCTGAATCAAGCCAAATGGTAAACAAAAAACTTGTAGAACATGATTTTAGCTTTCCAGAAAGCTAAAGATCATGCAATTTGGACCCGTATCTAGAGATATACGGCCAAAATATCGAGATTGTATTCACCCTTCAAATAACATCTTCCCTTCCCTCATCACCATTTCGAATTTCTTTCTAAAAAAAGAGGACCCTCCTATGGTCGACCCCCATGGGCTCTTAAGCGTTGCTGGAGGTTTGAATGATGATGCCACCCCCTCAGCTCCAATCGCACCAAAAGAGGGGGTGGGCTTCTCTAAGGTGCCGCCCACTTGCCCAATGCATGGGCTTCTTTTGAAAATGGGCATCATTGCCTCTCCAATAACCTTTTTTGACTTTTTATGGTCAAACTGATTTCAAATGAGGGTTATAGAGGTGCAATCAAGGTGGCTCCATCTATGGTTTGGGTTGAATTGGATCTTGGCTAAGATCCAAGATCCAAATGATGCTTTTGTTCCAAAAACCCTTTACGATATTATTTTTTTTAATCAGAAAAAAAAAAGAAAACTACCCTAAGTACCCCATACACCCTCTAGTGCCACAAAACAATCATATAGGGCACTAAAACTATCCGGATCCGTAGAATCCGACACCTAAAAATAAAAATAAAAATTACATAAATAAAATACATAAAAAAATATAAATAATTCCAGACATACAAAATGAAATCAAACATAGAAATACAATTTCTGAGAAAACAAAATATCCTAGAAATTGGAACATGATATTCAAAATGGATCTGGATACACGAAAATCCAATTGGACCCAGATGGTCCTGGATGATTGAATCTGTCACAGATCGCATCCCGGATCGAATCTGATGGGTTAGATATGGATCCAACTTTGCCTTTAATGCACGGATCTTCAAGATGACATCATTGTCCCTGCCACAAAAGTCGGTGGTAAACTTCGTCATGGGTTGCTCCATCTTCTCCAACCACTAGACGGCCAATGTTGAATTGAGAATGAGCTTCACAACAGTGTGCACGAGTGGCTGGTGGTGGAGTTTGCCCACCAAACGTGGTGGTACCAGCGTGATCCGACGGTGGAGGTTGGTGGTGGAGTTTGCCCACCAAACGTGGTGGTACCAGCGTGATCCGACAGTGGAGGTTGGTGGTGGAGTTCTCCTGCCGCCCCTTCCCCACCTCTCCCTCGGTGGGGTCGGGGTGAGTGTGGGGTGCCTACTGCTATCATAAGAAACTTTTAAAGGAGTATTTCATGTTTTTCTCAAAACTGACGATACAAATGAGTTCTACATAATTGATTGTATAGAAATGGACTCCTGGAACGACTTATTCTGACACTGAGTTGTTTTTTATAAGGTTTATAAATTTTTATAAACATCCAATGCTTAAAAAAATCATATTTTTTATAGAAATAAAATGACCCAAGTATAATTTTTTAGCAGATTAACTATGCTGAACACATCTGTAGGATCAGATTTGTGAAAAACACCTTGATAACTAGGGGTGCCAATGGGCTTGGTTTACCCGAACCCGACCCGAATACAGAGTCCGGGTATGGTGATAAATAAGAAGACCTGATTAATACCATGGGTTCAGACTCGAAGGTCCGATTAATACATGTATAGCACTTTCTGAAATTTTATACCAGACCCGGATCCAACCCGAGTTTTGATTAAGACCCATAAATTTTCAATGCAAAAATGATAAAAAAAAATCTTGTTTAACCGGGTATGATCTGGGTATGGTTTTTCTTATAGTGAACCCGATTAGATCTGGGTTTGGATGTGATACCATACCCAAAAATCTGGTTCAAGTCTGGTTTCACCTGGGTCCTAACCAAACCTGACCCGTTGACACCCCTCTTGATAACCCATTCTCTTGGATCTTGGAGTAAACACCTATCATATCATTAGTAGGCACTATATATAAATATATGAGTGAAAGAAAAAAAAATATTTGGTATGGAACTATTGAACTAGAAATCATTGCTGTAAGCTATATCAACTTAATCTAAGCTAAAAGATGTGTTCAAGATGATTTGTTTGCTAAAGAATGGATCGTAGAATGTAGATGCAACCTAATCTTCTCTCTCTCTCTGAGTGAGTGTGTTCCATTTGTCATGACTCGTGATGTGGTCAACATTATCTATTTTTCCTGTCTCGTGCGGTTTGAAAAGAACCAAAAGGGCGAGTTTTCAAAGTTGATCAGCGGCGTAGCCTGCTCGATTATCCCACATACCTTATCAGATTGCTTCCAAGAGTCTGTGTGTGGTTGGACCTACGTTCATCGATGGGTCCGGCTCATCATTTCATTAATTTATTCAGTTTATAGCTATTACGTTGGTTGTTTAGTAACTTTAATTTATGTAATTTTGGGAATGTTAACTGTTGTGGGAGACTGAATCAGCAGGGTTGATAGTGCCACTAATATGTGGTACTTGGTGCTTTACAGATTGGCATGAAGATTATAGGATGAGTCATGCCCTATGGAATAATCATGACCAATCTCTTTAAGTGATACTCACTCATTGTTACCAGGAAATGAAATGGATACGAGAAGCGACATGTGAAGCGGAAGTTGGGGAAGCAAGTGTTAAAATGTAGCATAAAGCTGGAAGCTGGAAGCGGGATACTGTTACGAAGCGATTATACAAGTACATGAAAAAAATGAAAAAGAAACACAGAAAATAAGAAATGATGTGAACACAAATATAAAATAATATAAAACTAGCTTGCAAGCTTGTTATAAAAAAATATAATTTTCTAATATGAAAAACAATAGAAGTGAAGAGAAAATAAGTAGGAAGTGACAAGAAGTGAGAGAAAAACGGTAAGGAAGATAAGCGAATCAATTTGAGAAACGATGAGGAAGCCAGCTTTTTATATTTTCGAACTTGGAAGTGGGTTTCCCAAAGCTTCTCCTCCTTTGGGAGAAACGAGCAGTTTTACTTCCTAAGCGAGCTTCTAAGGAAACAAGTTTTTCCATAACTAGGGTCTCTCACTACATTGCTAGTTTTGTTAGAGAACATCTATTGCCTAGAGAGAGAGAGAGAGAGAGAGAGAGAGAGAGTGAGAGACCTCTCTTTATCATTGAGTGTTTCTCAGTTAATGACAGACACCCACAATTATATAT
Organism: Nuphar pumila; assembly: GCF_984573655.1. Classification (NCBI taxonomy): domain Eukaryota; kingdom Viridiplantae; phylum Streptophyta; class Magnoliopsida; order Nymphaeales; family Nymphaeaceae; genus Nuphar; species Nuphar pumila. The sequence goes on along the minus strand of NC_143251.1, from coordinate 11,689,374 downwards.
TTCAATTTCACCAATACAGTTGCGTGTGCATTGTTAAGGAACACAACTAAATATTTAGCTACCATAAGCATGACTGACGCAGATAAAGGAACAAATATCCATATTGGTTCCTCAGTAGTTGTGATCATCTCGAATTCATTATATTGCTCTATGTTTATAGTAGGAATCTGACTAACCTCAACTTATATATATATATATATATATATATATATATATATATATAGAGAGAGAGAGAGAGAGAGAGAGAGAGATGCAAACTTGGTAAATGAGTTTTTTGGCCTTTTCATTGTTTTTTCACAATTCCAACCGCATAGATGTGTTCTGCATGAACAATTTACTAGGGTTCAACACCCGGATCATGTGCTTTCAATGAAAAATGATATTTTGGAGCCTAAAAAAAATTATGAAGATTTTGGGCATGCAATTAATTTTTTCAAACCTTACAAAAACTCATCCATGTATCAAAATAGAACACTCAAAGAGCTGATTCCTATAAAATCATGTATATCACATTTGTATAGTCAAAATTTTAAAATAAAATGATAAAAACTCAAAAAACCCATTTAGCATGTTTGCATCTCTCTCTATATCTCTATATATGTGTAAGAGAGAGAGAGAGAGTACTTAGGTCCTAAGCTATTGACTGAAATTTGCTTTATGAAATCCAAGCTGACATTTTAGAGCTTAATGATGGATTTAAGGCTTTTACCAATGACATATATACGAAGATGTGGCACACTGCCCTTGTTTGTACGAGTTTGTGTGATGTTTTCCAAAATTCCCTTCATTTTTCCGTTCAAGTGATATTGAAGCATAAAGAGAGATTGGCTTTTCCAAGGCTTTTCTTTATTTTTTTTAAGTTGAATTTTAGCAGCACCTTTGGATGCTTTTATATTCGTTTTCAAAAAGTTACCCAATTCATTGGTAGTTAGTTCCTCTTATAGTGCGCCTACTACGTATACACTTGCACGGGACACGAGGTTCATTATGTCATTGGTATGCTTAAAGTGTAGATGACAAGTGAACAAACGATATTGTGCTGGTTCCAGCACAGTAAGCTACTCTAAAAAGAAAGCTCAAGCTCAAAGTCGCATGCATAAACTCTGTTTGGTTGATCCAGTACACGATCAACTGCCTCGTGCTAGTGACAAAAGTTAAAACAGTAAAATTTCGGTTTTCAAAAACTCACTAGAATTTGAAAATTTGTAATAAATCTCACATTTTTTTGGCAAAATCTCAGCAATAAAAAATAAATTAAAAATATATAAAAATATTTTTTATAAGCAAATATTAATAAAAATTATTTAAAAACAAAAAACATGGTTTTTTCATGTTAAATAGCCATTTAAAACGTAAATATTACACTTAAATCATGGTATTTATGTTTTTTCATAAATCTCGTGATATTTTGAAAATTTTGGGAGAAATTACTATTTTAAACTTTCAGGCAATTTCTTGCTATATTATCGCAAGATTTTCATAATTCTCGTGATATTTGTCACTATGCTTCTAACTCACACATCCCGAGTGTGTTTTTAATTTATGTATCAAGAACAAATAAAGGCTTTCTGGTTACTGACTTGAAATGAAAGATCTGCTCTGCCTTGGTTTCTTTTAATCATTAAAATTTTTAAGATACTCGTATAGTGCTTCTACCATGCCACTCGTGTGTATATATATATTTGATAGGCAACTTGAGTTAGGCAGACCCCCACCAGTTATACAACCATGCCATTGGGTTTTGAACTTGCAACGTCCCCAACACAAGGTGACGTTCATACCAAACAAGCGAAGCTCCTGTTGGTGCTTACGACTATATTGGTAATACGTAATACTCTTAGTGTCATAGGCCTACTTTTTCAATAGGCCAATGCGGCACGATGATCCTTTCTTACCATCACAAGCCTTGATCCGATCGCTAGCTTGCAACAACAAAAACTTTGATAACTGAAAGTGCAAGAAGGTGAGAGAGAGAGAGAGAGAGAGAGAGAGAGAGAGAGAGAGAGAGAGAGAGAGAGAGAGAGAGATCATAATTTGGACCAGTATCACAACGAGGGTGAACAAAAGAAAGCACTTTACCTTTATATTCATTCACATTTTTGCCCAAAGATTCATTCCAGTTCAGATCTACAGGCTGACCCTTTAAGGTATTTTTCAACCAGAATCAAAGTACATGGGTGGCTCGAAGAAAGTCACAAGTGACTCAACACTTTACATCAAGACTCAATTAAAGCAAAACAAACTCTAGACACAACTGTATAAAGTAGGACGCAAGGGAACATACTCTCCCCTTCAAGTCATGTGCCATCCTTAACGCCATATGCATCATAATAGACTCTGACTTTGGCCGGATAGCAGCTCTTCATCTGGAATGACGTCTCTCACGTTGAATTTATTGTATCCTTCCACTGCACCAGATACTTCTCTGCTTCACCCAAGTAATTGACCTTATAGCAAAGGATCTTACTGAAACGCTTCTCGGCCCGTTGTGTTGTCAGGTCCCTCTATAGGATAGGAGCGCGTTGTAGCATGCTACATTTTGAATCTCCCTCATCTGCATGAAACAGTTTCAGGTTGCACACGTGGAACACCAGGTGCACCTTGAAGTTTAGAGGCAGGTCCAGCTTGTACGCTAGGTTGCCCACTTTCTTGGTGATGGTGAATGGTCCCCCATACTTTCTGATTAGTCTGTGGTGTCATCCACAGAAGATGCCTATGTGATCCAGGTAGATATTCACCAACACCTGGTCTCTAACACGAAACCCAGCAGGACGACAGTGCTTGTTCACCCACTTCTTCATCCTCTTGGCCGCTTTGTGCAGAAACACCTTTGCCAACTCAGTCTGCTTGTGTCAATCTTGAACAAACCGATAAGCAAATGATGACTCCTTTCTCCTGCGCAGCTAGAGTGTGTGGGGTCAGTGGCTGCTATCCCATGGCTATCTCGAATGGGTTGTGGCCTGAAGACTCGTTCTTCTGAAGATTATAGCAGAATTGGGTTATGTCTAGGAGCTTTATCCAGTCCTTCTCATTGGCGCTAACAAAGTGCTTGAAGTATTGCTTCAATAGTCCGTTGATGCTTTCTATCTGCCCATCGATCTGTGGGTAAAAACCTGTTAAAAATAGCATATCGAAGTTGAGTAGCCAAAATACTTCACACCAGAATTTGCCCATGAAGCAAACATCATGATTGTATGCTTGACGAACAACTCTACCGTCTTCTCTGCAGGGCAATCTTTGGAAGTTGGGATGGAGGTGATATATTTAGAGAAATGGTCTACCACCACCAGGATGGAGCTAAAACCATTTACCTTCGGCAAGCTAATAATGAAGTCCATGAAAATGATTTTCCAGGGACGTTTTGAGATAGGTACAGGCTCAATAAGGTCAGCAGTCTTCTGGTTAGTCTTCTTGTTTTGCTGGCAGACGAGGCATGTTCGCATATACCCCTCTACATTATCTCTCATTTGTGGCTAATAGTAACCACACTTAAGGAGTGCTAAGGTCCACTCCTGACCTGGATGACCTGGCCATAAAGTATCATGGCACTCCTTAAGCAATTTGAGGCAAAGACTTCCCCACCGTAGCACGAAGACGCATCCCTCTTTAGCCACGAGGAGGTCATCCTGTAGCTAGAATCGTCGAGTCTTTCTCACTTGCGCCATAGAGATAAGGTGTTGTGCTGTTATGTTCTGCTGTATTCTTTCGCGGATACGGTTCAACAATAAGCCCTCCAAGTGAACTTCATGTGGCTCCGTCTGCACAACCGTCAGTGCCACCTCGCAACTCAGGGCGTCAGCAACAACATTAGTCTTCCCCACCTTATATTTCAAAGCAAAGTCGAACTCAGTTAGAAACATTTATCATTGAGCTTGCTTGGGTGTCAGCTTCTTTTGCGTCTGAAAATAGCTTGTGGCGATGTTATCTGTCTTGATGATGAACTATGCACCTAGAAGATAGTGCTACCAGGTCCTAAGGCAGTGCACAATGGCCATCATTTCACGCTCATGTACTATATAGTGCATTTCCACATCCTTTAGCTTCCGGTTCTCATAGGCAATCAGATGGCTCTCCTGCATAATAACTTCACTGATATCAAAGTATGAGGCATCTGTATGAACTTCAAAGGGTCTGGAGTGGTCTGGTAGCAGCAGCACTGGTTCCCTCACCAAAGCCTTTTTCAAGCTGTCGAAAGCATGTTGGCAGACTCCTGTCCATAGTCATACCCAATTCTTCTTTAGCAAATCCATGAGGGGCACAACAATGAGGGAGTGGCCTTTGATGAATTGTCGATAATAGTTGGCCAAGCCAAAGAATGACAGCAACTTTGGTACTTTGGTAGGTGAATTTCATTCTTTGATAGCTCTTATCTTCTGCCAGTCCATGCGCAACAAACCTGCCCCACGACGTGGCCAAGAAATCTGATATCTTTCTGGTCAAAGAGACACTTCTCTCACTTGACATAGAGGTCATCCTCTTTCAACACCTGAAACACTATTCGCAAGTACCCGATATGTTTCTTCATGCTATTGTTGTAAATTACGATGTCATCAAGACAAACTACCATGAACTTGTCTAAGGGTAAAAGATCTTATTCATCAATGTCGTGAATATGGCCGAAGCATTAGTCAACCTGAATGGCATCACTAGGAATTCATAAGCATCATAGTGAGTGACACAAGTCATCTTGGGCACTTCACTAGCAACAATCTTCACTTGCCAGTAACCTGATCATAGATCTAGCTTTGAAAAGACATATGCACTGTCTAGCTGGTCAAACAAGTCCGTTATTAGTGGCAACAAATACTTATTTTTCATCATGACCTTGTTTAATGTATAGTAGTCCACATATAATCGTTTAGAGCCATCATGCTTTACTTGGGAAAGTACTGGAGCATCAAAGGATGCTTTAGAAGGATAAATAAAACCTGCCTTTAATATCTCATCCAGCTGCCTGTGCAACTCCTTCAATTTAGTTGGCCTCATGCGATAAGAGACCATGACAGGGGCTTTTCTTTAGGGGTCAACTCTAACTTGTGGTCAACCTTGCGTCTCGACGGCAAACACTTCAGCAGTTTCAGGAGCATCACTCCCTAAAACTCAACCAATTATGGGGTAAGGGTCAGCGACACTATTGCTTCCACCTTCCCTTCTTCGATGCACACAACGACTAAGAATGTCCGATCATCATGATTGACACTCTTCTTCAATTGCATATAAGATAGCATTAAAGACTTACTATCAAGAGTAAGGCACTGCATCGTGTGTGAAAAGTTTGGCCCCATGATTGTCAACGAGTTGAACTTCGACAACATCATCATATTATGGATGTGAAGAAACTTCATGCCAAAATCATTCTGAAGTTGTAAAGGGACACCACTGAGAAGTTAGTTTTGTCAGTCCAACTCTCAATTTGGATAGCCATATTTCTTGCTTCACCAAGGATTGGCCTGACCTCAGAGTTCACCGTTTTGATGATCCTCTACTTTGGCCCAAGCTTAAAGCCCAACCGCTCTGCCTCTTCTCGCAAGATGAAGTTATGCATGACCCAAGAGTCTACCATTGTCGTAATAGACTTTTCATTCGCAATGACATTTAGATACATGAACTCTTTGTTAACCGGCATGCTTTCGACTGCGCAACTTCTAACTGCATTAATGATTTGCATAGCTTCCATCCTTGGTTGCACGACCTCGACATCACTACTCTCGGTCTGCACTGCATTCGCCTGTCTGTCGTCCTTCATGAGGCGCTTTGGACATTGTCTGGCAATATATCTCTCACCACAGAACCAACAAGTCACAACTAGACCTTTGTTGCCGTTATTGTTGTATTTTTTATAATTCTGTTTCTTGTCAGAATGGTGCTGAGTCAACATCTCATCACCTTTATTATTGCATCGATCCTCCTTCTTGCCTCTGTGGTCTGACTTCTTTCCAACCTTAGATGATGGAGTGAAGGGTATCCACTAGTCGCTCGACTGCCACTTACGCATCTTTCAACCTTAGTTGATGGAGTGAAGGGGATTGAACCATCGTTTCATGACAAGAATAGCAAGAAAGGGTACTTAAGTCTTTGCAACCGCATTGGATTCTGATGTTAAGTGATGCCAACACACACGGGAATACGAGCCTCATGTGCTTACATACATGGTGCTCATTGAGACCCCCAAACACGCACTGTAGCAAAGAGTCCATCTTCGGGGAAAACACACACCACCCTCCCAACTTCTGGTACTTCTTTTCAAAAGTGTTGAATCTTGCCTGAGGATTTGCAGTGGCATCCACCATTGTATATGAAGCCAATGTGATGGGAATGACCCGGTTCTCGTCAAGGGTTCTCTCTCTCTCTCTCTCTCTCTATATATATATATATATATATATAGAGAGAGAGAGAGAGAGAGAGAGAGAGAGTAGGGCATAAAAGTGGACAATATAAGTCATCCATTGTTACCGAAAGAGCTCCTGCCGCTGATTGTGCACCCGATCAATGGTGGGCACTGATTTTACACAAAAAATACATTTAGCGATGGTTCTCGGCAGCCACTAATAAACCCTAAAACGCAAAAAATTGATGACTTAACATCGTTAATTTAATGTTAAGCCATCCAGCATTTTGCTAATTATATATATACATCTCTCTCTCTCTCTCTCTCTCTCTCTATATATATATATATATATATATATATATATAGAGAGAGAGAGAGAGAGAGAGAGAGATGTCTAAGTTTTAGGTGATTTATCTCTTGCACCGAGACCCCTTGAAAAATGTACTTTCATGTGCTTAATGCTTAATTCATGCCCGTATATGTGTATCATTGCTTATTCACTAAGAATCATGCTTTGGAATGAATCAATTTAACAAAAATTCTTAATTTTTCTTTGTCTTTTATATTTACACGAAGAAACAAACTTCTGGATGAAAGACTTAGTCGCGCTGGCTTGCCTGTCATACTTACTGTCACTATTCTGACAGCGTAAAACTCTGTGGGCTTGCTCCTTGCCCCCAAGGAGTTGCCACACTTCGGTCTGCACATGGGATGACACCCATAAGATTTGGACCTAGACCACCAGACTAGCCGCCTAGGTCAAATTCCACTACGCCAAACCCCTTTGGGGCTAATTTAAGTTAATCAAGCTTTTAGTGCAATATGAAACATTGATGTTTTTTCTGTCAGTTAAAAACACATCTAAACATGAAAAATGTTTAAACCCATGCATGTCTTATACTAAATAAAACATAGAGATCACATCTATACATATAGATTAAGTAAAAAATATTTGTTAATATGTTTTTTAAACAAGTCTGAGATGAGGTACAAGATAAATGGTCTCAAACTTACACATCTCTCTCTCTCTCTCTCTCTCTCTCTCTATATATATATATATATATATATTATCAACCAATCACCTGCATGGCAATTTGTAGACTCGCAAGACTTAAATGTGGTCCCACTATTCAAATCAATACCATCTGACTAATGCTAGGAGCTGCTTATGAGATTGGTCGTGTTTAATTGGAATTGGAACCAATTTGTAGACTTGCAGAACTAGATCTTATTTCTTTGTTGACATCTTTCGGCATAACTGGTGTGGTCTAGTGACTTTAACCATAGCAGTGTTTTTGTCTTATATATATATATATATATATAAAGAAAAACTGGTTGATCTGAACAAAAGCGAACGATTATTATACTATTAACAAATGAAGCATCACAAATTATTTTATTAGGCCTCTCCAATAGGGAAACAAAGTATTAATAATGATAAATGTAATTCTGCAACTGATTCATCATCAAAGTCCTAATGACAACCCATCTAGGTATCTTCTCCAAAAAAAAAAAAGATCTCAAAAAAGATGACCTATCTAGGTAATTAAAGTCACTAGTTTTGATTAGTCTGACTTGAACCCCTATGAGTTTTTTTTTCTAATAACAATGACATGCTTTCAATGTCCCATTACAGGCGGAGAAATGACACATCAACTGAAGAGGGAGGAGCAGGTGCAATGTGAGTGCACATTTTTAGTGTGCTGCTGCTCCCAATCACCCTCCATCTTTGGGATACAACTAGTTAGCTGTAGAGCCCAACAAAAGATGGTGGGTGATCATGTGCAACAGTACCACATTGTAGGTGATCTTCCCTCTTATCTTATTTTGGTGTCTGCAATGTAAAAGTCTATAGATACCTCTCATGCGAGGATTAATACAACACACAAACACAGGACATGCAGAGGAATACACATACAGAAGAGACACAAAGAACACAATCTAACGTGGTTTGGATCAGCTTGATCCCATGTCCACAAATGACCTCACCTGTCTCTATTAGGTGAGGACGACCTCCGTTGCTCTAATTTAAAAATGTAACATTAGTTTCCAATTACAAAAGTATAATAGAGGTTTAATGAAGCATAAACACTTTATTTTATTTTAGAAAGAGACCCAATAGGTCTATCCCTCTGATTTGACGTGTAAGTTCCTTATAAGATTTCTTCTTAGGCTTATCTTGTAGAGAGATCTTTATGTTTAGGTGTCGATCACTGGAACTCGTACTGGATTTCAGATCTAGTGTGCTAACACCCCTCCTCAAACTGAAGGGCTCCTGGTGGACGTTGAGTTTTCTATGAAGAGTTGTGAACCTCATTGCCAACAGTCTTGGTTAAGATGTCAACAAACTGATGAGAGGAAGCAATGTGCTGAACTTGAAGCTGGCTCTTGGAAACATAGTTACAAAACAAAGTGAACGTCGATCTCAATGTGTTTGCTACAATTGTGTAAAACTAGGATTTACAACCAAATAGATAGCACTTACATTGTCAGACCAAGCCACAAGAACACCAAGTTTTTGGAATAGATCATGAATGCAAGAGACCTCGATAGTATAAGTGGCCACAACATGATACTCGGCTTCAGTGCTTGAACTAGCAATATATTTTTTTAGAACTCCACGGTATGAGATTTAATTAGGCCAAAATAGACAACATATCCTAATGTGGACTTACAGTCATCCTAGCCACCGATCCAGTCAGTATCAGAAAAAGCAGAGAGCACAATGGTCGTGGATGGCCAATGTGCTTCAAGTATTACAAAATGTGTTTTTCAACACGCCAAAGATTAGTAGTAGTTGTGTGCATATACTGGCAAACTCGATTAGTAGCAAAGGAGAGGTCACGTTTGGCTAAGGTGACATACTTCAACGTTCCAATAATATTGCAGCATAGATTGGCATCATGAAAAGCTTCATGGATGAAAGAGGCTTGGAGGACACCATGAGAGTATTGATGGGCTTAGCACCCAACACAGAAGTCCAACTAAGGAGCTCAAGAATATAGTTGTGTTAGGAGAGAAGCAAACCATCGTGTTAATATGCGAGAGGGTGTTGCGTGTTCTCCCCCGAACACGCACTGTAGCTACAGTGCGTGTTCGGGGGTGCACATATAACCTGCTCCCTTAGTATGCAAAGCCTTGATGCCTAGAAAATAGTGAAGTGACCCAAGATTTTTCAAAGCAAATTTCTCACCCAAAGAAGAGATAAGAAACTATACATAACATAGTGAATTACTCGTAACTAATATATCATCAACATAAACTAAGGAATACACCTCAAGCTTGGAAGAACAAAGAACTAAAAGAGAGACATTACACTACAAGAAAAATGCTAATTAGCGATGAAACTTTGCGATGGATTTTTTCCGTCGCAAAGTTGCGACAGATTAGCGAGAGAAAACCATTCATCGTAAACACTCGAAATATTTACGAATTTAGTGACGAAAAAAATTCCGTCACTAATTAGCGATGGAAAATTTATGTCGCAAAACCCGTCGCACATAGCAACGGATGCGGCGACAAAAATTTTCCATCGCCAGTTAGCGACGACGTTTGCGACAGAAATATTCTGTCACTAATTGCGCTCACTAGGTAGCGATGGAGTAGCGACGCAATGTTTTTGTCACCTATCCATCGCTAAATGTCAATGTAAAATGCCTATCTAGGACACAAAATCGATCTTTTCCTCTCTCACTCGCGTCGCTCTCCATCGATCGCCCCCTCCCTCTCTCTGGCTACCGCCCCCTCACTCCCGCTCTCTAGCTACCGCCCCCCTCCTGCTCTCCATCGACCGCCCCCTCCCTCTCTCCGGCTGTCGCCCCCTCCCTCCCTCTCTCCGGCCGTCGATTGCCCCCTCCTTTGCTCTGCTTCTCGTCTCCGACCCCCTTCCTTGCGGAAGCCGGTGATTGAAGCCGATGGTGGCCTCCCAGCTCGGCGACCCATCGCCTCCTCTCCTGTCAACTCCCTCTCTCCGGCGACCGCCCCCTTTATCCCTGGCGTTCTTGCGCACGCCGGTGGGAGCTCCTTTCACTGTTTCTCTCTGGTATTTTTTCTGAGATAAATGTTGTTGCTTTTACAGGGATGGGAAGGTCACATAACAGAACCTTGCCTGTGTTTTGATTCTTGGATTGTGAATTTGGGTTCTTCCAATTTTGTTGTTTGGTTGGTTTGAAAAGGTGTTCACTTGATGAATATTTGATTTTTGGGCTTCTTAGTCTTAAAAAGAGAAAATAGCATTCCTACACATTCGATGTTTGATGCTTGATGGTTGTTATTTGATATTCGATACATTTTTTTTTTATCAAAATTGATGCTGTCAAATAGTAGAATATAATGAACACTCAAATGTTATTAGCTTTAATTAGTTTTCATTTAATTACTAGCTTAAATTAGAAATTGGTAGTAGAAATCTTTATTTATTTTAATTCTTTTAATTCAGCTGAATAGATTAGAGTTATTTATTATTCTTATTAGTTAGTTAAAATTAATATTGATTTTCAGAAGTTACTTTTTATCAATCAGACTAGAAATAGTTGTTTTAATTCAATTATCATTTTTAGTCAAGTAGTTTAATTTAGTCGATTTAGGAATAGCGAGTTATCATTTTTTAAAAATTTCTAATTAGTTAGTTTTAATTACTACCAAGTCTGATTTTCACATCAGTTAGATTAGAGTAAGTAGTTAGAAACTAATTTAGATCAACTTGTGTAGAAATCATTTAATTAATTCAGCCAAATTTTCATTTATTGCAATTGTCATTTGTTAGAATAGTATAGAATATTTTCCTTAATTAGTAAATTATTATGGCTTTAAAATTAGTTCCAGGTTTATCTAGTTAATTAGTTTTAATCTGATATACATAGTTAGTTTTAGTTTTGATGCAGAGTTGATTTTTCTTTGCCTTGCACAGTCGTTAATTAATAAATAGTTGTTGAGTTCTTGTTTTCATTCGTAGTTGCATAATTTATTAGATTAGGTAGATTAAGTATTTAGTTTATTTAGTTGTTATTAGTTACCTTGTATGTTTGTATAGCATGTTAAGGAATAATGGTTACATATTATGCTAGTCAGTTTATTAATTTCTTGTTTTTTGACAGCCTTAGAACACATATGAGCATGATTGAATCATATATAAAGTTTTTTGACCGCCTTAGAACACATATGAGAATGATAGAATCACATATAAAGTTTTTTTACTGCCTTAGAATACATATGAGCATGAATGAATTAATATACAAGTTTTTTGACTACCTTAGAACACATATGAGCATCATAAAATCACATATAAAGTTTTTTTACTATCTTAGAACACATATAAGCATGATAGAATCAATATACAAGTTTTTTACTGCCTTAGAACATATATGAGCATGATAGAATCACATAGAAAGTTTTTTTACTGCCTTAGAACACATATGAACATAATTGAATCACATACAAAGTTATTTTACTGCCTTAAAACAGATATGAGCATGATTGAATCACATATAAAGTTTTTGGACTGCCTTAGAACAAATATGAAAATGATTTAATCATATATATAGTTTTTTTACTGCCTTAGAACACATATGAGCATGATAGAATCACATATAAAGTTTTTTTATTGTCTTAGAACACATATGAGCATGATTAAATCACATATAAAGTTTTTTTACTGTCTTGAAACATATATGAGCATGATTGAATTAATATACAAGTTTTTTTACTACCTTAGAACACATATGAGCATGAATGAATCAATATACAAGTTTTTTTACTATCTTAGAACACATATGAGCATGATAGAATCACATATAAAGTTTTTTGACTGCCTTAGAACACATGAGCATAACTGAATCACATATAAAGTTCTTTTACTGCCTTAGAACACATATGAGCATGATTGAATCACATATAAAGTTTTTTGACTGCCTTAGAACACATATGAGCATAATTAAATCAATATACAAGTTTTTTGACTGTCTTAGAACAAATATGAGCATGATAGAATCACATATAAAGAATATATATGAGCATGAATGAATCAATATACAAGTTTTTTGACTGCCTTAGAACACATATGAGCATGATAGAATCACATATAAAGTTTTTTTATTGCCTTAGAACACATAAGAGAATGATAGAATCACGTATAAAGTTTTTTTACTGCCTTAGAACACATATGAGCTTGATTAAATCACGTATAAAGTTTTTTTACTACCTTAGAACACATATGAGCATGATTGAATCAATATGCAAGTTTTTTGACTGCCTTAGAACACATATGAGCATGATAGAATCACATATAAAGTTTTTTTATTGCCTTAGAACACATATGAGAATGATAGAATCACGTATAAAGTTTTTTTACTGCCTTAGAACACATATGAGCTTGATTAAATCACGTATAAAGTTTTTTTATTGCATTAGAACACATATGATCATGATTGAATCACATATAAAGTTTTTTTACTGCCTTGCAACACATATGAGCATGATAGAATCAATATACAAGTTTTTTGACTGCCTTAGAACATATATGAGCATGATAGAATCACATATAAAGTTTTTTGACTACCTTAGAACACATATGAGCATAACTGAATCACATATAAAGTTCTTTTACTGCCTTAGAACACATATGAGCATGATTGAATCACATATAAAGTTTTTTGACTGCCTTAGAACACATATGAGTATGATTGAATTACATATAAAGTTTTTTTACTGCTTTAGAACACACATGAGCTTGAATGAATCAATATACAAGTTTTTGACTACGTTAGAACACATATGAGCATGATAGAATCACATATAAAGTTTTTTTATTGCCTTAGAACACATATGAGAATAAAAGATTCACATATAAAGGTTTTTTTACTGCCTTAGAACATATATGAGCATAATTGAATCATTATGCAAGTTTTTTTACTGCCTTAGAACACATATGAGCATGAATGAATCAATATACAAGTTTTTTTACTGCCTTAAAACTCATATGAGCATTATAGAACCACATATAAAGTTTTTTGACTGCCTTAGAACACATATGAGCATAACTCAATCACATATAAAGTTCTTTTACTGCCTTAGAACACATATGAGCATGATTGAATCACATATAAAGTTTTTTGACTACCTTAGAACACATATGAGCATGAATGAATCAATATACAAGTTTTTTAACTGCCTTAAAACACATATGAGCATGATTGAATCACATATAAAGTTTTTTTACTGCCTTAGAACACATATGAAAATGATTAAATCACATATAAAGTTTTTTGACTGCCTTAGAACACATATGAGCATGATGAAATCATTATGCAAATTTTTTTACTGCCTTAGAACACATATGAGCATGATAAAATCACATATAAAGTTTTTTACTGCCTTAGAACATATATGAGCACGATTAAATTAATATGCAAGTTTTTTACTGTTTTGTAACACATATGGGCATTTTGTTTATATTTTGTTTATAAATATTAACTGTTTGGTTCTCTTGTAGGATGCTGGAGATGATCAGTGTAGAGGAGCTGACAGAATTATGGAGGGAAGGGTAGATCGAGAAAATAAAGAGGATGATGCCTCAAATTTTTACGATGATTAGTTTCATGTATTTAATTTGTTTGACGTACTTATAATTAATTATAACTTGACAAAGACTGTTTTTTATTGTTTAACTTAGAACCTGTGTTAATTTTGTTTCACCTGTATATGTATTTTGTTTTCTATAAGCATGTTATATGAATTGTATTACGAGAAAATTTTCTCGAGTTTCGTAATTCATTTTTTTAACATTAGCGACAAATTATTTTCGTCGCCAAGAGTCACCAATTTCTATCAGACGATGGTTAACAATAGATTGTAATCCATCGTTAATCCGTCGCTAACTTGCTGACCAAAAGCTAGCGATGGATTATATCCAGATATAATCCATCGCCAGTCTGTCGCAAATTAGCGATGGACGAGCGACAAACATAAGTCGTCACTCATCCATCGCTAATTAGCGACGAACTGATGATAGATAAATTCTATCACAATTTAGCGACGAAATTTGCGATGGCTTAGCGACGGATAGCGACCGTCGCTAATACGCATTTTTTTTGTAGTGTTAGTGTGTGACTACGTAAACCCAATAGCCAATAGTGCAGAACTGAGATGCCCAGACCAAGCACAAGGGGCCGAACCCATGAAGAGCTTGATTCAAACGTCAAACATAATAATAAAATTATAAATCTTAATTACTGGAAGGTTGCTGCTCTTCATCAAGATTATCATTTAAAAGGAGAGGGTGTTGCGTGTTCTCCCCGGAACATGCACTATAGCTATAGTGTGTGTTCTGGGGTCCCGACTAAGCATCGCGTGGCGCTCAGTCGGGTGCACATACGGGCACAACGTACACCGCCTTACACCCGCCTGTGGGATGTAGGGGGGTGTACGATGTGCCCGTACGCCCGATTGAGTGCCACACAGCGTTCAGTCGGGACCTCGAAACATGCATTGTAGCTACAGTGCGTGTTCCGGGAGGAACATATAACCTGCCCCTTTAAAAAGACATTGTTGGCATCCAATTGGCAAACAACCCACTTTTAACTCAGACAATATGGCTGGAACGGTATAACAACCGGACTAAAAGTCTTAAAATAATTAACACCTTCTTGAAAAAAATCCCTTGACAAAAAGCACACTTTATATCGCTCAAAAGCACCATCAACCTTTCATTTGATGTGATATATTCAATTGCAACCAATAACATTATGAGCAGGATATGGTGAAATGAGAGTCTACATGGCATTTTTATGAATGGAAGAGAGCTCTGCATGCATAGGATCATGCCAATGAGAGTCTTTTTAGGTTTGTTTAAAGGTAGTTGATTCAACATCAGTGAAAAGCTCAATAAGAAGGACAACAGGTAAAAGGTTACTTGGTGCCTTGGAACACAGAAAAAACATGAAGAACACGATTTAACGTGGTTCAGATCAGCTTGATCTTACGTCACCTTTCTCTATTAGGTGAGGATGACCTCGATTGCTCTAATTTAAAGATGTTACAAGAGTAATCGAGGTTTAATGAAATAAAAACTCTTTATTTTTTTTATAAAGAGTCCCAATGGGTCTCTCTCTAACATGGTGTGTAAGTCTCCTCATCGTCTACTTCTTCCTGAAGCCTTTTCTTATTATATATCTTCTTAAGCTTATCATCCATAGAGAGCTTTATATGGATTAATGGATCTTGCACCAGATCTCGGATCTGTGCTGACAAGGATATATTTTCCATTATCAATGAAGTAATTCAAATACTTGTAGACATTATAACTTTAATGATCAACCATGTCAAAAAAGAAAAAAAAAAACAGGAGGAATAAAATGACATGATGTTCTTCTTCATCCCATATATGGTTTGGGAGCGAGAATGGATGCTTCACTAACAAAAGGTGTTGCTTGGGTCAAAGGGGGTGGTGGCGGCATGAATGACACGTGTAGGTCCCACACGAGTGAGTGGAGGAAGCGGTGGGGGAATTCCTTTAATGAGTGAAACCCAAACACCATGATTCACACGTGTCTGTATGGGCCATAAAGCCGTACGATTGTGGGGGGGGATGGGATGACGAAACAAGGGCCTCCACATAGGGTTTGGGGGGAGAGGGTAGGACACCATAAAAAGAGAAAGGAACAAACTGTGTTTGCCTTTTATCTCCCAAGGAGATCTGAAAAAGGTGCTGCTTTTTGGAATGATGAATTTGATGAGTGGGGCTCTCAGTGTTCATTGCTATGCCTTTTTTAGTCGTGGGGTTTAGAGTCAGGTTGTTTTGATCGTAGACGCGTATAGTTATGATGGTGGTGCTGGCCATTCATCATTAACATGTACCCAGCAACAGTCACATGCCTAGGCAATGGACTCAGGGAAAACTGGTCTCGCCTCGTCTTGCTCCGTTTGGACCGGTGATGGAGGTTAAAATCAAGACCAGTGCAGGAATGAACTTACGCTTTCCTCCGCCTCCGTCCTTGATCCCCGCCTTGCCCGTCTTCTTTAAAGATAGCAGTGGACCGAGGGAACACGGAGCTCCGCCTGGCCTCACCATATTTGGACCGGGGTTGGAGGACATGAAACGGGAATGGAGGTTAAAATCAAAACCCGTGTGGGGACGGAGGGTAGGATTTTGAGACCGGGGGTGGAGACCTTGTCCCTCACCCCTCCCCTGGTCCACTGCCATCCCTACACATGCCCTCTAACATCTCATACATTCAGAGAGAGAAAGAGATCCAGTACACCAGCATATATTGGAGCAGAACCAGTGATTGGGTCCGCACAAAGCACACAAAATTGCTGCACGTGTAAAAATTTTCTGTGTTTTGTGTTTTACACAGAAAATCGCTGAATGAGATAGCAATTTTCTGCGTTTTGTGTGTTCCGAGTACTTTGTAAAGTACTCGGGCCGATTACCTAACCACGGCTCCTATTCTGGTGTAGTCCTATGTGCGCATTAGGTTTGTGTATGTGCACATTAGGTTTTATGTGGGTGTGCATGATCTCGCGCGTGTGCACCTGTGTGCACGTGCATTTAGGAAAGAATGACCGTACATGCACGTGAACTTTAGTGCGTGTGTGCATGAAATTAGACGGAGACCATGTGCATGTGCATGTGCATGTGCATGTGCATGTGCATGTGCATGTGCATGTGACCCTCTACTTGATCTAAGGTCTCTTCAAAGGAATGCATGCTAAGGGTGTAAAAATGAGAGAGAGAGAGAGAGACCCTCTACCTTGATCTAAGGTCTCTTCAATGGAATGCATGTTAAGGGTGTAAAAATGGTGACAAATATCAAGATATTTCCCCAAATATCGCTTACAGGTGTTTTCTCACAAGTTAGAAACAAAAAAAAAAAGGTGGCATGATTTTATCATTTAAATTATCACAAGAACAAGATGGTGAACATTTTCACAATTTTAAAATGAAATATAAAAATTTCAAATATAAACATTTTTTTCTCGATAATTTATCAATAAAATTGTGAAAAGTTAAAAAAATATTTTCACAATTTTATTGATAAATTATTGGAAAAAATGTTTCCATTTGAAATTTTTATATTTCATTTTAAAATCTAGAATTTTCATATTATTTAATTTATTCAATTTGCCAAGGTTTTCCCAATAAAAACATGAAAAAATAAAAAATTATTGACGAAAAGCATGGCCGAAAAAAGTTTTTTTTTTTTAAATTTAATTCGTTACCACTAGTGCAATTAACCATCAAAATCAGAAGTCCATGAACTTCAATTCTGGTTTACATCAGCTGTGATTTTTTTCAAACTTTCGTTTTTAATGGGCCCTTTTCAGGAAAATATTGGTGAACAAAAATATAATAAAAAACATATAAAAATAAATAATACAAATTTCTGAAACATTGCCATTATGAAAACAGATATATAATGATAAAATCACAATATTTACATTCAAATAAATATACTACGATATTTTGAACGTTTAAAAAGGGTGATAAAATATCACTTTATTATGAAAAAAAAAATCTCACGATATAGAGGACCAAGATGAGAGTTTCTAGTGATATCTCAACAGAAATACTTCAAGGGTGCTTTCTGTGTCACCTGTGCTCATTTGAATTGGGCCATGTAGGTAACAATCAAATGCGGTGCTATGGGTAATGTTTGATCAAGAACTAGGCACCTTTCTATAAGATCCAACCCACTGAGAACCAGATCCAAATCCATACCCAGAAGCAACTACACGTGAAAGCTGCAAAAGAGACTTTGCCTACCTTTTAGGTCTCAACAGACCGCAATCCTGCGAATCAAACTGGATCTGACTCACCTAGTTGAGGCATATATATGCTTGAGGTTAGACACAGATTTGGACCCGTTTTCAGCCTATTCCTATTAGGTAGGCACCCCTTTTTTGGGGTACACCTAGCTAGGAAGCCATTATTCTCTCTCCTCCACTTCTGCGCGTGCTTTGGACCAGTTGAATTTTAGAATTGCTTGAAAAAGGTTCCTCTAAAATGTTGTGGAATGGACCAAGATATGTTTGTATAAAAGTCATGCAATGCAAAAGGGGAGTTCTATATGTCACCTCAACTATTGCATTCACTTTTACTCATGAGAGAGAGGAAGAGAGGGGAGTTCTATATGTCACCTCAACTATTGCATTCACTTTTACTCACGAGAGAGAGGGGAAAGAGAGAAAATATATTTTTCACAGTGCATACACCAAAGGATTTTTCACGGGGTTATATATATATATATATATATATATATATAGGTAGCTGCTTACACGTTAGGTGCGAAATGCGCGTGCTAAATAGGGTTTTCAGCTTTTTGTTTCATTTTATTTTTAAATTCTGAGTGTATAGATGTGATCTATGTACTTTATTTTTATAGGGATCAGCTCTTGAAGCGTTCGATTCCTATACATGGGTGGGCTTTTATAAGGTTCAAAAAATCAACCGTCCAAAATCTTTGTAAATTTTTGAGGCTTCAAATATCATCTTTTTCATCGAAAACACATGATTTAGGTATGGATTCTCATAAATCGACCATGCCCGACACATTTATGGGGTTGAAACTGCAAAAAAAACACCAAAAGGGTAGAAAAACCCATTTAACCTGGATCATTTCACACCTAACGTGTGAGCCACTACTAAATTCTCTCTCTCTATCTCTCTTTATATATATATATATATATATATATATATTTAGACACTATACAAACATCACCGCCATTTCGAAAATAACGGGATTTTATCAAAGGGCGATTTGATACTTGAAAAAATGTGACATGTTCTTGATATCGCCTTATTTGAGAATACCATGTTTCTGTTGCAATATCGAAGGGCGATTTGATTGCTATATTATCTTATATATGCTAAAATTTTCCTGATATTTTATCAAAAACCATGTGTATAAAAAATATCACGAGTTTGTTTTCCTCGCCAGGGTTTTTCAAGGACGATACTTTTGAATGACACTAGGGGTTTGACTAGGCTACTCTTCATTGGAATCGTTCACTAAGCCCATCCCTTTAGAGTGTATTGATCCCAAACGCTGCCCCTTGTGAAAATAGGGTTTTATTTACATGATATTTGTTATTGCTATTATAAACTTGTCAATATATATACACCATTGTAGATCAAATCGGCCTCAATCAGCCGATTCAAGGGCTGATTTGTTTCATTTCAATTCATGTATTTTAATATATTTTAGTATTTTTTAGAAGTTTAAAAATTACTTATTTTTTAAATATTATTTATTGTTATTATAAACTATTTTTTTTGTCTTCGACAAAGGGCATGATGACAAGAAGACCAAGTAGCTATCCATGCAAGTGAAAAAGGAGTGGGAGGCCCACTTCCAAGGAATGCTTGAGCATTTGGAATATCATAATAATGTTCACTTTGTGCAATGTCCAAAACCTTTATTCTTCATCATTCATTCTCTCAGATTGTAAGCCTTTAATCAATTGCTATAGGGTGACTTCTCTCGGTACCATCTCCTGTTCTACTGAATGAATCTGATAAAAAAAAAGTGATATTGTCTTTAAAGAATCCCTTGTGTCAATGCCCAAACTTCAAGGATCGCAATGTCCTACGATTCTTGAATTTTCTCAAGATCCTGTGATTGTAAACCACAAACACAATATGTTTTTAGTAAAAACATGAGAAAAGTACAAGTTGTTATTGCCAGCTGTAATTGTTTTTGCCTTGAATCATGTGAAAATTGATCACAAGATTGACTTTCTACTAACTCAGCTGTGAATATTCATCCCTACCTGTGATGAGTCCGGATAGGGTGCAATCACATGGCACAAAATTTGTGCATTAAGCACCTGATTGCCCTCTATCAGGTCTTGGGCTCCACAACTTACAGGCATGTCCCCAAGATGGAGGGTGATCAGGTGCTTACTGCACTCATATTTCACCTGATCTTTCAACACCCGTAATCAAGCAAACATGCCCTAAATCATCTTTTATGGCGTGACCCTTTCAATTAATATTGAGACATTTTTTAAAGTGTGTGTAACCAGGATAACATGTTATCCATTGTTGGTAAATGTATATAAGTTGTAACCTATAGACGATAAAGGGTAAGACAAAATTTCAATAAAGTTATCATTTTCTACGTACTTCACTTCGTCCCTTTTATCATGGTATCAGAGCAGGGACCTTGATATTGTGTTATTCATCGTGCCAGACTAAAAGTTTGGTCATCACACGTTTTTTTTCTTTTTTCTCCATCGTGCATCTTTATTCTTTTTTTTAATGGCATCGGATAGCATCAACGGTGGTGTTGGTTCAACTGAAAACACCCCAGAATAGACGATGGTATTATCCTGGTTGCTTAATTCCATTCATAAAGATCTAGCAACCAATGTCATAATTTATGCTCAAACTGCAGCTCAGGTTTGGGCAGAGCTTCGTGAAAGGTTTTTCCAATCAAACGCTCCCAAGATATATCAAATCCAACCGGTGATAATCAATATCAAGCAAGAACAATCTCTAATAACTGTGTATTTTACCAAGCTAAAGGGATTGTAGGATGAAATGTCCACATATATTGAGATTCCACCTTGCTCATGTGGGACCATAAAGGTCATTCAAGATTTTCAACAACAAGAAAGGCTCATTCAATTTATGATGGGCCTTAATGATAGTTTTAGTGCCATTCAGAGTCAGTTACTCCTCATGACAACTTACCAAGTATATTCAAGGCATATTCATTGATCATCCAAGAAGAACGACATCGCGACCTTCGTCTCATAACATCTCATGAACCAGCTGCCACGACAATCGATTGAGGCAATATGCATATCAAGGTTGAGACATCAAAGACAGGCTAGATGAGTTCAAGACCAAAATGCGAACATTGTGGCATCTTGGACACATCAAGCCAAATGCTATTATCTTCAGGGTTTTCCTAACCAATGAAGGGGTTATTCTAATGCTCACTTCACCCGCCAGGCTATTGCTGCTAACCCTGTCTACCATGAATGCACCAAGCACATCAAAGTTGATTGTCACCTTATTCAGGTGAAAAATCAAAATGGCCTAATCACTACTTAGTTTGTTCCTACCCACTCACAGTGCACCGACATTTTCACAAAAGCCTTGGGCAGTGCGCAACTATCACTTCTGAAGACCAAGTTGGGCATGCTCGATCCACATGCTAAGGGGCGTATTAGTTATTCTAGATAACTTGATAATGAGTTGTCTCAATTCGTTACTCGATAATGAGTTATCGTAAGTCATTTGATAACCATCTACCTATATACGTGGTAATGGTTGACGGGTTAGTGTTATCCGTTATCTGTTGATAACGATTCTCTCTTTTTCTTGTAACCAGGATAACATGTTATCCATTGTTGGTAAACGTATATAAGTTGTAACCTGTAGGGTAAGACAAAATTTTAATAAAGTTATCGTTTTCTACCTGCTTCACTTCATCCCTTTTATCAATGATTGAATACACACAAGAAGCAGCTAAAAGCTTAAATCTATTTTTTAATCAATTTTCTTTTCAAAATATAAAAAAAAATCCAAGATCCGAGATGACTCGCCACCAAATCGCAAGTTAAGCTTCAAATAATTTTTACAGGAGTCACCGAGTGGGACACCTATTCCTGAGAATTTGAAGATGCATAGTTCAAAAGTGAAGTTGAGTTGTTAAGCATCTGTTTGTGTGTCACGGAAGGGGGGTGCCGTGACACTCTCTTCCACCATTTCCTTCCTGTGAAAACAGAATCAGGCCACCCTTCCATGGCAACCCTTTTCGCTGAAAGTGCGTGTGTGTGTCTTTTTCTCGAGAAAAAGGATTCCGCATTTTGTTTGGTCATGGTGGGGCCCGCAAAAACACACACCATCGATGCGTTTCTGCGGGAAGGCCCCCCACTTTCCATGACAAACAAACGGGCCCTAAATGTCAATTCCAAGTGACTTATCGATGACTTGCGATCTCTGTACATCGCAGTTTGCATTTAGTGGCCCTGACCTGATCAAGTTTCTTTTTGTGCTCTCGGGCTAATGGCTAGCCTGCAGTTCAGCGCATTGACAAGCCAATTTCTTTCTTTGGAATAAAACTGTTCTTTCATTCAAAGAAAAAGTACAAAGGAAAAACGATTCATGTTCGCTACAAACGATTGTATTTGCAATCCACTAACCACCCAGCACTTTTTGTTGTTTTTTCTATTCACTAGAGATGTGATCTACATGCTTTTATTAATTAGTGAGAACAAGCTTTTGTATTGATGGAATCCAATCTGCACAGGCTTTTCTAGCGATCAAAAATCAATAGTGATGAATACATCTATTTTTTTTTTAACTCATAAAAACATGTTTTTCCATCAAAAAATATAATCTAAAGGCCGACGGATGCTAAATCAAGCATGACCGACACATTTATTAGGTCATATTGAGTCAAGACAACTCACATCACTAAAACCCCAAGGGCTTTTGTCCTAGTGAGATAGGACCTAGGCCGCTAGGCAGGTGGTTTAAGTTCAAATTTTATGGGCATCACTACTTGAACAAGGAAAAGCTTAACTACTCTATGGAGGCAAGCCCACAAAATTTTACGTTTTGCCAGGACGACGAGCGTAAGTATGACAGGCAAAGCGGGCGCAACTAGACCTCTTATTCAGGAGGTGGGTTCTCCGTGTAAATATTAAAAAAGGCCCTCTAAGGTGTTGCCCTAATACAACCCTTTGGTGGTGTTCAAATGCACCAACTTTTTGGAAGTAGTGCGATGAGACATTTTTGCATTATGCTTCAAATGACCAAGCTTATCCCAACTTTTTGCATAATTAAATGGGCTCATCTAAACACGACATTATGTTATATCAGAATTTGGGATCTTTTCCTTTGCAACTTTTTTTTATTATCCCCCTCTGTCGCTTTCTTGTATATGCATTATTGGAAAATCATAGTAGACGACAACCTTGGCTGGTGGACAGAACTTCAGGATATGAAATGTTGTCTTTTAGTATGATTTCTCTTGATATAATCAGATTAACAGTGGTGAAGAGAGATTGAGTATGTTTGGTCGCATCTCCTATGATTTGAAAATAAGTGAAATGGAATCAAATGTGATTTGAACATATTCTACCATGTCATTTGGAATCACATGAGAATCAATCACTTGCAAATATAATTTCAAATCACATTCCTTTTCTTGTTTGCATCCTATTCCAAATCACAAGTTTGGTTATATGTGAAAATAAGAATCATTCTCTAATTTACATGAGATTTCAAATTACATGTGTGGTTAGTTGTGCAAATGAGATTCATTTTTTTATTTGCATGAGAAACTTTTTTTGTTGAGAGAGTTTTTCTAAAAAGTACAACTTTTGATAAAAAAAAACATTTTTCTATCAAAAGGGGGTAGAGCAAATATTTTCTGCAAAAAGAAAATGATGATTTACACTCCCCACCACCACCACCACTACCATCCATTTCACCGTCACCCACATTCTAAAAAGCCGCTATCGCTACTATTTTCTGCAACCATCACCACTACCACTACTACCCACCATCACCCACCTCCCAAAAAAACACACCAAAGAAGTTTCACTACCACTACCACCCCACCACCACTACCATCCATTTCGCCGTCACCCACATTCTGAAAAGCCGCTATCGCTACTATTTTCTGCAACCATCACCACTACCACTACTACCCACCATCACCCACCTCCCAAAAAAACACACCAAAGAAGTTTCACTACCACTACCACCCCACCACCACCACCATCCATCTCACCATCACCCATGTCTCAAAAAACTGCCCTTCCCACCATTCATCACCACCATCTGTCACCATTCACCATCACTCACATTTCTAAAAACAGTACCGAAGATCCACCTCCACCACATCTCCATGATGATTTTTCACCACCACCACCGACCATCACTCACCTCTTGAAAACCTAGAAAAGCTCCACCCCCCCTCCCCCTTTCTCTCATGATTTTAAGATTTTTTTTTCTCATGCAACTCAAACAAAGTGAAATTTTTTCATTTAAAAGTTATCCTATCAAAACTTCTCATAGGCAAAATTTTCTATGAAAGTTTATCTTAAAAGGTGATGTTGTTTGGTCCCTAAGAGAAAATGATAGTTGTCTCTCTGTGGGATGTGTTCCATTAAAAGGTGATGTTGTTTGGTCCAAAGAATGCTGGAGTAATGTACATGCATCATGAATATGTACTTTCCTGATATTGTCGAATCCTGGTATGGATCCAGTGTGATTAAATAGGCTTTACATGAAATCCAATGACCTACTAAGTGGGTCATTGAGATATGCACCACCAGGATAATGGTGAAACCCATTACACATTGGATTCCCAGTATGTATGAGATTCTAATGAGACAATTAAGGCTGGATAACGGCTACCCAGAGAAGGTTAAATTTTTAACCCATGCTTTTGCAATAAATCATTGAAAAGGTTCAAGAATCCCCTCTATGCAGGTCATTAATCAACTTCACACTCTTCTTCTCTGCACTTTTGGTGCACACCCCAATACAAAATCCATTAGATATAATAGGATAATACGGTCATCCACCTATTTTTTCGACAGAGAAAGTTGGGGTTAGGCAGACCCCTACAAGTTATACAACCATACCATTTAAGGTTCGAACTTGCAACTTCCCAACACAAGGTGAAGTGCACTAACGAGTCCTGCCAGACAAGAGGATTACGGTAGCCATCCATTTTTATTGCCAACGAACAATGGCAATTATTAGATAAAAATAGTGGGAATTGTTATTGTCATTATTTGTGTTAAAAAGCACTTACTGTAGATATTTAATGGCACAATGAATTGCTACTATAGAGTAGATAGTTAGCGGCAGTTACAATTATGAGGGTCATTTCAGAGTTTGGATCGAGTGCAATCACATGGTACAAAATTTATGCATTAAGCACCTGCTTAATATCAAAAATCATATTGCACCTGATCTTTTAAGGTCACTTCAACAACAATTCTGAGCTCCAGTAATTAGTGGTCCAAATCTTGTTGTCACTTGTCCAAAGTTTATTCCTTAATAGGTAAAAAGGTATTGCGGGTGTCTTTATCTAGTTGGTTTTATAAGGGTTGAAAGAAGATGAAGTCCACAACCGAAACTTCAAATGAATATCAAAAAGGATTTTTCTCAATGAACAAAACACACTCAACAACCAAAATGCTCAAAGGATTGCACACAAAAAGAAGCAAAAATAATATTTCATTCAAGTGGGATGAAACCCACACAAAAAAGTGATTTTACAAGGGGCTTTTACCCCATATATATAATGCTCACAAGAGGGAGCCAAGAGAGAGTTGTTGGACTCCCAACGGCTCTTAATAGAGTTGTTGGGGGTCCAACAACTCTCAAGTACATGTGCTTTTTGACTTTGGTCAAAAAGCACATGTTACTAAAGAGGTCTAAAAAAGTCTAAAAAACAAAAAATAAAACCTAACCTAATTACAATCTAACTATCTAACTAGAATATAACTAATTGTATTACATTATATTTTAACACTCTTCCTAAAACTTACGATTGAATAACCAAAAGTTTGTCCAAGAGAAAGTGAAATCAAGGAGCAGCGAGAGGTTTGGTAAAGAAATCTGTCAGTTGATATTCAGAAGAAACATATGGTAGATTAATGGTGCCATGTAGGAACTCCTTTCGTACGTAGTGACAATCTATTTTAATATGCTTGGTGTGTTCATGGAATGGCTGGTTGTTGGCAATGTAAATAGAACATTTGTTATCGCAACATAGTCTTGATGCTCCTGTACTTTCAACACCCATGTCATGAAGAAACACCTTAGCCAGACTACTTTCATAGTGGTTGTAGCCATCGCTCTGTATTCAGCTTCAGTTGATGAGAGAGAAACTTTTTGTTGCTTCTTACACCTCCACGAAATCAACGATTCACCTAAAAATACACAAAAACTAGTAGTTGAGTGTCGATCATTGGGATCACCTCTTCAATCTGCATCAGTATAAGTAGTTAAATCAAAGGAGGAAGAAGCAGACAAAAAAAGTCCTCGAAAATTGAAGTTTTGATATATCGAATAATGTGTAAAATAGCTCCCATATGAACAGTGGTGTGAGCATGCTGAAATTGACTCGTTGTATGAACGACATATGCAATATCAGGTCTGGTAATAAAGAGGTAAGACAATACTCCAACAAGTTGTTTGTAGGGAGTTGGATTTTCAAGTAATTCTCCATCATCAATCTTTATTTTGATGTTGACAACTTCAGAAGTGTCAACTTGTTTTTCGTCCGTGATACCAGACCTGTCAACAATATCCAAGGCAAATTTAGGCTGAGTTAGTAAATAGCCTCTGAAAGAATAAGCAATTTCTATACCAAGAAAAAATTTTAAGAAACCCAAATCACTCATTTTGAAATGTGTTTTGAGAATTTTTTTAATGTTATCAATTCTCTGTTTGTCACTTTCAGTGATGATCATGTCGTCTACATAGAGAGAGAAAATGATGATACCTGCATTAGATTTCTTAACAAACAATGTTGTGTCATCAAGACAAAATTGAAAACCAAAATCAATCATAACTTGGCTAAATTTATCATACCGAAACTTTGGGGCTTGCTTAAGTCCATATAAAGCTTTGTTTAATTGAAGAGTCTTTCCTTTGGGAACATTAATACTAGGTGGTCTAGATTTCCATTAAGGAATGCATTTTTAACATCCATTTGGTATATATGTCATTTCTTTGAAGATGCTAGAGCTATCAAGATCCTAACTATGGTCATTCTTGCAATCAGAGCAAACATTTCTTCATAGTCTATTTTGTATTCTTGGAAATATCCGTTGGCAACTAAACGAGCCTTAAACCTTTCAAGAGTACCATCACTCTTGGTTTTCACTTTGTACACTTACCTGCATCCGATAGGCTTTTTTCCTGATGGAAGATCTTGGTTAGTCCAATTATTTGCTTTTTCTAGAGCTCTTAACTCTATTGACATTGCTTTGACCCATTCAGATTGTTATTTTGTGGTATCATAAGTAGAAAGTTCTACATAGGAGTGTATCAAAGCAACATAAGCTTGATACTTTGGTGAAAAAGACTCGTATGACATAATTTTTTTGGGAACTTTATAGACTCTTGATAACTTTCTAGTGGATACTTGTTCATGTTCGTTATTGTATTTTTTGAGAGCATAAGGTTTCTCTAAATTACCTCACCTAGAGTACTGGATGCAATCAGAAGGGTCACTAAAAGCTTTTGAATTTGTTATATCAAGTTGTTCTTATGAACTTTTTGCTAGATCATCTTTAACAATTTTTGGAACTAGATCCAATAGAAAAGAATATTCATCTATTTCTTTAGAATTTATATTTTTAAAAAAACTTTTATTTTTCATGAAGAATACATTTCATGAAATATATAATTTTCTTGTTTTGAGATCAAAGCATCTATAGCCTTTTTGATGACTTGCATACCCTAAAAAGGCACATAAAATAGCACAATGAGAGAATTTATCATTTTTGTTTGAAAAAACAAAACATTTGCACCCAAAACTATTAACCTGGAGTAATCTAGGATTTGTTTAAAAAGTTTTTCAATAGGAGATATATGGTTTAAGGAAGATGATGTCATCTTATTGTAAGTCCATCCATGTCCCATCTTAAAATAGTGACCTTCATCCTTGGTCCATCTCCATGACTGGGGGGTACTTTGGACCTCCACCCCCACCCCGTCTCAAATTTATTGTCCTCGTCTCTATCTCCGTCCTCACCCTGTCCTCATTCCTGCATCTCATCAAATTTACCGTCCTTGTCTCCTATCATTGTATTCGTTAGGAGAAGGAGAGGCCGAGCCATCGAGAGGGTTGAGTTGTCACATAGAGCGGCATGAGGAGCCTTGAGAGGAGGCCGAAAGGGTCAATCACAGCGAGTGAAAGAAGGAGAGGAAGGATAACTCATGAACCCAAAAGAGTTGTTTTAGGCTTTAGGGTTAAAAATTTAGTATTAACAATATATATAAGAGTTATATGTAATTTTATTAAATAACTAAGGGTATTTTAGTTATTTTACTAATGGAGATCAAGATGGGGTAAGGCGATGTGAGGGAAAGTGTAAGTCCATCCCCGCATCCACCCTCACACGGGTTTTTATTTTTGTCTCCATCCCCGATCCATTCCCCATTTCATGTCCTTCATCCCCGCCCCAAATGGGGCGGGTTCAGACAGATCTCTTAGTAGACTGCCATCTCTATTTGTCAACAAGAAACGTTTTGCCACTATGATCTTATAAACCACCTAAAAATGTGGTTGGACCGAAAATTCTTGTATCAACATGAACCTCCAATTAGGGATGCAAAGGGATGGAGTTGTGGTCAGACCTCTGATCCGGAGTCCGATATTTTATTAATTTTAGGATATGAATCATTAGAGTAAGATCGAAAAGGGCATTCCGATTGCATTCAGATTTACATATTTGGATCATTTTCACATTAGGGTTTGGATTCAGATCGGGGTTTTATACCAGATTGATGCTCAGAGTCAGATTTATTCTGATCCATTTGCACATATTAAATATACAAAGCTTACATTTCGGTTTTCTTTTACTGAATCCAGTGTCACCATACATATTCCAGTTATGTTTTATTTTTACATCATTGGATCTTATTCAGATACGGATATTGATTAGATCCAGATTTGGATCAGCGAGGATCCAGCACATATCCAATCCATTTGGAGCCGTAGCTCCAATAAATGATGATGAAACCATAGCCATTCAATTCCAGGGATTATTGTTCATCAATGAATTCTCTGATCCATCTTGCCTGAGCTGCTAAGCACTTTGCTCATATGATTACCTCAAACCAGGGTCCAGTTTCAAGTAACCCAGTCTGATCCAATCCTTCTTGGAGTGAATTGTTTGCATGCATGGGCTGCGCCCATGAACGTAAAAAAAGTCAGGTTCCCTTGGATATTTGACGACGTAATTCCGGTTTAGTGATATTTGATAAGTGATTACATATCCGGTTAACAAGTATTAGAAACTTAGAAAAGACAGAAAACTCGACTGTTTATCAAGGTAATAAGAGAAAATTAGTTGGTAAATAACGGGCAATCATTCGGGCTTGCTTCTCTAATTCTTTTCCCACAACAAATAAAAATTTCCTACTAGCCCCCAAGGGTTTTGGTGAAGCGGAACGGGTCTTGGCCACCGGACCGGTGGTTCGGGGTTCCATTCCCATAAGTGTCAAACCCCTTGCATTAATCAGAGCAAGGGATATGATCCCAGCATGACCAGGTATCTGATCCCAAGGGTAGCATCCAGGTCCTTCATGAAAAAATCAAAATCAAAATTTCCTATTGAGTTTGCTCCATTGTATTCATTAACCTTCCATGAAAGAAAATGTTGGGCAGTCGTCAAGCTGACCGGATTTCATGGGGTTTGAAACGCTGGATGGGCACCTTCGCTGCAAGGTTTAAGCTAGGTATGCTCCCCACTGAGAGGAAAGACTTCAAGGGTTTTAATAACCAGAAGCCTGCCAATGTGTGGTCAGTGATGAGGGGGTTTTCTTCTCGGCATAGCCAAATGATTGTCATAATAAAATGAACATCTGGTCTCTCTGACACTACTAAGTCCTTTTAATTTCAATCAGTTAGTTTGGTATATGAACATCTTTTATAAAGCAACAGGAAAATACTTTTCATAGTTAAGCTATCTTGAGAAATTGATAAGATATATGGTAGCTTCCATAGGGAAAGGTGGACTAAGGTTGGCTGACCTCTATTGGAATTTATTGATGGTACATGACCACTGCTGAACGCATGTGGGGTCAAATTGGTAAAATAAAACCCGCAACTATGAGTTTTAGATAGAGTACGGTACTCTGAAGTGTAGCCAATATTTTCACTATACAAAATATGCAAAATTTTGATAATGCCATGTTTTCTTGAGTAGTGCAATATTTTCAAAATATCGCTGATATGAATTAGGTGAGTTTTTTACCGATAATTAAGCTGGTGTTCTATAGATCAATACTTGATACCTAATCATTTCCAAGGAAAGACAAAGATTTGATCAAATCATCTAAGATAGTTCTTCGAACCACTTGGCCTACTTTTGGTGGCCATCAGTGCTTTGAAACGGTAAGGTACCGATTATATTTATACATACTAAAATGTCGTTAGGTGCTCAAACAAAGGTCACCCACTCCGAGCGTCCATCGTGCAATGTGATGCACGCTCAGCATCATTTTTACTGGTGCCAAGTCTATGCATCACTATATATAAGTGAGCTAAATGAGTTTTTCAGTGTTTTTTCAATTTATTTATACATTCTGACCGTACAAATATGATCTATGTACTTGATTTTAAAGAGATCAGTTCTTGAAGCATTAGATTCCGATACATGGGTGGGTTTTTAAAAGGTTCGAAAAATCAATGGTCCAAAATCTATGTAAATTTTTTAGGCTCTAAATATCATTTTTTTCATCAAAAACACATGATCTAGGTGTGGATTTCTCATAAATCCATCATGCTCAACACATTTATGAGGTAAAAAATTCGAAAAAAACACTGAAAGAGCATAAAAACCCATGTAGCATGTATCTTTTAGCACCTAAAGTGTGAGCAGCTACCTATATATATATATATATATATATATATATATATATATATATATATATATATATATATATATATATATAGAGAGAGAGAGAGAGAGAGAGAGAGAGAGAGAGCAAAATGTGTACAATTACGATACCAACAAAGGGCTACACAAGTGCACAAATACAATACGGTTTCTAATGGACCGATTACAATCTCATAAAAGAAATATCTAAACCACTACTACAAGAAAAATGTTAATTAGCGACAGAAATTTGCGATGATTTTTTTTCTTCACAAATTTGCGATGGCTTACCGAAAGAAAGTTATTCGTCACTAAAATTTCACTTATTTATGAAATTAGCGATGGAAAACTTTTCATCGCTAATTAGCGACGAATTAGCGATGAAATTTATTTTGTCTCACGATCCGTCGCAACTTAGCGACGGATCAGCGGCAGAAATTTTCCGTGGCTACCCCGTCGCCAAGTAATGACAGATTAACGACAGAATTTTTTCGTCGCTAATTTCCCCATAAATCCCTAATTCGAGTCACTTTCTTTCCCTTTCTGTTTCGTCTCCATCGTTGGTCGGTCGTCGCCCGCTGCCCGCCGCTTGCCGACCTCCTCCTCCGACTCAGGTAACCCCAGACTCCCCTCCTTCTTTCCTTTTTCACCAGGGAGGGGCCGAGCCTCCCTGTCTTATGGGATGTGAGGGAGGAGCTCGACCCCCCTCCCTGTGCTTTTTTCGCCGGGGAGGGGTTGAGCCCCCTCTCTATCTCCTGTCTTACATTATGTGCAGAAGGGGCTCGACCTCCTCCCTTATTTTTTTTTCGCCAGGGAGGGAGCAAAGCCCCCACCCTATTTTTTTTCGCCAGGGAGGGGTCGAGCCCCCTCTCTATCTTACGGGATGCGAGGGAGGGACTCTAACCCTTCCCTGTTTCCTTTTTCGCCAGGGAGGGGTCGAGCCTCCTCCCTGTATTGTTTTGTATATTTGTGATTCGCAAGTATGTTGTTGAGCTAATTGCGCAGTTCTTAGTGCTAAGCATCGCATGCGGCTAAAAATATAAGGCAAAAAGAAATATGTAAAAAATGCAAAGACAAAAGCAATGCAAATCTGGTAAATACCTGTGGTGAGTAAGTGATGTAAGTGCATCACATGTTATTTAATTTCTTTGATGCAACACTTTTCTATTCACACACTCACCTAGTTGTGGATATCTAGGACTGTTTTGATGGAGTTTGAAGATCATGTTGAACATAATTTTAATGTATGAAAATAGAAGTGTTCTTATTTTTTAGAGTTTGGATTCCATGCTAGGCATGCTAGTAGTTAGCGGGATATTGGAGTGTGTTTGTTGCAGATACATATTTGACATTGTTTTGATATGAATTATTTGAATGTACTGCAATGTTTGATGTGTCTATATCTATGCTTGCATGAAGTTATTTTCCATTTGATTATGACTTTCATGTGAAATTGTATCATGAAAACATGCTTCAAATGAATGTATCATTTTATAAAATGTGATTTTATATTTTTAAATATCCTTGTGATGTGTATAAATATGATGTGATGGTGTTACATACGAAAATATTGAATTATCAATGCATGCATAATAGTTCATAGAATTGCATTTTATGTTAAGCATGTTTGTGGTATAGAGGAGAAGAGAATTTATACATTAACTGAAACAAAAAAATTGCTCACAAACAACCACCAAACAAGAATTAATAGATTAATTAGATATTTTTTTTATCATAGCATTATTATGATTCTCTTTTAACTGATGATGATAATATTCGTAACATTATAGGACAAAATGACTGCAAACCGTGAATGAATGTACCGTAGGATACTTGATAATGAGGTGGTACATGTTTGACATTGATATGCTATGAATGATTTAAGTGTATTGTCACGTTTAATGTGACTATATCCATACTTGCATGAAGTTATTTTCGATTTGAATACGTATCCATGAAATTGCATATCATGTAACTGATCCAAATAACATATTTATTTATTTGAATATGGTTCGTGGAGGTCACAGTGGTCGAGGACCAAGTGGAGGTTGTGGGACATCATTACGTAAACGTCTTTGTGTTATATTTAAACATAGGCATTCATTATATTTTTGCAAATATGTTGATATAAACATTGTTACTTGTTAATTGTCTTTATAGGATTCTAGCTCAGTGATAGGCAGACTCAACCTTCGTCTTCACATAATGCTTCGATAGGTATATCATTTAAATAATTGTATACTTGATTAGTTTAAATGTGCATTATGTGAATTTTTAACTCATTGTTCTGTAGGTGATGTTTCGCCTACACATGACCCATCAACACCATCTACTCATACACATCACGAGACAATGTCACATACAGGGTCTTCTTAATGTGACACACGATAACTCATTGAAATAGTATATATCGATAGTTGACCGTAAGTATTTCATTGTCATTTGTTCAATACTTATCTTATAAATAATGTATATCGACAGTCCATTGTTAATGTGTATCAATTCATGTGCAATGCGAGGTTCAAAAAACAAGAAGTAATACGAGAAATTAGGAAGTCACTATTGCAGCATCTTTCAGGACCAATCGCGTAATAGAAAGAGTATCAGACGGAGGTGTTAGATAAATTAATGTCCTCATTCATGGTATGCAATCGTTCATCACAACTAATATATTTTATGTTTAATTTTTTGTTATACTCATGTGTGCTAACTTTCTGAAAGTATTTATAGGCTTTCCATCGCTTCGTGACTGCAAACAAAGAGAAAGATGCGAGGGTAGTGTGGCAGAAGGTGGCTGTCAATCGATTTCTTGATATGCTGCATAATATGAAGACTGCAGTAAAAAAAGCAGTTAATGGGACAGATGATCCACTGCAGTGGAAGGATCACGGGCCTTCTACTATCAGGAGAGATTATTGGAAGGGCATGTGCGATAAGTGGGTGAGCAATGAATTTTGAAACCACTCAAGAAAGGCTGCACAAAACCGAGCGAAGATACCCAATGCCCATCTACACACAGGTGGATCTAAGACTTTTGGGAGCCACCATAAGAATATATATATATTATCAAATTTGTAAGTATTTCAGCATACTTATAAATTGTTTTTTTTTTATCATTTAACATTGTAGGAAGCAAAAAAAAAGAGACATTATGTCTTACAAGGATGTGTTTATTGAAACACATAAACGTATGTATTTATTGTATTAATAATCATTGTAATATACAAGTTACAATGAATTACGTTATCCTAAACATTGTAATTCTTAATTATTAATTTATATTATAATCATTACTTTATAGGAGTCATACAAGCAGCAAACGGTAGAACGATATGGCGATGACTCCACTTAACATCCTCCTTTTGATCTTGCAGCATGGGTGACTGCAAACGGTGAACCCAAAAAGGCCTGTGTGTTCGAGTTTGAGAGTAACATGAACACCACAACAGTCGTTGCCTCCTGCAGCTATGGCTCACAGAGTTCTCCCATCAACATCAACTCCCAACGTTCGATTGACCCTACTATGTCTTGGGATGATGTCTGTCAGCGTCTTGACGACAAAATGCAATACTTTTTAAAAGAAGTCATTCCCAACATTGTCCATAATGAGTTGTGCAACTTTTTTCGGGACAGGAGAACTTCGTCTACATTCAACATGAGCTCTGGTGCTCGTCAGGTATAAAGATTCATGTCATTTGTTTCATGTTGTTAGATTTCAAGCTAGTATATGCATGATTGAATACATATATGCATGATTGTCTCACTATAAATTTTTTTGACACCTTTAGAACACATATATGCATGATTGATTCACTATACAATTTTTATGACACCCTTATAACACATATACGCATGATTAAATCATTATGAAAGTTTTTTTACAAACTTACAACACATATATGCATGATTTCATCACTATAAATTTTCTTAGTGCCTTATAACACATATATGCATGATTGAATCACTATGAAAGTTTTTTGACAACCTTAGAACGCATACAAGCATGTTTTTATCACTATAAAAACCTTAGAACACATATGAGCCTGATATTAGCAT
Source organism: Nuphar pumila (assembly GCF_984573655.1). NCBI lineage: Eukaryota > Viridiplantae > Streptophyta > Magnoliopsida > Nymphaeales > Nymphaeaceae > Nuphar > Nuphar pumila. The sequence continues at coordinate 11,654,399 of NC_143251.1, read as the reverse complement.
ATATGAAAGTTTTTTAAAGCCTTATAACACATATATGCATGATTGAATCACTATAAAAAAAATTTATTGTCTTACAACATGATATGCATGATTGAATCACATATAAAGTTTTGTTACTGCCTTCGAACACATATGAGCATGATTGAATCACTATAAAAGTTTTTTGTCTGCCTTATAACACATATGAGCTCGATATTAGCATATATGAAAGTTTTTGGATTGCCTTATAACACATATATGCATCATTGAATTAATATGAAAGTTTTTGGACAACCTTAGAACACATATATACATAATTGAATCAATATAAAAGTTTTTTGACAACCTTAGAACACGTATATGCATGATTGAATCACTATGAAAGTTTTTTGACAACCTTAGAACACATACAAGCATGATTTCATCACTATGAAATTGTTTTACTGCCTTAGAACACACATATGCATGATTGAGTTACAATAAAATTTTCTTTAGAACACATATGCATGATTGAATCAATATAAAAGTTTTTTGACTGCCTTAAAACACATATGAGCATGATTGAATCACTATAAAAGTTTTTTGACAAACTTAGAACACATATAAACATGATTTCATCACTATAAAAGTTTTTTGACTACCTTGTAACACATATATGCATGAATGTGATACATAACACATTTATTTGACAGCCTTATAAACCATATATGCATGCGTGAATCACTATGACATTCTTTGACAAACTTAGAACACATATATGCATGATTGAATTACTATAAAAAAAAAATCAGTCTTAGAACACATATCTGAATTTTGTTAATGTCCTTCAGTTTATTGCTAGTCTATGTGTCATTCAACCATTTACTTTGTTGCATTAGATTAGGTGCATTGCATATAATTTATTTCATTATATTATGTTTATAAATACTAACATTTTTGTTCTCTTGTAAGATGCTTGAGATGATCAGCGTAGAGGAGCTGATGGAGGCATGGAGGGAAAGGCAAACTCAATATATGGTAAAATAATTGTCCCCTTCAAGTATTTTTCTTGAATATAGTAGCAATCCATCTTGATATATTTCATTCATTCATGAAATATGTGATTATTGGATATATATATATATATATATGTGTGTGTGTGTGTGTGTGTATGTGTGGCACTTTGTTATCACAACATAACTTTGAAGATTCAGAAACATCAATACCCATATCTGAAAGTAAGGATTTCATGTATACAACCTCGGTTGTAGTTGTAGTCATCGCCCTATATTTAGCTTCAGTGAAAGATAAGACATTTTCTGATAATTTTTGCATCTCCAAGAATTAAGGGAATCACCTACAAACACAAAAAAACTCGAAGTTGAGTGACGATTATTATGATCATCTCCTCAATCAAAATCAATATAAAAATTAAAGACTATGAAGATGATAAGAATAACCCTATAGATAGAGTTTTCTTGATGTATTAAACTATTCTTAACATGGTACTCATGTGAACTGATCTTGGCGTACGTTGAAACTGACTTGCAGTTCTCATTTTAGCATTTATCACTTCAGGGGTGTCAACATATTTTGTATGTGATTTTCGAACATGCAACAATATCAACTGCAAACTTTATTTAAGTCAAAATGTATCATTTTGGCGAGTATACTTCTTCAATATCTAAAAAATATTTCAAGAAACCAATGTGAGTCATATCAAAAAAAATTTAAGCATAATCTTAATTTCTTCAATTTTCTTTTAATCATTCTCAGTGATGATCATACCATCAACATACAAGAGCAAACTGATGAGCAAACTTATAAGCAATCATACCATGCTTTAGAAGCTTATTTAAGTCCATATAAAGCCTTTTGAAGACGAAGAACTATTTCATTTTAAATAGTCAGACTAAGGAGAAAATCCATGTAAACTTCTTCATTCAAATTTTTATTTAATAAAGCATTCTTAGCATCTAACTCATATATAGGTCATTTTCTAATGGATGCTACTGCAACTAGAATCCTACTTATGGTTATGCAATCTACTGGGGCAAATATTTCTTCATAATCTATTTCATATTTTTTATAATGTTTTTTTGCAACTAATCTTGCTTTTATCTTTCTATGAACCCGTTACTCTTTGTTTTGACTTTAAATACCAATTTACGTCTAATTATCTTATTTCTCTTAAGACGATGTTGAACTTCTTAGGTATGGGCTTATGTAATGCATATAATTCTATTTTCATATCTTCTACCCATTCTTTTTAGGTTTTTCATTGCTTTTGCAAAGCCTTCAAATTTTCTTCTTGAGAGAGAACTTTTATTTGATCTTTTTTTTTTGTTAACTTCAGTTGGGGTTCATTTGTGGTTCTATTGGTAAAGCTCCATAACTTTTTCTTCTTGATATCATTTTTTATTGTAGTAGCCCACATCAAGTAATTGCTTTTATTGAGTTTGTAGGAGACGATGAAGGCGAATTCTCTTTCACCCATGATGAAGAAAAAGGTGTGAGTTTAAAGAACAAAGCTTGAAGACCATCACCACAAAAAAAGCTCGCCTAAGATGATTTTCAACACTACAAGAGCAAGGGCTTTGATACCAAAAAATAAATCAAGATGTGCACAATAACAATGTCAATGAAGGGCTACACAAGTGCATAAATACAATATGGTCTTTAATGGACCAATTAAAATCTCATAAAGGAGATATCTAAACCACAAACTTCAATAAAATACAATGTAAAAATAATGCTATCTGTATTCCCAACAAATATGCTTAAAAAAACATGCTTTACAAGAGGTGGTGAGGCTCTATTTATAAAGCCTCACATACAAGACTCCCAATAGTCAAGATTGACTTATATTTAGAAAACAGAAAAATAAAAAGACAATAAGTCCCTATTGGATTGTATTTTATTACATGTCATGAAATGACTAAAATACCAATATATATATATATATATATATATATATATATATATATATATATATATATATATATATATATCGGAAGGACCGTCCAACCAAAGGAAGGTTTTAACAATTCAAAACTACTTTCCAAAATTGATTTTAAAAGTGTTCTTTGACAAATATGACCATACAAATGCGGTCATCGTCCACAAAAACCTCAAATCTGGCTTTTGTAGTAATTTTTTTCGATGTGTTCGTAGGATTTTATAATGTACTAAAATCAACAGTTTAAAATTTTTGAAGTTTGCTTGATCATAATAAAACAAATCTACACATAAAAAAAGGTTTGCACTAAGAGTCGGTTAGATTTTTATCATGAAGATCGCATATCCATACATGTAGTAGGATTTAGTAAAAAAGCTTTTCGAATATGATTTTGAAAAGTAACTTTCAGTTTGTAATTAATATATATAATCAAGCATGCAGAACACATCTGTATGATCAGATTTAAAGAAAACATGAAAAAATATTCAAAAACCTCGTAGGCCTGCGGTAGGTAGCTACCACCTACTAATAGACAAGAAGTGGTAGCTGCCTACCAGTTTTTTAGCCTATCGCAAAAGAATGGGTGTTTTTAGGTTGTGTTTCGCAAATCTGACCCCTCACATGTTCGGCATGGTCGACTTGCTAAGAAATGACATTTGAAAAATATGTTTTTTAAATGATTTTTTAAGCTTTGAAATTTTATTAAAATCTTAGACTGTTGAATTTTTAAACCTTATAAAAACCTATCTGCATGTCAAAATTGGATAATCTAAGAGTCATTCCTATAAAATTAATCATGTAGAACATATCAGGTGGTAGGCAGCTTTATATATATATATATATATGAAAATGTGTAGGTGCATGATCACTTTCGAACATGACCAAAACTAACTTGCACTGCGCGTGATGGACTCTCACCGCAAGTTTGCATCAAATAACACCTTTAGCTGTGACAAAAGTTGTCGTGGTGGTCTCATACCTTTAGCGGTAGCTTTTTGCTCTCTCTCTCTCTCTCTCTCTCTCTCTATATATATATATATATATATATATATATATATATATATATATATATATATATATATATATATATATATATATATATATATATATATATATACCTTTTGCCCCAAACAAAAGGTTTATATTCAAACATGGTTGAGATTAGCAGGGAGGTTTGTTTACGCCCATTGAGAATCATTTTCTTACAAAAATAAGGAGAATGATTTTCATTGGCTCCATTCTTTCAGGTACCAAACATGAAAAATACGGTGCCTCAGAAAACAAAGTTTTTTTTTAAAGGCAAGTTGGGGTTAGGCGGATCCCTACGAGAACAACAGCCACCCCATGTGTCAGGGGGATTCGATCCTGGGCCTTCAGAAAACAAAGTTGTTTTAGCATTTGCAGTAGAATCAAAATTGTGTGGTTCCTTGGGATTATGAGCAGACGTATTAAGTTCGAATGAGCATCCCACACCTCCAAAGACGCTCCAAATGGGTCTTCCTTGGAGCCCCAAGTAACTAAAGGTAAACAAAGTAGAAAAAAAAAATTATACAGAAAAATATATAATTTTATTGAAAGGCTGTTGGTCTACTTTTCCAACCCTCGTTTTGCATTGGTGATTGGATCGTTCTTTTTTTTTTTTGAGTCCCAACCATTCTCCTAGTTCTAACTAACTCAATTACAGCACAGTCATTCTTTCACTTGGTTGATACGATCAAAAAATTGGCTGAGCAATAATAAGGATATACTGATAATCATAACTCTATTAGTTGACCCTATAAACATTTATGTATGTGAGAGAAGGGCAAACCAAGACTAGCCTTGTTTTTATGATTGAGATTATACTGGAGCATTCTTTGTGTATACTTTAGGTTTTGGTTTATGCTTCCTTAATAGATTCCTGAAATTTGCTTACAGTTTTCTCCAAATTGGAGTTGGAGTTGAATAACAATTTTCAGAAAATAGTGCTTGGGGGTTTTATGACCTTGTCTAGGCTGCCTCACACGCTTGCAAGAGCATCCCAGCAGTATAAGTGCAAGTTGCCTCATATAAGTAGATTTATATTCATAATTTGGCTAGATTAATGCAAACACACCCCTTCCCCCTTGACAGTCATTGATTGCAAATTAGCAGGCCTTCGGTTGGTAAAACCTTTGAAGTCTCCCCTTAAATAAGAAAGGAAAAGAAAAGAGAAAAATGATATCAGAAAGAGTTGTTCCCAAAAAACATTTAAGATGCTTTATTCTAGGGTTAAGTCCCCCTTAAATAGTCAAAGGATGAATCGGGTCCAGTGAATCAAATTCAGTACAAACCAAAATAAATACTAAAGCAAATACAAATTAGTCCAAGATAAACATGATCTTAAACAATTCAAACCAAAGTAACAAGTTCAAAACCCAACCCAAATACACAAAGGTTCAAATGAGATGAAATGAAACCATCAATCCAAACCGGAAAAAAAAAACAAGATCCAAGGTGGTCTAGGGTTATTACCCAGCTCCCCAGCCTTGTTTGGTGGCCTAGGGTTATTACTTTTTGGCATGCCTTGCGCTTTGCATTATATAGAAGGTGTTTGGATGTGTTTATAATTTATTAACATAAATATTTTTATTTTGTATTCCACTGCAGTGGTTGCTCATGTGGTCACTGCAGTCATGTGTTAAGTATAAGACCCAGGAACGAATCTTGCCAATACATGGGGGCTACTGTTACTTTATCACAGTTGGGGCAAGTAAGGCAAGGTAGCCCTGTTCTGGAGTTTTACCTTGCTGGACGGTGGGCTCAATAAGTGATCTGGTTCTCAATGTGGGTTTTTCTTAATCATCAAAAAACTAAATAAACATTTTTTTTTCATTTTTTTTATAACAAAGCCTACACATGGATAAGCAAAAAAAGAGATAAGTGGTGGGTGGGTGAGCGAGAATGAAGTGAAAAGAGGGATAGAGGCAATGGCCAACCTAAAATCCAAATTAGGGCTCCGCTCATCTGGTAGGAGTGACTTGTGAATATCACTAAGTTTGAAACCCACGGGTGACATCCCTTGGCGTAAGGTTCGAAGCTGGGTGTATCCAGAAGTGGACGGGAGGGACCTTAAGAGTTTTACCAACCGGAGGCCAACACAGGTGCGGTTAGTGATAGCAGGGTTTTACCTCTAAAAAAAAAATGCAGGGTTTTACCCTTGGATTATCAAAAAAAAAGAAGAAGAAGAAGAAGAAGAAAAGTCCAAAGGCATTTATTTTGGACATGTTTGTGAGGGCAACACATCATAAATGAAACTGTGAGTGTAGGGACACAGGATGGTAACATGTTTTGTCTTCTTGTGTGTCTTAAGAGCTTAACAGGGACGCTAATTGGATCTCAAAGGTCCACCACTGTCATGCTCTCAAAGGCCCACCACGCTCATTGGATCTCAAAGTTTATATATTTTGGACATGTTTTGTTGTGTGTGCTGTCACATATTTTGTTTTCTGGTTACTAGGGCCCACCACACTAAAACTTGGCTACAAAACAAATGTACTATTCCTTTGCAATCTAAGAAAATCTGCCAAAATAGTAGGTTAATGGTCCCCATAGCTCCGGACCCGGACCTGACTTCTCGGACCCTTGAGTTAAGTATGACGTGAGAAGAGTAAGATCATGACATAGATAGACATGACTGAGGTGTGCTAGGACAAAATGGAATTCTCTTTCAAATAACAGTAAATTTTAAAATATGCTGAACCATTTAAATGGAAAGAAATGTTGGACCCGGGTTGCATGTTGGTCCCAAAGTACCCAAATTCAAACCTCCTGGCCAGACTGGCCTATTTGGTATCCAATGCATTTGATTGCCTTATATATATATATATATATATATATATATATATATATATATATATATATATATATATATATATATATATATATATATATATATATATATCATCATAGCTAAAGCGGCTCGATGAGCCAAGCTGACTCAGCCTATGGGCCGGTTTTTGTCATGATTTTAGGCTCGGGCCCATTAGGTATCAGGCTGAAACCCAGCCCGTTACATACCTAGGCCGGCCCGTGAGCTATCGAGCTGGCCGGATGGGCTTGAGTTATTTATTAATTTTTTAATAATATAAAATTTTTAAAAATTAACTATTAAAATATAACTTGGATAACTATTACTATTTACTTAATTAGTTGCATGGTAACTTTATCTAATTAGTTACACTAATTAAGAATTAGGTTTTCATATCATATCATGAAAATAAAGGAAAAATAAATGGGTTTGGGCTGTGTCAGGCTGAACTCAGCCTACTTTAGATTGGCCCATTGGGTCAAGCCATGGGTTTCTCTTCAAACCCGAGCCCGTTAAAAACGTAGCCAAAACCCAACCCGTTAGTACACGGGTCGGGCTGGCCCGATGTCCACCCCTAGCTGGGGGGTGCCATAAATTCTTTATCTTTTATTGGAGAAAATGAAGGTGATGCTACCAGCAGTTAGTGCACGTCACCTTGTGTTGGGACGTTGTAAGTTCGAATCCCAATAGTATATGGTTGTATAACTGGTAGGGTCTACCACACTCCAGTCTGTCGAATAAAAAAATTAAGGTGTTGCTTTCATGACGTACAGGCCCCTCAGGAATAGGGCATATTATATTCGTTTGGCATGTATGTCTAAACTCTCTTGCTTGGACATACAAGCTAGGCCCATCAATTAAATCTTGTCATATGTTCATACCTACCTAGATGAGAAATTTTTATGACTTTGGAAATATAAGAGACACATGAACCTCTCATTCACTTGTGGACACCAATGCTCCACGCATATCCGCTTGTCCCCCATTAAGGGTGGGCATCGGGCAGGCCCGGCCTGGCCCATTTACTAACCAGACTGGTTTTGTCCTGGTACTTAACGGGCTCGGGTTTGAAGAGAAGTTAGTGGTCCGGCTCATTAGCCCAACAGACCAATCTCAAGTGGGCTGGGTCTGACTCGACCTGGCCCGGTCCAAACTTATTTGTAGGTTATTTTTTAATAAAATTTATATAATAATTCTTAGAATACCAAAAAATAAATTAAATAAAAAAAACATAAAAATAATAACTAGTAATAGTTACTCATTCTTAAAATTAACAAAAGATAAATTAAATGTAATAATTAATTTATAAAAGTTTTATATTAGTAAAAAAATTAATAAATAACTCATGCCCATCTAGGAACGGTAGTGGACCAGGAGGAAAAAGGGCCCTCCCCCCGCCTCACCCATTTTGGACTGGGGATGGAAGACATGAAACAGGGATGGAGGTTAAAATAAAAAAACCCGTGCCAGAATGAAGGCGGGGATAAACTTACGCTTTCACCCTCCCTGTCCCATCCTCGTACCGATCCATGCCTTGCCTTGCCCCGCCCCGCCTCATATCCAATCCTTCTTTAGGGATGGCAATGGATTGAGGAGAAATAGGGCTCTTTCTAGACTCACCCCGTTTGGATCAGGGTTGGAGGACATGAAACGGGGATGGAGGTTAAAATCAAAACCCGTGCAGGGATGGAAGCGAAGATGGAAGGTAGGATTTTGAGACTGGGTGGGGTGGAGACCTTGTCCCCGGCCCCGCCCCCCGCCCCAGTCCACTGCCATCCTTAGGCTCATCGGGCCAGCCCTGTAATCCGCAGGCCCAGTACCTAACGGGACGGGGCCTAAAATTATAGCCCAAACCGAACCATGACGGCAGCCTGTTGCCCACCCGTAGTCCCCATAGCCATTAAAGGATTTTTCTAGTAATATTTTGATATGAATGACTGGGTTTCAATCGGGACACATTTTGTCAGATGCAATTTAAAAGTGGGGATATCAAATAATGTAATCCAGAAGAGTCCTTGGAAAAACAGACAAGAACAGTACTTTTATGGGAGTGGCTGACACCTGACACTGCCTGTTTAGTTTTCAAAATATCTCCTAAATATCTGCCTTTAAAAACCTTTAAGGAGTTTTCCATTTTCACTAAGAGGGTAGAACATTGAGGAAAGCTTATTATTAATGAAAGACAGAATCATTGTGGATTTAGTTAGGGCAGTTTTTTTTTTCTTGCTGTAAACTATATTTAAAAAAAAAAATCCAAAAATCATGAACTATGCAAAAAATAATTTTATAATTAAAATGTACTGGCAAGATAGAACAAGGCCTCAACCATGGTAAGCCCCATGATAGGCCATGAGGGATCAACTTACATCACTTGCCTGATTTACTTAAATTGTTTAAGTTTGCTCTAAATTCAAGATGAAAATTGTATTAAACTTTTTTTTTTGTGTGTTGACAAAGAAACAATCCTCCATCACTAGGGATGTCAACGGGTTTGATGTAACCCGATATCAGACCCGAATCTGAATCCAAATCCAATTAGTCGAATTCAGTATTAATTTTGCATTAAAAACTGAATCTGAATCCAATTAAAACTTGAATCCAACTAAGTTCCTAATCCAATTGTATAAATATCGGGTTTTAGACTAGTTGAATCCGGATCCCCTTCTATCTTTTTCCATCTGAATCCGATTAGGACAGATCCAATTAAGTCAGATTCGATAATGCTTAAATCCTAACCCCAATCTGACTTGTTGACATCCATCACCAAGTCTGTGGTGACAGACCTCCAATTGGTAAAACTCTTAAGGTCTTCAGTGTTCATCAGGAAGTACACTCAACCAATGTCCTTAAAATCAGTTCACTAGGTGTCTTAAAAAAGAAACTAAGAATCAAATCCAATCGATTTGTGAATCGACAACTTTTTACCATCAGAACATGTGTCATTATTTAAAATATATATTAAACAAAATTTTAACCACTTGAAACTATTTAAAAATGAATTGAAATGACATGTGAATCGGCTACTTCTGAATCAGCTAAGACCCGGTTCGATTGGAATCAGACCTATTTTAACAACATTGCACTCAACCTCGACTTTGCAGTAAGGGACGCCCTCCAAGAGTTGATTATTATAATCATCCTCTGCCAGGTGACAAACTACTGCATCCCCCTTATAGAAAGGCTTGTGGGGGCATTGCATTATGATATGAGAGAGACGATCAAGTCAAAGGCAGCTCTGACTAGGGATGGCAGTGGATAGGGAAAAAACCGGTCTCGGACCCACCTCATCCTGTTTGGATCGGGGATGGAGGACATGAAATGGGGATGGAGGCAGATATAGAGGTTAAAATCAAAACCCGTACGGTAATAGAGGCAGAGATGGACTTACGCTTTCTTCTACCTTGCCCTCACCTCACCCCGTTGGACCGTTGATGGAGGACATAAAACAAGGATAGAGGTGGGGATGAAGGTTAAAATCAAAACCCGTGCGGGGATGGACTTATGTTTTTTCCTGCTCCGTTTCCAATCCCCGTTAATAAAATAATTAAAATGCCTTTAAGGTTGCCAGTAGACCGAGACGAAATGGGGCTCCGCCCCACCTCGTCCCATTTGGGCCGAGGATGAAGTACATGAAACGGGGATGGAGATTAAAATCAAAACCCGTGCGGGGATGGAGGATGGAATTTTGAGACGGGGCAGGGTGGAGACTTCGCCCCAGTCCACTGCCATCCCTAGCTCTGACAGTAATCCTTCAAAGCACTCTCTGGTACCCTTCCCAAGCGAGATGAATGGCATTCCCAACACTATCACGGGGTTCTTTTTTTTTTTAGACATTGATGCTCAAGATAAAGGGCATCTTAGAGTGTACAAAATGGACGGCTCAAAATAAACTCAAAACACCGCCGTTGGGAGGCCATTCATCCTATGGATGAACGGTAACAGAGGAGGATAGATCCCCTCTCTTGAATTATTAGTGGTTTGCATTAAGGGTGCAATTTCCAAATGACTTGACAGACCAACTTGTGATTTTGAAATGAGCAGGAAAGCCTTTGGAAATGGCAATTAGCTTTTGTTCACAAAGGCCAGATTCTTGTGAGAGCGGATCCTGTAAAACGCTAGGTGAGATCAGCGTTTTAAACCACAAACCCCCACCCCTCTACGGGTCTCTAGGGATGGCAGTGGGGCGGGGCGGGGCGGGGGACAAGGTCTCCACCCCCGCCCCGCCTCAAGATTTTATCCTCCATCCCCGGCCGGGATGGATTTTATCCTCCACCCCCGCCTTCATCTTCGTTTCATGTCCTCCATCCCCGGTTCAAACGGGGATGAGGCGGGGCAGGGCGGGGATATTGCGGGGAAAAGTGGTTGGGCGGGGATGAGGCGGGGATGGGGGGGGGGGGGTGCACGTCCATCCCCGCCTCCACCCCCGGAGGGGGATGGATTTTAACCTTGGTCCCCGCCTCCATCCCCGGTCCAAACCGGGCGAGGCAGGGCGGGGCCCCCTTTCCCCCGGTCCACTGCCATCCCTACGGGTCTCACTTGTACTGAGGATGGGTTTTGTAGTCGTGAACACTGGGTGAGATTGCTCTTTATTCTTGTGATTCCCAATCTTGGAAGTGTTATTCAATGCATAATCCAAGGATTTTCTTGGGATTTGCACGGAGCTGGCAAACCCTTGTGATTCTAAAAGTGATTGGACGTTTGGATTAACAAGTGATAAGGAGAGCCGCATGGTGTTGAGTGATGAACTTCATGTTAGGGGCATTTGTGTCACTTCTCTGGGCTTCAAAACTTTAAAATCACGTATTGAAGTTTTTTTTTATGCAAAGATAACAACGAGATGTTTTTCAAACAAAAAATGATAGTACATGACCAAAATGATGCATTTTTTTGAAATGCCTACAATTTTCCATATTTGCCAAATGTTTGAATTTGTAAATTTTCAATTGTAAAAAAGACCTTTTTACTTTTCCCATAAACTATTTTTTTTAGTATACAAATTTTCTTCTTAAATAACCAAATATGTGAATTTCTTTTTAAATATGTGAATTTTCACCTAAATATGATATGTAATTTTTTTTCAAAAAATATGTTTTTTTTTTAAATATGTGAATTGAATTCTAAAAGCTTTAACGACACTTTTATCCTTGACACTACTATTGCAAATGGCAAGCACGAAACCCTTTGCATGATAGGTCAACAAATGCACAACGACTGAGTTGCAGAGGTCTTCAAAATATGCAAAAATGCTTTTACTAAAATCACAAACGGAGCACATGTAAGAAAAATGTTCAAAAATGTGTGAGGACATTCAAGGGCCAAACTGACAAATGTGAGAGTATTTAGTTAGAAAGGTAAACACGTTTTGGAGGCCTTTGCAACTCATGATTGTGAATGTCTTCAAAATTTGTGAGTCACCTTTTACTAAAATCACATAAGAAGCACAGGCATGAACACGTTCACAAATGCAAGAGAAAATTCATATATTTAAGAAAAAATTGCATATTTGGGAGAAAAATTACATATTTTAGATATTTGAAAGAAAATCCGCTTAATTGAAGGAAATTCACTTGTGGGAGGTTAAAATGTTCTTTTACAGCAAAAAAATTATGAATTTAAACATCGGATAGATTTTAAAAATTATAAGATATTTCAGAAAATGCATTATTTTTGTCATATTGTATAATCATTTTTCATTTTTTAGAAAAAAATAAAGTTAGAATTAATCAAATATTCTTCTTGGATTGTATAATGGGTTTAGTCCACCGTTCAAATTCCAGTAACATTGGCTGAGCCATTGCTAAATGTGGAAAAGTCTTTGCTGTGAATGTGCATACTGACGGATGAGTTGAAACTCATGAGTGGACACCGTTTTCGCTCAATCTAACCCGTTGATTTCTAAGGGTTTGGGTTATTTAAAAAATAAATGTTTTTAAGTAATGAAATTTGATGTGTTTTTTTACGGGCATCGATTTTTTAATCACCAGAAAAAGTTACTCACACATCAGAATTCAGTAATTCAAAAGTCGATCACTAAATGGACCATATAGATCAAATCACTAGGGCTAGATTTACTCTAAAATATACATGCAATAAGATATTGCTTATTTGAACTCGTTGATACCTTATGTGCATCCGCTCCAAAGATTTTTTGTCTAAATTTTATATATATATAAAGTAATGGGTAGGTGTGAAATTGATCTGTATACTAAATGGGTTTTTCTTCCAGCCCCATAAATGTATCAGGAATGGTCGATTTATGAAGAATCCACACCTGGATCATGTGTTTTCGATGAAAAAAATGATATTTGCAGCCTTAAATTTATAAAGATTTTGGACTGTTGATTTTTTAACCTTATAAAAGTATATCCATGTGTCAGAATCGAACGCTTCAAAAGTTGATCCCATTACTCTCTCTCTCTCTCTTTCTCTCTCTCTCTCTCTCTCTCTATATATATATATATAGAGAGAGAGAGAGAGAGAGAGTAATGGGTAGGTGCTAAAATGAGTTTTCAGAGTTTTTTTATTTTATTTTTAAAATATAATCGAACAGATGTGATATATGTATTTGATTTTATAAGGATAGGCTCTTGAAGTGTTAGATTCCGACACATGGGTGGGTTTTTATAAGATTTGAAAAATCAATGGTTAAAGATCTTTGTAAATTTTCAAGGCTTCATATATCAAAATTTTTTCATTGAAAACACATGATGCAGATGTGGATTCCTCGTAAATCGACCATGTCTAACACATTTATAGGGTCAAAACTGCAAAAAAAATACTAGAAGAAGAGAAAAACTCATTTAACCTATGTCATTTAGCACCTACCCATATATATATATATATATATATATATATATATATATATATATATATATATATATATATATATATATATATATATATATAAGAATGATGACCTTTATAACTTTGGCAGGTGCCATTTTATCATTCATTGATTCTTCGAGTTGGTTCTATAGTGAAGGCATTGTGTATAAACATTTGTAAGATAGCAGGCATAAATCCTCAAAATAATGGGTAAAGAATAAAATCTTGTGCACTTTGAAATAAATGTCGGTGAGGTCCAAATGTGTACTTGACATATTTTCCTAGCTTTGGCATTCTCTCTCCAAGCTCATCTAAATAGTCAAGAAACACTTGAAGTGCCAAATTGTTGCTTTAGGCTAATTTTGTGAGATATTGTGAATGTATAACTGTGTGAGTATTGTATGACGCCTAGTTCATTAAATGGTTGCTACCACTACAAGAAAAATGTTAATTAGCGACATAAATTGATGATGGATTATTTTTGTTGCAAAGTTGCGACAGATTAACAAGAAAAAGTAGTTGTTGCTAAAATTAAAATTTGCTGCAGAATTAGCGACAAAAATATTTCATCTCAAACTTCATCGTTAATTAGCTACGGATTAGCGACGGAAATCAAACTCTGTCGTAACTTAACGATGAATTAGCGACATAATTTTTTCATCGCTACTTAGCGACATATTTTGATACAAAACTTTTCCGTCGCAATTTTTCGATATAAGCTCGTCTAAGGCGCAAAATTCTCTCTCGCTCCTCTCTCTCTTTGATTACCTCCAAATCGGGTTCTTTGTGAGAGAACCCTAATCCTCCGCCTTTGCCTCTGCCGATCCATTAGCCTACGCTGGCCTTTTTGCCTCCGTCAGCCCTCCCTGCATCCGGCTACCAATCGTCGGCAGCCCAGACTGAATCCACCCCACCGCTGCTCCCTTCCGATAGCTCCGATCCTCGCCTCACCAGAGGTCACCCGATGCCAGAACCCTCGTGCGCCATCTGCCGCTGGCGACACCCTCCACCTTACGGCCCCCCTCAGGTCTCTCTCTCTCTCTCTCTCTCTCTCTCTCTCTCTCTCTCTCTCTCTCTCTCTCTCTCTCTCTCTCTCTCTCTCTCTCTCTCCTTCTGTTTTTCGGTCAACATACATAGGTTGCTTGTCCTCTATTTTTTTTTTATCGACAGGCAGGGGGTGTGCCCCAGCTTGTCTCTCTTTTTCGATCGGCAAGCAGGGGCACCCCTACCAGTTTTTTCGACAGGTGGACAGAGGAGACACCCTCTACCGCCTGCGACAAAGAACGAGGCAGGGGCTTTGGGCACCTCCCTCGTTCCTTCCGGTCAGCAGGGGCTTTGCCCCTACTGCCTGGGTGTTTCTGGCATGCGGGGACAAGGCCCTTGCCCCATCCGCTCCTTTTTCGCCAGAGAAGGGTTGAGTTCCCTCCGTGTCTTCTTTTTCTTGGGTTTTGAGGAAGGGGTTCTACACCCTCTCGTTTCTCCTTCTTCGTAAGGGAGGGGTCGAGACCCCCTCTCTGTTGCTTGGGTTACGAGGGAGGGGTTCAGCCCCGACTGCACCTCCCCTCTCATCGTTGCCCTCGTCCCTCTTCGTCGAATATAAATGTGCATTGCAATATATAAATGTGCATTACAGGTACGTAGCTGAGCTAATTGCGTGATGTTTAGTGCTAAGCATCGCATGCGGCTAAAAATGCAATGCAAAAAGAAATAAGAAAAAAATGCAAAGGCAAAAACAATGCAAATCGGGTAAATACTTGTGGTGAGTAAGTGATGCAAGCGCATCACATGTTATCTACTTTCTTTGATGCAACACTTTCTTGTTCACACACTCGCATAGTTGTGGATATCTAGGACTGTTTGCTAGAGTTTGGAGAACATGTTGAGCATGATTTGAATGTATGAAAATAGAAGTGCTCTTATTTTTTTAGTTTAGAATCCATGCTAGTCATGGTAATAGTTAGCAGGATATTTGAGTGTGTTTGCTGCAGATACATGTTTGATATTATTGTGATATGAATGATTGAATATATTGTAATGTTTGACGTGATTGTATTCATACTTGCATGAAGTTATTTTCAAATTAATTATGCCCTCCACATGAAATTATATTATGAAAACATGCTTAAATTGAATGTATCGTCTTTATGAATGTGATTTTATTTTTTTTAAATATCTTTGTGATATATATGTGTGTGTCGTGTATTGTGTATCCATGCTTGCATGAAGTTATTTTTGAATTAAATATGTCCTCTATGTGAAATTGTATTATGAAAACATGCTTAAATTGAATGTATCATGTTTATGAATGTGATTTCATCTTTCTAAATATCTTTTTTATGTATATATATGTGTGTGTGTGTGTGTCATGTATCGTGTATTCATGCTTACATGAAGTTATTTTTGAATTAATTATGCCCTCCGTGTGAAATTGTATTATGAAAACATGTTTAAATTGAATGTAGCATGTTTATGAATGTGATTTCATCTTTTTAAATATCTTTGTGATATATATTTTTGTGTGTATCATGTATCGTGTATCGTGTATCATGTATCCATGCTTGCATGAAGTTATTTTCGAATTAATTATGCCCTCTATGTGAAATTGTATTATAAAAATATGCTTAAATTGAATGTATTGTGTTTATGAATATGATTTCACCTTTCTAAATATCTTTGTGATATATATATCCAACAATGCATGATAAATTTGATATTTTTTTCATCGACGCATTATTATGATTCTCTTTTAACAGGTGAAGATAATATATGTAACATTATAGTATAAAATGACTGCAAACCATGAATGGATGTACCGTAGGATAGTTAATAATGAGGTGTCGCTTGAATATATGGATGGTGTTAACAGTTTTATTGAATTTCCAACGGCAAGTGTCAGTACAGTGGATCCCATCGGTCAGATCAGGTGCCCCTGCATGATGTGTAAGAATAATCGATTTGTAGAACCTCATGGCGTTAGACATCACCTATAAAAGAAGGGTTTTGTGAGTGGTTATCAAAATTGGATGTTTCATGGTGAAGAATTTTATAACAATTTTGATGTACGGGTGGATGTAGTGCACGATAATCCATATGTGGATTGAAAATTTGATGTTGTAGGGTCAGAACTAGGTTCTGCTGTGGATCTTAGTGACATACAAACTGGGGTAGAGGAAGAAGCAACAAACGATGCAGCTAGTAGATTTTATGACTTACTTAAAGATGTTAATGAGACACTATGGAATGGTTGCGAGAGTCACACTATCTTGTCTGCAGTTCTTCAACTACTAAATTTGAAGTCAAAGTATAATTTAAGGCAATCATGTTTTGACCGTCTCTGCTCTATTGTGAAGACTATGTTACCCAAAGATGAAAATTTGTTACAAAATTTCTATCGTGCGAAGGTTATGGTCAACGTTATAGGTATAGGGTATCAAATGATAGATGTGTGTCTAAATTATTGCATGTCATATTTCAAAGATAAAAAAAATAGCATATCATGTTCGTCATGTGAGCATCCTCAGTTCAAGCCAAAGACAAGGGGGCAATGGTGGCACAAGGTCAAAAGAAGTGTCATACAAGTCACTCCACAACTTCTTGCTCGCCCTAGATTACAATGATTGTATATGTCTTCGAGGACAACTAAACACATGAGATGACATGCAAATAAAGTTCAACATGATGAAGACAAAATCATGTATCCTGTTGACGCAGAAGCTTACAAGCACTTTGATTATACTCATCAGAGCTTCACAATGGAAGTGAGAAATGTTAGGCTAGCTTTATGCACAGATGGACTTAATCTATTTGGGGGTAGATCAACCCCATACTCGTGTTGGTCAGTATTTGTCACCCCATACAACCTTCCTCCAAGCTTATGTATGAAGCATCAAAATCTTTTCTTGTCTCTATTGATCCCTGGTCCGACCTCTCCGAGTCAAAATTTTGATGTATATTTAAGGTCATTAATTGATGAGCTGAAAATACTGTAGGATGATGGTGTTCTCACGTACGATGCCCACAAAAAATAAAACTTTGATACGAAAGTTGTTATTCTATAGACAATTACTGATTTTCCTACGTATGGTATGTTATCTAGTTGAAGCACACAAGGGAGGTTGATGTATCTGTACTGCATGAAGGATATAAAATCTTTTAAATTGACGCATGAAAGAAAGTCGTGATGGCTTGATTGTCATCGTCGATTTTTACCCAGCAACCATATGTTCTGATGACAAAGGAATGTGTTTCAAGCATGCACAACTAAAATATAAAGGTCCACCTACACGGTTGTCTAGCATAGAGATTTTAAGACGTTTATGATACTTTCCATATGGACTGACAGATGCTCGTAGTCCGATGCCCTTCCTTGGATTTGAGAAGGATCACAATTGGACAAAAAAAATCTATATTTTGGGAACTACCATATTGGTCGACCTTATTGATATGACATAATTTGGATGTGATGTATATAGAGAAAAATGTGTTTGATAACATGTTTAATACGGTAATGAATGTCAAAAGGCAAACGAAGGATAATCCGAAGTCCTGTATGGATATAAAAATAATATGTAAATGACCAGAATTGGAACTCCAAGAATACAATGGCAAAGTACTAAAACCAAAGGCAAGGTACGTGTTTAGACCAGATCAAGTAAACCAGGTATGTCAGTGGTTGAGACAATTAAGATTTCGAAATGGATACATCTCTAACATTGCTCGGGCTGTGAAGATAGATGAGAGACAATTATATGGGTTGAAGAGCCATCATTGTCATGTCATTATGCAATAGTTGATTCTCCTAGCATTCTATAATATGTTAAACAAACCTATATGGGAGGTATTATCCGAGTTGAGTAGATTTTTTAGAACATTGTGTGCATCAGAAGTTGTAGTAACTGAGGTAAAAATCTCGAGGATTCTGTTGTCACTATTATTTGTCAGCTAGAGAAGATATTTTCGCCAACATTTTTTGATGTTATGGAATATATGATCATACATTTGCCATATGAACTTAGGGTTGGTGGTCCTGTGCAATATTGGTGGATGTACCCATTTAAAAGGTATATTTTTATTTATATGTTTTTCTCTAATGCTACTGGGAATTTATTGTATTACAAGATGTATATGGTTGACAGATACATGTTTGACCTCAAAAAAAGGTTCATAATAAAGCAAGAGTGGAGGGTTCAATTTTGAGGTGTACACTTTAGAAGAGATTTTAAATTTCTCATCTATATACTTTGAACCTCATATTTCAACACGTTACACTTGTCCACCTCATAATGATGATGGAGAATAATTTACTGTGGTTGACAAACTATCGATATTTTAACCACTTGAGCATGTCTTTGGCAGTTGCCTGTCAAGACACTTGGAAGATCGAGAGCAAGACACAGTACATATCTATATCCTTTTTAATTGCTCAGTGATCGACCCCTACATCGAGTAAGTATACTTAATATGTAACACTAAATTCTATACGTGCGTACATGGTTCGGTAATATAAATATTTGTTAGGTGCAGACGATTTGATCTAGAATTGTGAAGAGAACTTTCACATCTCACTGATTCAAAAGTACAGAAAGAACATGAAAATAAGTTTGGGGCATGGTTGAAAGAGTTGGTAAAGACGATGATATGCATTCTTTCCGTGTAAACAATAATATGTTACTTAATTGGTCGTGATCACAGTCATTGTTTATGCTTATAGATCTGCCATGGAGATGTTAATGATCAAGGAATATATGATTTACAAAATAGTCTGATCAAAGTTGTGCAATGTTACAACGGGTACATCGTAAATGGTTATCGATTTCATACAAAAGACTATGGTGTAAACATGTCAATGATGAATAGTGGTGTGTGTGTCAATGATAGCAGCTACGGTGAAAATGAACGTGACTATTACGGTATTATTGAAGAAATAATGGAGTTGACTTACTTAGGCATAAATAACACGGTAACTTTATTCAAGTGTTAGCGAAATATTAGAGTGTGTTTGCTGCAGATACATATTTGACATTATTGTGATATAAATGGTTTAAATGTATTGCAATGTTTGATGTGATTATATGCACGCTTGCATAAAGTTATTTTTTATTTGATTATGTATCCATGTTCATGAAATTGCATATCATGTTACATTCTATGCATACTTATCATGTACATGCACACGACAACTCATTCAAATAGTATATATCGATAGTCGACCATAAATATTTTATTTTCACTTATCCAATACTTATCTTATAAATAGTGTATATCGATAGTTGATTATTAATGTGTATCAATTTATGTACAACGCGAGGTTCGAGTCACAAGAAGTAATACAAGAAATTAGGCAGTCACTACTTCAGCATCTTTCAGGATCGGTCGCTCAATGAAAAGAGTGCTCGAAGGAGGTGTTGGACAGATTATGGTCCTCATTCATGGTATACAATCGTTTATCATAGCTAATGTCTTTCATATTTAATTTTTTGTTATAGTCATGTATAGTAACTTTCTAAGATTATTTGTAGGCTTCGAATCGCTTCGCGACTGTGAAGGAGGAGCAGGACGTGAGGTGGGTGTGGTAGAAGGTGGTTGCCAGTCGATTTGCTGACATGCTGCACAATAAAGACTGCAGCAATAAAAGCATCTCGTGGGATAGATGATCCACTGCAATGGAAGGGCCATGGCCCTCCTACTATCAGGTTAGATTATTGGGATGAAATGTGTGACAAGTGGGTGGGCCATAAATTTCAAAATCGCTTAGCAAAGGCTGCACAAAACTGAGCGAAGATGTCTGATGCCCATCTGCACACATGTGGATCTAGGACTTTTGGGAGCCACCAGAAGAAAATAGTAACTCATCAATATATATTATCAAATTTATAAGTATTATTACATACTTTTAAATTAAGTTTTTTTATTATTTAATCTCGCAGAAAGCAGAAAAAAGAGGCATTGTGCCTTACAATGATGTGTTTGTTGAAACACATAAATGTAAGAGCATGGGAGAGTTCGTATCAGAGAAGGTGAGAGTGACAACAGTATGTATTTATTATATTAATAAATATTGTAATAGACAATTACCATAAATATTGTAATTCTTAATTATTAATCTATACTGTAATCATTACTTTGTAGGAGTCATACGAGCAACAGATGGTAGAGCGATATAGCGATGACTCCACTCAGCATTCGCATTTTGATCATGCAGCATGGGTAACTGCAACCGGTGAACCAAAAAAGGGTCGTTTGTTCGGGTTTGGGAATAATATGAATACCACACATGTTGTTGCCTCCTCCAGCTAAAGCTCTCATAGTTCTTCCACCGGCATCAACTCCCAACATCCGATTGACCATGCTAATTCTTGGGATGGTGTTCGCCAGCTTGTTATGGACACAATGTATAACTTTTTATATGAAGCCATTTCCGACGTTGTCTGTAATGAGTTGTGCAGTTTTTTTCGGGACAGGGGAACTTTGTTTGCAGGTGCCCGTCAGGTATGAAAGTTTCATGTCGTTAGATTTTAAGCTAGTATATGCATGATTTCATCACATATGAGCATGATTTCATCACTATGAAATTGTTTGACTACCTTATAACATATATATGCATGATTCAATCACTATGAAAGTTTTTTGACAACCTTAAAACACATATATGCATGATTGAATCACTATGAAAGTTTTTTGACAACCTTAGAACACATATATAAGCATGATTTCATCACTATGAAATTGTTTGACTACCTTATAACACATATATACATGATTGAATCACTATGAAAGTTTTTTGACAACTTTATAACACATATAAGCATGATTTCATCACTATGAAAGTTTTTTTACTGTCTTGTAACACATATATGCATGATTATGATACATAACACATTTATTTGACAGCCTTATAAACCATATATGCATGCTTGAATCACTATGATATTTTTTTGACAACCTTAGAACACATATCTGCATGATTGAATCACTGTGATTTTTTTTTGTCAGCCTTAGAACACATATCTGAATTCTTTTAATGTCCTTCACTTTATTGTTAGTCTATGTGTCATTCATCTATGTTACTTTGATTACCTTAGATTAGGTGCATTGCATATAATTTATTTCATTATATTTTGTTTATCAATACTAACCTTTCGGTTCTCTTATAGGATGCTTGAGATAATCAGCGTAGAGGAGTTGATGGAGGCATGGATGAAGGGGCAGATCGAGACAATGAAGAGGATGATGCTCTGAATCTTGGCGATGATTAGATCCATGTGTTGAATTTATTAAATCTTTTTATTGTTTCAAACGAAACTCTTTGTATATGTTCACTTGTAAATAATTAGAACTTGGCAAGGATTATAATAGATAGATAAATTTTTCTCCTTGTAACTTGTGTTAAATTTGTTTCACCTGCTTTGTATATGTATTTTTTATGTGTACTTTTTTTTTATACATAGGATATATGAATTGTATACCGAGAAAATTTTTCTCGATATTTATATTCCAAACATTTTTTCTTTTAAATTTTTGCGATGGATAACATCCGACGTTAATTAGTATCGGCTTCCAATTTAGCGACGAATTATGGATGGATATTTATCTATCGCAAAACTGAATTGATCGATGTTTTACGATAAATTATAATTCATAGCAAATTCGTCGCTACAATAGCGACAGAATTAGCAACGACCTCACGACGAATCATGGCATTCACTAATCTGTCGTAAATTAATGACGAAAGTAGCAACAGATATGTTTCATCGCTAATTAGGGACTAGAAAATTGTGATGAAAGTTATCTGTCGCTAGTTCACTGCTAAACTGTTCAGCGACGAATTAGTGATGGATTATGTTCGTCGTTAATCCACAGATTTCTTGTAGTGTACTGTCAATGTCCTTTACATGCAAAACCATGGCAGTTTTGCTAAACTTTTGGCTTGTATAAATGAACCCTTGAGCCATCATATTTGATCAGTCTTGGCTATTCATAATAGACCTTATCTGCTAACTTCATAGCAAATAGTTGGTACAATTCAGTTTGTACTGGAGAAGTCATTCCATTGCATAGCAACGTAAGATTGGGGTACATGCTTGAACTGGAGGACAAGCTTGAGTCGGCCATGGAACCATAAAGAAATCACTTGTTGATGGGCTCCAACTAGGGTGATCGAGTCTGCTCTGATACCATTTAAAGATTAAAGAATGAGCAAAATCAACGACAGACACACAATAATGGCCCTTCTTTTCTTATTTCTTATTTCTTATTCTCCCTCTTACACGCTTTTTGTGGTTTTCTCACCATATACATTAGAGTGTCAATTCTTACAAGATTGAGATATGTGAGAATGGAATTTTCTCTCACAAGCAAAGCTTACAATTCTTTCCATTTTGTTATTTGTTTTTCCTCCTTATGTCTTTGCCAAATTCAACGTGCCACTTTGATGAGCTTTATTTTTTTCATTGTTGCCTATTTAGATATTTCTTTCCAGCATCATATTGTTCTTGATATCTCATACCTTTTCTTGATTGTTGTTTTTTTCGATATTTCTTTTCAGCATCATATTGCTGGTGACATGTACACAACCATCTCATACCTTTCTAGGCTCAGCTCCTTCCTTGACATGCCCCCTCAAGGCCAGCTCCAACTCTCGGAGATTTGGCTTGACTTCAACGTCTACATGTTTCTTCTCAACGTCCACACTTCCCTTCACACCAACTAATGATTTGTGCATTCTTTTTTTGTTTATTACTCGGAGAAACTGACATCGGCTGAGGAGACCAACCGAGCTATGGCTGCCACACCTGATGACGTAAAACCCAAAGGCCGCCCCCTTGCCCATGAGAGAGTCCATTGCTTCGGCCTTGCAGCAAAGGATGCATACCTACTGATGTACTTTAACCTAAAGGTCTTATGCCGAACCCCTAGTCAGATGTGCAGAGCCCTTGTGGACAATTAAAGAGATAAAAGCAATAACAGAGCATGGAAGACTCACAATTCTTACATGGCTTAGGTTCCTCTCTATCCCGTTTCGGGAGACGACTGAGTTGCCCCATCTCGGCTCTCACTCTCAAGTCCCTGAACTTATGAAGTCTCGTTTTTGTAGTGGACCAATTCGTTGACATACCACCGAGCCATTTTTTATTGACATAATGACACCGAGCCCTTATTGCAACTGATGCTACCGAATCAGCTGCTTTATCTTTCGTACCAACTATTAAGAAGTGTTTTCCTTTACTTGCTGCGTCAAAAACTAAATCACAGGCTTCTGATAAAAAATGAGCAGTTCTCGTAACATTTGTAATATGAATACCTTTACACTTTGCAGAGATGTAAGGTGCCATTCTAAGATTCCATTTCCTAGTACCATGACCAAAATGAACCCCGGCTTCCATCATCTCTTCCAAACTGATGTTCCAATATCTTCTTGTCATTTATTCACAAATTTGCGAACATAAACCATGACTTAATACAAATTCGAGAAGTGAATTCGTCAAAAATCAGACTTTAGGAAATTGTTTTCTTTTCATTATTTTATTAATTATTTTTTGATATTTTAATATATGTGAAAATACATTCATTATTTAAAATATTATTAAAGTTATTTTTTTGTCTATACATGTCATGGGCATGTGAGCTAGGGTTAGGCAGACGCTCACCAATTATACAATTGTACCATTGGGTTTTGAACTTGCAATGTCTCAACACAAAGTGGCATGCACTGACTTCTCCTACTAGACAAGCGGAGCCCCATTTTTTTGTTTTTGTTTTTTGGGAAAGGCAAATGGGGTTAGGCAGGGTCCCAACATAAGGTGACGTGAGCTAGCTGCTCCTACCAGACAAGCTGAGCCCCCATTGGTGCAACCCCTGTTAGTCACTAGAAACATGGTCAAAATTGGGGTATCCTTGTGACTAGTTTCCTCACAAGATAATGATATGACAAGCCCCCCTTGGTGAGATGATAAAACAATTGGGTACTCTTGGATTCAACATCCATGACCTCTGAACGTTGCAAGTTCGAAACCCAATGGTATCGTTGTATAACTGGTAGTGGTCTGCCTGACCCATGCTTATAAAAAAAAAAAGTAATTTTATCAGCACTGGTAGACTCATGTGGACTCCTACTGGCTTGTTAGGAAAATAAATATTCACAGTAGGGCTCAAGATTTCACTGGCAATGATCCATGCATATAAGCCATGGGAAGCCTTATCTTTGAATCATGTGTATAGAGCTTTTCACTTAGTTTTCCACCTTCTTTTATGGAGTCGATATTATATACAAAAAGTATCAGACCAACATGAATTCAAATTGGACATTACAGCATGGATTGAATAATCTCTCTTAAAGATTATATGGGCAAATAAAGGGGGCCATAAATGACAACTGGCACTAGTTTTTGCTTCAATTATAAGGTAATCAGGGATTTGGTAACCTATCACATATACATGAGGTATGGGCAAAGTGAGTGCCCTACTTATAGGAGTCCCATACCCCAAAAAAATAAATATGTTTTGGCTGATAGCTTGTCCTTTACCCTATTATATTGCAGTTGCTGGATTTCCAAAAATATGGTGACCAATTAATAGTGACCACAAAACCTAAGACACCAAGCACTTGGATTAAAAGACTAGTGTCCTAGAAGGAAAGGACACCCTCTTTTGCCTAGTGGGTTGGAGTCTTTAATGTCCTTATCAAGTAAAGAAGAGCTTATGGTTCATTTTACTTTAGGGAATCAGTTTGGATGAGTGTGAAACCGTGAAATCATTCAGTTGTGTTGTCAAGAGGCCGCTGCAAAGAACATGTTCCAACTCTAGAATTTTTAGTAAGTTATTTTTGTCATATATTTGGAAGTGTTGTATGGGCCATAGGGGAAAAGAAGGCACTTTTTTAAAACATGCTTCCATACCAACTTTCTTACTTTGCCACTCCCTTCAGCTTCAAGCCTTTGGGGCCCCTGCCCCCCAAATAGAAGTTATTGCTCCAAAAAGGTTTCTGTTAAAGTATTAATAAGTGCACAAACAAATGAACTTTTACCCATAGCTAGCAATACGTGGCAAAAGTTTATTAAACAATGAAATACATGGTTAAAAATGTGTTTTGTTCTAAAAGATAGATGAAAAAACGACATAAAAATCATCAAATAATACATATGGTTTTAATCCGGTTTTAGTTTTCATAAAATCAGCCTCCTTAAAAAAGGACATTATATGAGTAGCTTCCCTTGAAAATCAAGTTGGGGGTGGGTGCAGGAACTATGGGTTCCAATCCAAGATTTTGACACCATCCAAAACCAGGATCTGACAAAATTGGATCCATATTGGAAAAGTATTTGTTTACTATGAATATTTGCGTTCTAAGCTGTCATCAAGAAAAAGTGTTTTTCTGCCTGATGTTTTTAATCATCTATTTTCTTGGTTTTTAAACTTTTATTCAAAAATACGTGCTTTAAACGGGGTTTGGCGTAGAGGAATGGGGCCTAGGCCGCTTGGCAGGTGATCTAGGTTCAAATCCCATTGGTGTCACCCCTTGTGCAAACCAAAACTTAGCGATTCCCCTGGGGCAAGGGGTAAGCTCATGGAGTTTTGGGCTGTCATGACAGTATGACAGGCAAAGCCAGCGCAGCTAGGTCTTTATTCCTGGGGGTTTCACTGTGTAAATATAAAAAAAGGTTTTTGCTAATTATATATGCTTTTTTCATGACTTTTGCAAGCCATTGACCATAATTTTATAATAATACGCTTGCTCATCGAGCTATGCAATTACCAGGTGTTTCCATTTCTTTATTTTGCTGAGAGGAAAAATATTTTCGCAAAACAAATATAATACATAATTCACAAAAAAAAAATTGCAAATGGGTTTTGGTTAATATGTTGCTTAAGTTTATTAAATAAGTCTGTTTGTGCCATAGCTTCTACTTGGCAAATATGACCCTATTTTTCAAAAGTGTTTATGACACATGCAACATCTTAGATGTTCCATTTTTACTGAGACCTTTTCTTTCTTATTACCTTCCAGCAAGTTATATTGTTCTTATAACCATACAAGAAGTTATGTTGCACCTTTTTTACTCAAAAGAATCATCATAAGAAAACAAAAAAGGCACCCTTTTTTGTTTAAAAAAATTCCAAAATTTTGCCCAAATTAATGATCCAGATCTTTGCTGTCTCCAATGGGAAAAAGGTGATAGATTTCTGTATGTCATGACACTAAATGCCCAACTACTTGCTTACAAATATGTTGTTTTCGTCTTGAAATTAGTTATCCAATCTATAGATAGAGCCCCCTCTAGATGACTTCTCCTTGGCATTAATTAATGGCTTTTGTTTAGTTTCTCTTATTGTGCTTTCACCTTAAAACTGATGAAAGGATGAAAGAAGGAGATTGCCAAATACTGCATTGCTTTGAGGAGGGGCCTAAACCCATTATCTTTTGTATCTTGTACCACAAACACAAATGAATTGCAG
Source organism: Nuphar pumila (assembly GCF_984573655.1). Classification (NCBI taxonomy): domain Eukaryota; kingdom Viridiplantae; phylum Streptophyta; class Magnoliopsida; order Nymphaeales; family Nymphaeaceae; genus Nuphar; species Nuphar pumila. Next base: position 11,627,376 of record NC_143251.1, on the reverse strand, counting down.
TAACCAAATAAGCCAAAAAAGTATACACGACACATTGAGAGCCTTTTGCCATGCTTGTTGCTTTCCCATATGGCATCCTGCCATGTGACTAGGGTGTCAATGGGTCGGGTTTGGTTCGTACCCAGGTGGAACCAGACTTGGATCGGATTTTTGGGTACAGTATTGGGTCCAGACCCGGGTCTCATTGGGTCTACTATAAGAGAAACCATACTCGGACCTGATATGAACTACATGAACCAGACCCAGACCATACCCTGTAAAATAATATTTTTGATCATTTTTACATTGAAATTTTTGTTTGTCTTAATGGGAACTCGGGTCGGGCCTGGGTCTGAAATAAAATTTCATAAACTATACCCGGATCTATGTATTAACCAGACCTTCGGATCTGGACCCGGGTTTTCTTATTAATTTGTCGCCATACCCAGACCCTATAAGGTTTGGTCCGGGTCGGATCCGAGTAAACCCGACCCTACATGTGATCGTTGGTAGATTGGAGTGTTGTTTTGGCTAGTTGTATAAGGGAGCCTTATTGTAGTTCTTATTATTAAGTAAATCATTGGCTTGCTTGTTTATTTATGAACAAAACTGCCTTCTATGTGTAGAAACCTCATAGTCCCCACAAAACCTCCACTTCCCAATGTGCCAGTAATTGACTATTGAGGTGTCCCCAAAATGGGATTGGGAAATTCACCCACAAGTTGCAAAAGGAGTTTATCTAACCTAAATTGAATAATAACGTAAAAGGGGGGTTGGAAAGGTGGAAGGAAAGATATGTACATTGATGTAAGAGCTATATATTGTTAAGCCCACAAGTTCTCCATGCACTTTGGTAGGTGTGGGTAAACTTAAGCCATTCAAATGGAAGAACATCGCGAGTTCGAATATGTCTCTTACTGCAGGGTTAAAAACAATGCAAAACTATCCCTGATGGGCAGAGAGCGCGAGCTGGTAGAGTTTTATATCGGGCACACCAAAACAAAAACATGATCAAAACGGTGGTATCTCCTCGTTATCAAAAAGCCAAAAAAAAAAAAGGTGAAGTTAAACAAGTTTAAACTCCCCGGGGGTGAAGGGTAAGCCCTCAGAGTTTTACTTTGTCAAGACAGTGACTGTAAGTACGGCAGGCAGAGCCAGCGCGATTAGGTTTATGATCCTCAGGTGACTTTTTCAAGTAAGAAAAACAAGTGACTTTTTCAAGTAAGAAAAACAAGAGAGAATTAAGCTAAACAAATGGGTCAAATTTAGGCATAAGAGAATTAAGCACAAATAACCCCCCCCCACCCCCCACCCCACGTATAAAATAATTGGAATGCAGTACATGAGGCATATAAAAAATGTATGCTTATGGATAGGTACCAAAGATTGGTGGAGAAATAATTGAATATGGAAAAGTTAAGACATCACAAGCCCACATGATTCATGAGCTGGTTTTTACATAGTTGGGTAGAGAGGTGAATGAAATATAAGATGTGGCCCCCCACCCCACCTTTTTCATATCTCCTCACAAAACCATAATGTGTGTATTTCCTTGCTCAACTTGGTCAGCCAAAGCATGGCCTTGGGATTACACTTGGGAGCCAAACAATGACACACCCTGGCTTTCTTAAATGCCACACATTTCTTGGTATATTACTGTGGCTGCACTGAGTTAGGCATGTCAATTACCATGGTTAGGTCAGCCTTCCCTCCCCTCAAGAGCCAGACTCCTGTAGCGTCCTTTTGGAGGCTGTGGGGTGCATTGGCACAAGCGGGGTGCTGTCGTGCCGACAGTCTTGTTTGGATCTTTCTATCCATTGGGGACCATGCTGTGGTTTCCTTAACTGCTGCCTGCCTTGTGGGATTAAAAAGATGGAAAGGCAAAGCACAATCCAATGCATGAATACGAAAACAAAAAGAGAAACTGTGGGGGTGGCCTTTCCTGTACTTGGACAATAGATAAGCAGTGGTAACTCCAAGAACTATAATGGTGGCTATTCTCCTTGGTACGTGTGACTATTTGCACTCACCCTGCAATACCATGTGACGATTTGATGATTTGTACTTACACTTGAGTAGAAATCGTTGTAAAGAAGAACAATTGAAACTCTCAATTGGGAAAATGAGATATTTTATATCATTTACATCTTGCATATACAGTTCCTTTTATACAATCGGATGACAACCTGGTAAAGTAATAAAATTATAATGAAAAATACATATAAGCTTATCTTGAGGAAATGAGGAAACATAATCAAATGTGATCCATCATCCGTGATCCTTCAGGAGTGTTCTGAGGATAGCTCGGCCTCTAAAATGTCTGAGTGAATGATGGCGGTTGAGCTGGCTGAGAGGGGGGAAGCTGAGTAGAAGGCTGCGGATTCTTCCATGAAAAGTTAGGATGATTACGCCACCCCGGGTTATATGCAAGTGAATATGAATTGTTCGGGGGTCTGACGTAACCCTGAGCGGCCTGAACTTGGTCTTGCACAAATTCAGGATACTGAGCTGCCGAAGGGCACTCAGTGATCGAATGTGCGATCATATCTACTTTGCATTATAATGCAGTAGATGGTCCAATTTCGAGAACGCCACCTTTCTTAGGAATGCTAGGTGTGGTTCTATCAGACTGAGAGCTAGAAGCATGATGGGGGGAATTCTCTGCTAACGTGTCAAACAATTTCCATGTTTCATCTTCACTCTTCAACATGAATGTCTCTTCGCAAGAAGAATCGATCATCTGACGGTTCCTGTAGGAATATACAAACAATCCTTGACCTGGATGACACTTCAAGTATCTAACAACTCGAAGAGCGGCATCTATGTGAGGTTGGCGAGGAGTATGCATGAACCGACTTAGGATGTGGATTGAGTAGAGAATATCAGGCCAAGTTATGGTCAAATAGATGAGACACCCAACAGGCCGTCGATATGAGGTTGGGTTATGCAACACTTTGCCTTCAGTACTTGTGAGGTGTTGGCATTGTTCCATAGGGACATTGACAGGTTTAGCTCCTAATAAACCGGTTTCATCAAGTAATTCCATCGCATATTTCTTTTGAGATAGAATGATACCTTCTTTTGAGCGAGCAACCTCGATGCCCAAAAAATATTTTAAAGTGCCCAAGTCCTTCATATGAAACTGACTGTGAAGGTATTGCTTAATTGTTTGTATGACACATGCCTTGTGCCCAGCAAGTATGAGGTCATCAACATACACAAGTAATGCGAGGAAAGCATCACCTTGTTGGAAAGTAAAGAGGGAGTAGTCCGCTGGAGATTGACGAAAACCAAATGTGAGGAGTGCAAAGGGGACTAATATTGAGGAGAATTTGGCAAACCAATTTCGAGGAGCTTGTTTAAGCCTGTATATGAACTTGTAAAGTTTGCATACTCCTTGAGGCTCCCCTTGTCGAGCAAATCCAGGCGATAGCGCCTCATAAATATTTTCTTCCAGATTGTCGTGAAGGAAGGCATTGTGCACATCCATTTGTTGGAGAATCCAGTTTTGTGTTGTTGCTACTGAGAGAAGACATCGAACAGTTGTCAATTTTGTCATTGGGGCAAAGATTTCATGATAATCGAGGCCTTCTTGTTGGGAATACCCTTTATCAACTAACCGAGCCTTATAGCGTTCAATGGTCCCGTCAGATTTGTACTTAATCTTAAAGATCCACTTGCTTCCAATGGGTTTGACCCCTGGTGGTAATTCAGTCATAGTTCAATTGTGGTTGGCTTCAAGTGCCTGAATTTCAGTAGGTATAGCATCTCTCCAACAGGAATGCTTCATAGCTTGAGTGAATGATGTGGGTTCAACTTCATGGGATGTAGTAGTGAGGAAGGCTTTATGGGACGAAGAAAATTTGGAAAACAAAACAAAAATTGACAAAGGAAAGCGCATACCTCTAATCGATTTTGACGATGGTTGAGATGAAGATTGAATAGATGCATAGTAAAAATCCTTCAATCGGACAAAGGGTTGACGGTCTCTAGTGGACTGTCGTAAGTGGGTTGATAATGAGGTGTCAGATGTATGCAGAGAACTAGGGATTGTGTCAGAAGATGAAGAAGATTGCTCTGAATGAAGGTTTAAAGATGTCATTGGGGCAGGATGAGAGGAGTCATACTGGTCCAAAAAAGGTAAAGGCAGCACCGGTTCAGATGGTATCTCTTTACTCTTATGAAATGGAAAATTTTGTTCATGAAAAATAACGTCGCGACTAAAAAATATTTTATTTTTTTCCAAATCAAAAACTCTGTATGCTTTTTGTCCATGAGCATAGCTAAGAAAAACACACTTTGAGGCACGAGGATCAAATTTTGTCTTGGTTTCACTAGTGTTGATAGCATAGCACAAACATCCAAATATCCTGAGATTTGTGCAGCTAGGTTTTTCTGAAAAAGTTTCTCAAACGGAGGTTTGCCTCCCAATTTGGAAGAGGGTGTGCGATTGATAAGATATGTGGATGTTAAAATGCATTCATCCCAAAAATTTAAAGGAAGATTTCCTTGAAAGTGTAATGCCCTGGCTATTTCGAGAAGATGACGATGCTTTATTTCAACAACATTGTTCTGTTGAGGAGTTGCAACACACGAATATTGATGAACCACTCCTTGAGAGGAGAAAAACTCTTGCATCTTATGTGAAAATAAATCATAACCATTGTCAGTTCTGACGGTTTTGATTTTACCTTTATGTTGAGTTTCAATTAAGCAAAAATAAAATTTCAATAGACTCTGAGTTTCAGACTTATATCTCATTAGATATACCTAGGTACATCTAGAGAAGTCAACAACAATGCTTAGGAAATAATGAACACCATTTAAAGAAGCTTGAGAATAAGGTCCCCAAATGTCCTAATGGATTAAATCAAATGGTTTTTTTGTGACAATTTCACTCAATGAAAAAGCAAGTCTTGGTTGTTTTGCTCTAGGACAAATTTCACAATGACATAAGTTATTCATCTGAATACTGTTATCATAGTTATTAAAAAAATTCATACGAGAAGGAGATGGATGCCCGAGGCGCCAATGCCAGAGATGTGTTATGATTTAGTGAGACGATAATGCTGATGAAATAGGTAGAGAATGATTAAAGTAATACAGTCTATCTTTTTCCTCACCCGCTTCAATCGTTGTCCTCGATTGTAGGTCCCGAATAAGACAAGAGTTTAAAAAAAATGTTACTGAACAATTGAGTTGCTTAGTCAATTTACTAACTGATAGTAAATTGAATCTAAAAGAGGGAATGCACAAGACATCCTAGACGTTCATATTGGTGTTTAAAATGGCTGAACCAATGTGAGATACTGGAATGAGATTACCATTTGGTAATTTGACTGGAGGAACTGAAGTATTTTGAAAGAAATATGATAAGAATTCGGGAGAAGCAACCATGTGATCGCTTGCTCCGGACTCTATAACCCACTTACCTGAGTGTGAATCGGAGTTGGAAACTGACAAACCTGCAAGATTTGTGGATGGAGCATTCTGTCGAAGAGCCATAAGCTGATGATATTCTTTTACTGTGAATGAAGGATCCATTGAGCTTGGGTTATTAACCGAATCACCAGTGGAAATTTTTTCGTCAGAAACAATGCCACTATGATCACGTGACGTGGAGTTTGCAGTTCCATTGGTTCTTTGACTAACATTATATTGTTTATGTCCAGAAGGATACCCATGAAGAACATAACATTTGTCTTTCACATGTCCCACTCTATTGCAATGAGAGCACACAGGTTTGTTTTTCTGATTTCCCTTCCAATTTTGATTTTTTGATTTTTGAAAGTTATTTGAAGACAATCGATTTGCATATCCTGAATTCATGGCACAAGCTGCTCTGTTTATTGATTGACCAGACCCATATTGAGCTTCTCGTTGTTTCTCCTCTTAAAGTATCAACGAGTAGGTTTTTGCAATAGAAGGTAATGATTCTATTAACAGGATTTGTTCTCTCACTGTATGGAACGAATCATTCCAACCCATTAAAAACTGAATGACTCGTTCCCTATGGAGTTGCTCGGTCATACTTCTATCAGCTTCACAAATGCATACTGGCATGGGGGAATATGATGACAACTCATCCCAGTATCCTTTTAGCTTGGTAAAATATGTTGCAACTGAACTAGATTCTTGTTGATGTTTTGCAATTGTAGATTGAATTTGATAGATTCTCGGAGCAATGCTCTGAGTGAATCTCTCATAGAGATCATCCCAAACTTCTTTAGCCGAAGTAGCGTAAATGACGCTATTGACCAATTCTCTCAAGATAGAATTTAAAATCCAGGAGAGGATCATATGATTGCAACGCATCCATATCAATGATTTGGGTGAAGAAGGGTCTGGTTTGGGTAGTGTACCGTCTATGAAACTGACTTTATTCTTTGTACTTAACGCCATTGTCATGGCCCTGCTTCACGTAGGGTAATTGTTACCATCCAGTAATTGAGTAACCAGGATTGAGCCTGGACTAACTGAATGATGCAGATAATATGGAATTACTGCATCTGAACTTAAATTCATTGAAGACGTTGGGGTGGTACCTGCTCCACTTTTCTCAGTCGCCATTAATCAAAGTCAGGACTAGGATGAATGATACGGTAGCACAAAAAGAAGTGATGATCTGGCTGTGAGCTTCTGCCCACAGTTGTTCAAACAAAATATGAACGTACAAGAGTAGCCGAAGACGCACAGCAAGGACTGGATCTTAAGGCTTTGATATCATTTGATGATTTGCACTCAGCCTGCAATACCATCGACGATTTGCACTTAGCCTGCAATACCTATGTAACGATTTTCACTTACACTTGAGTAGAAATCATTGTAAATAAGAACGATTGAAACTCTCAATTGAGAAAATGCGATATTTTATATCATTTACATCTTGCATATACAACCCCTTTTATACAATCAGATGACAACCTGGTAAAGTAATAAAATTACAATGGGAAATACAAATAAGCTTATCTTGAGGAAATGAGGAAACAGAATCAAACGTGATCCATCATCCGTGATCCTTAGGAGATCATCCGTCAAATGAGGAAACAAAAAAACGTGGAAACAAATCTTAACAACATGGAAACCAATCTTAACAGTACGGTAATTGTGAATATTATTCTCACCACTGTAAATGTGAAAAAGTTTTTTTTATTTATTATTTAAAGAAATTGTGTTTGGGATCGAAGACCTGGTCTCACTGGCTCAGCCTTCCATACCTATGGTTATCGTCTCAGAGGTGTAAAAGTCTGAAGCTAGGACTCTCTCCTCTGAGGCCTGTGCAAATGTGAGGAAGCTTTTACTAGGATCATTTCGAAGCCGGTGTTGGATATGTATATATATAAGATGGGTGATGTAAGTGAATTTGCCAACTATATCTTTATACGATGATCTAATTGAAATGAGGAAATGAGAATAAAAGAAAAGGATGCACACCCGATTTTAACGTGGTTCGGTGAACTACCACCTACATCCATGATACTCTACTCAACAATTCACGTGTGGAGTTTTCTACTATTTAAAGGTATTATATGGTTATCAACTAATCTTAGTTGATCTTCTAGATTCTTCTCTTTGTTACATTTGATAACATCATTACATTTGATAAAAATATTATCTTAATCTCCTTCGCATCTATCTGTATTAGCCCTTCTTTTGATATTATTGAGAGTATCGATAATCTCCATATTATCGATATATTGGTCTCCTTCGTATTAGTTTTACATTTGTCAAAATGGTTAACCATATTAGCTCCTTCTTCTCCGCATTAATTTGTCGATAATCTTGGTCTCCACAATATTGGCCTCACATGTGTCTCCTTATTTTTTTTGTAAAAGTAAATATTTGCATAATTCTAAGTTCTTCTATTAAGAAAAAAAGTTTTGTTCCTCTGTTTTGAAAAAGGAGTTTCATTTGTTCTTTTGGCTTTTAAATTTTTATTAAAAAGGACTGTTTTAAAGGGAGTTTCACTAGTTGTGGGCTCCCCATCATGGTAACTGTGAATTACTTTCAACTGTACTGTGGAATGGAGCGTCACAACCTAGACATCAAAAATGACAATGGTTGGTTGGAAGCTTCCTACCACACCACATACCTAGGCAAATCTCCAAATTTAATAGTGGTGGAATCATTTTAACCGTTGATTTTTATATTCCCCATATGCATGGTTGGAGATGAGGGAAGTTACCCTTTGACCCGAATTATATGCTTCACTTCACTTCCATGATTCATGGGAAGCTAGTAGGTATTTTATTCATCATTCACTAGGGAAGAAGAAACATTACTTGTGGCCTCAACTTACTTTTCATAGGTAGGAACTGTTGGTTAAACTGTTGTTCTTGTGGTGATTTTTTTATCACATACATGACCTACGTTTTGGAGCAACGTGGGTGTCAACAAGATGGCCAAAATGAAAAAAAAAATAGATTGGAAGAGACCTCCTTTTCCAAGTTGGCTTGTAGGGTCGGGGTCCATAAAGAGGGTGGTGCCAAAATTGCTTGTAGGGTAGGGGTCCCCAGAGGGGTTGTGCCGACAGTGCCAACCAATGGTCAAAGTCGTTGGGCTGGGAGTTGGGGAGGAGGGCAGCACATCAAATAGTTTTATATAAGAAAGCATGACATGTAAATTCCTCATCCACACACAAAGGAGGGAAGAGGGAGGGAGTGACCAAGCTCCCCCTCCCCACCCCCCACACACACTTCTTTCTTTCAATCATGTGTGGCTTTGCAAAATATGAACTGTTTTGGCCTTTAACGCCAAGCACTCCTGCTCCCACCTTTCCATTTTTCAACATCAGATGAAAAGAAGGCCATGGCTCACAATCTTTATAAAAATAATGTTTTGTTGTTGGTTTCTTTCTCCTCATGTTTGCCTTTTTTAAATATTTGGGTCATCACGCGAAAATAGCCCCATCATTATTTTTAGAATGACCCAAGGTGTTCTCTCTCTCTCTCTCTGCCGGGCAAAAGGGTTGGATGCGTGAGAGTGACAACCAGCTCATTTTTCACCTTAACTTGAATGGATATGATCTTATCCCACCACTGGGATTAGGGTTAGATCACTTGATTTAACATCATTGATTACTTTTCATACTAACAGGTTTCATTGCTATAAGGCCTTCCCTAAATTTACTTGAACTAAAAAAATGATCTGGCTGTTAAAGATGGCATATTTTGATGATGGTATTCATTTTATGTTCATATTTCACAAACCTATGCCAAAGAAGTAGATCTTAATACATAAACTGTTAAATTAATGTGGAAAAAGGCTACTGGCAGCCACATTCGATACCTCACGTTTACTTTTTCCAGTGTCAAGAGACATTTCACATTTTCTAATTACTATAGAATGCTAAGCACTCTCTCTCTCTCTCTCTCTCAACGTGCGAGAGCTGAAAACACGAGCCACGCTCAGACATATGCAAGCAAATTACATTGTGGTAATAATATCATGCAAACTGTGGGTTTGACCAACTAGAATAACCTTTTTACAAACCAACCTAGTATTCTCTCTCTCTCTCTCTATGCATATGATATCTATCCATCACAAAAAAGACAAACGACAATGTCCCCATCTCTCTATCTCTCTCCTAAAGTTTGTTTTTTACCCGTCCCATGTATACAGTAGAAATTTAAAACGGGAAAGCTATCCACTACAAGGCTTTCGCTATTTCTCTTAATACACTGTGGGGACTATCTTAGTTGTGTGAAGTTTGCAATCCCTCATATATATATATATATATATATATATATATATATATATATATATATATATATATATATAACATGATAAATAATTATAATAAAAAGCGAACAGTCCACGTGTACTGAAATTTTATAATAAATAATTATATTTTTAGATCAAAATAACATGATTCAAGGTGTAATACTTAAAAAGCAAACCATGCTTAACGCATTCATGTGATCAGATTAAGCCGCTAAAGCTTGAACCTACTATTTACAGCTCAATGGTTTATTGCCTTCAATGGCACCAAATATTAACACACGCATATATATATATAAAGGGAGTAGTTGCTTAGAGCAGCCTACCTCTAACTCAGAAGGGTTTCAAGTTGTTTTTCCCAAATCCGACAGTGCAAATGCATTCGGCATAGTCTATGAGATTAAGAATGATACTTGGATCATATTTTTTCAATTAGAAAACACAAATTTTAAGTCTTGAATATTTATGATATTTATAAAAATTTAACACCGTCAAATTTCAAACCTGCATGGGAATTGAATCATGCAAGAGTTCATTCCTATAAAATCAAACAAGTGGAACACATCTTTACTGTCATATTGGATAAAAACATGAAAAAGAACCCTTTAAAAGCCTCGTAGGCAGCAATAGGCACGGATAAGTGTAGACGACTACTTTTTACTACATCTATTTATGTATGTATGTATGGGAGCATAGGAGAGGGGAAAGATAAAAAGGATCCAACAACCCTTTCTTGCTAAAGATCTAATTAATCTAATTGTGAAAACAGAAAACCAACCAATTTTTACAGGATCCAGATTTGAACTTCTTGGCATTGACGTACTAATAACAGTGGCAACAGTAAGAGAGAGAGAGAGAGAGAGAGATGTGGGTTTGGTCAATGGAGGGAAGAAAGTACGGAAACGGGGGCCTAGCACTGTTTTCCTGATGTGGAACTACCGTTGGGCGGATAGTCTCGTCCCACTTCCTTTATTGTTAGCCCCTCCTTTCCCTCCCTCCCTCCCTCCCTCCCCACAAAGGTTGCCAATGGCAAATGCACCCCTGGCCCACCTTATTGCTAGGTGACGTGTCCCCCTTCCAGGACATCTCTCCCCCTCGTAGGGTCCACCCTTGACAACCCTTCGTTGAGACACCCCACACAAGAAAAAATAAAAAAGCAAGAAAACCTTTTCTTTTTATTTCCACTTTATGGATCCCACAGGGCCTCATCCATTGGTCCACTTTGCTCTTCTCTCACACTGGTCCTCTTTTGTGGAGAACTCATATCAACCCCCTCCCCCCATCTTATTTATGAAAACGCCCCTATATACCAAATGACTAAATTATCCTTCCTTTTTTCCATATCCGGTAAGGGCAATTAAGTAAACGCATCCTTCACATCATGACAGTGAAAGGAGGTACACGGCTCCCACAATAAAGTTTTTTTTCAACCCCCATTTTTTTATATATTAAATGTGCAAATCTTGATTATTTGAAGTGTGTAGAGTAATCGTACTCATGCGTAGGTGCAATTTCCGGTGGCCGGACCTCCACGGACGGCCGGCACACAAATATAAGTAAAAAAAAGATAAGGTTGGGATGCAACAATAAGTATATATAACTGCATATCTAGAGAGAGAAAATGTATATATATATATAGATGCATATCTAGAGCGAGAGGAGGGTGATTAATAGCAGTGTCCTGAAATGTTGTGACCAACCATTTCCCCCTTTTGCTCCTTGTTCTGCAAACAGCTCTCCTTTGTTGCTCTCTCTCATCATTTGGGCTTTATGAGGAGATCGTACGGTCAGGATTTGTGGGATGGGATGACGAGATCTTAGAAAATCCGGCAGTGCTCCCGGTGGTGTTGGCCTTTGCTCGAGGTCTGTCTGTGGTTTAGAGAGAGAGAAGCCATGTGGGACCTTAACGACTCGCCAGAGGAGAGGAGGGAGGCGTTCTCCGACGGCGAGGAAGGGGAGAAAGGGAAAGGCGTGAGGACGGCGAGCCTAAGCAACAACTCCAACGAGAATTCGAGCTCCTCGGCGGTGGTGATAGAGGGGTCCGACGAGGAGAGGGGGACGACCGGAGGTGGTGGTGGCGGAGAGGGGGAGGACGAGGAGGTGGTGGAGGTGGAGCGTAGGGGGAGGGTCAGGCGGAGCAGCGGCCGGATTTTCGGGTTCTCGGTGGTGGGGCGGAGGACGGAAGATGAGAATTGCTCGTCGGAGAGCGAGGGAAACGCGAGCGCCTGCGTCGTCACGAGGCAGTTTTTTCCGGTGGGGAAGGACGGCGAGGTTCCGGCCGCCTCCGGCGGTGGTGGGTCGGCCCTGCCTAGGGCTCACTGGGTCGGCGTGCAGTTCTGCCAGTCGGACCAGCTCGGCCCGGGGAAGCCGTCCGACGCGTCGCAGCCCGTCAAGAAGAGCCGGCGCGGACCTCGCTCCCGGAGCTCTCAGTACCGGGGAGTCACGTTCTACCGGCGAACCGGCCGGTGGGAGTCTCACATATGGTACACACACACTCTCTCTCTATCTCTCTCCAATGAATGAATGAATTGATCGATGTTGATGGGGTTTTTCTTTTTGTGGGGTATAATGCAGGGATTGTGGGAAGCAAGTGTATCTAGGTACGTATATCAGTCTGAGCAGAAAGATTGTGAAGAGAGAGAGAAAGAGAGGGAGGGAGAGAGAGATTTGGTTGGATTAAGTTTTATTGAATTCGGTAGAGTATGCAGTTAAAACTGATCTTGGAATGACCTCTTTCCTATATAGGTGGATTTGATACGGCTCATGTTGCTGCAAGGTATGTAATAATTTTATATCCTTTTTCTTTTTCTTTTTTCTCTTTGTTTGCTTTGTTTTTTTTTATATTAAAGGAAATTGGTGATTTTTTCTTTTTCAATTTTGGTTGACATTTGGGGGTGATTTGGATGTTCTTTCCTCAGGGCATACGATAGAGCTGCCATCAAGTTTAGAGGCGTGGAAGCTGACATCAATTTCAATCTGGATGATTATGAGGATGACTTGAAGCAGGTAAATTTAGAAGAAGAGTGTTTTTTTTTCTTTTTTCTTTTTTTTTTAGAATTTTTTTTCTTTGTGATCTTTTGTTTGTTTCATTTTTATGATCGAATTGGATGTTCAATGTAGATGAGTAATCTAACCAAAGAAGAATTCGTTCACGTTCTTCGTCGACAAAGTACTGGTTTTCCTAGAGGGAGCTCCAAGTATAGAGGGGTCACATTGCACAAATGTGGTAGATGGGAGGCTAGGATGGGTCAGTTCTTGGGCAAGAAGTATGCATCTCTTTATCTTTTTCTTTTTTCGACTATCTGTGTCTTAAATTAATCTTCTTGCTTGCACCTGGATGTATTTTTATTCGAAGTTTCTTTTTTTGCATCACCGAAATAGGTATGTCTACTTGGGTCTTTTTGACACTGAGGTGGAAGCAGCTAGGTATGTCTCCAAATTTAGAGAATACCCATGTTAGAAATTGGTTTGATTGTAAAACTTACAATTTTGAATACGCAGGGCTTATGACATAGCAGCAATTAAGTGTAATGGAAAAGATGCAGTCACCAATTATGATCCTAGCATTTATGAGAATGAGCTCACATCTGCGGGTAAGCAGGAGCATAAGAATTTTGCTGTTTCTAATCTTGCTGAAGTGATTCTTGAGTAATTCTGTTGCTTCTTCAGGTGGAGGTGGTCTTGAGCACAACCTAGACTTGTGCTTGGGGAATTCGAATTCGAAACGGTCAGGATCCGAATCAATGGATGGTGATCGATTGGGAGGTCTGGATTTGACGCCGTTGCCATTCCAGACAGATTGGAGAAGTGGGCCAAATTTTAAGTCTAAGGTATATACGGATGAATGCCTTGGCTTCTTGCTTAATCATCTTCTTGGTTGCTTTTCTTAATCAATCCATTTAAACGCCCCCAAGGGAGTGTGGCTTCCTTATAGTGATCATATGATCAAATCCATTACTCGGAACTCTTTTTCTTTCTTGTGTCAATCAGATGGATGAGGTACCAAAATTCACAGAGGAACGCCATGGAAGTCTCCTTCCTTATCCCCATCATCCCCAGCACCAACCCCCTGAGTTCTCCGCCCCACAGGCGCAAATATTTCTCAACCATCCGCAGTTTCAACCTCCATTCCCACTAAAACCAAATGAGCTACCGGGATTCGGTTTGTTCAAAGAAAGAGTGGAGCCCTCTCCGTCCATGGTTCACATAATTCGGCAGCAACTGAACCCCACTCCTCTTCTCGCCAAATCTCATAATGTCAGCGCTCCATTTCCTTCTCCTTGCGTCTTATTTGCATTTGAATTGCATAGAATTGGAAGCCTCTTAACCATTTGTAACAACTTTCAGATGCAGTATCCTAACTGCGATGCGCCAAGGATCGGAGGGCTCTCATTGGCAACGCCGGGCGAGCAAGAGACAGCTTGGTGGGGAAAACAGCAGGCTCACAAGAACACTAGCTGGGCTTCCTCCTCCCCACTCTTTGCAAACCCTGCAGCATCATCAGGATTCTCTCCACAGATCATACAACCAAATTGGCTGCAGAAGAATGGGTTCCATTCTCTAATGAGGTGAGAAAGGAAAACAGAAACAGAAAGGAATGTAGCATTCCCAACTCTTCATGCAATTCCAATGAATTACAATTCACCCCCATGCTTTTTTTATATAAAAGAAAATGGTGGGACTGGGAGGCAAAATTTTGTAATTCTACTAAGGTCATGTTGAGGTGCTAAAACTGCTTTATCAGAATACAATCAATTATCATTTCTTTTTTGTTTTCCGAGAGACATTGATCAACAGTCTTTATCTCCGGTGAGTTGTATTCAATCTAGTGAGATTGTGCACGTTGAGATATCCTCTTGATTGCTTTGTGGGGGTGTGATCTAAAATGTCTGAGGGCCGATGGCCTCAAACGGGAAACAAAGGGAGAGTCGAGGGAAGGTCCGAAGGTGAAAGGAGTGGAAAGATGACCGGCGGGTAGTGCGATACATCGCTTTCCTCAGTCTTGTGTGTGTCAGATCCCGGCAACAGACGTCAGAGAGGTGTCATAATTACAGAAATGGACGTTACCTAAGATCCATTGGAAGTTTTTAAAGAAAAAGCAAATAAAGCAATCATAAAGAAAAGGTGAAGACCTCCCTTCCTAGTTCAGTTTAAGAAAAAAGGTGGTATAGTGTGTTACTGTCTTAGATACCTCTCACCAAATAGTCTCCTACTTTTCTTTTTTCCCATACTCTTGCCTCTCTTTGGCTTCTTTTGTATAAAGAATAATGGTAAATATAAAAATCTATATGCTTTTTAACACAATGGTCGTACGATCCTTACACTGACCACATTCAAAGAGAGGTTCAGATCAGAATGGGTCTGAGTCGATGCTGTTGGCTAGGGTACGGTGCAGAGGTTTAAGGGGTAGCAATAGGATGCCCCTCCCGCTTTTCTCCCCCATCTCTCTTTTTTCTTTTTTACCATTATTCCCGGTTAAAAGCTTATTTTTAAATTGGTAAGTAAACTTGATGGGGGTATCTGGATTTCTACAATTTGATTAACTGGCGATGTTGGGTAGGCTAGATTTTGCAGGGATGTGAGTTCAGTCGTCCTAGATCTCTTGCAGGCAAGAGATCTACCTCCAAAGATACCACCCACCCTCTTTGCTTTGCTTGTATATATTGGCCTATTTACTGACTTTTTCTTTTTTTACCAAATCGCTAAATTTGGTGGGTATTGTGACAAACTGGGATGATCTTGAATGGTAGGGTGTTTGCTGCAGATGGTAACTTTGAGAGAGAGAGAGAGGTATGTGCGTGTCTTGTAAGGAAGGGAACGTGAGACTAATTGGCAAGGGAGTGATATACACGTACTGACAGACGTTTTCCTTTTCTAGGAAGGGAGGAGGAAGAGCTAAATCTAAGTCCGACCGTTTTGGCCACCTCTCCTTCAAAACTTTCTATTCAAAGTAAGGGTATCGAAAATATGCCCACATAAAAAACCAGGTGCCGTACTGTGATCTTTTTATTACTTTATTGTTTTATTCTTTGGAGTTTCTTCTTGGAGGGGATGAAACCTTCGGTCTTTTCTTTAAAAATAAATGAATGGGATATCAGGTCAAGCGTTAGGGTGGAGCAGAGTTTTTTTTTTTCTTTTTGATATTGAAAAAGCAACCCTCGTACGCAATCCATTGGGCCACATAATATCACGCCATACCCACCGAAAGATCCTGTGCTCATTATCCTGTGTCAATGTTTTTAACTCTTTTACAGAGAGAGAAGTCCTGCCTCCTGCCCCGTGAGTTTCTTAAATGACCATATCTCCACGTTACGTGTTTGGCTCTCTCTCTCTCTCTCTCTCTATATATATATATATATACATCCTTTATTTGAAAGCAGAAACGGTATAAAATGATGATCATTATGAAGTTAACCACAGTCCTTTCTTTAATGAGGCTTTTTTTTTCAGAACAGCAGTGATACAAACAAAAGTTGGCCTCTGGATGGAGGAAGGTGGTAGTTCACTCTTTTATCTGAACTGTGTTATCATGCCCTTTCATTACAGTGGTGCAGTATGCATCAGAGATGCATAAAGCGTGGGGTTCTTTTATTGTGGTTGGGCATCTAAACCATCATTAAGGTCATAGGACCCACATACGTAGGTGGAGCTGGATGCCCTGATCATCAGCAACAGTGGAGTTCTATGATTGTACAGTGGTCTCGGTCATGAGGGTCACCCATGGACATATATCATTCAATAGCTCCAAGGAACATAGACCATGTCGCTTCTTAAATTTGATGTACTAAAAACTGGGGCGACGGGAACGATGCGGGAATTTGTGGTCCCTCTCTCTCTCTCTCTAACATCCATAACCATGATTTTGGCTTGCTTTTTAAGAAAGGATTATAAACTTTCCTGTATGCAAGTGAATCCCATATGAAAATGAATTAATACTTTGAAATTCTATTAATCAGTTCGCTTTTCACTATGTAAAAATCATGCCCCCCTTCCCCTGAAAGGGAAGATCAGGTGAAATGTGATTGCACACTTTTCGTGTGCTGATCACCCACCATCTTTGGCATACAGTCAGTCTATCAGCTATAGAGGCCAACACTAGATGGTGGGTGATAAGGTGATCACATTGCACCTGATCTCCATATTTATCTGGGAAGTCGGTCAATTAATTATGGTGAGTGTCATAACATCTGGAGGGTCCAGATGCTATTAGTATGATTCAAAAAAATATATTATCCTATGACATGTGATGCCCTAGGATCCTATGTCACACCTAGCTGTCCAACTGATTTAAATTTTTTTTTTAAAGGCAAGCTGGGGTTAGACCGACCCCCTACCAGTTATAAAACGATATCAGTGGGATTTGAACTGGTGCACTAGCTGCTCCTACCAGACAAGAACAGCCCCGATGGTCCAACTAATATATCTATACAGCTAAGATTAGCCTACATTCCAGGTGGGATGAAGATTAATCATAGCCATTGGTTGGATAGTTAGGATTGACACAAGATAGATCTCGTCATATGTTGTATTGTATGATGGGATACACGTTCGTTTAATTCTCTCTAAGATTAAACTTAACCTTCAACGGGTATGGAGTGGCACTGTGGAGTCGATCCACTCTCTCGGGGTTTACCACTATTGTACTGGTAATTTGTCATGATTCCTTAAAAATCCTATAATTTTTTATATTCTTCTGATGTCCAAAATCACAAATATCTGACGTTAGGACTCTTCTACCTTTAACAACCGCGAATTTAGGCATTATTGCGATAAAATTATATCGTCCGTCGAGTCACAGGTTTTTTTACGTGAATTTCGACCTCACAAACTCGCATAAATTTATTTGCAAAATCTCGGTGAAACTTAAACCACCAAAATCGTAAATATCATAATCTTTGGCATATAATAAATATTTTTGCATAAAAATATTTGTGAAACATCTCTAGCAAATTACATACTTTCACATATATCCTGAAATCGCATAAATTTATGTGTAAAACTCTACTTAAAAGGAACCAACAAAATTGCAAATACGCTAGTTACATATTTGCAAAATTTTTATTATATGTGATTTTTATTAATAGTTGTGATTTTATAAAATCATATGTATATATATATTCATTTTTGTTCTAGGGTTTCTTCTTCTCATTTGTATTCGTAAAGAACTTCTAACTCTTGTGGTGATTTCTGCATTATGAGGAGGTCGCAGTATCATCATTGTGATCGACTTCCCCATCTACAGTTTTAGAAGATGAGTTTTATACAATATATACTTGTGTATCTTCATGTGTATTTCCTAGAAGGTTGTAGTATCGTCCTTATGATCGACTTTCATTTAGGGTTTACTATGTTTATAGTTTTTTTATAGAAATATATATTGTTGCACTTCAAGTTATCTAATTTCATTAATATTTGTTGCTCTTGTGTTGGTGTAATGGGGCTAAGGTTCACTATGTACAAGCATTAAATGGCTAAAGTACACTATCGTGTTTGTTGTAGGCAGTCAATGATGGCATCTAAAATGGTTAAAGTACACTACCATAGGTCTGATTACACTAATTAAAAATCTATAGTGGTCTCCAAAAATATTATCTTTAAAGAATTTGTGGCTTTGATGTCTCGTAAAACTGGATATGCGGCTTTGACCTCCCAGTATAGTTATTCTCCAAACAAACAAAAAATCTGGATAGATGTTGAGGAGCAGAATGATGTAAAATCAATGTTATTTAGTGGTGATGTTTAATTGAAAGTATACAAAGTTAATGAAGGAGCAGTTGACCAATGGAATGATGTGAATCCTGTGAAAAATGTGCATCTATCTTAGGCACCAAATATCGATCTGAGTCCTTTGTTAATTATTCAACTATCTCAAACAATGGATGATATTAATGTTTTACTTGATCAATAAATTACTATAAAGGATGTAGAACCACATGGGCATACCAGTGCCAATGATAATCATCTCAATAATTTGAATAACATGCAGCCTTTTCAAGCATATGACAATGCTAAGTACAAGTTGTGGTTAGATGTAGGTGTGATGATGAATATGATATTTTGATGGTTAATTTTAAATGTTGAAAATGCAATGATGATGCGTGCCTGAAAGTAAATGAAGTGATAGATACAATGAATTTTGATATAGTTGATGAAATCTAACAGTCAATTAGTAATAGCAATGATCATGTTGACAGTGCAGAATTAGATAATATCGATAATGATGAGTATATCATGTTGATAGGAGAGGGTGAAAGTGATGCACCAATAGCATTGGAGAATGTAAACCCTTGGTTCTCTTTCAATGGGTTCTCATATAATGAAGAACAATTTAAAATCATTGAAGTAGAGACATCGGATAAGTACGAGCAATTGCGTAATGAAAGGCTTAATGATTATAAATAATTTCAATGGCTATCAACACACTCAAACGATCTAAAAATTGCATTGAGCAAAAGGTTTAATGATCTCCATCACTGCCACGAGTTTTTGAAAAATTATGTGATCAGGAATAACTATAAAGCAAAAATTTTAAAGAGTTGTAATAACAGAGTCATTATCGTATGCACAAGGAAGAATGCCCATATGACGATTGATTGTTCTTGAAAGATCCATTGCACAAAGGTACGCACAACGAGTTTTTTTTAAGTGAAAATGTATGATAGCGAGCATATATGTGATGGCAAGGCAACTTTATAGTGAAGAAAGTAGATTTCAAGTGTTATTCACAAATGCATAGACGATAATCTAAAGATAACTTCAAGAGAAATTATAAATGACATCAATTACGAAGTAGGTGTGGAGATTACTTAAAAAAGTATGGCATGCACAAGAACACACTAAGGCTACATTATATGGTTCATTTGAATAGTCCTTCAAGATTCTTCTCGCCTATTTTGATCATTTAATGAATGCTAACTGAGGATCGCTAGGGTATATTAAGACCGATCAGAAAGATTGATTTATGTGAATGTTCTTATCCTTTCAGCAAAGGATCGATGGGTTTTTGAAATGATGCCCTCCAGCTCTTATGATAGATGGCACATTCTTAAAAAAAAGATATGCGGGTATATTATTATCAGCCCATAGTATTGATCATTGTAGTGGGTTATTTTCGGTATCATTTATAGTTGTTGATAAGGAATCTAAAGATTCATGGTCATGGATTTTTTAGGTATTAAAGCATAAATTCATACACTTTGATGAGTTTAGAGAAAGAGAAGTATTGACATTTATCTCAGATAGGCATCTAGGTTTAAAATATGTTATGCCTCACACACGACCTACATGTCATGTTGAATTTTGCCTAAAGCATTTGACGAAGAATTTTTTAAAGAAATTTGGTTCACCATTCAGTACACTTTGATGAAGTGCAACTTGAGCATCCAAAAAACAATAATGCAATTATTTTTTGACAAAATTAAGGAACAAAGCATAGACGCATATAATTATATTGCCACAAACGTACATCTAAAACATGGGGCTAACTATCACTTTCAAGCAAAAAGATATGGATGCTTAACATCTAACATAGAGGAGAGTTTCAATTCATGGATTCTTGTAATACGTGACACGCCCCTAATTTCACTTATTAAAAAAATATCTCATGTTGATGAAACTTTTTTAGAAAAGAAAGATTGTGAGGCAACATATGACAAATGTTGTGGTGTCAAAGGTCAAAGAAAATCTAGAGGAACTGAAGAAAAATGCACAACAAATACGTGTGTAAGTAGTGCATTGCCTTTGACAACGGTATGAAGCTTGCAATTGATCTCACGGTTATAGTGTTGATCTTCAGAGGCACTTGTGCTCTTATGAAGAGTGAAAGGTTAGCGAGATTCCTTGCGAACATATGATTGCATGCATTTTGTATGAGGGCAACTTACTGGAAGATTATTGTGATAAGAGGTTTAAAGTTAAATTGCATCAAACTACATATAATCAATATTCATTCTTCCCAATAGAGGATAATGTCTCACACATCGCTCCACCTACTCTTATAGTTGTCTATCCACTAAAAGTGGTTTGCAAAGCAGAGCGACCTAAAGTTAATAGATGGATAACAAAACACAGAGATGTTATGCCATACAAGTGTAGTGTATGTGGTGAGGTTGGCTACAACAAGGGACATCATGAATAACAGTATGTATATATATATAATATTGTTTAATAAATTGCTTTTTGTGTATACATCCAGTGTTTTTTAATTAATTGCTTCTTTGTGTTCATATCCAGTATTTTTTAATTAATTACTTATTTATGTGTATATCGAGTATTTTTTTAATTAATTACTTCTTTGTGTGCATATCTAGTGTTTTTTTAATTAATTTCTTTTTTATGTGTATATCCAAAATCTTTTAATTAGATGCTTCTTTATGTGTATATCTAGGTAGTTTGAGATGTATGGTCGTACACATTCTTACAAAAGAAGGGATTCAAACAGCTCTGAGTTTCGAAGAGCAAGGAATAGTCAGACGTACATGAGATATAAGCAATATCCTGAATCATGTGTGTATAATTGATAGTAATCGTATATAATTTATTTTGTTGTTAAGAATAGGTTAATGAGAAACAAAAATTTATATAAGACAATACCCCAGAGCCGAAAGAGTATGAATTTGGCAAAGAAAATCTCTTAGCAAGTGATGTAAGTGTTAGTTTTGCACGTTAATTTGTTTGTTTGTTTTTTATGTTTGCAGGTAATTTTATTTGTTCTTTTGTTACCACACTGAATTTACTATGTAGCATCTACCAAGATTCGTAAAAGAATCTAAGTGACTCAGAACAAAGACAGAGAAAGGGACAACTTGCTGAAAACTTTTTACTTTACCTCGTATTTCTCTATGAGTTATAAAAGTGATGTTTATATTTTGTTTTACTACTAATTAATAAAAACTAACTAGTAAACCTTATTTGTTCACAGCAAATGGTCGCAACTAAAAGCCAACGAGGTTGGGAAACTAACTATTTGAAAAGCAATGACTTGCCATATTATTTTTTTGATACTGATAAGGTATGTTTTTACGCAACTTTGCATACTTATAAATAAATTTTCATGTGCACAACGGCGTTACATTAGATTTATTTTGTAACTCTTAATTCCTTTCAACTGGGGCAATAAGCACTGGGCTCTTTGGAAAATGAATATGTAGAAAATTGACTTCACGTTATACAATTTCACGTTGAATACATATTTTGCAGATAAAAACCTTAAACAAATAGTATAATAACATAACTAACTCAATAATGTACTCACTTTTTTGTGTATTTTTGTTATTTTATTTTTTGTTTATTTCTGTTATCTCTTTTTTGTGCATATGTGTTGCAGGACATTTGTTTTTAGCACGATTTGGGTTTGACTGTTATAAAAATTGGACGGCGTAGAGGATAGAGGTTATTCTTTAACAAGAGAACAAGTCATTACTTTGTATTTGTTTGTTAATTTATTTTATACGTGTATATGTTTTTTACTTAGTATTTTATTATTTTATAGGTATGATTATGGTATATTTGCCATACAGTATATGCAGTACTTGGACAAAAACTGAAAATTAAACTTCACACATGTATGTATTTATATGTTAGTTGTTCACTAGTTTGAAATATTCATTGTAGTTAGTTGTTTGCTACTAAAGAATTATTTTCAGCAATATGTTACATATATAAGGAATTGTATGATCAAGTTCTTCAAGTACATGAAGGAAAGGGCTTCCAAAGGTGCGAAAGATAATGAAAAGATAGAGACATCTGTTATAGAAGTGTTGAAAGAGTCTGTCCGGCAGCTATGGATAATTTTGCATCTTTGTAATAGATCAAGTTAAACTTATATTTGTAATTTGATAGATTAAGTTAAATTTTGTAATTGAATGGATCAAGTTAAACTTTGACTATAACTTTGCAATGAAGCCCATATATTGAATGTAACTTTATAATTGTTAAACATCAAGTTATCTAATTTCGTGCAAACCAACAGTATTTAGTAATATGTTAATCATATTGATTGTTCAGTTTTTGCAATTGTTAATGCAAAAACTGTTTTGCAAAACTATCAAATTTTTGTCGATTATTAGTATTTTCGCAAATATACTTCACAAGATTTTAAAACATATATGCTAACAAGTATGATATATGCAAATGAGTTGAAAATAGTTGCCAGAATTAGTAGCTGAAAGGAAAGCATGTTGTTGACCACTGGTTAGGAAGAAAAGACAAAAAAATCCTAAATTATGCAAAAATAAGCAGGTATAGGGACCATAACGGGTTTCTATATGATTAGAGAAATTCATAAAAAAATAAAAATATTACATATTTGTCATAGTTTCGTAAATATTTAAGTATGATATTTGTGATATCTGGAGATTCGCAAATAACTTTATGTGAGAGCATGCAATATATGTGAAAATGTAAGCTATTTGTGAAATTTGTGGTAAGTGTTTCACACATAAGTTTATGCAATTTCAGGATATATGCGAAAGTATGTTATCTATGAGAGATGTTTCGCAAATATTTTTATACGAAAATATTTATTATATGCCAAAAGAATATGATATTTATAATTTTTGTGGTTTCAGTTTTACCGAGATTTCATAAATAAATTTATGCGAGTTCGAGAGGTCTAAATTCGCATAAAAAACTTGTGATTTTGGATTTAAGTGGGTATTATTGAACATATTTGATGGGCGGTACAATTTTATCGCAAAAATGCCTAAATTCACATTTGAAAAGGATCAAAAGGTCCTAACAACGTTGGATATTTACGATTTTGAACATTAGAAGAATATCAAAAATTATAAGATTTTTAAAGAATCGTGACAAATTACCCATAGAGTACTGTCATTTTTCAAAAAAAATACAAGTAAAATGAGGCGATTTAATGTGTCGAGTTTGTTTTCACTTAATAAGATGATAGATTAAACCAGTTAGAAATATTCATATCACGCCATGGAAGTGTGAAGTCAAATCCATGCAACATTCTGCAGCATGTAAACAAATAAACTGACCGAGCTTTAAGTGTTCAAGCTTGGCTCATTCTTGTGACAAGCCAAGCCAAGTTCGAGCCTAAAATAAACTCGAGTTAAGTAGCAAAGTTTGTTTATAAAAAAAATACATTGTTTTTAGAGCTGCAAGAAGTAGGTTTACAAAAAGATACATATAAAATATATCTAATATATATATATATATATACTACCTAACGAGCTTGTACAAGTCCAGCTTAGCCACTACCTATTGTTTATACTAAGCTTGTTGAGCCAGTTTTAGGAGTTCGAATAAGCTAAGTCGAACATGAGCCGAGCCACTTGGGGCTCGGTTTGTTTCCGAGCCCTATTCTGCAGTGTATGATTGGATCTTTGGTTCTGGCTGATATTGTTGGGTCTGAGTTGGTTTAACCCATTTAGAAACCATTTAAACCACTACCTACCATGTATAGGCATGGTGGATAAAAACCGAAAAAGTATCTGTGATTTTTTCTTCCTTTTTGGCATGGGCAGACAACCTACCTACAAAGACGAGATTCCTTATCTTCCTTTGTGGGAGTGTCCTTGCATTAAAAGCTTTCAAGTATTCCACATATGTGATTGTCTGTCTATACAAGGTAGAGCCCCATGGGAATTGCCAAAAACCACAATCTCCGAGTCATTTGACTTAAGGACCTTGTTTTTTGACATTGAATTTTAATCAAACTGCAAGATGCCCGGGATCATGGTGCTCTCTCTCTCTCTCTCTCTCTCTCTCTCTCTCTCTCTCTCTCTCTATATATATATATATAGAGAGAGAGAGAGAGAGAGAGAGAGAGAAATGGGTACTTGCTTCTCCCGCTATGTATATTATTTGCTTCTCTCTCTATGTATATACATACATAGAGAGAGAGAGAGAGAGAGATAAATGGGTACTTGCTAAATGGGTTTTTATGTTTTTTTGGTGTTTTTTTTTTTTGCAGTTTCAGTCCCATAAATGTGTTGAGATGGTCGATTTACAAGGAATCCACACCTGGATCATGTATTTTTGATGAAAAAATGATATTTGGAGCTTCAAAATTTTACAAAGATTTTGGACCGTTGATTTTTTAAACTTTATAAAAACTTACCCATGTGTCGGAATCGAACACTTCAAGAGCTGATCCCTATAAAATCAAGTACATAGATCACATCTGTATGGTCAGAATTTAAAAATAAACTTAAAAAAACCTGAAAAACTGATTTAGCATGTTTCATTTAACACGTACCCATTGAGTGAGGGAAACATGGTAAATGGGTTTTTGGGTGCTTGTTTTGTGATTTCAATGTCATAGATGTGTTAGATATAGACAATTTACTAAGAATTCAAACTGGTATCATGTATTTTTCATGAAAAAAATATATCTAGAGCCTAAAAAATTTACAAAGATTTTGCACCTTTGATTTTTTCAAACCTTACCATTGCATCAGAATCGAACCTTCCAAGAGCTAATCTTTATAAAATCGAGTAGGAGATCATATATGTATAGTCAAAATTTAAAAGTAAAACAAAAAAAATCTGAAAAACTCATTTAGTATTTAGCATATTTCATTTAGCATTTTTTCTCATATATAGGGAAATGAAAACTTACAAAATGGGCATGGTGTTAAATAAAACATGTTATTGGATTTTTGGTGTTTTTTCGAAGTTCTGACTATATAAATGTGATCTATATGCTTGTTTTTATAGGAATCACGTCTTAGTGAATTTAATTTCAATCCATGGATGGGTTTGTTATAAGGTTTTAAAAGTCAACAACCTACAATTTTCATAAATTTTTGAGGCTCTAAATACCATTTTTTTCATTCAAAATGCACAATCCAAGCAGGTTTCATTTAACACCATACCTATTTTGTATATATATATATATATATATATATATATATATATATATATATATATATATATATATATATATATATATATATATATATATATATATATATATATATATATGAGAACTGAACATATTAGGTCTCGTTTCCCGTTCTACCCTGTTGTGCCTTACAGATTTGAAGTATTTTATAATATATCTAAATCGTTAGATATGTTTAACATGCTCAATTTAATAAGAATTGACTCTAAGATCATGTTTTTCAATGAAAAAACATGTTTTTATGAGCCACGAAAAACTGGTACATTCATAGCCATCGATTTTAGATCATCCGAAAAACCTGTATATAGTTTAGATTCCGCTGATCCAAAAGCCAGTTCTCACTAAACAAAACCTATGGATCACATCTATTGTATTAGATGTGAGAAAAAATGCAAAAAAAGAAATATATGATTTTTGAGAGGGCAGAACGAGAAGGGGGAAGTAAGAGCGCTTTACTCTCTCTCTCTCTCTCTCTCTCTATATATATATATATATATATATATAATGTTTATTTATTTATGAGTCCGTTAGTAGGACAAAAGCGTTGGAACATTTTAAGTTTTTATGAAAAATGTAAAAATCTCCCATGCATCCAAATGCCATCAATTTGGATCATTAACACCCATCATATTTTACCCTCATTGATTGTCGATGAATCCTAGGTCTCAATATATGCTGAAGAAAACCATTAGATTTAAATTCAAAATTGAAGATTCCCATTTTAATTGTTGCTCTTTCAATGCAGCTGTTGGTCCAACTTTCCCAACAAAAATGGCTAAAAATTTTAATTCACTTTGCACCCATTATGGTAAAAAAAGTTATGAATCCCCTACGTCCACATATTGCAACAGAGCACTGCACATTCGATGTATTGTACCTCTGAAGAACTTACCTAAGGTTGGTAGAAATTTTGTAACTCATTAGACTTGGCCCACATATAGAGTAATGAAGATAACAAAAATATTCGCGCAGAAGTAATATAGGAGCTTACAAAGGCACAATCAAATCACAACACAAGGGTTTACGTGGTTCGGTCAACACGCCCTACATCCACGGGGCACGGAGAGAATAATCAACTATAATAAAAGTAGAGAGTACAATGTAGACAATACAACGTCCAATAGCTTGCCCAAAGCTAAAGAGAATAACAACAAAGAAATCACAGAAAGAGAGGGATACAAGATTATCTCTCGGGTGCACAACTCGAGTCAAAACCCACACTACAACCAACACCTCTCTTTGAGGATCAATGGGTGCTGACGAACCTTCTTCCTTCATCTTCTTTTTTTTACTCTCTCTCTTACTTCTTCTTTCTCTGCACGTTGCACACAACCACTCACTATAAGAAAAATGTCAATTAGCGACGGATAGTAGCGACGGCATTTTTCCGTCGCCAATTAGCGACGGCTTAGCGAGCGTCACTAATCCGTCGCTAAGTTTCGTGATATTCACAGATGTAGCGATGGAAAATGGTCTGTCGCTAAGTCGTCGCAACGTAGCGACGGCTTAGCGACGGACCATTTTTGGCGCAACAACACGCTGCGGTTAGCGACGGATTGGGCGACGGCATTTTTCCGTCGCTACTTAGCGACGTCGTTAGCGACGGACATATTCTGTCGCTAAGGAGTTGTATATATTTACGCCGGCTTAGCGACGGAATAATTCCGTCGCCAATCTGTCGCTAATTTTCGCGTAAATCTGATCAGAACCCTTTTCCCTCTTTTCTTGTTTCCTCTCTCCCGCCCTCCTTATGCAGCCCGACGCCTTCCTCCGTCGCCCGCCGCCTGTCGCCCCGCGTTCCGCCTGAGCCGTTGCCCCGCCGACCGACGCATTCACCGCCGGATACAGGTTCGCCTGCCCTACCTACGTGTTTCAAGCAGGGGTTAAACCCCCTGCCTTTCCGGCATGGGGGGTTGACCTCCTGCCGTGCCAGAAACGCAAGGGTTTAACCCCTGCATTTCCGGCATGGGGGGTTGACCCCCTGCCGGAAAGGCAGGGGGTTTAACCCTCTGCCGTGCCGGAAACGCAGGGGTTTAACCCCTGCGTTTCCGACATGGAGGGTCGACCCCCTGCCTTTCCGGCAGGGGGTTAACCCCATGCCGGAACATGCAGAGGGTTAACCCCTTGCGTTTCCGGCAGGGGGTCGACCCCCCCTGCCTTTTCGGCAGGTCGACCCCGGCAGGGGGTCGACTCACTGGCGGAAAGGCTGGGGTCAGTTAACCCCCTATGTTCCGTAAGGGGGTCGACCCTCTACCGGAACAGCAGGGGAGTCGACCCCTTGCCGAAACAGCTTCCTTTTTTTGTGGCGACTTTTTTTTAAAACTGCATTTTTTTGTGCAGATTTTTCAACGGAACCAGCTCGTGCTCAGCTACCTGTGGTAAGTAAGTGACAAAAACAATGCAAATCGGGTAAATACCCGTGGTGAGTAAGTGATGCAAGTGTATCACATGTTATTTAATTTATTAGATGTAACACTTTATTGTTCTCACACTCACTTAGTTGTTGATATCTAGGGTTGCTTTGTTGGAGTTCGGAGATCATGCTGAGCATGATTTTAATGTATGAATATGAAAGTGTTCTTATTTTTGGAGTATGGAGTCCAAGCTAAGCATGATAGTAGTTAATGAGATATTGAAGTGTGTTTGCTGCAAGTACATGTTTGCTATTTGTTTGATATGAATGATTACGATGTATTGCAATGTTTGATGTAATTGTATCCATGCTTGCATGTAGTTACTTTCAATTTGATTTTGACTTCCATGTAAAATTTTATAATAAAAGCATGCTTCAAATGATTGTATCGTGTCATTAATAGTTTGCACATGAAAATATTAAGTTATCAATGCATGGATCAAAATTCTTGTTATTGTTTGACATAGTATATTGCATGATAAATTTGATATTTTCTTCATTGTAGCATTCTGATTGTCTGCCTCTCAGGTATAATCACATATTCAATTTTTTGTCTGCCTTAGAACACATATGAGCATAATCGAATCACATATATAACTTTTTGTCTGCCTAAGAACACATATGAGCATGTTATAATCACATATTCAGTTTTTTGACTGCCTTAGAGCACATATGAGCATGTTATAATAACATATAGAGTTTTTTTATTGCCTTACAGTACATATGAGCATGCTATAATCACATATAAAGTTTTTTTGCCTGCCTAAGAACACATATGAGCATGATAGAATCACATATAAAGTTTTTTTGACTGCATTAGAACACATATGAGCATGCTATAATCACATATTCAGTTTTTTGACTGCCTAAGAACACATATGAGCATATTATAATCACATATTCAGTTTTTTGACTGCCTTAGCACACATATGAGCATGCTATAATAACATATAGAGTTTTTTTATTGCCTTAGAGCACATATGAGCATGCTATAATAACGTATAGAGTTTTTTTATTGCCTTAGAGCACATATGAGCATGTTATAATCACATATAAAGTTTTTTTGCCTGCCTTAGAACACATATGAGCATAATTGAATCACATATATAACTTTTTGCCTGCCTTAGAGCACATATGAGCATGATAGAATCACATATAAAGTTTTTTGCCTGCCTTAGAGCACATATGAGCATTCTATAATAACATATAGAGTTTTTTTATTGCCTTAGAGCACATATTAGCATGCTATAATCACATATAAAGTTTTTTTGCCTGCCTTAGAACACATATGAGCATAATCGAATCACATATATAACTTTTTGCCTGCCTTAGAGCACATATGAGCATGATAGAATCACATATATAGTTTTTTGCCTGCCTTAGAGCACATATGAGCATGCTATAATAACATATAGTGTGTTTTTATTGCCTTAGACCACATATGAGCATGCTATAATCACATATAAATTTTTTTGCCTGCCTTAGAGCACATATGAGCATGTTATAATCACATATTCAGTTTTTTGACTGCCTAAGAACACATATGAGTATGATAGAATCACATATAAAGTTTTTTTGACTGCATTAGAACACATATGAGAATGTTATAATCACATATTCAGTTTTTTGACTGCCTAAGAACACATATGAGCATGTTATAATCACATATTCAGTTTTTTGACTGTCTTAGCACACATATGAGCATGCACAAATCACATATAGAGTTTTTTTACTGCCTTAGAATATATATCATTTATAATAGAATCACATGTAAATTTTTTTGCTTTGCCTGCCTTAGAGCACATATGAGCATGCTATAATCACATATTCAATTTTTTGACTGCCTTAGCACACATACGAGCATGATCGAATCACATATATAGTTTTTTGCCTGCCTTAAAGCACATCTGAGCATGGTAGAATCACATATAGAGTTTTTCTAGATGCCTTAGAACACATATGAACATGCTATAATCACATATTCAATTTTTTGACTGCCTTAGCACACATATGAGCATGATAGAATCACATATATATATATATATATATAACTTTTTGTCTGCCTTAGAGCACACATGAGCATGATAGAATCACATATAGAGTTTTTTTATTGCCTTAGATCACACATGAGCACATGATAGAATCACATATAGTGTGTAATTTATTTCATTATATTTTGTTTATCAATACTGACTGTTCTTTTCTTGTGTAGGCTGCTAGCGATAATCAGCGTAGTGGAGCTGAAGGGACAGATAAAGACAATGAACAAGAAGACGCACAAAATCTTGGCAATGATTAGAGAACTGTGTTGAAGAAGTTCTATTTTTTTATGTTTCCTAATTGTAATTGTTGAATTGTAAATAATTAAACTTGTTAATTTTAAAGTGGAACGATTAATTGTTGTAGATTCTTGTTATATGAAATTTTTTTTGTGGTTTGTTTTTTATTTACAGGAAATATAAATTGTACAGGAAATATAAATTGTACAGTTCTCGGTATTTAATTTTCAAATAATTTTTTTTTAATTTTTTTTCGTGTTTGCGACGGATTAGCGACGGAACCATCCATCGCTATTCATATTAATCTAGCGACGGCATAGCGACAGAAGTAAATCTGTCGCCAAGCCGTGGTCGCCATTTAATACCGGAGGATTGGCGACGGAATATAGCGCTCGTTATTCGGTCACAATTAGCGACGGACCTGGCGACAGAATAATTCTGTCGCCAGTTAGCGTCAAAATATTCGCGACGTAAGCATACTGTCGCCTCGTTGTCGCTAATCCGTCGCTACCCATGTTAGCGACGGATTAGCGACGGAATGTGGTCGTCGCTAATCTACTGCTTTGTTGTAGTGACTCTACTCACAACACTCTGCTCTTTTCCCCCCCAGCACACAGCCTCTGCACTCCTATTTATAGATGGCATAGAGCCTTCTAGATGTGAACCTTCTAGATGTGAGCCTTCAAGACTCATTCCAAAAACTGAAGGGGTTTTGGCCCTTCAACTTCTCTTGCATTAATGAGAAGCAGTGGGTGGCTATTCCACTTCCCCATATCATTAATGAGGGATAGGGATGGACCCAATAATCTCCCCCTCCAGCCCAAGGAGTACTCCAATACATCTAATCAATTGGAGTCCATGTCGGCCAGCTGCCGACATGTATTTTGTTTCTCCATCGATAAGGCCTTTGTGAGCATATCTGCACCATTATCATTTGTGGAGATCTTTACAAGATGAAGCAAATTTTTCTCAAACACATCTCGGATCCAATGGTACTTGATATCTATATGCTTTGACTTTGAGTGAAAACTTGGATTCTTGACGAGATGAATGGCACTCTGACTGTCGCAGTACACCAAGTACTTGTCTTGCTCTAAACCCAACTCCTTCAAGAATCTTTTCATCCATAGCATATCTTTGCAAGCTTCTGTATGAGCAATGTACTTTGTCTCAGAAGTAGACAAAGCAATACACATTTGCAATTTTGACTATCATGGTACAGCTCCCCCTGTAAAAATGAGTACAAAACCTGATGTGGATTTCCTTGTATCAATATTTCCAGCCATATTTGCATTTGTGTAACCTGTCAAGACAGGTGGTCCACCCCCAAAGCTTAAACAAACTTCGGAGCTTCCTCTAAGATATCTAAAGATCCACTTTATTGCTGCTCAATGATCTTTTCTTGGATTTGTAAGAAATCTGCTAGCAACACCTACTGCATATGCGATGTCTGGTCTCGTACATACCATCGTGTACATCAAGTTTTTGACTGCTAAAACATAAGGAACTTTCTTCATTTTCTCCTTCTCCTCGTCACTTGATGGACTCTGCTCTAAGTTCAGCTTAAAGTGGCCTGTAAAAGGAGAACCAACTGGCTTTGCATTGTTCATACTGAACCTTTTCAACACCTTCTCGATGTACTTCTCCTGTGATAACCATATCTTCTTGATTTTTTTATCACAAAAGATCTACATGCCCAATATTTTCTTTGTTGGCCACATGTCTTTCATTGCAAAGGTCTTACTCAGTTCCTTCTTGAGCTTATCAATTATAGACATATCTTTTCCAAGGATAAGCATATCATTAACATATAACAAGAGAATAACAAAATTCTCACTGAACCATTTTATGTAGACACAATGATCTGAAGTTGATCTATTGTATCCATTTTCAGTCATAAATGAATCAAATTTCTTATACCAGTGTCTTGGAGTTTGCTTCAGCCCATACAAGCTCTTTTTCAACCTGCGGACAAGATTTTCTTTACCTTTGACTTTGAAGCCTTCTGGTTGCTCCATGTATATCTCCTCCTCCAAATCACCATGGAGGAAAGCAGTCTTCACATCTAGCTGCTCAATCTCTAAGTTCAGGCTAGCAGCAATACCTAGAGCAACACGAATAGAAGACATTTTAACAACATGAGAGAAAATCTCTTTAAAGTCAATACCTTGCTTTTGACCAAAGCTTTTCACAACCAATCTGACTTTGTACTTTGGTTGAGAACTTTGTTCTTGAGTCTTTAACCTGAAAACCCACTTGTTCTTCAAGGCCTTTCTGTCTTCTGGTAGTTCTACCAAGCCATAAGTGTAGTTCTTATGCAATGCATCTATCTCATCATGCATAGCTATTAGCCACTGCTCTTTCTGCTCACACTCATGTGCTTCCTGGTAACTCTTCGGTTCACCTGCATCAGTAAGCATCACATACTCATGTGGAAAATACCTTCTGGAAGGTTGTCACTCTCTGAAAGATCTTCTCAGCTGGGGTTCTGGAGGTGGTTGTTCTCCAACTTCTTCCGGCTCAACATGGCTTGCAGGTAAATCAACATCAGCCTCTGCATCATCTTCCTGCATTGCTCTTTCTTTAACTTATGCCACTGGAGGAATAACTGGATCCAAGTGGATAGATCTACCTGCAAAAGTCTAAATTGGCACCTCTTTCTTGATATCTTCAAGTGTCTGGTCTTCAAAGAATACCACGTCTTTGGATCTGAATACCTTCTGCTTCTCTGGATCCCGTATCCTGTAGTTGAATTTAGCATCACCATATCCCAGAAAAATGCATTGCCTTGCCTCATCTTATCATCAAGCTTGGACCTATCTTCCTTGGGGATATGTGCAAATGCCCTACATCCAAATACCCTCAGGTGCTTATAAGACACATCATTTTCTGACCACATCCTATCTGCAACATCATTTGCTAAGGCATGAGCAGGAGACAAGTTGATCACATCAACTATTGTCCTTAAAGCCTCGCCCCAAAATTTCTTTGGCAGCTTGGATTGTGCAAGCATACACTTGATTCTCTCTGTAATTGTACTAATCATCTTTTCTGCAACTGCATTGTGTTGTGGGGTACCTGGAACTGTCAACTCATGGCGAATTCCATAAATTTTATAATATTCATGTAATTGACCTGTGTACTCAACACCATTATCTGACTTGATGCATTTTAGTTGTTTTCTTATTTATCTCTCAACCATAGCATGAAATTGCTTGAATACATCAAGAACCTGATCTTTGGTTTTTAGAGGGTATGTCCAAACCTTCTTGGAGAAGTCATCTATAAAAGTAACAAAATAAAGTGCACCACTGAAAGTTTTCACATCAGTAAAACCATTAACAGTTTTTGTTCTTAAAGGACCACAAACATCAGTATAAACTCGTTCCAAAATATGAGATTTTTTGTGAAAGACATTTCTAGCAAAAGATACTCTATGTTGCTTACCAACTAAGCAACAAATACACGAGTTTAGATATGTGCCTTTTAACTCTGGAAGTTGCTCCCCCTTAGCAAGAATCTGCAAGCCCTTCTCACTCATGTGGCCTAATCGACTGTGTCACAAATCAATAGAAGAGTCATCAGCTGTATTAAATTGTCCCTTGTATACCTTGCCTTGCATCTTATAAAGAGTATAACACCTCTTTTCTCTAGCTTGAACCAATGATCCGCTGCTGAGTTTTCACTGTCGTTGGCTAAAAACACTGTTTTTGCCCTTTTCAACAAGCTTTCCTACTGAAAGCAAATTCAACCTTAAGTCTAGAGCATGTCTGACATCCTTGAGTACCAACATGTACCCAAGACTGGTCTAAAGATAAATATCTTCAATCCCTACAATTTCTGATGTTTTTGTGTTTCACATTCGGCCAACACCAAAATTATCAGTCATGTATGTACTGAAATACTCTCTCTGTGGTGTGCCATGGTACGAGACTCCTGTGTCTATGACCCAATCTGTATCCTGGTACACACAGATACATGGATCACTAGTAGTAGACAAAATCACAAGCTCACCTTCAACTATAGTTGTGGTATCTTCTTTGGTTTCTGATGTTTCTGTCTCTTTCTCTTTTTTCTGATTTTTCTTTGGCTCTTTGCTCTGATTCTAGAAGTGCTCTTTCTTTCCACAATTGTAGCAAGTGATGTCATTCCTTGACCTGAACTTGCTCCTATATCTGCGGTCATTTTTCCTGTCTTTTGACCGACCCCTGCCTTTGGATGAACTCACCATCAATCCTTCACCAGAATCCTCATTCGGTGATGGTCTTCTTCTAATTTTATTTGAAATGAGCGTACATGTGACCTCTTCCATATCCAATGTTTCTTTTTCATAAATTATAGTTGTCACAAGATGCTCATAAGATGGTGACAATGAGGTTAGTAACAACAAAGTTGTATCCTCATCTTCAAGTTTAACATCCAGACTAAACAAACCAACAATAATCTTATTAAACACACTAAGATGGTCAAGAATGGGAGTATCTTCCTTTATACAAAGACTATAAAGTTGTTTCTTGAGGTGTAACTTGTTGGACAAGTTCTTGATCATATAGAGGCTCGCTAGCCGCAACCATAATTTCGTCGTTGTTCTCTATTCCATCATGTTACATATGACTTCATCTGATAGACACAACTCAATCACACCGGCGGCCCTTAAGTCAAGATCATCTCATTCATCATCAGTCATGGTCTTCGACTTATTCGCCTTCCCAACAAGGGCCTTGTGCAACCGTTGTTGTGCAAGTAGAGCCTTCACCCTTCTTTGCCATAAGGAGAAGTTTTTTTTGCCATCAAACCTCTCCACCTCAAACTTGAAGCTAATTGACTTGGAAGACATGATTTTCCACGAACCTGATCTGATACCACTTGTTGAGTAATAAAGATAAAAAAATTATTTATGCAAAAGCAATATAGGATCTAACAAAAGCACAATCAAATCACAACACAAAGGTTTACGTGGTTCGATCAACACGGCCTACATCCACGGGGCACAGAGAATAATTCACTATAATAAGAGTAGAGAGTACAATGTAGACAATACAATGTCCAATAACTTGCCCAAAGCTAAAGAGAATAAGAACAAAGAAATCACAGAAAGAGAGGGATACAAGATTATCTCTCGAGTGCACAACCCGAGTCAAAACCCATACTACAACCAACACCACTCTTTGAGAATCAATGTGTGGTGACGAACCTTCTTCCTTCATCTTCTTCTCTTTACTCTCTCTCTTACTTCTTCTTTCTCTGCACGTTGCACACAGCCACTTTGCTCACAGCACTCTGCTCTTCTCCCCCCAGCACACAGCCTCTGCACTCCTATTTATAGATGGCATAGAACCTTTTAGATGTGAACCTTCTAGATGTGAGCCTTTAAGATTCATTCCAGAAACCGAAGGGGTTTCGGCCCTTCAACTTCTTCTGCATTAATGAGAAGCATTGGTGGCTATTCCACTTCCCCATATCATTAATGAGGGATAGGGCTGGACCCAATACCACATGGTTTGGATTGAGGACTCCTAACTCTGCTCTAGTTACCAAACAACAGTTTAAGGGAGTGTTTGGATGACACCTAAAACCACGTTTAACCGGTTTGGGTGTCGGCCAAGCCTAATTTTTGCAAAAAAATGAGTTTTACTTCGGTTTTGTGAAAACGAGTTGACCCCTAAGTTGATAATGCATATTGAAAACGAGATGTTATCCTGATCAAATATTGGATTCATGTTTGGCGTTTATACTTTTTATTTGGATCTTTAGCTTGTATATGGATATAGATCAAAGGTGTAGTGGTAAAGTGCTTGGGCTACCAATGAGAGATTATAGCTTCAAGTCCTAGTGCAGCCAGTTCTTTCTAAAGGTAGAAGGTTAGGATTGTCTCCAATCCGCCCCTCCCCAGCATCTTGGAACATAGGGCGGCATTGGGTATAGCCCATCTATGTATTTGATTTTTCGGAAATGAAAACCTACAAAATACAAAACCTACTAAATGAAACATGATAGTGGATTTTTGGTATTTTTTCAAAATTCTGCCCCCCCCCCCCCATAGATGTGTTCAATTGATTTACTAGAAATCGATACTTGGATCATGCATTTTGGATGAAAAAAATAGTATTTGGAGACTCGGAAATTTATAAAAATTGTAGGCTGTTGAATTTTTTAAGCTTATAAAAACATATGCATGCATTGGAATCAAATGTTCCAAAAAGTTATTCCTATAAAAACAAGCATATAGATCACATTGGTCAGAATTTCAAAAAAATACAAAAATTCTTGAAATCCAATAGAATGTTTCATTTAGTAGGTTTTGTATTTTGTAGGTTTTCATTTCCTTTTGATTTATATTTAGAATTTAAGTGTAGAAAAAGGAAGTTTAGCCTGATTAAAAAACTTACAAAAATTAGGATGTTTGAGTAAAAAAAGGAAGTTTATCCTAATTAGAAAGCTTACAAAAATTAAGATGTTTATGTCTATCAAAGTTAGAACCTCTCATCTATAAATAGATAAGAGGTGTACAATCATGTAGGCTGAATGATTTCTAGATATTGTTAGTTGTTACTTCTTAATTTCCCTAGGTAATTGAATTTATAGTTATTTTCGATTTTTTTTTAATATTCTAGAGCAATTTTGTTTTTTTATCGTATACATGAACTTCAAGAGCAGCCTTCTTGCAGCCTTGCATCGGGTGAGCAGCAAAAGTTGAAACCAAATCCAAAAAGTTTAGAATTTTAGATACTTCATGATAATCAAACTGATGAATAGCATCATCATTGGTGGCCATGACAATGGCTGTTGATTGATCATAACAATGGATGGTGAAGATGTTACAGCATTTTACGGTGATTCGGCAGATCACTTTATCTGCTCTTCACGGAGACAGGCATGACTACCATCAGTGCTTTCACCATGTTATCCTAATTAACCGAGGTTCTACACAAGGCTAAACTCAAGAATTGGCCAAACAACACCTGTCCGAGCCCCCAAAATGGTAGCTGGCTTGGGGAGAAGGTGTTGACTCTTTCGGCTCAGGTTCGACTTTCATCGATGTGTGAGTACCTTTAATTAACTGGTGGGCTCCGATCGAAAGGGCTTGGGCGTCAGTAACCTCGGGGTTTTTCTGGCAGCCGGACGAGACCATTAAGCCAGGTTTCCAGTTTTCAGAGAGGGTTCCTTGTC
This sequence comes from Nuphar pumila, assembly GCF_984573655.1. Taxonomy (NCBI): domain Eukaryota; kingdom Viridiplantae; phylum Streptophyta; class Magnoliopsida; order Nymphaeales; family Nymphaeaceae; genus Nuphar; species Nuphar pumila. Next base: position 11,589,947 of record NC_143251.1, on the reverse strand, counting down.
ATCAAGAAAAGATTTGTCCAAACGACTGACTAAATCCTGACAAGTTCAACATGCCTACTTTCGAAACGAGACAAAACTCAATATAAAAGCACTATGGAACCAGTCCATTTTGCCGACAACTTAAAAGGACTTCATTAACACGTTTGGCTGTTTCATTAATTATGAGAACTGGACGACACCCTCTTACTTTTCTTCAGTTTTTTTTTTTTTTTTGAAAGACAAGCTGGGATTAGGTAGACCCCCACCCCCAACACCAGTTATTACTCAACGTACCACTGGGTTTTGAACCTGGAACATCCCACCACAAGGAGACGTGCACTGACAGCTCCTACTAACCACCCGTTGGTTCAGTTTTTGTTATTTGATAACTCGAAGAAGCCACCGTTACACGCTGACTGTGGCCCTGTTTTCATGTGTGCAGTGTAAAAAGTCCATGATTTCTCTTCCCTGCCCACCAGGAATAGTTTGCATTAGCTTTGACCTTGCGGCAAGGGACATGCATTGTAGGTATACTGCTCGTGACATTCTTCAATTTGGATGCCTTAAGCCGATCCAATTGTCATGTGTGTGGAGCCCTTGTGGGGACTGTTTTTTGAAGTCTTTCTTTTTCTTTTTTTATAGCAGAGAGTGCTACCTGTTATAGAAAGATACCACTGGGATTTGAACTTGCAACGTCCCAACACAAGATTACATGGAATAGCTGCTCATACTAGACAAGCGGAACCTCCCTTGGTTATTTTATGAAGTTTTACTCAATGAACATGTAAAAAACTCAAGCAAGCAAGGGCACACAGACACACATGCAAGCATTCTTTTGTTGGTATAGTTATTTTATTAGTTTAATGCTGCAGTTGTTGGGGTTGTAGCCTCATAACGAAAACCAAGGGAGAAAGAAATTTAATTTCGATATCAAGACTCTCTCTCTCTCTCTCTCTCTCTCTCTCTCTCTCTCTCTCTCTCTCTCGTTTTGGGAAGTTTTTCATAAAAGCATCACGTATGTAGCCTCGTCCATTGATAAAACAGCATAACAAAATGACAAATTTTAACCCTCCTCCCCCAAGGCTGCTCCTTTGCTTTGCCTACCCTCCGTAAATTGAAGAACCAACACCTCTCTCTCTCTCTCTCTCTCTCTCTCTCTCTCTCAGGGTGGTGACCCATTGCAATAAAGACCCCACCAACTTTACAATAAGTGGGACCATCCTGCAACCTATATAGTTTAGGTGTGGATGCAGACTTCTTGTTGGCTAATTTATCATGTTTCCAAATAGAGAAAATGGTTTTCGTTTGCGAATTCTTATTGACCCATATTTGGGTCTAAGCCTCATTTTTCTGACACTGACTTGTAGGTTTCATACTTGGAAATAACGGCCCCACAAACAATAAAGGCATCCATTAATTTTCGATTCCTGTAAAGCTATGTTCTTTTATTAGTTTCTCCTGTCTGCCTTTTGGTGAATTTTTTTATCTCCACAAATTTGACTGTTGGTTCCTCTTCCTGCCATTCTACCATCCATGTATATGTACCTACTGTTTCAACTACTAGTTTTTTTTTTCTTTTTTCCTTTTTTTTGAGTAATTTACATATAAGCACCTAAGGTATGACGAATTTATGCACTGCCTCAGTTTCCACATATTTAAGATAAATGTCAACCTTTTAAGACAATCTCCTGAGTTACTTCTTATATAACCTAACTCTAGTTATCTCTTTAAGAACGACACTTTTATCTTTTTTCTTTAAATTATTGAATGTTTTTTCATATATTTTCTAGCAAATAAGTAATTTTATATGGTAAAGGTGACAAAGCAGACATTTGAGCAACATAGGTAGGTTATTCCTCGTAGGGATGCTTCTCCCAATCAAAGTCGTTTGTTATGATGTCATTGGAGTTGCCCTAGAGCCTCAGATAAGGATAAAAAAATCTAACAGTCTAAGCTAGATAGAAATTTCTTGTTCACATATAGTCCCCTAACATGTGAGAAATTTACATTTAGATGCCTCAGTTTTCAAATATTTAAGATAAACACCTACATTTTCAAAAGAATTGCTCAGATTAGATGACAGACCGAGTTACACATTTATATTATCTTGCTCTAGTTAACTCTATAAAATGGCACTCTTAACCTTTCCTTTCCTTTTTGAATGACACTATTGTAGCCCTTATACATACATATATATATATATATATATATATATATGAGAGGGAGAGAGGACCTTTATATGCTATGGTCGCCCTTACCTACAATGCCTTTTTATTTTTTCCATTTTTTGGTCATTTTTCATAAAAATAACCTTACAAATGTGATCTACATGTTTCACTTTGTAAGAATTGGCTCCTGAATCGTCCCATTATGACATTTAGGATTTTATAAGACTTTAAAAATCAAAGGTATACAATGTGTGATACTTTCTTGGATCATAAAATTGTGTATTTCATTGAAAAAACAAGATACAAAAATCGGTTCTCACTATTTTGAACATGTTGAATCCATTCATGAGGTTGGATTTTTTCAAAACAACATGTGCATAGAAGATCCAAATTTAATTGTACATATTCACACCATTACTAAAACATTACCCATATATATAAATATATATGGGCATTGGGCCAGCCCAAGCCCGTTAAGAGCTCGGCCCATCGAGTTTTAAGTGTGGCCCGGCCCATTTATTAATGGCCCAGGTTTTGGCTCGGTTCTTAATAGGCTAGGGTTTGAAGAATAGCCCATTTGCTCAATGGACCAATATTCAACTGGTCAGTCCAGTCCGACCCAAACGCATTTCTTGGTTAATTTTGAATAAAGTACATAAATTAATTCTTATAATACCAAAAGTAATGAATTAAATGAAAGATTAATGCACGCATCTAATTATCTTTATATTTCTCATATAATCAATGCAACTAATGAGGTAAATTGTAATAGTTATCAAGTTACTATGCAACCAGCTACTAAAAAATTAATTACGTAGCTCAGGCTCATCGGGTTGGCCCGGTAGCCCACTGGGCTGACCTGGGCCAGGCCTATGTATGACCTACACCCGTCCCATTGCCCATCCCTATATATATCACTGAAGTGATTAAAAGTAATTAAATTCACTATACATTAGCTGCCTATGTGAAAATTACCCATCTTTATATTATCATTTCTCTCTTTTTGGATCCAAAACTTTATGTAAGGACCAATTATTGACATGGGCGATTAGTTATCTGCCAAAAGCAGGAAAATAACAAAAGAAGCAAGATGCCAAGTAGAAAATGCACAAGCCAACCTTCATAAGATCTGTCAATAAAAGTAAATAGAGAAATATCCAACCACATTGACCTGATCTAAAAATGACATGGATGCAGAATGACCGATTTCTGATTTCTGATCACCAACTAGCATCCACTCAATTTAATTTAGCTGGAGAACTCAAGATCTATCTTTATCTCTAGCAGTAATATTTGTCAAGTATGGACAAGAATCACCCAGTTGTGGGACAATGCCTATATCATGTCATCATCCTTTTTAATACAAGAAAGATGAGTCCAACCGACATAAAAATTCTGACAGTTGTTGGGTGAGGTCAAATCGAGAGAGAGAGAGAGAGAGAGTATCGATATACGGATAAAGAGTGGATATAAAAATTCTAGTACCGTCTTTAGGTTTTCCAAGCAACATTAATTACATAAGAGAAGAAAAATAAGTCTATCACAGTTTGGAAGTGTAATATGGATTATGCAGACTATGAATTTACCATTGAGGGCAAGAGAATGGATTTTGTGTAATGATAAGAAAATATTAGAATGAATTACAAAACTTAATGAGTACATCTCGAATTATCATGTGCAAAACTCGAAGAATAGTTATTTTTTTATGTAGATATGGGGTCATCAAAATGGTCTATTATTAATGGGGAGTTTTTATTAGAAAACTTTCAAACTCATATTTGCAGGTGTTTTTCGCTTGATATAAGTCAGTAAATGTGTTAATCATAGTTTATTCAGCTGAAAACATGTATTAAATTAGGCAACTTTCAGCCTCATATGTATTTTTAGGAAAAGAAAAAAACAACAGCTGAGATCGCACCTAAACTTAATAATATATTCAAGTTTTTCCATTAAATCAATTCGATCCAAAAGATGTTTGGTAAATAATGACATATTTTTATTGGTTCAGATGAAACAAAAAACACTTGCAACTATGATTTTTGAAGGGTCCTAACAAGTGACCTAACTTTTTGGGGGTATGATGATCCATGCACTCTGCAATGCAACTCTCATAATGCATATAGAGTTTAGTATTGGTGTTGACCTAATGGTTTTATTAACAAAAGTTGATACATAACCACTTTTTAATTTTTCACCATTTCCTGACATGAGGGATAAAAAAAATCAAGATTTGCTACAAATAACTCTAATAAACTATAATGACAATTATATTTATATTCCCATGGTAATTTTGCTTTTATGCTTAATTCATCTGTAGACCCTGACGAGAGAGAGAGAGAGAGAAATAGAGATTTTGGACAGTAATGTAACATTGCAATCCCCAATAATATCCCTACATTCTCCTTATTCTCTCACCTTTTTATTTTATCCCAACTTTTAGAGAATTGATAAAGTGAAATACACTCTTGATATTAGATATCCTTCTACTTCGGTGTCTTGTCTAAATGGGCAAGCAAAGTTTATAGTGTAGAACAAGTGGCCATACCCTTCATGGAAAGTCAAGACAAAGTTGGTGGTCAAATCAAGAAACAAGTTTGAAAAAGTTGTATTTCTTGATGCGGATATTGGATCAAGATGCATTGAAAAGCATATTAGGACATTATGAGGTGCTAAAGGATTTGAAGGACATTATGCCATTTAAAACCTTCGATTGTTATTTTTTCTAGGGCCGAAATTTATTTTTAAAGTGTTATTTATTTCTTTAATAGTTTGTGGTTTTGAGTAGTTTGGTAAATTAAGAAGTTTACTCTAGGTTTTTGGTTTTCTTTTAATGCAAAAAAAAATGTGATTTAAGAGTTTTATTTGTTGGTTAAGTTTCCTGTTCAAATTAATAGTTGAAGTCTATATACGTGGGTGTAATAAACTTCCTTATAACCAATCCATTTTTAAATGCGTAGGGATAGGGGGTCCTAACACTAGCCCAACTGTAGTCTTCTTTTTCACTGGGGTGCAATTAAAACCACAGTTGGGGCTAAAGTGAGAATGCTAAGGGTGAATCGGAATACTCATAGGAAAGGCTTGCCCTCTCTCTCTCTCTCTCTCTCTCTCTCTCTCTCTCTCTCTCTCTCTCTCTCTCTCTCTCTCTCTCTCTCTCGTTTGGATAGGTGAAAAGAAAAACACTGATTTTCTGATTTCCAGCTCACAATCAGTTGCCCTAAAGGGGTTAGGCATAGTGGGATGGGACTTAGGCTGCTAGGCAGATGGTTTAGATTCAAATCCCATGGTGTCACCCTTTGCACAAGCAGAAGCGCGGCAACTCCCTGGGGGCAAGGGGTAAGCCAACGGAAGTTTTAAGGTGACTGAACAATGATCATAAGTAAGGCGGAGTCTGATTCTATGGGCGGTTTTTCTTTGTAAAAGAATACAATCTTTTTTTTAATGAGGAACAGGGAAACCACCTCATGATCACCTAGTCGCCAGCTTACAGTCAGTTGACTCAGACCTTTTTTGCAGCATCAGTTAGCGTAAAACCCAATATCCACTCAGTACGCCCACTTTGGCCTTGCTGCGAGAGAAATGCATTGCACGTTTTGAACTCGTGATGTCTCTTTAACTTGGTGATTTCACAAACCACACCACCTAGCCAAATGAGCAGAGCCCTCATGGGCCTTTTTCACATTCTCCTTAAAAGCATTTGGTGCATATTAAAGCCATTCACAACAGGCAACAAACAAAATGAGATGACCCGTTAATGAAATGAACGGAGAGAGAGAGAGAGAGGCCTATGAGCAAACTCCTTGAACAAGATACCTCACACGACACACTTGGTGGAGCATTTCACCCATCAGTTTGAAGAATAACTTAAAATTCAAACCAGGAGAAGAAAATGTTATAAACAGCCAAATTTCTTGGCTTTACAAATGTTTGTAACATAGATGCAAGATGGGCAAAGCAACCAGGTCACAGATGAACAAGGTCTGACAAGAACCAGATCAGATAAATTGGACGCCATGAAACCACTTGATTCCTGCCTCTGCAAATTACAACCACAACTTACTCGTGCTTAGTGAAACTTGAGAAAAATGCAAGTCAGTGAAACACGAGAAAAATGTATCACTTGTAACTCACTTGAGAATGATTCTCCCTAGAATCCTATCAAGTAGGTCTCTAAACTGACCATGCGACCAACAATTACAGCTTTTGGATTCTCGACTACGATTGCTCATGGCACATGTGACTGAAGCAAACACACCACCCAAACCATACTCTGATAAGATTTATGTGCTCAGCCAGTCATCCTTCAGCAAATGGTTGCTTCAGCTTTTAACACCGCCCCCCTTCTGTGCTTACCTCTCCCGATAGACATCTCCAGCTTTCTCCTCCAAACATTATTCCTTATTTTTCATTTGTATTTCGTTTCATAGATCTGATAAGCACTATACCTGAGCGTGTACCCTTGGCAGATAAAACTTATATTTGTTTTAGTTAAAAATTAGCTACGACATCTTCATTCTTTTATTTTCAGTTCTAACAAAATGCCAAAATACAATTTCATTATTGTTTGATATCAAATATAGGTATACAACCTTTTCCTGCATAAAAAAACACCATGAGAGTCGAGTCGAGTCCACAAACAACTCATGGTAATGATAAAAATAGTGATGTTAATAATAATCAAGAAGTTTTTTTTAATGAAATAATAATCAAGAAGTCAAGTTCGAAATTAAGCTTGTACGATACAAAGATCAGAAGCAAAAACAAGCCAAACTTGGTAGGCTAAGCTCAAGGTAAGCTGGAACTCGAGCTTGAACTTGATATTTCTTAACAAACCAAGTCTGAACCACCAAAAATTTGATTCAGATCCACTCCTTTGCACGGTTGAATCTGTCAAGGAGAGCATGCTTCGGTGCAGATAGGAAAGTCTGTACCAAACAGCTGCAGCATAACCCACATGAAGAACCTTCTTGAGTCACCAGCCCATGGACCACAAATGGCCAACAGAAGATGCATCAAGAGCATGGCACGGTTTCTGCATAGAACGATCAGAGGCTGTGGCCTATTTCAAACTTTCTGACATATCTCTGGCACGTCCTAAACCTGTGAGTTGCTTCCATGTAGCAGCCACATCATTTCCATACAAAACAGTAAGCGCAGGCATGCTGAGATCACTTGACAACAGTAGGAAGAACTGTTTTATGTTTCACCTCATCATCGCTTACAAACCTGAAACCAGCATCTTCCACTGCCACAACAAAACATTCAAGCTGCAAATAAAATTGAAGCATTTACACAATAAACCAAAGGATTCAAAGTTAAACTTAAGAACATTGGAATTTGTAATCAAGGTGGTAAAGAAATCAATAAAGGTTGATCAAGATCGTCAAGTACACTATACAACACCTTTGAAGTAGTTGTGCTTCCTTCTCAACCAGCAAGCACATAGTGAAACCTCATATCAAACCCAACTACAAAGACATTTTGTGAGAACCACCCTTTACTATTGCAAAACCACGCTTACACATCTCTTGGTACATGTGCAGGAATGTGTAACATCAGGGCTTGTTTGATGGAACATCCCGGGCATCGCGCGGGATGCTGCTGCCATCAAACAAAGGAAGCGGCGGACCCACACAATGCATGTCCGCCGCCGCGTCTCAAGAACGTATATTCACCATTCCACCCCCAACCCCTTATTACGAAAGTAACAGGGACGGGAGGAACAAAAAAGCAAAAAAGAAAATCGGGGGGAGTTACCCCCCAACACTTTGTTCAAAGTCTCGCTGCCTCACCCTTGACCCCGGAACTCCGCTCTCTCTCTCGCCTCTCTTACCCCCGACCAAGGAGCTCCCCTACGATGGTCCCTAAGATGAGTGACGCCTCCCAACGAGCCTGTCTCCAACGACCCTCTTGAAAAGAAGTCTTTTTTGGTTCTCTAATCTAAGTCGGGTCTGGACCCGATTTCTGTAATGGATCGGATCCAGATCCAATGTGATGAATGTCTGTTGTAAATATGTATATTATTAGAGGGTATTTTAGTACCCTAAAAAGGTTATGTATTAGTTATATATTAAACCTCTAATAGAATGAAAAACATGCTGGAATCGATTGACGTGTTTTGCAGCCTCTTCTTCTCGTTTTCTCTTTCCTGCACAGGTGAATGCAGAGGTCTTCACTTTCCAACATGGTATCAGAGCAGCGTTGAATGTTGGGCCTGAGATTGCTTTCCAGAAAGATTGCCCCTATCCAACTCTGCGTGAACTCTGTGTGCATCTTCTTCCTTTCCTCCCTATTCTACTTCGGCCCTGGTAAGAACCCGACTTCCTTTCAGATCTGGTAACCCGACCTCTGGGTACGTCTCCTCCTTTTCAAATCTGGTAACCCGACCTCTGGGTATGTTTTCTTCTCCTTTTCAAATCTGGTAAACCTCTCAGCGTGCGTTCTCTTATCTTCCTTTCTGTTCTGTCGATGTGTGATTATCTTCTTCAGAACTGATTGTCCTATAATCAGTTAACTGATCCCAGAGGTGTTCACTTAAATCTGCATATTCAATCGTTAAGATTAATGCTTGTGGTGTTTCTTTCTTTTTTTTGAATTATTAATTGTCCTATTTCATGTTTATCAGATCTGAAACCACTTCCACGTTTTGATATTCATTATTGAAATGCTTTAAGTCTGGATACTATACATTTAAAGATCAATATTGTGCTGCCACAGTTTGCAATATTCTGTTTCACTTTTTCATATTCCTCTGTGCGATTTTCATGTCGTGTCTCGAAAACTGTTTAATCAGTTACCTATCTGGTCATACCCGAGTATAATAAGTCTGTTTTAAAAAAAAAGGGGGGGGGGGGGCAGGATACTCGGGTGACTGAATTTTGTTTGATTCAGACTGTTCTTTTCATTTTCTTTACCAATGGACTCAACCTTCCCACAGTCAGGCCTTTCCTCCAACTTCCTTAGCCAATTGGTCTCTGAAAAGCTGAATAATTCCAACTTCTTGACTTGGAAAAGGCAGATTGTTCCTTTTATAAGGAGCCAGGATCTCTCTGGTCATCTGGATGGATCAGTCTCAATCCCTCCAGAATTCACCTCGCAAAAAAAGACAGACGATAAAGGGGCACAATCCATCGTTCTTCTCAAAAATCCAGATTATGTCGCTTGGATGAAAAGGGATCAAGCATTAGTGGCATACATCACATCAACACTCTCACAGGAAGTTCTTGTTGCCATTCCCGATGATTGTTCAGCCAAAGAGTTGTGGGACAAGTTAGTTCAGACATATTCACAGATCTCTAAAGCAAGAATTGTGTTTCTCAAGCGAGAATTTCAAATGTTGAAGAAAGATTCGATGTCTATTATGGAGTACCTGAATAAAATGAAAGGCATTACAGATCAGTTGGCTATTGTGGGATGTCTCGTCAGTGATAAAGACAAAGTGCAGCAGACCTTGAGTGGATTAGGGTCGGACTATCATGTTCTGGTGACATCCTTGTTGTGTCTCCCGGAACTTCCAAAAATTGAAGATCTTCGTGCAAAACTACTACAGTATGAAATGACCCTAAAAGGGTTCTCTGAGGACACCCATGTTCATTCAGGAACTCAAGATGTGCTGGCCACGGGACTGACTTATGGCAGAGGCAGAGGAGGAAATTCTGTTCGAGGAAAGGGAGGACAAGGGAGAAATGTCTTTAGTGGTCGTGGTATCCTTCCAACGCCCAATATACAAGGACAAAGGCCTATTCCTACCTGCTTCCTATGCAATAAGAAAGGACATATTAAGGCAAATTGTTGGTTCAATCCTCAAAATAATGGAAAAACTCCACAAACAGAGGCTAAGAAGGATGGAGAAGTAAAAGAGTTGTTATTGGCAGCCTTAGCAGGCTTAAATATGAAACAAAATGATAAAGGCATTTGGTACGTCGATTCCGGAGCAGCGACACACGTCTCAGGTGATGCGGGTAAACTCTTAAATCTTAACCCTTATGTTGGTAAGAGTAGCATAGTCACAGGAGATGGTTCTCATCACTCCATCTCGCATATTGGAAATGCCATTATACCCATGTCCAAGTCTTCTCTTAATCTTTCAAATGTTATTCATGCTCCTAATATCCAAAAGAACATTGTTTCTGTCTCAAAACTTGTTGATGATGTTAATGCCTCAGTTGAATTTACTCTCTCTTCTGTTTATGTCAAGGATCTTCGCACGAGGGAGACATTCGCTGAAGGAAAAAGACGAGGCAACATGTACATCTTCCAAGAAAATCCTTCCTTCGTTGTTCATTCTGTTGATTCATCCTTAAAGCCTCAATATTCGTCTTTTTTTTCTTCCAAATATGTGTTTGCCATATCTGAATGTAATAAGTCAACTCTTTGGCATAGTCGTTTGGGTCAGTGTGGTCGTCATTTTATTGAAAAACTTGTCTCGAATAATTTCATTCCTAAGTCCAGTATGGGTTCAGAAGCCAGTGAAATAAAATGTCTTAGTTGTCATTTATGTAAGAGTCATGTTTTGTATTTCAATTTAATTAATAAGAGAGCTTCAAGGCCTTTTGAGACCATATGTTCTGATGTTTGGGGCCCTGCCCCATTTGCTTCTGTTTCTGGTAGCAAATATTATCTCATTTTCATTGATAGTTATTCCCGCTATACTTGGATATTCTTCATGAAACATAAATCAGAAGTTTTTGGATTGTTCCAAAATTTTCATTCCTTGATCAAAAATCATTTCTCTACCAATATACTCAATTTCTAATGCGATGGAGGAGGGAATTCTCTTCCAGTGATTTTGTTAGTTTCCTTCAACATAATGGGATAAAGAGAAGAGTGTCTTGCCCACATACACCTCAACAGAATGGAATTGCAAAGAGAAAGCATCGACATATTGTTGAGAGTGCAATGAGCATGATGCACGGGACTAATTTACCTATCACTCTATGGACAAAAGCTTTTCACTCCACAGTTCATGTGATAAATCGATTGCCCATGACCATTTTAGAAAATAAGTCTCCTTTCTTCTCTTTATTTGGAATACATCCTGACTACCATGAATTACGTGTGTTTGGATGTGTTTGCTATGTTCACGTTGACAACTCATTGAGAAATAAGTTTCAGGACAAAGCATTGAAATGCAGGTTCGTGTGATATGTTGAAGACTATAAGGGGTATAGGTGTTATGATTCATTGAGCAAACGCGTCAAAATATCGAGGAATGTCGTTTTTGACGAGATGAACTTTGACAATCAGCCCGTTGATCCAAGTTCCCATATTGCTAGTTCAGGTCCAAGTGTTGAGGTGTACGATCCATGGTTAAATTCAGAACTCTTCTCTAATGCTAGAGAAGATTGTCCTGCATATTGCAGCCAGAAGGAAATATGCCAGGAGTCATCAAATATATCCCAAACAGAAGAGGTTACCACACAAAACTTGGAGCCCGTAAAGTATAAAGGTATTGTATACACACGGCGAGAAAAGGAGCAAGAGCCTTCATCCTCTTCTTGTGATAATGATTCTGGTCCTTCTACTTCTGCTCCACATATGTTGGACAACATCAGAAGATCCACGCGGGCCCGACATCCGCTTGACAGGTGGGCTAGTTATAAAAAAATTTCATTGGATTTTCAATTGTTCCTAACATCCATAAATAAAGAGGATGAGCCCCTCACTTTTTATCAAGCTGCCAACTCTAGAAGATGGATCGAAGCAATGAATGAAGAGATGGAAGCTTTACATGAATGTGGTACCTGGGAAATTGTGCCTAGACCACTAGATAGGAATGTAGTTGGGTCGAGATGGGTATACAAGATAAAATATAAACTAGAAGACGGCGGCAGAAGGTCGCCGACCTCCTCCCTCCCCTCTCCCAGGTGCGTTGACCGAGTCTATAAAGTGGACGGGCTCAACCCAAGTGTGTTGACCGAGTCCGACACTCATTGACCAAGTTTGCCCCGTGTCTGAAGCTGCACCCGTGTCGGGGCGTGTCGACGCGAATGTGTCGACCCTCTAGCCGAGTCCGTGTGACATAGCTTGGGGGCTATGGATGAAACACATATTCCAATAAACGTATCAAGGGAGAACAAATGAAGTTTCGAAATAGAAAAGGGTCACAAAATGTCCTTGTTGTGGTGGGGTTTGACATGCGATTTCACAATGTGTTTGCTGGGTGGAAAGGAAGCGCAACTGATGCAAAAGTGTTGTACAGTGCAATTGATGATCTTGACCAGCCTCTAATAATACCCAAAGGTAAGTAAATACAGAATATGTGCATAAATTACATTGATTAAGAATTTTTTAATACATGATAAACCAAATATTTGTATGTAGGCAAATATTATCTGGAAGATTCTTAATACCCAAATATTATTGGGTTTTTTATTCCACACAAAGGATATATTTATCACTTGTCAAAATTTAATGCATATGGTGCAAAACCAATCGAGAAACCACAAGAGTTATACAACCATAGATACTCCTCATTGCAAACAACAGTAGAACGTGTTTTTGGCTTGCTAAAAGCACGGTTCCCAAATTTAAAATTGTTCATTTCTCACTCTGGTTAAAATTGTTCATGTGGCATGCATAATACATAATTTTCTATTAGAAAATAACTTAGATGCCGAACAATTCACATTTGATAATGATAATGATATCATACTTGAACCTGAATTTGAGGAGAAAAATTTCACACTAGTTAATTGTGGTAGCGATAGTGACAAACGTTTTTATTGGCAAAATCTTGTTTTTCAAAAACTCGTGAGAAATTGAAAAAAAATCATAAATCTCGCATTTTTTCGGCAAAATCTTGGCAATAAAAAAATAAATTTAAAAACATAAAAAAAAATTATAAGAAAATATTAATAAAAGTATACGATAAATAGTCGTTTAAAACGTAAATATCACATTTAAATCACGGTATTTATGTTTTTTTCATAAATCTCGCGAGAAATTGTCGTTTTAAACTTTCAGGCAATGTCTCACAATATTATCGCGAGATTTTCATAAATCCCGCGATATTTGTCACTATGGTGGTAGCAACAAGGATCTAAGAGACACAATAACTCAAATGTAGAATGATTGGTCACACAGTAAGTATATTTGATAACTTTATTAATTATTACATAAGTTTCATAATTGCAATTGCATGATTAGCAAAAGTGTTTTATGTGTACTTGATTGATAACATCATATCTTTAATTTATTATCGGTCTTGAAGAGTTGAGATGATGATGCCTCATCGTAGATATTACATTGTATTCGAGGAGAGGGCTAAGAGGCATCTACGACTCTTGAGAGACATCCTAACCACAGGTTCTCAGATATAGTGGGTCAGTGTACAGATCATTCACCAGCTTTGAAGAAGTTACTAGCCAGTTGCAGGAGTACAAGGCGAAGACAAGGTGGGTGCAACAGCGAGAAGTGCACCAAGGAGTAACCAAATGATGTTCAAGAGGACTCCGCATTTTTTGTTGTTATGTTACTCTTCTTGGGTTTTTTACTTTTTTTTAGTATCTTGATCTATTTTCCTGACGGAGGAATGTACACTTTTTTGGGGCTTGAGTGGATGGTTGACATACTATTATACTCTCTTACATACTATTGTTGTATTGCTTCATTAATAACATTTTGGATTTACGTATAATATGATACTCTCTTGCAGGAGTACATGTATTTACAAGTTTATTTTGGATTGAATGACATGAATGAATGAATGATATTTTCTTGCGGGTTGATTTTTTAATAAATGGAATGCATGTATTTATGAGCATGTTGATTTTTGAATGAATGGAATGAATGTATTTATGAGCATGTTGATTTTTGAATGAATGGAATGAATGTATTTATGAGCAGGTTGATTTTTTAATGAATGAAATGAATGTATTTATGAGTAGGTTGTTTTTTAATGAATGGATGAATGTATGTATGAGCAGGTTGATTTTTAAATGAATGGAATGAATGGAATGAATGGAATGAATGGAATGAATGTATGTATGAACAGGTTGATTTTTGAATGAATTGAATGAATGTATGTATGTTCAGGTTGATTTTTGAATAAATGTATTTATGAGCATGTTCATTTTTCAATGAATGGAATCAATGTATGTATGAACACGTTGAATTTTGAATGAATAGACTGAATTTATTTATGAACAGGTTCATTTTTTTAATGAATGAAATAAATGTTTGTATGAGAAGGTTGATTTTTGAATGAATAGAATGAATGTATGTATGAACAAGTTAATTTTTGAATGAATTGAATTAATGTATGTATGAGCAGGTTGATTTTTGAATGAATGTATGAACAGGTTGAATTTTGAATGAATAGACTGAATTTATTTATGAGCAGGATCATTTTTTAATGAATAGAATGAATGTATGAGCAGGTTCATTTTTTAATGGAATGAATGTATGCATGAATAGGTTGATTTTTGAATAAATAGAATGAATGTATAAATGAGCATGTTGATTGATTTTTGAATGAATGGAAAGAATGTATGCATGAGCAGATTATTTTTTAATGAATGGAATGAATGTATGTATAAACAAGTTGATTTTTTAATGAATATAATGAATTTATTTATGAGCAGGTTCATTTTTTGAATGAATGTATGAACAGATTGATTTTTGAATGGTTGCGTATTTTTTAACATAAGTTTCATATTGTCTTGTGATTTGGATCCAATTCGAGTTCCATATTCGGAGCAAAAATCTGTGATTTTAGATATATATTCATAATTGGATCCAATATGATATCAATTATAATGTTGGGATATCGAAAAAAGGTTGCATATTTGTTTTACATAAGTTTTATATTATTTTGGTATTTGGATCCAATTCGAGAAAATTTATAACATTTATATATCAAAAATATGGTTTGCGTATTTGTTTTACATAAGTTTTATTTTTTTCGTATTTGGATCTAATTCGAGATCCATATCCAAGGTTAAAATCCATAATAAACTTGATAAAACATGGATAATGGTGGGTGGATCGGGTAGTACGATACAAAACGAAATAATCTAACCAATTATCTATGTCTGTCGAAGTTGTCCACACATCATAATCAAACAACGGACATTTGGAACTCAGCTTTCCTGTACGGTCGAAACAAAGGTTGGAGTTGGTACAGTTGTTACAGAACTTGTGTTTTGTCCATTTTGTTCATTCATTCCGTCCAATCCTGAACAAGACATCAAACAAGCCCTCATAGCCTACAAACAAAATCTATATAAACAATATCAATATAAGTTTATATATATATATATATATATATGTGTGTGTGTGTGTGTGTGTGTTTTGAAGACACTTTCTCATACAAGTGATGAAGTTGCATGATTACCTTGAAATATGAGCACAATCTCGGTTCTCTCCTAATTTTTGTCAAGGTATCATCACTATGTCTGCCTAGTAATGGTGACCAATGCTACAAATTCCTTGGAGCACCAAACTGAAATATTGCTAATTGTTTGGCCCGAGCATTGGATTACATATTGCAGTGCTCGATTTCGCTTATTATGACCCACAGTTAAGAGAAAATTTGCAATGTTCTTCAACCCCTACATAATGAGCATCATGCAATAATCCTCTACCGCATATAGTGTTGCATAATGTTAAGTCTGTTTCTTGTTCCATATAAAAGAGGTCGAAACAATTGTAATTGCACTTCTGCATACACAAATAGGTAACAAACATAATCATACCATAACGTGAAAAAACATGCCACAAATTATGAAAATTGGATATCATATAGTAAGATAAACATACATGTCATCAGCTACATATGCCTATTATATGATAGATATTTTACCTACATTCATACATCCACAATTGAAGCACATAATGATAACAATCATCAATCAACATAATGATAGCATTCAACAAACAATAATGTGTAAAGGATTAAGAGAGATGCATACCTAAACTCTGGGTGTGAGTTTGTTGTCCAACCACTCGACCCTCAAATCTGGCTCTAAGCATAAGAATACAGTCGCATTACTGGGGACTGTCAATAAATCCAATGCCTTCATGCGCAATTTTGCATCAATCTGTCCATTCTCCACCATTTCTTTTAGGAGAGTGTTGCATTTAGTTATCAGGTTGTATGGTGAAGCATCGCTGATATTCTGCACATAATTGCAAATGCTGCCTAGCATGTCTGAAAACTGGCTTTTACCTAATGATTTACGCTTCCTCCTAGTTGTTGGCCTCGCAGATGATGATGGCTCACTGCGGGGTGGACTGTTCAGTGGGGTCTCATTGCAAGGGATGTAACTATATGATGCCCTCTCCTCAAGCCCTTCCACTTGGACACCATGCCCCGTTGTTTCTCGTGGTGGTGGTGGTGGTGGTGGTGGTGGTGGTGGTGGTAGTGGTGGTTGATGAGATAGAGGACCCGTGTATTCACCTACAGTAGTGGATTCCCCAAAGATTTCAAGGCCATGTTCATAGTACCTCCATTTTTCTGGATTCTTATATCTCTTCCTATCTGGGTATTTCTTTACATACTCGGCCCATACTTTATCATCCACGACAACCATTTTTTTTTCAGCATTCCATCCAAACCCACTAGTGTTCAACATGTGATTCAACACAGACATGTTAGGTCTAGCACGCTTCAACTTATTTTTTATTTTGTCTAACGTAAACTCGGGACCAAACTTTTCGAGCATTCTCTTCTCCACCACCTTCATGGCTTTATCCTTCAAACCTCCACTTGTTTTAGTTCCAGGTAATCGAGCTTGTTCTAGCATGCAATCCAACAAGTAGTCTGCTTGATATGCCTCCCATGAAAGTTTGTCAGTGGAGGGTTGCACTTCATCATCTCCCATCACTGATGAACATGTGCATTCAAATATACAATGACACATTGACAACACACAGGAATCAAGCTACAAAGCAATTAAGAAATGCAGAATAGTGCTACAAGCTCCACATATCTTGAACAAACCGTATATGTTTCCACCCACGTATTGAATTGAATGCCAAAATTTTAACACACAAAAGACCCTACAATCCATTTATCTTCACCAAACATTACATCAAAAGGGCAGGCCAACACACTTTGCATGCATATAAGTAATAGAATGCGAAAAAATTAACAAATACACAAAAGCCCCCTACTTCAAGCCCTACAATCCATTTCTCTCCACCAAACACTACATCGAAAGGGTTGGCCAACATATTTTAGCATGCATATATGTAATAGAATGCCAAAACATTAACAAACACAGAAAAGCCCCTTCAAGCCCTATAATCCATTTATCTTCACCAAACATTACATCAAAAGGGTCGGCCAACACATTTTTGTACGCATATAAGTAATAGAATGCCAAAAAATTAACAGACACAAAGGTCCCTAACTTCAAGCCCTACAATCCATTTATCTTCACCAAACACCACATCAAAAGGGTCAGCCAACACATTTTTGCATGCATATATGTAATAGAATGCCAAAAAAAATAACAAGTACAAAAAATCCCGTAATTTAAAGCCCTAAAATCCATTTATCTTCACCACACTATGTCAAAAGGGTCAGCCAACACATTTTTTCATGTATATACGCAATAGAATGTCAAAAACTTAGCAAACACACAAAAGAATGCCAGAATATTAACAAACAGAAAAAAACCTAATTAAAGCCCTAAAATCCATTTATCTTCACCAATCACTAGATCAAAAGGATCAGCACACACATGTTTGCATGCATACACGTAATAGAATGCCAAAAACTAACAAACACACAAAAGCCCCTAACTTGAAGCCCTAAAATTTATTTATCTTCCCTAAACACTACATCAAAAGGGTCGGCCAACATATTTTTGCATGCATATATGTACCTACTTAAAACATAGCAAAAGAATGCAAAAATACCAAAAAAAAAACTAAAATGAAACCCTTTAAATCTACTCATTGTGGGTATACCCTAACTCAAAGGGTCGGTTAACAGAAAAGAAAGAGGGAGACGGAGAGAGACAGAGTGATAGAGAACATTTGAGAGTCAGAGCAACATCGAGAGAGAGAGAGGGCTCACTGTCGAGAAGAGGTGTGGCCACCGCTACAGAGGAGTCATCACTGGCAGGGAGAAGAAATTAGAGGGGGGAGAAGAGGGGTAGGCTGTCGGGCATGAGGGGGGAGGACAAATGAGAGGGAGTGTCCAGAATTACCCCTGATTCCCTTTTTTTTTAACCATTCCACCCATCCCAGACAATGTTGGTCTGAGGGGTGATTATATATACACACACACACACACACAAAATAAAAAAATAAAAAACAACCAAGCTAACCATCATGTGAGTGTGTGCACACACACACACACACAAGCTAATCATGTGAGTGTGGTGATATTCCACATGTATCCATTCAGCTTGAAACCCAAGCAAACTCCGATAAATTAGGTGTTAAACAGAAACTGAAAAGGTAGATGAGATCATAGTTACATATGAAAGAAGAGGAAATAATCATGCAGACAGAAAAAATAACTAAAAAAGTAGTTAACATCTTCATTTACCAACAAAAGCAGGACTGTCTGATGAAGTGAAGGGAAGCATGCATAAGCACAGGAGAACCAATAGAAAAATGACCTGGAAATTGAAATACAGACAAAAATCTGTCCACAAAAAGAGGAAGCCATATATCATGAAGAATTTTAATATGCATTTTTGAAGGTCACCCTGAGCAAGAGTGGCTGATGACAAAAATGAGACAACCAAATTGCAGTTTTGATTTCCCTTCATCAAACTTGTACTTAGGTTCAATTTTAGACCCAAGACCACACCGATTTAAATCAGGTTCAATGCAAAGTTCAAGACATAAATTTCACCATCATACAGGTCATCAGAACCAGAGTTACTTGGTTCTCTAACTTTGGGATACAAACCACAACCCATAATTCCAGGCACACCAAAATGCATATTTAGTACAAATGATCTCACCCTAGCATATCAGGTCTTTGCACTTTGGCAACCTATGACCACAAGAAAAGATTCGGATCACTGTAATTGGGTCAACCAGGCCAGGGTCTATATCAGGTTGAGTGCATAATCAGCCATATTTATGTTGCGCCGGGTTTATAACATAACCAGGTGCCAGACAGAATGGGCCTATAACAGGCTGGCTCTATTTAGATTTGAAGATGGACGCAAGAGGCTGTGTGTGTGTGTGTGCTTCAGTTTGTGAGATGGGAGTCATGGCACATGCTTGAATCAGGTGCAGTTCAATTTGAAATTTTATAGAACCAACTGGGTTAGATTTTGTATCAAGATCTACAGGTCCATCCAACTAAGCACCAGTTGAACCAACTATGTCAGATTGTACGCTCGAGGGCTAGCAATCTTATTCATCAGAACCATCAACATATTGATCCCCAGGATAGAAACTTGGTGGTGATCTTACAGCTAATTTATTGAGCAGACAAACTGAATCGGTGAAACCCCAAGTACTGTCAGCACTATAAGCGGGTGTTTGTTACAAGGCACCATGATGGAATGCCCTCTGCCATGAAAGGGAGACTGGATGAAAAGTTATTCCCCAAGGGCGGGGGGAGAGAGGTGAGACTTGATTTTGACTAGAAAATGGCTATCTGCCATTTAATAGGTGTGTCCCACCACCAAATTCTCAAAGGGGTGTTTGTTTCACCCCTGGTGAGAAAGAGGCACCCTTTCCTCCAAAAGAGGGCTTCTTTCACATGCAGTGGGGTAAAATAAACACCCCACAATAGAATCCAAATATTTCATGATCACGTCCACCAAGAGAAGTATTTGTTCAACCAAAACTTGTGTAGATAGAGTTAACACTTAGGGTACATTTGGTTGTCTTTGAAAAGTAAAAATACTGTTCAAAAGAGATTTACTTTCAAAATCTCATGAGGCCTCATGAGAAAGTGCATCTCACACAAATGAGATTCACTTTTTAATTCTCACTTTTGGGTTGTGCAAACTCACTTTTTATGAGGATTTGGTTGCTTTTGGAGGTACTGTTCAAATGAGATTCACTTTCTTAAGTGTATTAGGAAGTGAATCTCATGTGATCGAACCAAACATACCCTTAACAGCCAACATTTATGTGTTAAAAAAAAAAGAGTTGAAGAAAAAGCTCATGCTTCCGGTAAGACCCAACTCCTCAACACTCCAAAACTGATTCTTCAGAACTCAAAGATTCCAATAGGATGAAAAAACTCTAATGCAACCAAGAAACCTCTTTCTACCCTAGCTTGCATGATCAAAGTATGACCACCAGGAGCATAAGCCAAAGCAGTACCAGACCAGAGCATCCAATTTTCAATGTCACAAAGCAAATGATATAGGCAGCGGAAGCAATTTCAAAAAAGGAGAATCAGTTGAATGACCATAGATCAAAACACCCAGCTTTTATCAAAAGCGTATCTCAGGAGTTTTCAAATGCAAGTGCTGACCGGCTATTTATCTAGCTCCAAGCTTATTAAAATTCTGTCAACTATACCATCAATAATTGACTGCACAGTATCCAAAAAGTCAGCATTCGAACAACTTTTGCAGCAAGAAAACAAGAAAAAAAGAATCCAACATTTACTCTTTCTCTATGTGTCTCATAAACAGATATGCAAGCACACATCATGTACATTTACATACACACACAAACATGCATACATGCAAACAACCCCATGCATACACAAAAGTACGGAGGAGGAGACAACTCTTCAGTATTACAACTTGGCTGGAGGAAGTGAGAAGCCGAAAAATTAAAGGGACTTGATCTTTCAGCTGAAACATAAATAAATAAGTACAACAGGATTTAACATGGCCAATCTCATGTAGATGAGAGAAGCTTATCAACAAAATAAACAACAATGATGGTATGTGCACAACAGCGTGCATATGCATATTACCATTACAGATAAAGACTAGACTAAATAAGGTTGTTGGGATGCATCACTGATATTCTGCACATAATTGCAAATGCTACCTAGCATGCCTGAAAACTGGCTTTTACCTAATGATTTACGCTTTCTCCTAGCTGCTGGCCTCGCAGATGATGATGGCTCACTGGGGGGTGGACTGTTCACTGGGGTCTCATAACAAGGGATGTCACTATAAGATGCCCTCTCCTCAAGCACTTCCACTTGCAGACCCTGCCCTGTTGTTTCTCGTGGTGGTGATGGTGATGGTGGCGGTGGTGGAAGAGATAGAGGACCTGTATGTTCACCTACAGTAGTGGATTCCGCAAAGATTTCAAGGCCATGTTCATAGTACCTCCATTTTTCTGGATTCTTATATATCTTCCTATCTGGGTATTTCTTTACATACTCGGCCCATACTTTATCAACCACAACAACCATTTTTTTTTCAGGATTCCAACCAAACCCACTAGTGTTCAACATGTGATTCAACACAGACATGTTAGGTCTAGCACGCTTCAACTTGTTTTTTATTTTTTCTAATGTAAACTCGGGACCAAACTTTGCAATCATTCTCTTCTCCACCACCTTCATGGCTTTATCCCTCAAACCCCCACTTGTTTTCATTCCAGGTATTCGAGCTTGTTCTAGCATACAATCGAACAAGTAGTCTGCTTGATATGCCTCCCATGAAAGTTTGTCTGTGGAGGGTTGCACTTCTTGCACTTCTTGCACTTCATCATCTCCCGTCACTGATGAACATGTGCAATCAAATGTACAAGGACGTAAATTGGCAACACAAAAATCAAGCTACAATGAAATAAAAAAAAATGCAGAAACGCACTACAAGCTCAACTTATCTTGACCGAACCCTACAATTTTTGCATGCACATATGTAACAGGATGCCGAAAAATTAACACACAAAACCCCCTAACTTCAAGCTGTACAATCCATTTATCTTCACCAAACACTACATCAAAAAGGGTTGGACAACACATTTGCATGCATATACATAATAGAATGCCAAAAAATTAACAAACACACAAAAGCCCCTAACTTCAAGCTGTACAATCCATTTATCTTCACCAAACACTACATCAAAAAGGGTTGGACAACACATTTGCATGCATATACATAATAGAATGCCAAAAAATTAACAAACACACAAAAGCCCCTAACTTCAAGCCCTACATTCCATTTATCTTCACCAAACACTACATCAAAAGGGTCAGCCAACACATTTTTGCATGCATATACTTAATAGAGTAACAAAAAATTAACACGCACACAAGACCCCGTAACTTCAAGCCGAAAAATTCACTTATCTTCACCAAGCACTGAATCAAAAGGGTCAGCCAACACATTTTTGCATGCATATACGTAATAGAATGCCAAAGAAAATAACAAACATGCAAAAGCCCCTAACTTCAAGCCCTACAATCCATTTATCTTCACCAAACACTACATCAAAAGGGGTCAGCCAACACATTTTTGCATGCATATACATAATAGAATGCCAAAAAAGTTAACAAACACACAAGAGCCCCCAATTTAAAGACCTAAAATCCATTTATCTTCACCAAACACTATATCAAAAGGTCGTTTTTGCATGCATATACGTAATAGAATGCCAAAAATTAGCAAACACACAAAAGCTGCTAATTTAAAGCCCTAAAATCCATTTATCTTCACCAAACACTACATCAAAAGGATCGGCACACATATTTTTGCATGAATACACGTAATAGAATGCCAAAAAATTAAAAACACACAAACCCCTAATTTAAAGCCCTAAAATCCATTTATCTTCACCAAACACTACATCAAAAGGGTCAGCCAACACATTTTTGCATGCATATGCATCTACTTAAAACAAAGCAAAAGAATGCAAAAATGCCTAAAATGAAACCCTGAAAATGCACTCATTTTGTCTATACCTTAATTCAAAGGGTTAGTTAACAGAAAAAAAAGGGAGACGGAGAGAGACGGGGCGATGAGAACATTTGAGAGAGAGAGAGGACTCGCTGCCGGGAAGAGATGTGGAAAACACTAGAGAGGAGCCGACATTGTGAGGGGAGGAGAAATGCGAGGGGGAGAAGAGGGGTAGGTTGTCAGGAGTAAGGGGGGAGGCCAAATGAGAAAGGGCATTGAGTAAACCGGCGATGCCCTTTTTTTTGCATGTTTCACTTGTCCCGGATGTTGTTCGTCGAGGGGTAATTTTAGGTGGTGTTTGATCATGCATCTCGTTGGACGCCGTGATGATCAAATGTTGGATGTGATAGATGCGCGAAAGGCGCATTCATGGAACGATGAAACATCGTTCCACCCTCCCCTTGTTACGTCAAGAACCGAACGGCGAGGATGCTCAAAAAAATCGAGCAGGATCTCTCTCTCTCTCTCTCTCTCTCTCTCTCTCTTTTCTTGTTTCTCTCCCCCTTTTCTTCTTTATTCCTCTTATTCATTCCTCTCTCTCCCTTCCCCTTCTTCTTCGCATCTTCTGATTAGGGTTTTAACGAGGGCTTTGATTAGGGATTTTTTCATTGATTAGGGATTTTTTCATTGATTAGGGCTTTGAATCAAATAGGGCTTTCCTTTGATTTGATTAGGCCTTTTTTTATTTGATTTTCTTTGATTAGGGATTTGAATCAATATCTTTAATTAGGTCTGTTGATATTGATATTTAATTTGATTAGGAAATTTCTTTGATTTGATTAGGGTGTTTTTCTTTGATTTTCTTTGATTAGGGCTTTTCTTGTATTTGATTAGGGTTGTTTTTCTTTTATTTTCTTTGATTAGGGTTTGAATTAAGGCTTTTTACATTTAATTATACGGTTTATTTATGATTTCTTTGATTTTATGGTATATTTTTCTTGTAGTTAGGTTTTTTTATTTATGGTTTATTTATGGTTTATTTATGATTTATGTTCTTGCATTTTAGGGCTTTATGATTTATTTATGGTTTTTGCATTTGTATATAAAAATATGAATTCTTATTTTTCTTAAATTACCCAAAATTTAATCATGTTTCATACTTGGATCCAATTTAACATCCATATTTGGTGCTAAAATCCATACTTTTTTTATAAACTTTCATAATTGGAGCCAATGTGGCATTGATTAAAGTATTTATATATCAAAAAATATCAATTTTTATTTTTTCTCAAATTATCCAAATTTTAAACATTTTTTGCTTCTTAGATGCATATCCAGAGCTAAAATCCATAATAAACATGTTAAAACACTCGTATGGTTGTGCCGATCGAGTCATACAATCCAAAATGAAGTTATCCGACCCATTATCCATATGTATCCAAGTTGTATGCACAGCGTAAAAATCAAACACCAGGCACAAAGAACACAACTTTTTGTCCAATTGAAACAAATGTTGGGCGTAGTACAGTTATTACAGAATAGACAGAACATATGTTTTGTTGCTCCATCTAATCATGGACAAGCATTAAAAACACACCCTTACACACACACACACACACACACCAAAACAGACAGGCTAATCATCATGTGAGTTTATGGTGATATTCCACATGTATCCATTTAGCTTGAAACCCAAGCAAACTCCAATAAATTAGGTGTTAAACAGAAATTGTAAAGACCAATGAGATCACAATTACGTATCAAAGAACAGTAAATAATCATGCAGACTGAAAAAATAACCAAAAAACTAGTTAAGACATCTTCATTTACCAATAAAAGTAGGGCTATCTGGTGAAGGGAAGGGAAGCCTACATGAGTACAGGACAACCAATGGAAAAATGCCGTGGAAATTGAAATACAGACAAAAATCTGTCTGCAAAAAGGAGAAGCCATAGATCATGAAGAATTTTAATATGCATTTTTGAAACTCACCATGAGCAAGAGTAGCTGAGGACAAAAATGATAAATTGCAACTTTGATTCCCCTTGATCAAACTTGTAACTGGGCTCAGATTTCGACCCAAGACCACACCAATTTAAATCAGATCCAACGCAAAGCTCGAGACATAAATTCCACCATCACGCAGGTCATCAGACCCACAGTTACTTAGTTCTCTAACTTTGGGCAGCAAACCACAACCCACAATTCCAGGCACACCAAAATATCCTTTTAGTTCAAATGATCTCACCCTAGCATATTAGGTCTTCACACTTTGGCAACCCCATTACCACAAGAAAACATCAGTATCACTGTAATTGGGTCAAACATGCCTGGATCCATATCAGGTTGAGTCCATAACCAGCCATATCTATGTTGGGACAGGTTTATAACATATACAGGTCCCAGACAGAATGAGCCTATAACAGGCTGGCTCTATTTAGATTTGAAGATGGACATTTTGGATTATGCAAGAGTCTATATGTGTGTGTGCATGTATGTGCTTTTGTGCTTGTGTTTTTGAGATGGAAGTCATGGGGCATGCTTGAATCAGGTGCAGTTCAATTTGAAATTTTATAGAACTAATTGGGTTAGATTTTGTATCAAGATCCACAGGCCCACCCAACTAATCTCCAGTTGATCCAACTATGTCAGATTGAGTAAACCCATAAAATCTTATTCAGAACCATCAACATATTGATCCCGGCGGGTAGAAACTTGGTGGTGATCTTACAATAAACCAATTCATTCAACAGACAAACTGAATCGATGAAACCCCAAATACTGTCAGCACCATAATGGGGTGTTTGTTACAAGGCACCATGATGGAATGCCTTTTGCTATGAAAGGGGGACTTTGGATGAAAATAATGAAACGTGATAATGGATCTGGATCCAGATTCACGTCATCAAGTCATCCAGATTCATGACCTTTCATGTCTTTTATAATATTGTGTGTTTCCTGTTTTGTCCCTTAGTTAAATATTGTGTTGTATATTAATGTAAGGGGTAATCTTGTACTTGTATCAAATCAGTTATACTTTATTAAAAGGAAATCCCCCACATGCCCAAAAATGGGGAATCGTGCAGTGGATTTGTGCAGTCCTTTTTCTTCTCTATCTCTTCATCTCCTTCTCCTCTTCTCTGGTGGTGCAGATCTGAATTTACATGGTATCATAGCAGGTTCGGTCCTGATTTATTCATCAAGGTGAGTTCTAAAAGTCTTGGCTACTTCCTTTTCCCATCTTCATTCTTGACTTTCTTCTTTTTTGGTTTCCCTTTCTTGAAAAACCCTAAACCAAACCTTGTGCCTGGATTTCTTCTTCATTTGATCTTGCTAGACCTCTAATCTGGAAGTTTTTCTGCATAACATCTTTGTAACGCTGTGATTCTTGCAGCGTATTTGACTTTCTCATTGATACCCTATTTCCTCTTCCCGTTGATACCCTTGACTGCTGTTCATATCTTTAATTCAGTTATTGTTTCCTGATCTGCAAAAAATGTGCAGATCTGTGTATCGTTAAGGACTGATTTTCTGAAGTATATTTTCAGTTCTGAACTGTTATCAGCAGCAACCTGTTTGAGAAAGAAAGCATCTTTTCCTACAATTATTGTCTTCTTGAAAATCATGAAATCCTTCTTAAAAGGTTTCTAAGATGCATTATGGTGCGATTTTTGCAAACGGTTATTTTAAAACAAGAACTGTACACCAAATAATAAGACATAATATTTCACTTGAAAACCTCACTTTATTAACACTTCAAAAGAAAATAAAAGCATTACACTATTTCTGCAATTACAATGTGATAAAAGTAAACACGATTAAACTGAAGGCAAATCTTAAACTAAGCTCGGGACTCTCTCTCTCTTCGGGCTCAATTAAAGAGGCAATGATAGATATCCTCCTCCGCAAGTAGCAACTTCTAAGAGAAAATACCTGCAAAACAAAATAGCACAACTATACCTATACTAACAAGACTATTATTAAAATAACCAGGAAGCCCGCGGGACTAGCAATGAAAAAAAAAGCTAACTAAATTTGAGAACTACTAAAAGGAAATCAAATAATCAATAATAAATCTATCTAATTTAACACTACTCAAAAACTAAAACAAAAACAAAAAGATTATACTACCGGTCACAACTAAAAAGAACACTAAATAAAAACACCTTTGTTTTTCTTGACAAAAATCAACGCACACACATGGATCAGACATAACTAACACTAATATATTGAATAACATAAAGCAACACCCGAAAATAATAAAAAAAACTAAATTATTCTACCCGATTTGCAAATAAAGAAAACCCAAACTCGGCAAGACCTGTCAACTTTGGACAGAAGATGGGCAGGGTCAAAACAGATCAGAATCTCCTCAAATTTGGCATAGACCTAGCCAATATCCTCTAGTTACGTGTTTGCCTTGTTCCTTTACGAAACTCTACAAAAACTCACATGAAATGACGAGCTAAAACGTGAAATTCACTTTACCGATTTCTATTCTTAATGATAAAGCAATTAAAAATTAATTAAAACAATGCAATTCAATCTAATTAAATACTAATCAGAATGCCGACTAGACTAAAATCAATTCTAAACTAAGAAATAATCACTAACTTGATGACAAAATGCTGAAAATTAATTAAAAATACAAAAAGAAACTAAACCACACGATATAATCACCTACCGCTAACGTGAACAAGAACTCGACCAATATCGACTAAATTAATCCTAAAAATGATGATAATGACAGAATCTAATGCAAAACAGCAAGATGAAAATAAATTTTAATCTAACTAATATAGAATTAAAATTAATAAACGACCGAAATTAACTATGACACGTCAAAACCGCAGGACACGCTAACGTCGATTGATGTTATTCAATTAATCTATTCTACGTTAATTCTAATCAGTTTAATCTCATTAAAAATTCTAAAAAAAACTGAAAAACAACTTAATGAATAAATCAATTTAATAAACTAACAAAAAACTATACACTAAATCTACTTAAATCTATTTTATACCTAACTACAAGCAGTGGGTGAGAAGACTTACCTCAAGGGCTATCCGACGAGTTTTAGAAAGAAGAGAGCGGTTCACCTTTCTTCAAACTGCATACCCACGTTTTCCTCTTGCTGCAACGTTGATATCATTTTGCTACACATGTCCCGGAGCTAAGTCTACAAAAGGGAAGATCGATGGAGAAGAAAGGATGGTCAGCGGTTGCTAGACGGGATTCTCGGCCGCCGGCAATGAAGGTAATTGGTGTTTTCACGCCAAATCCGATTTAAAGCTTCAAAAGATTGTACATGCAGCGATTAGATACAAAATACAGCAAGAATAATAAAGAGAACGCGAAGAACGTGAAAAGAATCACGGAGAAAACCAAAAAGAAAAGGAAGAAAAGAAGAGAAAAATGATAGAGAAGAAAAGAGGAAGAAGAAAACGTGAAGAAGAAAAGAGGATGGCATGGCTTCCAAGGCTACGGGACAAGTTTTAGGGTTGTTGTAGCTTTCTCTTTATATAAAAAATTTACCCTATTTCCTAAAACAGCCCTTAGTTCAGGCTATTTTCAAGAACCACCTTCAACTTATTAAAATTTGCAAGTTACCTCTAGGCGGCATCTTTGAGGGTAATTCAATCTTTTCTCACCTTAAATCTTTGAATCTTGGATGGTTCGAGTATGAATCTGATCCAAGGTCCATGGTGAAGGCTTTGGGTCAGATCTGGATCCAAATCTCCTCGAAAACTAATCCCATGACCTTGAAATAGCTCTATCTCTCTCATTTTAACTCGGTTTCAAGCAAACTTCTAACTGAAACCTCTTTGCACCAAAAACATCACAAACATGGATACTTAAGCCATAAAACAACATTAAATGCATGAATGTATGATAAAATGATATGCATTTCATGCATTATCACATTATTCCTCTTTCTTGCTTCCTAATGGATTTTTTTTTCGCTCTCTATTAGTTTCCTCAATCAACTTGTATCTGGAAAATTAACAAATTCTAATTTTTTTACCTGGAAAAAGACAAATTATTCCTTTCATTCATAGTCAAGATCTTTCGAGTTACCAAGATGGGTCGGTAAAGATACCACCAGAATTTATTTTACGGGAAGAAAATGAAGAAAAAAGGGTTGTTGTTCCAGCATCTCACATTCAGAATCCAAATTACATACTCTGGATGAAACGTAATCAAGCACTTGTTGCTTACATCACATCCACATTATCTCAAGAAGTTTTGATATGCATTAATAATGACTACACCGCTATGGAACTCTAGGCCAAACTGGTAGCAAACATATTCTGAGGTCTCAGAAGCGAGAATCATATTTTTAAAGAGAGAATTTCATAATCTCAAAAAGGGCTCCATGACAATTATGAAGTACATTAACAAGATGAAAGAGATCACTGACCAACTTGCCATGGTTGGGTGTGAGATTTCGGGTCAGGATAAAGTGTAGCAGGCTCTCAATGGGCTTGGGCTAGAGTATAATGTTCTCTACACCACCTTGTCATGATTTCTTTTGTTGCTCTCCTTTGAAGCAGTGCGTCCCAAACTACTTCAGTTTGAGATGAATTTATCTGGCACAACAGAAAGCTCTTCAGTTGCAGCAGAGAGCCATAATGTTCTTATTTCTAGAATGCAATATGAAAGAGGTTGAGGAGGCATGCAATAAGGACGAGGATGTGGACGTTCAGAAAACCAAGGAGGTCATGGACTATTTCTTCTTCCAAACATTCTTCCCTTCGCCAATCAAGGTAAAAAGGTCCCTACTTGTTTTATCTGCAAAAAGTGTGTCAAAGCCAACAGCTAGTTCAAGGATGATTTGAAGTACAACACTGAGGCAAGCATGTAGGGAAAACCTCAAAAAAATAAGCCAGGAGGATCAGGAGCAGAGTCACAGTTATCAGTGGATAAGCAACTTTTATTGGTTGCCATTGCAAGGCTGAATTTCAAGCAAAACGATCAGAGAGTTCAGTATGTAGACAGAGGAGCAACAAATCATATCATCTGGGACGAAGGTAAATTCAAGAACTTGATCCCTTATTTTGGAAAAGATAGGGTTATCATTGGAGATGGTACTCACCACCCCATCACACACTGAAAAAGTTTTTATTCTTAAGTCTAATTCTAGTTTTCAGTTATCCAATGTCTTTTTTGTTTCCAACATTAAAAAAAAAAAACCTTGTCTTTGTTTCTAAACTTGATGATACCAATTCGTGTGTTATTCTTACTCATTTTGTTTATGTGAAGGATCTTCACATGATGAGGACGTTCGTTGAAGGAGATAGACGAAGAAACATGCACCTTTTTAAAGAAGATCCATATGTAGAAGTCAAGAACAAGTTCGTCGAAGATTCTACAAGTTCTCCTTATTGCTTCATTAATAAGTCTTAGTCAAATAAGTCATGTGTCTGGCACAGTCGTCTTGCACATTGTAATAAAGCTTTTATTGAAAAGCTTGTTTCTAGCAATTTGATTCCAAAGTTGAGTTTGAGTCAAGAGTAGGATAGTCATGTTTGTCCAAGTTGTCAGATGTCTAAGAGTCATGTATTACATTTTTCTTCCATTAATAAAAGAGCTTCCAAAGAAGGCGAGAAGGATATTTATAGGCTTGCAAAGATGAAAGATAGGAAATCGAAGAATCTGGGTATGGTTAGATGTATCAAAGATGAAACGCAAAGGGTTTTAGTCAAAGATGAGGAGATTAAGGAGAGATGGAAAGATTATTTTGATAAGCTATTTAATGATAGTCATGCTCAGGATCTTGGAGACTTCTCCATTCCTTTTCATGAGATAAATCGTGACTTCATGCACAAGATTCAAAAGAAAGAAATTGCAGAGGCTTTGAAGAAAATGAAATCAAGAAGGGCAGTTGGCCCAGATGGTATACCTATCGAGGCTTGGAAATGCTTGGGAGAGAAAGGTTTAGAATGGTTGACAAATCTTTTTAATTTGATTTGGCGAACAAATAAGATGCCTAATGAGTGGAGGAAGAGTACTTTGGTGCCTTTATATAAGAATAAGGGTGATATACAAGATTGCACAAACTATCGGGGTATAAAACTCATGAGTCATACTATGAAACTTTGGGAGAGGGTGATTGAGTCTAGGTTGAGGAAGGTTGTCACGATATCGGAGAATCAATTTGGTTTTATGCCTGGAAGATCAACTATGGAAGCTATACATCTTCTTAGACAACTTATTGAAAGATATAGAGAGAGGAACAAAGATTTGCATATGGTTTTTATTGATTTAGAGAAGGCATACGATAGAGTACCTAGGGACGTTCTCTGGTGGACAATGATGAAGAAAGGTGTTTCTCTCAAGTACATTAGTATAATTAAAGATATGTATGAAGGAGTAGTAACCAATGTCTGCACTTGTGGAGGGGTGACAACCAATTTTCCGATAACGGTTGGGTTACATCAAGGATCTGCTTTAAGCCCTTTCCTATTTGCGATAGTGATGGATGAGCTTACGAGATCAATTCAAGAAAATGTACCGTGGTGTATGTTGTTTGCTGATGATATTGTTTTGATTGATGAGTCTAGAGCTGGGGTTAATGCTAAGTTAGAATTATGGAGACAGACATTGGAAGCTAGAGGTTTTAAGTTGAGTAAGAGTAAGACAGAATACATGGAATGTCGATTTAGTAAGCAACGAAATAGAGATGAGAGTGTAGTGAAGCTTGGTGAGCAAGAAATACCGGTGAATGATTATTTCAAATATTTGGGATCCATTATTCAAAAGTATGGAGAAATTGATGGAGATGCAAATCATAGGATAAAGGTTGGGTGGATGAAATGGAAAAGTGCAACTGGAGTGTTGTGCGATCGTAGAATGCCATTGCGGTTGAAGGAAAAGTTTTATAAGACGACTATTAGACCCGCTTTACTATATGGTACGGAATGTTGGGCTACCAAGAGACATCATATTCAAAAAATAAGTGTAGCTGAGATGCGGATGCTTAGATGGATGTGTGGAAATACAATAAAAGATAAGATTCGGAACGAGGAGATACGTAAGAAGGTAGGTGTTGCACCCATTGAAAGTAAGATGCGAGAGAATCGTTTACGGTGGTTTGGACATATTCGGCGAAGGCCTAATGATGCTCCAGTTAGAAGGTTGGAGAAATGGGAAAATATATTAGTTAAAAGAGATCGGGGTAGGCCGAGAAAGACTTGGATGGAGATGATAGGAAAGGATATGAATGCTTTGAACCTCACCGAGGACGTGGCATTGGATAGAAATGATTGGAGGAAAAGGATTCATGTGGAAGACCCAAAATGAATTTCTTTTTTGGTTCATATCGCTGACCCCAATTGTTTTGGGATGAAGGCGTAGTTGTTGTTGTTTGTTGTTGTAATAAAAGAGCTTCCAAGTTATTTGAAATTGTTCATTTCAATGTATGGGGATCATCTCCCAATGCTTCTTTGGGGAGTTGATATGATGTTACTTTTATTGATAATTACTCATAGTATACCTGAATATATTTCATGAAACACAAACATGAGGTTTTTTAAATCTTTAAAAACTTATGCTTTGATTCATAATCATTTTTCTCTCCCTATTCACAACTTTCAGTGTGATGGTGGGGGTAAATACTCTTCGAATGATTTTATTTACCTCAAGGAAAATGGGATCAATCGAAGAGTATCTTGTCACCGGACGCCTCAGCAAAATGAACTTGTTGAGAGAAAGTATAGGCACATTGTTGAAAGTGCTCTAGCCATGATGCATGAAGGGCATGTTCCTTTATCGCTTTGGACAGAAGCTTTCCATACCGCAATTCACATCATCAACATGCCTATGAAAATACTTCAGGACAAATCACCACATTATGAGTTGTTTGGAAAGTATCATGATTATGATTTCTTGGAAGCATATGGATGTAATTGTTATGTTCACATTAATGCCTTTTTGAGAAACAAGTTTGATAAGAAAGCATATCTTTGCAAATTTGTTGAATATGCTGACAATTATAAAGGGTATAGATGTTATGATATTGAGAACTTGTGCATTCGAATTTCAAGGAATGTTGCCTTCGATGAGTTGAGTTTTGAGCCCAAGGACAGCAATCACCAAGGGATTCAGCCTCAACCACTTCAAGTCTATCAGCCATGGAAGTGACAGTCTATTATGAATGGAACTCAATACATTCAGCGAGCAGCACAATGAAGAAATTGTAAGTGAAGAGTATGAAATTCAGGGACAGCATAATACAGGGCAACAAGACAGCAGCATGGCTCCAGAGATGGCAGATTCAAAGGGCTTGTGTATAGCCGCAGAAATAGAGAGACTCCTGACATTAACTTACAGCAGAAAAATTCAGCATCTCAGGATGATCAAACGATTCAAATAACAACGAGATCTGGTAAGATTTGACATCCTATTGAGAAATGAGTGAGCTATGAGAACTTTAACATAGAACATCAAGCATTTCTTATTATTGTTTCAGGACAAGAGGAACCCAAAGCATACAACCAACCATCCAAATCCAATAGATGAATTGAAGTCATGAATGAGGAGATGAAAGCTTTGTATGAATGTCAAACATGAGACATTGTTCGAAGGCCTTTAGATAAGAATGTTGTTGGATCAAAATGGGTATTAAAATCAAGTATAAACCAGATAGCAGCATAGAAAGATATAAAACTCGGCTTGTAGCGAAGGGGTTCACTCAGGAACATGAGCTGGATTATGAGAAAAATTTTAGTTCAATGGTGAAGATGAGAACAATTTGAATCATCCTTTCCCTCGTTGTAGATCATGCCTGGATTTTAAATCAATTAGACGTTAAAAATACATTTTTTCATGGAGATCTCAAAGAGGAAGTTTATATGGAGCAACCACAAGGGTAAAGTGAGAAAGACTTCAGCAGTTATGTATGCAAGCTGAATAGGGCAATATATGGCCTAGAACACGCCTCCAGATCGTGGTTCAAAAGTTTTTCCTTTGAAATCCAAAAGCATGGTTTCTATAGATCTCATCTTGATCACTCACTCTTTATTTATAAAGGTGAAGGCTGGATAACCACATTGTTAAATTATGTAGATGACATAATAGTTGCAGAAAATTTAAAGGAACACATTGCTAAAGTTAAGGAAGTCTTGAGTCACAAATTCAAAATGAAAGTCCTAGGGAGGTTGAAATACTTCCTAGGAGTGGAGGCTGATAGGGGAAAGGACACTAATATTGACTCAGCACAAGTTAAGGCTGGAAGGATTGCAAACCATTGTTAGCACCCAACTCATTGCATCAAAAACTTAGTTGCAATGAGGGAGAAGTATATGATGATCCTACTGAATACATAAGTGTTGTAGGTATGCTCTAATACCTTACATTCACTCGACATATGTTGTTTAAGTTGTGAATCAAGTTTCACAATCCATGCATTGTCCACGAACAACTCATGTTGAAGTTGTTAAAATAATTCTTAAATATTTAAAAGGTACCCTTGGAGATGGACATTGCTATAAGAAAAGCAATAGAAATGAAGATATGCTTATTGTAATAACTTTCTCATATGCAGATTGGTTTGGAGATCCAAATGAATGAAGGTCAATTTCATGGTATTGTATTTTTATTGGAAGAAATCTTGTTTCGTGAAGCAATCAGAAACAAAAAGCAGTTGCCCGTTATAGTATAGAAGTTGAGGACCGAGCCATAGTTGTAGCTTCATCAGAAGTAACCTGGATTATATACTTGTTGAGTGATTTGAATCAGCAAATACTGAGTTCCATTTTATTCTGTGATAATCAAAGTGTGGTTAAGATTTCTCTTAATCCAATTTAGCATGGAAGGACAAAGTATATTGAGGGAGACCATCATTTCATCATGAGAGAGAAAATGGTGGAATTGAAGCCAAATTTATTGGGACAAAAGAAAAAGCGGCAGACATGTTCACAAAAGAATTGAGCAAACATCAATTTTGATACTAGAAAAGCAAGTTGTCCATGATTCTCACCATATACAACATGAGGGAGGCTAATGAGACATTATAATGGATCTGGATCCAGGTCCACGTCTGGATCCATATTCATGTCATCAAGTCATCCAGATTCACGGCCCTTCATGTCTTTTATAATATTCTATGATTCATGTTTTACCCCTTAGTTAAATATTGTGTTGTATATTTAATGTAAGGGGTAATCTTGTACTTATACCAAATCAGTTATACTTTATTAAAAGGAAATCCCCCACATGCCGCACATTGGGAAATTGTGCAATGGGTTTGTGCAACCCTTCTTTCTTCTTCTCTATCTCTTCCTCTCCTTCTCTTCTCTGGTGGTGCAGATCTGAATTTACAGAAAAGAAATTTCCCCAGGGGAGGAGGTGTGACTTGATTTTGACTAGAAAATGGATAGCTGCTATTTAATCGATGTGTCCCACTACCGAATTCTCGTAGGAATGTCTGTTTCAACCCTGGCGAGAAAGAGGCACACTTTCCTCTGAAAGAGGGCCTCTTTCACATGAAGTGGGGTGAAACGAACACCCCTTAACCTATGTCACAGGGACTCGGCCAACTAGGTGCCGCACCCGCGTCAATGCGACGCGGATGCGCGTGCAGCACCCGGTGTCGGTCAACCTGACCCTGGGTGTGGTCAACGCACCTAGTGTCATTTATGTCCAACTTTTGGACTTTATATATATCATTTTTTATGTTTTTGCGGCACCCTTGCACCCAAGTTTTTTGAAAGTGCCGCACACCCGCACCCGCACCCATGTGACATAGCCCCTAACATAATCAAAAGGAGGGAACTCAAAAAAAGATATTTACACGTCCACCAAGAGAAGTATTTGTCCAACAAAAACTTATTTGTTTAGATGGAGTTAACAGCCAACATTTCTGCTTAAAAAAAAAAAGTTGAAGACAAAGTTCACGGCTTACGGTAAGACCAAAGTCCCCAACACTCCAAAACTGATTCTTCAAAACTCAAAGATTCCAATAGGATGAAAAAACTCTGATGTAACCAAGAAAACTCTTTCTACCCTAGCTTACATGACCAAATTATGACCACCAGGAGCATAGACCAAAGCAGTACCAGACCAGAGCATCCAAGTTGTCAATGTCACACAAGAAGTGCTATAGGGAGTGGAAGCAATTTCAAAAAAGGAGAATCAGTTGAATGACCATAGGTCAAAACACTCAGTTTTTATCAAAATCATATCTCAGGATTTTTCACCTGCAAGTGTTCTTTGGGCTATTTATCTTGCTCTAAACTTATTAAAAACCTAGGTCTACTATACCAGCAATAATTGACTGCACAGTGTCCAAAAAGTCAGCATTCGAACAACTTTTGCAGCAAGAAACAAGGTAAAAAAAAGGAAGCCCACTATTTCTCTGTGTCTCATACACGCAAGCACACATCATGTGCATTCACACACACAGCATGCATACATGTGAAACAAGTAACCCCATGCATACACAAAAGTACAGAGGAGGGAGACAACTCTTCAGTATTACAACTTGGCTGGAGGCAGTGAGAAGCAGGAAAATTATAAAGGGACTTGAGCTTCAGGCTGAGACATAAATGAATAAGTACAACAGGACTTAACACGGCAAATCTCATGTGGATGAGAGAAGCTTATCAACAAAATAAACAACAACGATGATGGTATGTGCACATCAGGGAGCATGTGCATATTACTGTTACAGATAAAAGCTAGACTAAATAAGTTCAAAATGTTCCCCCAAAAAAAAAAATCTTATCTAATCTTTGTCTCTTCAAAGTTAAAATTCTCAATAAGTTCATTTAATATTGCCATACAATTTATCCTCCTCTCTACAGTTTCTAAATTAACAAAAGTCATCCCGTGAAAACCCCAAAAAGGTTAGCCAAGAAGCACTCATTTCTTATCCATCTTCTCATAAGCCATTTTCACATCACAAGAGCAATAACAAAAACATGTACATACACGAATATCCACTTAATAATTATGATATGTTTTCTCAAGAGCAGTTCTACTTGGCAAGCTAGCTAGCTTTCAAATTCAACAAACCCCAAAAAGCAAAAAGTTATTTGAACCAGATGTTCCATAGAGCTGAAGAAACTCTCCAAATAAAGCAATAAAGTTGAATTTTGATAACATACCTCTCTTCAAAAATAGATCCTTCTTTGCCATCTCAGTATGCAAAACTGACTTTGTCTCATTATCGAAAACCATGTCCTGACACATACAACACAAGGAAAATATAATTGTTCAATTATTAGACTCTTAGCAATACGACCATCATTTAGAGTCATATGATCTAGCACATGGTACACGTTGTAACACTATAAACATATCGAAAAAAGTGAAATCTCGCAATGCTGTAGCCATTTATACAAACTAATAGAAAAAAAAAAACAAATCGCAGAAAACCTAGTTCCCCCGAAACTTGCTCATCTATATGAAAGTTTTTTTCCAACACAAACACCAATGACCCAGTGAGAATATGGGCAAGACTAGAGCGTAAATTTGGACAGAATATCTAACAATTGGCCTTTCAACAAATAGGTTGTTTTTCAATATCCTCATTCTCACAACTGAAATAATCAGATATACGAACAAACAAACGTAGACTAACCAAATCCACAAAATACAACCCCAATGACTCATTGTAGATTATTCGTGTGCAATTGCATATAAGGTACGTTCCATCGGTTTCTTGAATTGATTCAGCGTCTTTGAACTCGAATTCAGCAACCAGATTAGCGGCGACTTGGCTGCAACACTAAGCCCTAACATATAAACGATAATCCGACACACATCCTCGCGCAATTAACCAGAGTTTACAGGAGGAGCAAAATGCTCAATCAAGAATCAGAAGCGACGGGGCGATCAACAGCGGAACGCATCGAACGGGGAAGCTCGGAATCGGTCCAGCGTACCTTAAGGGAGTCTTGGGCGGCCATCGCAAGCTGAGGAGTGGAGAAGAGGGCGAAGCCCGTGGGCTGCTCGCCCTTGGAGTCGATATGGGAGGCCTCGTAGCCCGGCAGAAACCGCAGCAGGTTCTGGAGCTCCCGCTCCTTCACACCCTCGGGGAGACCCGATATGAGGATGGTCCTCACCTGAACAACGCAGCGAGCAAGAAACACCCTCGATCGGGAACCCTATGAGAAGCAGGATAGGGAAGGAAAGAGAGGTTAGGGTTTCGCACCTCGTCGTGGGTGGTCTGGGATCGCGCAGGATTCTCCGGCTGGGTTGTCCGTGCCGGCGACGGAGCCCATCGCAGCGGGTACGGAGGCGTTCGCTCTCCCGCCATCGTCCCCCACAAACCCTAGAGAGAGAGAGTTGGCGCGTCTGCTTCTCTCTGTACGTTGCAAATGTACAGGCTGCCTGGGTGCGGGTTACCGGTGCAGATGGGCCGGATTCTGTCGGACCTCAGATCCGATCCAATATATAGTTATAGGATATTGGACTCAGTATAAGATCCGGATTAGGTTTTTTAGCTTTGGAATTGTGTCAGTACTTTATCTTGGGGCTACATTCATATCCGAACCAAATCCATCTGTTTGAGCGTTTGGGAGCTGGTTTGTGTAGCATGAGAAAAAATAGTGGAAAAATATTAGAAAAAATGAGAGAGTGGAGGAGGAGGAGGGTGGTGGTGTGTGGTGGGGATTATTAAAAAAATATATTTCACTTTGTAGGAAACATTCATCCACCTCTGAGAGAAATGTTTACTATCAAAAATTGTACCTTTTAGAAAAACTCTCTCGGTGAAAAAGCTTCTCATGTTTGGAAGGGTCGGGAAATCCATACAGTTTTTTCATTTTGCATCACTTTTCCTACATTTTTTTTTCTTCCAAACACGCCCTCAAAGAAGTGGTCCATAATAGTTGTTCTATACCCAACCATGCTGGTCAGTGCTTAATCTCTCTATCAAATTCAATACACTAAAGCCTTGTATTTGAGTGGAGAATAAAGAGGCTTTTATGAATCTCTTCAAGATCTTTATCAAGCTGAGGTGAGGACAAGTCCCCAAGTGCAAGTGCTACTACAATCATCAATTGTGCCCATTAAAGCAAAATCTAGCAGCCATTGAGAATGCAATAAGACACTTAGTGGAGTTACATATGAAACAAATTTTTTTTTCTTACGACAAAAAATCACTCATAATATGGCTAACAGAGTGTGATAATAATACCAAATTCTTCAATATTGTAGTACAGTACAATAGGAAGAGGAGCCTGATCGCTAAAATTAGTGATGAGCAAGAGCATTAAGCTTATAATGATCATGAGGCCATTCAAAAGCACACTCGTAATTACTATCAAACATTCTCAATAGAAAATACAAGGGCGTTAAACATCAATTCAATCAGTTAAATAAAGGGGATAATAGTAGGTTAGTGCATGATGCTTATATGTGAAAAGCAGTCCCGAAAGCAATAAAGGAATGCATTTTCCTTTTATGCCGAAGAGAACAATATTGTAAGAGGTTGAGATTAGGGCTGGCAATCGGGTCTGGTCGGCGGGTTGGCGGGTCGGGTTAATGGGTTGGCGGGTCAGAATACCTCAATACGAATGGATGTGGCAAACACGACTCGTTTATTAAACGGGTAACCCGACACAACACGGTGACCTGACACGAACACGACCCATTTATCAAAAAATGAGGTGCCTTCAGCGGGAGAGACGAAACATTGGGCTTGCTTTGCTTGGGTGCCAAACCAAGAGGAGGAACAAGAGGGAGGAGAGAAGAGGGTGGTGGTGTGCGCCTGTGCAGTGATGGCAACGAAGTGGAGAGGAGAGGTCTCGGGCTCTCGACTGCAGCTGGGTAGGAAGGAGTTAGGTGGGTGACTAAAGTGTAAAGTTAGGAGTTAGGGTTAGATAAGTTAATATATATACATATATATATATATATATATATATATATATATATATATATATATATATATATAAACGGGTTGCGGGTTGACGGGTTCGTGTAAACGGGTTGACCCGCCCGCCTAACCCGTTTATTAAACGGGTTTGCATACCCCTAACACAAACATGACCCATTTAGTAAACGGGTTAGGTGGGTCGACCCGTTTATCACACAAACCCGTTTAAGCCAAACCCTAACCCGGCTAAGAAGCGGGTTGGCGGATAGGGTCAGATTTTGCCACCCCTAGTTTGAGATTACGAACTTGGCAACAACTCGAGCCTCATGGGTCTCCAACTCTGCCTATTGCTTTCACCTTCATATCTGACTTATGATTTGATTCATAAAGAAAAACAAAAGCAAACTATAAGGAGAACGGAGAAGATAACTCTGTCAGACTCTATGTCTCAACAGAATTCGAGCAACCAGCAAAAACACAAACAATTTGACTTGGCTTATGAAATATTTGATTGACGCATAACACACCTGCCTCTTGATAGAGATAGTGTTGCATATTAGATTGGATCAACAACTAGACTTCTTTGTTGGTGATTTAGATAAATGGTTGTGAGTTCTTAACAGCCCCATGGCCTTTTATTGGATTAGATGTTTTTTATTGCATGGTGACAACTTGCTAGTTTTAACTTTGCTTGTTAGATTAGGCATTGAAACAAAAAAGCACTATACAACCCCGACTTGAGTGTTTTGAATGCACCTTGAGTTGTTGATGAGGTGTTTGCATATCCTATGAAGAACTAAATTCATTATTTTTATTAATAACAACAGGTTTTTAAAGTTTGAAGATGCATGTGGGAGTTGGGTTATGATTAGGGGTGGCAATTTCTGACACGACCCGCCAACCCGCCTCTTAGGCGGGTTCGGGTTGGGCTTAAGCCAACCCATTTAATAAACGGGTCGACCCGCGTAACCCGTTTATTAAACAGGTCAGGTTCGGGTTGGGGGTATGCCAACCCGCCAACCCGTTTAATAAACGGGTTAGGCGGGTGGGTCAACCCGCCAACCCGACCCGCCAACCCGTCTGCCAACCCACCAACCCGTCAACCCGACCCGCCAACCTGACTACCTGCCAACCCAATCCGTCAACCCGCCAACCTGAAAACCCGTTTACCCGACCCAACCCATTTATTAAATGGGTTGGCGGGTCGTGTCGAGTTACCCGTTTATTAAACGGGTCGGGTTCGTGTTTGCCACAGTCGACCCGTTTAATAAACGGGTCGGGTTCGGGTTCGGGTTGAGGTATGCTAACACGCCAACCCGACCCGATTGCCACCCCTAGTTATGATTGACCTTACACCATTGACAACACTATGCTTTGCTCTTCTATCAAGTGTGAGTACTGGGATGGTAGTAAATTCATGTTATAAGCTGCATTGCCAATCCTTTTCAAGTTTTTTAAACAATTGACATATCTTGGATTGAGTCTATCCTTTTTTGACAAAATGAAATATGCTCTTAGTATGAGAATTCTTGATGAACATAGAGTCATTTACTTCA
Organism: Nuphar pumila; assembly: GCF_984573655.1. NCBI lineage: Eukaryota > Viridiplantae > Streptophyta > Magnoliopsida > Nymphaeales > Nymphaeaceae > Nuphar > Nuphar pumila. Next base: position 11,548,684 of record NC_143251.1, on the reverse strand, counting down.
AAGGTAAGCTCTTTGCAATGACGATCAACGTAGCTCTTTTGACAACTATGTGTTGTATATAAACGATCATGAATAATCTGAACCTGATCAATGTAGTGTTGAACTGCAATAGGTGAGTCTACACTTCTAATGTCAATATTATCCCACTAAATGATTGATCTACATAACTTCTCATAGAGTGTCGCATCTGGTGTCATGATAATTATCGCATGATAATTATTATTATATGCAAACTTTGCAAGAATCACGTGACTATCACAATCGCTTTTCCAATCCAAGGCATAAGCTCAAAGCATATCCTGGAGGGTCTGAATGATCATCTCATATTAATCATCCGTCTGAGGGAGAAAAGTTATGTTAAACTTTAACTTTATGCCCAAATCATGCTTAATTTGGCTTCAAAATCGTGAAGTAAGATGAGTGTCATAATTAGATATGATCAAAACAGGTAAACCACACAAACAAACCACCTCCATTATATAAAGTTCTGCAAGAGTTTTAAGGCTTTGCATAACTCGGGTAGGTAAGAAATATGTTGATTCAGTCAATCTATCCATGATTACTCATATGACATCGTGTTGACGATGAGTTATTTGTAGCCCCACAATAAAATTCATATTTATGTACTCCCATCTCTATTGAGGGGTCTTAATAGATTGCATTAGACCACTAGGTTTCTAATGCTTGATCTTGACTTGTTGGCAAGTTAGACACTTGAAAACATAAACGATGACATTTTTCTTTATGTCATTCCACCAATACTTTTGTTGAAGGTCTTTGAACATCTTTGTACTACCTGGGTGAATGGTATATCGAGATTTGTGAGATTCATATAGAAGTTATTGCGTCAACTTGAGATCATTAGATACCTAAATACAATCATTCATACAAATACCTCAATGCACCATTTAAGGGCATGTTTGAAAGCAAGGAAAAATCCCATATGAAAATAAAATTTTGCATATAAGAAGTTTTGATATTATCATATTTTAAAATAAAAAATTTCACTTGTTTATGTAACATGAGAAAAATAAAATAATTTTTTTGTTTGCCTCTCCTTCATGACCCTCCTCGTTGCATGCATCGAGGAGGTGCAACTCACAAAGGTGTCAAAGCTCTTCCTCTGCATCCCCTCTTATTACCCCAAGGTCTCGCCAGACAACGCTTTCTACGAGATCCTCGCAAAAGCCCTTGGCGATATGGGTTCAACGAAGAGGGACTTCACCCTCTTATAGGAAATAGAGAACAAGGGAATCGAGATCACCGATGTGATTTACATAGCAATTCTCAACAACTTATATAAGAAGAATGATGCCGAGAGGACCAACAAATTTGGGATCTTATGCATAAACAAGGTCATTCTTTAATCGATTTGACAGTCTTTCATGTAAAAAAACATGCATCCTGCTCATCAGGGAACACCAAAGGAGGTTCTAGCGGTGTTTGATGAAATGGGTCACCTTGGAATCAAGTTGGATGCCCTTTGTTATAACTTTCCCCTCACTTGCTACTGCAATAAAGGGATGCTTAAAGAGGGCAAGAAGGTCCATAGGGAATTGAGGGCAAAGGGTGTTTCCTGAATGCAAAAACACTTATGAGTTAGGTGTTCTATATGAGCAAGAATGGTGAGTTTGGGCTGGTTGTGCAGGCCTAAAAAGAGTGCATCAACATGAACGGGGTTCCTCATTTTGAAACAGTGACAATGGTGGTGGTGGTGAGATGGGGTTGGAAGATGAACAACAATAGCAACATTGGTAGTGGGTGGTGGTGGTGGAAAGATGATGTTAACTTAACTTTTATTTTGGTAGGAAACATTCCTCCATGCCCTAGGTAGAGGAATGTTTCTTATAAAAAATTATACTTAAAAAAATGCTCTATTTGTTTAATATGATAAAAAAATATGTACGTCTTTCAGTATAAAAATTACTTTTCCTACATCTTTCTCACTTTCAAAAGTACTCGAGAAAGACATAGGAAAAGATGTATAATGAAAGATCCGATAGGATTTTTTGACTCCTAAACAAGAGAAACGTTCTCTCTGAGATATTTTTTCTAGAAAGTACATTTGTTATAGGAAACATTCCTCGAGAGGATAGAAAAATGTTTCATATGAAAAAAAAAACGACTCTTATACTCCCCACCACCCATCTCACCACCACCACCATTTATCCATCTTACCTGCGCCACCACCAGCACCACCATCAGTCGATCATGGGATGCCAGTGACCACCCACCGACAGAATCTCAGCATGTTGTGGGCAGTGGTTGCTGCCACCTATGGTGAACGATAAAAGGGGATGAAGATAGAGAAAGTGGACAAGGGTCGGGTGACTCATTAGCTGACGACCAACCATGAAGATGGTGGTAGGCCACCAGGATGGGTCTAAACTACAACCCCATCCTCTTCAACGGACCTTGTATTTGGCCAATAGCAGGGATTGCCAAGGGCCATACCTTGCACACGAGGGAGGCAATGTTTGGGAGTGGGTACAAGGTGATAAGGATAATCATTTGCAGAAAAAAATTCTAATTGTTTCCAATATTAAAGGAGAGATTTGCTCTATGTGCGGGCCATCAAACTCATCATCCAATAGTAGTCTCTTAACAAATAAAGTATGCCAACGATAGTCTTCAACTGTTACCTTAATTATCTGTATCAATCCTTATCTATGATTCTGTAAACTTGTCACCTTAATACAGAAATATAAATGTATATAAATGTGCTTGTCCCTCTTGATTGGATAGGAAAAGAGGGAAACGAGAATTGTTTCAACACTGTGTATTCTTATTCTTCTCATAGTATCAGATCCATTGTGATTTCTGTGATAGTGTTTCTATGGCATCATCAACCCAGTGGAATGTGATTGCTAGCTTGGTCTCTGTGAAACTGAATAGAGACAATTACTTACTATGGATAAGTCAACTTGAATATGTCATGTTGAGCCAAAACTTGCTTAAGCATGTTGATGGCTCAAGCCTGACTCCATCGTAGTTTATTTATTAGAATTGAAGGAAAACAGGATGCCAATCCAGACTTTCTGTCGTGGCCTCAAGCAGATCAGCTAGTGTTGTCCTGGATTAAAGCTACTGTTTCAGAATCCGTCCTTAGACAAATATTGAGGGCAAGTACAGCCAAAGAAGCCTGGGTTTCGTTGAAGAAAGCATATGATTCTCAGTCTCCTCTGAGAATCATGATGCTAAAGAAAGACTTAAACTTCATCAAAAAGGAAAGCATGGAGATGGTGGCCTACCTAGAGAAAAATTAATTTTTTAGCTCACACTCTTGCCATTGCAGGTCATACTGTGAATTGTGAAGATCTGATTCAAATAACTCTCAATGGGTTACCATCTGAATACGAAAGCTTCATCACCACGATTACTACGGGTTCAATTTTTGCAGATCTTACATTTCCGATATATATGATCTCTTGATTAATCAGGAAAAATGAGTGCTACTGTTGCATCCCAAGCAACCTGAAATTACTGAGTCTACTCAAGTAACTTTCAATGCATTTCGTGGAAGAGGCCGAGGCAGAAGCTCTTACCGAGGTCGCGGAAGAGAACAAGGCTGGAACAATCAGCAGTATAGTCAAAATTCTTTAACCAGAAGTAATGCAGGATCCGGTCACAACAATATGATTAGTTCAAATAATACTGACTCTAACTCTTCTAAACCTCCACTGGTCTGTCAATATTGTGGTAGAAAGGACCATACAACTAAAATTTGCTATGACATTCCCAAAGCCTTCTCAGCAATGTCTCCGCAACAAACAAGTGAGGATTACTGGTACCCAGACACCGGTGCAACCAATCACATCACAATGGACGACCAGCCGGTGACAAATAAAACCTCTTATCAAGGTGGTGAAGGTATTATGCTAGGAAATGGTCCCTTTCTACCTGTTTCAAATACAGGCGATCTGTCATTAGTCACAAAAACTTATATGTTTCACCTTAAAAATGTTTTCCATGTTCCCTCCATTGCCAATAATCTTATCTCTGTGGGAAAGTTTACCTCCGAAAATGACTGTGTATTTGAATTCTCTCCATCTGGATTCTGTGTTAAGGATCGGCAGACAGGGCAAGTTTGGCTTCGGGGACAAAAAAACAGCATGGGTCTCTACCCAATTAAAGTTTAAAATCTTGGTGCTGCGTGGATGGCCGATCTCTCTCAATGTCATACATCTTATGAAGATTGGGACAAACGGCTATGTCATGCAAGCAAGAAAATTATTATTTTTTCTTAATTCAAATAAGCTTATTGCAGTAAAAAACATTAGAAATCACAATAGATTGTGTGAACATTGCATGGTGGGAAAAGCACACAAGTTGCCATTTCAGCCTTCAGTAACTTATACAAGTCGACCTCTTGAGATCATTCATGCTGATGTATGGGGCCCAACACCCATTACATCTCGAGAAGGTTTTAAGTTCTATTTGTTATTAGTCGATGAATTTTCCCAGTTTTCTTGGCTATTTCCTATAAACAATAGATCAGATGTGCATGAGTGCTTTGTGAAGTTTAAATTTATTATTGAAAAACAATTGGGTGTTGATATCAAAATCTTCCAGTCTGATAATGGAGGAGAGTTTACTGGGCATTCTTTTGAAAATTTTCTACAAAAGTAATGGAATACTTCATCGATTTTCTTGCCCTCATACACCTGAACAGAATGGTCTTGTGGAGCGAAAGCATCGTCATGTAGTAGAGACCGGGCTCAGCTTGCTTCATGATGCAAAACTATCGTATCACTTTTGGGTTGATGCTTTTCACACAACTATTTATGTGATAAATTGTTTGCCTACTCAGGTGATTGGTAAAAAATCTTCATATGAAAAGCTCTTTAATTCTGTTCCAGATTACTCTCATTTGCGTGTTTTTGGAACCACTTGTTATCCGTTGTTAACCCCTTACACTTCTACAAAGTTTCAACCAAAAACCAAATAGTGTATTCTTTTGGGTTATGGAACTCGGCATAAGGGGTATGTATCCTATGATCAAACCACTGGTCGGATCTACATCTCCCGCCATGTATTTTTTGATGAATGTGCTGCCTCACAACTCTCCTCTCCACGCATGCCAGAACCTGATCTTAGTCAGTGGGGACTTGTGTTACCCGTAGTCCCACCAGACCAAGACTCGAATAGTCATGTGCAAAGTCCAGCATTCTTATTGTCTTCCTCTCAACCTGAGTCACCAAGCTTACCCGATGAACCTCCTGTTGATGTAGTTCAATTTCACCTATGTTGTCATTACCCAATAACCCTAGTGACTATCTTTCTTTTACTTAAATCAAATCACCCAATCTCGTTTCAACCTAGCGTGAACCCCCTGTATCTCCCCAACCAGACAGAGCATCTGCAACCATCTCTACTCCTACACCTATACCCAATCCATACCCTACTCATGTGCATCCTATGATCACCCGTTCTATGACTGGATCCCTTAAACCCAAGGTGTTTCATTGTACCAAACATCCTTTGAACTTAATGTGTTTTAGTTCAGCCTTGCTTGAACCTGAACCTACAACTTATAAACAAGCAGTGAGTTCTCCTCATTGGCGTGCAACCATGGACTTGAAATATCAAGCTCTTGTTCACAATCATACTTGGACCCTTGTTCCCAACATTCCAAACTATAATATTGCCGGGTCTAAATGGGTATATCGCACAAAACACAATGCAGATGGCACCATTGCCCGCTACAAGGCCAGGCTGGTAGCCAAAGGATATCATCAAGAAGCAGGTCTGGATTATCATGAGACCTTCAGCCCGGTCATCAACCTGACTATCATTCAAATGGGTTCTACGACAACTTGACTTCAATAATGCTTTTCTTAATGGATTTTTATCAGAATCTGTCTACATGACTCAACCTCAAGGATATGAAAATCCTTTATTTCCTCAGCATGTATGCAAGCTCAATCAAGCTATTTGTGGTCTGAAACAGGCTCCCCGGGCCTGGTATTATCACCTTAGTAGGTTTTTGATAGACAAGGGTTTTCTTGCTCTCAATCGGATGCATCTCTGTTTATATTTAAATTATTTGTTGTGCGCGTATATATCCTTGTTTATGTTGATGACATCATCATCACTGGCACTTCCATACATCATATCAATCACATTATTAAAGATCTTGGTTGCACCTTTCTGTTAAAGATCTTGGACGTTTGGCATATTTTCTTGGCATTGAGGTTCTCCTTGATTCTACTGGGCTCGTTCTAAGTCAGCGCAACTATGCCTTGTCCCTTCTCAAGCACACTCGAATGGTCGACGCCAAACCAACAACTACTCCCGTGAGTTCTTCTACAAAATTATCTAAGGATAGTAGCTCCATGTTCCCATATGTGACCTTATACCGCAGCACCGTTGGCACCCTACAATATCTTGACTTCACTCGGCTTGATCTCGCTTTTGTTGTTAGTAAAGTATGCCAATATATGCATCAACCTTCTCTTTCACATTGGGAAGCAGTTAAATGAATCCTTCGTTATGTAAAAGGCAACATTCATTTTTGTCTTCGGTTCTGTCCTTCCTCCACTCTTGATCTTCATGCCTTCAGTGATGTCGATTGAGCAAGCTGCCCGGATGATAGAAAGTCCACTGGTGCCTTTGTCACCATGCTTGGTTCAAATGTCGTCTCTTGGATGTCTCGTAAACAGAAAACAGTGGCTCGGTCTAGTACCGAGGTAGAATACAAAGCCTTTGTCGCCGTTGTCGTAGAGCTACTTTGGCTCAAGTCTTTACTTGAGGAACTCGACTTTCCTGTGTCCGCTCCACCTCGTCTATGGTGTGATAACCTTGGTGCACTTTATCTGGCTACTAATCCTATCTTTCATGCTCACACAAAGCATGTTAAGGTTGATTTCCATTTTGTTCATGATCATGTTCAAAAAGGTCATCTTCAATTGCAGTTTCTCAGCTCCAACGATCAGCTCGCTGATGGTCTGACCAAGCCCTTGCCTACCAACAACTTTGTTGCTCTCTGAGTCAAGCTCAACGTGTTTGAACCCCCGCTGAGCTTGAGGGGGCATGATAAGGATAAGCGTTTGCAGGAAACAGTTCTAACTATTTCCAATATTAAAGGAGAGATTTGCTCTATGTGTGGGCCATCAAACTCGTCATCCAACAATAGTCTCTTAACAGATAAAGTATGCCAACGATAGTCTTCAACTGTTACCTTAATTATATGTATCAATCGTTATCTATTATTCTGTAAACTTGTCACCTTAATACATAAATATAAATGTATATAAATGTGCTCGTCTCTCTTGATTGGATAGGAAAAGAGGGAAACAATAATTGTTTCAACACTATGTCTTCTTCTTCTTCTCACAAGGAGTACCAACTGGGTATAGATACAAGGAGTACTGGTGGTGTTTGGGCATGGGTACAAGGAGTACCAACAAAAGAGAGTGATGGTAGATAAGCTCCACCACCACCACCCTCATCCTCTCTCTAATTTTTTAAAGATTTACCCATTGTATTTTTCTTTGAAAATTTTTCTTTTGCAAAACTTCTCGTATAATTTTTTTTTCTTTTCCTATCAAAAACCTTTTTCGCTTTCAAACATGCCCTAACGTCACATTTAAAAGAGAGAAAAACTCTCATAGGAAAAGAAAGTTTGCCTATGAGAGTTTTTGATACGAGGATTTTTTCAAAAGAAAGTTTTTTGTTTGTTTGAGTGGGAAAATGTGAAAAAATGAGAGAAAGGAGGAGGGTGGTGGACCTGGTGGTGATGGTGAGATGGTGGGTGGTGAGAAGGGTGGTAGACAGTGTAAAAATAAATTTTTTCTTTGTAGAAAACATTCCTCCACCTCTTAATAGAGAAATGTTTTCTATCAAAAGTGTACTTTTCAGAAAAACCCTGTTAACAAAAAAGTTACTCTAGTTTGAAAGCGTCCAAAAATCCATTTGGATTTTTCATTTTGATTACATATTTTTTCTTCTAAACGTGCCCTAAGGGTTTTAGTGATAAATTAAAAGTGGGAGGGAATTTTGAAAGGGAGGCACCTAGGTAAAACAAATTATTTTTTATCATATTTAAAAAAGCGCAAATTTAACTGCAATTGAATACAAAATGCAGTCTATATATATATATACATACATCAAAATGTAGTTATCGATAAAAAAAAAGATTGTTGTCGACTCTATTTTTTTATAAAAGGGCTTTCACGTACGTGTCAGGTCGTACCCTGCACCTTTGTAACATAACCCTAAACATTTCATTTATATTTTTAAACGTTCAAGTACTAACCAGTAACCGCATAACCTTGGATCGAGATTCAATTCCACTACATCAAATTCAGTTAAAGTCCGGCCCGGATTCGAACTCCCTGCAAAGAATTCGAATTCTAGATCGGACCTATCACAACCTGGACCTCACTGACCCGTTTGGACATATCACGACACGACCCGGTTGCCCGCCCCGCGAACGAAAACAAAAACCCGGCTTAAGCCCTAGCTTCCCTCCCGCTTCCTCTCTAGGGTTTTTTTTTTCTTATTTTTTTGGGGTTTCGATCGAGAGAGAATCAGAGAGCAGCAGCGATGGCGACCACGAAGGTTCAGAGGATCATGACACAACCCATCGTACGTATCCAATGCACACTCTCTCCCAATATTTTTTTTAAATCGTCTATTTTTTTGTTCATAAACCCTATTCCCCCCCTTCAACGAGAAACGCTAACTCTGGATTCCTCCAAATCTCTTCGCCTTATTTGCAGAATCTCATCTTCAGATTTCTTCAGAGCGTAAGTTTCCGCGCTTTTATTCCGTTCGTTTTGGTTCCAAAAAATTTCTCTCGGCGTAGAAATGTCGTTTTTTCTTTCTTGTTTTTTTTTTAATGTATGTGATTGTTGTCTCGTTCCATTTGTTTTCAGAAAGCGAGGATCCAGATCTGGCTGTTTGAGCAAAAGGATCTGAGGATCGAAGGTCGAATTATCGTAAGTCGCTTTTGGAACTTGTATCTATGGTGGACTGGTGTTTATGCGCACGTGCTACTGCGAATGATTAACTGTTTTTTTCTTTGATTTCCTTTTTTTTTGGTTGAAACTTCAATATCACGATTAGTTTCCCTGTGCATCAAGAAGCTAGTGGTTTGCAGTCGGCTGTTGAATTTGATGTGTTTTCTTTTTCTTCATTACCTTATAATTGATGATTATATCCGTTCCGTTGGCCATCTGTGTTGAATTTGGAAGTTGCATCGGTTCATTGTGTTTAGAACACAAATGAATATCAGAAACAAGGGAAGAAAAGCAAGTTTCATCTTGGTGTTCCAACACAACTTATTTTAGTACCTATCTATAGAAACCATGGGACATCCAAATATGTCATTTTCTTGTTTTTAAAAAGCTAAGAAACAAATCAAATATGACTTTCACTAATCACTAGAAATGCTGACCGGGCACCAAGATAATGGCTGATATTTGGTTTGGATCTAGGTAGAACCAAATCCACTTATTTGTATGCAACAGAGTGAAAAGAAAAAAGAACAGAAAGAGGAAGAGTATGCACATAACATAAGGCGAAGAAAAGAAAAAAAGGGTCAGAGAAGAAGAAGAAGAAGAAGAAAAGAAAGAAAGAAGAATCAGCATCAACAAAGAAGAAGAAGCAGTAAAAAAAAAGGTCAAATGGGGGCTTTGATGCCCATTTGGCGACTTATGTGTGAGGTGTGCATCTCAAGCACGAGGCATGCCTGAGGGGCAAAAGTGTGCCTCAAGGCTTATGACACACACCTCACCCTATTATTTCGCTTTATGTATGCACCTCGAGGTAAAGAAGCCTGCACCTCACATCTAGGCAGTCTTTTTGCGCCTTGAGGCATGCTTTTAGTTTTAACAACATTGATTTTGATATTAACACTAAGAAGGTTTCCAAAATAAAGTTTATTTTTGTTATTTATGTTCATGTATTTATATATTCTGTATGTTGTTATCGTTTTGATATTTCCCAAGAAAAAACCATAAATTTTAATATGTTGCGAGTTTCTACCTCGTTGAGAATTTCCCAGAAAATCAGATGTGACATTGCTTGGAAACAATGCCCTGCTCTTTGAAAGAAAAACCATTGTTGTCAGTATCATTGTGAATTGGCCTGAATCAGTCAATCAATATTGGCCAAAAACCAACTCAGAAATCGGCATCAGGCTTATTTTTTTAATGCTTTGAAAAAGAGTTAAAATTACTTTTAATATCTTTAGTAGTATTTTAATATTTTATTGACACATCATCTGCTGGTAAAAAAATTGGCTGATTTAGCTAGTCTTGGTTTAAAGTCTGAATTGGTCAATTATCTGAATCGTTTTGGAAATCAATTCAGCCTCGTTACTGATCCTGCCAACACTGAGGAAAACTCACGAGTAGTGTTGTTAAAAACTTACTTCAAGGCGCAAAAAGCACCCTTCCAAGTGAGGCACACACAATTTTGCCTTGAGCCGCACCTATAAACCACAAAGGTGTATGAGGTGTGCGCCTCATGTGCCTCGAGGCACGCCTCATACCCATGTGGTCAAATGGCGTCAAAGCCTCCATTTGATCATTTTTAATTCACTAGAAAAAAGGAGAGGGGCTTCTCATAAATTAGGGGCACCCTCCCTCTTTTCCCCTTTCTCCTCGTCCTTCTCCCTTCCACTTGAGGCAACGAGTACAGCGAGATTTTTGTCCATCGAGAAACCCATGAGTACTCTCTCTCTCTCCTTTTTCTTTTCTTTCAGTTTTTTCCTTCCATTTTTCTCTTATTTTCCCTTCATTTATTTTCTTTGTTTCTTTTTTCCGTTCTTCCTCTTTTTCTTTTTTGTGGCTGTGTGTGCTATGAATGTTATGCATATACTTTGTGATGAGTGCATATGGTGTGTGTGCACTCTGTTTGTGCGCATTGTGTACATGTTTGTATGAGAGAGAGAGAGAGAGAGAGAGAGAGAGAGAGAGAGAGAGAGAGAGAGAGAGAGAGAGAGAGAGAGAGAGAGATGTTGCATATATATGTAGGTGAATGCGTAGTATATGTTCCTGTGAGTGGTGTTTTGTGTGTATAGTGTAATTGTCCATAATTCTGTTTTTTACTGCATGCTCTTGTGTACAAAATTATGTAACTGTGTATTTATATGTATGATATATGATATATTGCCTATATGTACTGTGTAGAATGTTGATTCTTGTTGGTTATTGTTATTTTCTCATAGGTTTTCAATTTTTACGTATATATTACATCTATCTTAGTTTTTTATATATAAATAACACATTGCTTATTTTTCTTTTTTATTTCTACCAAAACTTTTAATAAATTTGTGAAGCTTAAACTTTATGCTTCAAGGCTTATGCCTTGCTTGTTAAGGCAGTCTTGTGCTTCACTATGCCTCAACACTATTCACAACATTGTTCTCAAGGTTTCAAAGGACTTACCATTATTCACCAATCAGTTCCACTGGCACAAGGAGCGGCTCCCAATGACATGACCTATGTGGCAAGGACATGAATGCGACTAGGGATGCAACACAAATTTTTGTGTGTCTTTCAATTAGGACTTGGTGATATGTGCATATGCAAAAAAGCTAAAGTATATTATCAATCAATATGTTTACGAAGTATAAGTAGATATTTTGTATATAGATAAGGCATTTCAAATTTGGAGAAATAGAGTAGGAATGGGGAGACAAAAAGGAGGGGAGAGTAGGGCTCAATTTGGAGAAATTATAAAGGGGAAAGAGGGCCTCATGGCAAAAAGAAAAGTGGACTGAAATGTGAGAGAGAGGTATTGTTATGTTATATTCTTGTATCATGTAATTATTTTGAAATAAATAAAATGATTACATTTATAATAGCTATAAATATATTTAATATTGATGAAAGACACATTTAAAGTTGATGCAAATATAATCACATTTGATGCTATCTCTTTCTCTCTTTAACACAATCGATCCCAAAGTTGCCACTTGAGGAAGCGGTAGCGGGAAGTGATTCAGGAAGTGAAAGCGGGAAGCGCAAAATGAGTTAGAAGCGAACTGAGAGTCATCTCGGAAAGCGAGAAGAGAAGGAAACCGGAAGAGACCTAAGAATCAAACCGAAAGCGAACTGACATTCAAAGGGGAAACAAAGAGCAAAGCAACCTAGGATTCGAGTAGGAAGCAAACAAGAATAAAAGAAGAAGAAAATGTAGTTATATTTTTCTAAATTTACCAAAATATAAGATTTATGTTATCATTGACAAAATAAGATTTTAGAAGCAAAGCACTTCTAAAATTTTTGGAAGCGGGAAGTGCAAAACGAATTAGAAGCGAATCGAGAGTCATCTTGGAAGCGAGAAGAGAAGCGAGCCAGAAGAGACCTAAGAATCAAACCGGAAGAATTGGCATTCGAAGGGGAAACAAAGAGCGAAGCGACCTGGATTCTAGTAGGAAGCAAATAGGAATCAAACAAGAAGCAGAATTGTAATTAATTTTTTCTTAATTTACCAAAATATAAGATTTATATTATCATTGAAAAAATAAAATATCAGTAGATAACATTAAAGCTGATCTATTAATCTGAAAAAAATCATATATGTAAGTGCAACCATTTAACAAATGCATCATGTTGCAAGCATTTAATAAACAATACATAATTTTTTTATAATTCATATTCCATAAATTGCACAATAATAATTTAAGAACCACTAAAATAATGGAAACATTATCACATTATTGGTAGTAAAAGTATGAGATATAAAAAACTAATAATTTTGATTAAGAAGCATAACTTTTTTAAGAAATGAATCAAATGACTTGTTATTTGTGGTTGTGAGAGACAAAGAGAGCGGGAGAGACAGTCAGAGATAAAGAGACCGAGAGAGAGTGAGAGACAGAGAGAGCAAGAGAGAGATCGAGAGAGAGAATCAAAGAGTAGATACAAAGCAAGCGAGAGAGAGACAAAGAGAGTTAGGACGAGAGAGAGGGAATACATGAGAAACACCCTTCGTTGGAGGTCGGTGGAGATCACCAGAGAGAGGAATGAAAACCACAAACCCTACTTGATTTAGGGTTTTGTTTTCACAAAAAAATTTTAATGACCATTTTTCCCTTTAAAAACACATTTTTTTGGTAAAAACAATTTATTAAGGGCTAAAACCGTTCAAGCCTCAAAATATCATGAAACACGATTCCCAATTTTGGGAATCATGTTTCCATTAAAAGGGAAGCTCGCTTTCCAATATTGGGGAAGCACACTTCCCATTTAAAAGGCATGCTTCCTTGAGTGTTTCTAAAGAGTCCCGTTTCACTATTTCGAAATGCGTCTCGGGGAAGCATGCTTCCCCAATGCCAATAGCGTTTCCGGTAACCCTGATCCATCCTACTAGTATCCTTCTCTCTCCTGCACCACACTATCCTATGGCCATCCATCTCCCTCTATCTCACATGGCCTATTAGGAATAATATATATGGGGACACAACACAAACATAAGTTAATGTATCTCTATGGCATAAATCTCTCTCTTCATTTGTTTAGAAGACTTTGACCAATATTTTAGTTTTGATGGATCAAAATTGCCATTTTGAATGGGTTCTTCTGAGTGGGCTTCAACATAGTCACTATCTTCAAGTAGGCAATTTTCCAACTAGAAAATTGCAGGAAGCTTCAGTTTTTCTTTCTATAGCCCCACTTTTTTACCAACATTCCACTTGATTTGAAGTTCCTTTAGGTTCTCGTGATGGGTTTCAGCATAAAGTCACCATTTAGAAAATTGCATGATATTTCAAAATTTCCTCCTATTTACCCTCTTTTTTCACCGGCATTCAACTCAATTTGAAGTTCCTCTGTACCATCAAACCATCTTAAGAACACTTGATTTGAGAAGCGCCATATTGATTGAGGTTGAGGTGACTCACTCACACGTAGGGGTGGCAATCAGGTCGTGTCAGGTTGGTGGGTTGGGTTAACGAGTTAGCGGGTCAGAATACCTCAACACAAACACGACCTGTTTATTAAACGGGTCGGATGTGGCAAACACGAATACAACCCATTTATTAAACGGGTAACCCCACACAACACGGTTAACCCGTTTAATAAATGGGTCAGGTCGACATGGCGACCCGTTTATTAAACGGGTCGACCCAATAACATAGACACAATAACCGACCCGAGTAACCCGAATAACCTGTCTAACCCGAATAACACACTTAGAAACACAAAAAAAACTACATATTATACTTTTTTTTCTACAAATCTCAATATAGAATTGTACTACCAACATTAACATAAAAATCAACATAAAACTTCAACATAAAGTCATAAACATAAAGACAACATCAACATAATTGTCTTACAAGTTACAACCATATCCACCAAGTTGTCTTACAATCATCAAGATAAACATAAATAATTAAACTTTTCTCAGAAATGACCCGCCCGCCTAACCCGTTTATTAGACGGGTCAAATGGGTTGGCAGGTTGGCATACCCCTAACACGAACACGACCCATTTAATAAACGGGTTAGGTGGGTCGACCCGTTTACGACACGAACCCGTTTAAGCCAAACCCTAACCCGGCTAAGAAGCGGGTTGGCGGGTCGGGTCAGATTTTGCCACCCCTACTCACACGTGTATTGCCTTCCATACCTTCCATGAACATCTGACATTGGTTGTGGAAGATGGAGACTCATCCATGAATTGAGAAGATGTGGTGCATGGTTGATTAGAAGTGCAAAGAAAAAAGGAGAGGAGATTGAAGAAAAGGATAAGAACTGTGAAGGCTAAAACTAACTTTTTAATAAATTGCAAGGGAAAAATGGACATCTGAAGAGAGAATATGAACTGTCAGCTTAAGAAACTGACCACAAGTATAGTTTTGGTGAAGAATAAAATAAATAATATATTTGAATGACTAAATTTCCTGAGTGTGAATTTGAATTATAAAAAATAATTGGTATGTTTTATTTTAACAATGTTTCAGTGGAACCAACATTGTAAAAGTAGTTGTCCACCAGTTTCTTATCTTTGATATATATTTTTATTAATTAGAATAAGAGGCTAATTGGTGGAAACTAGCTTCAATCACACATGCAAGAGGTTGACCATAACCTATGTCACATAGGTGCAGGTGCAGGTGCGGTGATGCAGCACTTTAAAAAAACTTGGGTGCAGGGGTGCGGGAGGGTATATATATAATTATATATATATTTCATGCTTTTTAAATTCCATTAAAGAGGCTTCACAGGACCACCTCTTTCATACACTCGCAAAGGCAATTTTGTTTGCATTCAAACAACCTTGAGAATACATGCAATATGCAATCTCAACCACCAAAATAAAGGCATTACCAAACCCTTTTGTTTGTAATATAGTCAAGTTGGGTTATAGCCCTATTTAGTATCCAACCCAAGACCCCTTCGGTTAGGATAGCGTAACTGTAATTAGTCAATCTATCATATTTGAACCCCTATTACCGAACTTAAGGTTACAAATGCGCCGGGCATTCCTGATGGCCCATCCTGTTCTGAGATAAGTTCAAGTAACTATACAAGGATGTAGCAGAATGGACCAAACCTAAGAGGCATTTTAGGCTTCTGTAGACTGGTTTTGAAAGAGCTTAGGTCACCTTGTATAGAACCCCAATCTAGGTTAACCTCAGCCTCCTGTCTGGAGTCCTTAACCATAATACCTACTTGGGTATCTTTGGCATTTCCTAGAGATTGGGTGTGTGACATGGAACCAACTAGATGTGATTAAGCAACAAAAGTTACAACATAACAAAATATGATTGGATTAGGAATACATGGCAACAACCAATAATGATCAGTAACAACAATATTCTCATGTGATGATCTTGCATATCTTGCAGTTTCCAAAATAGGTGGTTTGTCACTAAATTAACGGGCTTCTCATATGGAATATCAGTGGACATTGGTTGGACATAGCTTTAAGATATATCAAGTAAACAACATGCGTGAATATTGATATCACAAGAACAAATACACTATATTGGGCATAACCAACAAAGTTGCACTAAACAAGAGGCTAATCTCATCCACCCCCTTCCGGCATGCCTCAGGAAGAAGATGAAGAGGTTGGGGAGAGAGAGAGATACACAGAGGGGAGAGAGAGAGGCAGGGTGGGGGTTTAGCCGAGAAGAGTGAGAGAGATTGAGAGAGAGAGACATACCTGCAGTCGCCGCGCTGGAGTCGTCGGAGGAGATGGGCTGGGTTGGAGAGGACTCAAAGGAGAAGTGGGGGCGTCAACGTCGAGGGGGGGGGGGGTAAATTTTTTTGCCTTAATCCCCCGCCCAGCCCCCATTTCATCGTGATTTTTTTCTCGAGTCCAGATTTGGACTGTTATGACCCTCGATACGTGGATCGCACCCAGGGTTGGCTTGAGCGCACCAAGTGCCGCACCTGAGTCGCGTCGCGTCGCGTCGATGCGGGTGCGGCACCCTGCAGGCTGAATCCCTCTGACATAGACCATAACATACTGCCGAAGTTCACTTATAGGGCTCTTATGCTTCAACATTTAATTGTTATCTTTGTGATTCTTCAATGACATCTTGTTCGAATAACAAGGTCTTACATCTGTACAGCAAATGAGACACCTGTCCGAAGCTTTGGGGATATCTTATGATTATCCAAGAGGTGTGCTTGGAGACATTGACTCATTATTTTGTTTACTATTTCTCATATTCTCTCCAGCTTCTTTAAAGTGATAAGCAGTGTAGTTTGGCTTTTGGCACATATCACCCATTGCTGCTATCTGTTTCTGGCTTAGATTTTGAGAGCTTTAAAGTTATGTAGTTAAAGGTTCCCCTAGCCACCTAGGCCCATTAGATAGTGGCCCAATACCTAGCCATTGCCGGTGCAAGGTGAGTGCCTAGGTCGAGCTAACTAACTGAAATACTAAATTTTGCTAAAAAGTTTTATTCTTTTTTTAGTTATTTTATTCTACATTTTCAGTTTTTTATTATTTTATTATTTTATTATTTTTGTCTTATTTTATAAAGTAAAATGTTAATTTGGGTTTCTAGGTGTCACCTAAGCATTAAGGAGACTTGGCACTTAGGTGCACCGTGCTGCCTAGTGCTTTTGACCATAGTCACAGATATTGGTGATATTTTCAAAATATCGTGATATTATCACTGTAAATTCAGCAAACAATAATATAGGTAAAATACCTCGATATTCTGAAAATATCACCAAATTGATAATATCATAATAGTCTTGTGATATTATCACGATATTATCAATTAGTTTTACTGTTCTTATTTATTTTTTACATTTTAAATATGTTTTTCTTCTTTCTTTTACATTTTTTCTTATTTCTTTTATTGTTTATGTATTTTTTTGTCTAAACATGATATTTTCCTACTTATTTTTGTTATTATTTTTTATATTTTTTAAGGGCCGAGATTTTACCAAAATTTATCACCAAACCTATAATACCACGAGAAATAACCAATACCGATAATATTTGTGACTATGCTTTTGACTAGTAAGCTTCAAAGTTGAGTGAGTGAGTGAGTGTGCAGATCTGCAGATACACATATTATAGGCACAATTATCAGTAACATTTTATAGTACACCAACAAAATGATATTAAGGATAAAATATCATTGTATTTTAAAAAATATTGCCATTTTTAATCAACTTGGTAATTTTGCAGAAGATCACAATATTATAATGTTATTTAACTTATTTTCAAACTAAATTTACTTATTTGTTTCTACATTTTAAATATGACTTTTCTCTTGCTTTATTATTATAAAAAGAATTCTTAAATCTTTTTTTTTTGCATAAAACTATTCTTTTGTTTTTTGTTGTGTTAATTTAAGAGTTCAGATTTCTGAAGTTTCCTTGAGATTTATGAGAAGCCTACAATATCCTGGGAAATTGCCTTGCTGAGATATGGTTATGATTGATGATCTGGATATGTGCCTATGTGTACATGTACGTGCATATATATATATATATATATATATATATATATATATATAGAGAGAGAGAGAGAGAGAGAGAGAGAGAGAGAGAGAGAGAGAGAGAGGAAAACTATTTCTATACATGTATGTGTGTGCTCCCTCAATCTGATTTCATTTTAGATTAATCTTAATGTTCGTCCAACTTATGGAATGTTGTTGTTGGTGACACCTTCCTCCAAGTTCTCTCCCATATTAATATTGGAAAGTACTAGCTATGTCACATGGACACTTCACTTAGCATGCACATCCCATGTTGACACAACAGGACACATGGGACACTTGATTGGCAAAGTGAAACCAGTTTCACACAGTCAACATTGTATCATTAACTTTATATATTTCCTTTGACAATCTTATTTGCTTATTTTGTTATTAATTACATTACATTTCAATTTCAACGCAGTTTCATTATCCGATGTTCCTAATTATAGTGATTTAGCATTGTTGGTTTCTATACACCCACATACATCTCTTTGTGTTGTGTCCTAATTTTTGAGAATCATCATATTGTACCAACCTTATCTACATTGTATCCTATTCTGCAACTGTATCCATGCATGGGCAGAGCCAGGAATCTAAATTAGGGTGGACACAAACGCACAGTAAAAAGGAAAAAATAATTACTAATAAGCTATACTAGTATGTATTATTGACATATTATGCCAAATGGTGAATAACAAGTATTTAACAAATGAAAGAAAACTTGATAAAGCGAAAACAATGGAGTTTGTAAGCACACTAATAAAGTTAATGATGAACCTGGTTGATCTAGTCTCGTAGAACTTTTTGATAAATAAAGTCATAAGTATACATATCAATCCAATGTCTACGTTGCATAAATATTTAAATGATTTAAAGTTTTAAACTACCTCCACAAAAGTATAGCCATATGAAAGACCAAAACAAATCATGCTAATTGAAACCATAGTAAAACATATCGATATCAGCTATATCTTGACAAGGCTATTTCTCGTGATATTATCGGTTTGGTGATAAATCTTGGGAAAATATCATGAAAATCTCGGGACCTAAAAAATAACAAAAATAAGTAAGAAATTTTCATGTTTAAACAAAAAAGTACATTAATAATAGAAGAAATAAGTAAAATATGTAAAATCAAGAAGGAAAACATATTTAAAATGCAAAAAATAAATAAAAAGTAGAACTAATTGATAATATTGCAATAATATCGTGATAATATCACAATATATAAATTTTTGATATTTTGAAAATATTGCAATATTTTACCATTAATATCAATTTTCCATCATATCGTGATATTTTCAATATATCGTCGATATCGGTGACTATATTTGAAACATGGAATCATGATTATTGCTAATTGAAGAACTCAAAGAAAACCCTAAAATCCTAATAGAAACCAATCAGAAAATCATGCTTATTGCTAATTGAAATGCTAATTAAAAAAGGGAAAAAACATAGAAGGCGATTAACCCTAATTAGACATTCATGTCATTTGAGACTATGCCAATCAAAACCCTAAATCCTTACAAAACTTATCTCATCTATGCTAATAGATAAAAAAACAGACCCCTAATGTTCTAACCAAAATCAAGCACTCATTATTCGTAGATTCATAGATTCATGCTTAATGCTATTTATGCTAATCAATAAGAAAACCCGTAATATTTTAACCAGGATCAAATCACTCAATATTCATATATTCATGGCTGCTGGTAATTAGAAAAATCCTAAAACCGTAACTAAACATGTATGTCATTCTAAGAGAACTGAAGCAAACCCTAATTTTAACAAACATCATTTATTGATATGCTAATTAAAAAAAATATGAAATCCTTAATTAAATATTTATGTCATTTGAAAAACTAAAATAAAAAACTTAAATCCTAAAAAAATCAAAGATTTAGGGGTTTGATATCCAAAATCAAGCACCCATTAATGGAATTATGCTCATTGATAATTGAAAAAAAACAGCACAAAAAAATCTTAAAACGCTAATTAAGCATTCATGTCATTTGAAAAAAATCAAATCAATACCCTAAATATTAAAGAAAATCATAGTTTTATGCTAATTCGGCGAAGGCCTAATGATGCTCCAGTTAGAAGGATGGAGAAATGGGAAAATATATTAGTTAAAAGAGGTCGGGGTAGGCCTAGGAAGACATGGATGGTGATGATAGGAAAGGATATGAATGCTTTGAACCTCACTGAGGACATGGCATTGGATAGAAATGATTGGAGGAGAAGGATTCATGTGGAAGACCCAGAATGATTTTCTTTTTTGGTTCATATCGCCAACCCCAATTGTTTTGGGATGAAGGTGTAGTAGTTGTTGTTTGTTGTTGTATAGTTTTATGCTAATTGAAAAAAAACTAATATTTAACCAAAATAAAACATTCACTATTCATACTTCAAGCTAATTGAACCCCAAATCCCTAATTTAATTCATGCTATTTCAAAGAAAAATTAAATCAAATACCTATGTTATGCTAATTGAAAAAAAAAACTAAAATCAAATGCTATGAAGCATTCACTCATGATTCATGGAATATTGAAAAAAAAATTGTAAAGAAGATGTGAAGACCCAGCCACCAGGGCATGCACTGGTGAGCCTACCTGATGCTGGCTGGCTGGATGCAGTTCGACGAGCAGAGTTTCAAGGCAGAGAGAGAGACTGTCACCAAAGTCCATAGGATAAATTGGATGGAGGTTGATAACATAACTTGGAGTTGATGATCTATTCATGTGTAATAGATGTAATGAAACAAGCACAAATACAATGAAGAACGTAATAAGGTTCAACAAGAATACAAAAGAAGTGCACAAGCACTAATCCACCAGGGGATAATACAATCACAAAATGAAAATAAATTCAATAGCACAACACTTGCACATAAAAGCCACAAAGGGCCAGCACAACAAGTAAAAAATATAGAATTAGATTAATAAATGCTTTAAAAGCATTGAGAGATACAAGGGGGAGAACCCCTATTTATAATACAAGATTGAGGAAGTGGGGGCTGCCCAACTAGTTGTGCTGCTGCCCCAACAACTATAAAGCAAAAACAATAAAACAAAGAAAAAAAAAAAGAATAATCAGCCTCTACTAGTCTGACGCCTATTACATACGTGAAATAACTGAAATACCTGTGATGGGTATGCCAATTTATATAAACAGAATATATATATATATATATATATATATATATATATATATATATATATATATATACACACACACACACACACACAATTTAACACTTCCCCTCAAACTTACAGCCTAATCATTGAAAGTTTGCTAAGAAGAGACACAAACCTTTCATGAAGTCTTGAAGTTCTATTAGATTTCCTAATACTAGATTTTTCTAGACTTTGGTTTTGAGAATACTTACCAAGTGCACATGGAGGGTGTTTTATAGTTCTTCTAGAATAAATTTGAGTGTCATGATTCTGGGTTGTCCTCCATGGGAACACCAGAATCATCAATGTGCATATCATCAAGATCTTCATCAACATGTATAATTTCATCATAAGCCTTTTTAGGCAATAAATCAAATAAAAAGGAAATCAAAACCATTTTTTCGTTTCAAAAAAATTTACATTTCTTGATACACATAATTTGTCATTTTTCTTATCATAGCATCTATATCTTTTTTGGTTATTGGCATAACCAAGAAACATACATTCAATGCCTTTGGTGGATAATTTTTCTCTTTTTTCAATAAGTACAAAGCATTTACATAAAAAATTTCTTAGTCTACTCAAATCTTGAGAAGATTGATAAAGTTTTTCAATTGGGATATGTTTTGTAAAGATGATGAAGGCATACAATTAATAAGGTATACTACCGCATTTAGGACACCTTCCGCCCAAAGCCTTTTTGGAACAATTTTTGAGATAAACAAAGTTCTCATAGTTTCAATGATATGTCAATTTCTTCTCTCAGCTAAACCATTTTGTTGAGGGGTATTTGGACAAGATTTTTGATGTGAAATCCCTTTTTCTTTCAAATAAATTTTGAAATCATAGACAAGTATTTTCTCTCAGAGTCCTATCGAAAAATGACTATATTTGTTTGAAATTGGTTTTGCACAATATTGTGAAATTTTTGAAAACATGAGAAATCATTAGATTTTTGTTTAAGGAAATAGATCCAAGTATACCTAGTATAATACATAGTCACAGATATGGCGATATATTGAAAATATCACAGTATGATGGAAAAACGCTATTAAAGGGAAAGTATCACAATATTTTCAAAATATCAGAAATTTATATATCGTGATATTATCGCAATATTATCGCAATATTATCAATTAGTTTTACTTTTTATTTATTTTTTACATTGTAAATATGTTTTTCTTCTTTCTTTATATATTTTACTTATTTCTTTTATTATTTATGTACTTTTTGTCTAAACATGAAAATTTCTTACTTATTTTTGTTAATTTTTAATTCTCGAGATTTTCTCGAGATTTATCACCAAACCGATAATATTGCGAGAAATAGCCTCATCAAGATATAACCGATATGAATATTCATGACTATGGTATAATCATCAATGAATATAACATGATAAGCAAGTCCTCCCTTTGACACGATCGGATCCGGTTCCCATACATCCTAATGCACAAGTTCAAAAGGTTTTGTAGAAATAAAAGTTCTAGAGCCAAACAAAGTTTTCCTCATTTTTGAAGAATACATATGAACTCTTTATTACAAGAGTTTTTCAAAAATGAAAAAAAAATAACTTAGATACATTGGGTGACCTAATCTTTGATGCCACACAAAAATATCTTTTTTCTTAACAAAAATACAAAATGATTCTTTAGGAAGCTGAAAAAAATCCATGTAATAGAGATTTCACCTCTTATTGTTTTTCCCAATCAACTTCCCTAACTGGCAATCCTGCACCAAACATTTTTTTGACGAGAAGGAGACCTCATACCCATAATCTGAAATTTGAGAAACGGATAATAAATTTAATTTGAGTTTTGGAACAACTCTTAACTTTAGGTACTTAAAAATTATTTGAAATGGTTAAAAAAGTTCTAATACTTTTAATTTCTAAATTAGTTCCATCGGCCGTAGAAACACAAGAATTATGAAAAGATTTGTGCATTCAGATAAGAGGGATTCTAAAAGATTCATGTGAAAAGGAGGCACCAAAGTCAAGAATCCAAGCAAACGTACCCGGAGGAGAGGAAGTAGATACTGCTGCATTGAAAGTAAATGTTGAGGAAATCTTAGGGAATCGTTGTAGTGCTTCGGTTAGATGGTGAATAGAATCCTTAAGATCTCCTCTTTTCATGATAGCTTCATCCCTCTTTTTGAGTGTTTCTTCAACGGTTGTTACCTTCTTATTGAGCTTGGGACACACCGGTTTGATATGTCCTGACTTTTTGGCAAAAGTGGCAAATAACTCTCTTCCCTCATCCTTTATAGTTTCTTACTCTGTTGTTATACGTTCCTCCTTCATTGTTATTTTTCAAAAAAGGAGTTTTGTATGCTTTAACATGGTTGCCGGGTCTTGACACGGCTAAAACCTCTTCGCTCCCGTTAGTCATGTCAAGTCGGGTCTCGGCTTGGTACACCTCTCCAAGATCATCATCAAGAAAGGTGGTAGTGGTCCTATGTAAAATATTGGACCTAACTTGCTCAAATCCGGGTCTTAACCCGAATAGGAACATAAACAATTGTTTCTCCGCAAGTTGCTTTTGCCTTATTTCAATCCTGGGGCCTTCCCACTTTGGCTCAAACAAAGCTAATTCATCCCAAAGATGTGAGAGAGAACCATAGTAATCTCTTACACTCTTGTCCCTTTTATTAATCACTCGAATTTTCTCTTGAAGAAAATATTTTCGTGCCAAATCTTTTGTATTCTTGAGATAAATCTAAGCATCACGTGCTTTTTTGAATTTTAGTATACTTGCCTCAATTTTGAGATCCATACTATTAAGAAACCAAGAGAGAATTTGGGCATTCTCAGCTTCCCAATCTTGCACTTTGATGTGGTATTCTTTTAGTGCATTCTCCCTTCCTTCGTCATTAAGAACTTTAACTTGGTCACCATCTTTTTTGGTGAGTATGAGTTGTGGTTCATACGTAGTACCACTCACATACCCCCATAGCTTTTTACCTTTAATATGATGCTCCATTGCAGCGTACCATATCAAATAGTTGAAGTCGTTTAGCCTGAATGCCACCACCATCATGAATTCTTTTGCCCATGTTGATCTTTGGAGTGGAGAATCTTTGCCAAGCAACCACGATCTTTAGAGAAGCTTTTACACAATCCCAAGAGTCTTAAGGCTCTGATACCATGTAATGAAACAAGCGGAAATACAATGAAAAACCTAATAAGTTTCAACAAGAATACAAAAGAAGTGCACAAGTATTAATCCATCAAGGTATACAACAAAATGAGAATAAACTCAATAGCACAACTGATGCACATAAAAGCCACAAATGGCCAACACAACAAGTAAAAAATCCAGAATTAGATTAACAAATGCTTAAAAAGCATTGAGAGATACAAGGGAGAAAACCCATATTTATAATACAAGATTGAGGAAGTGGGGGCTTCCCAACTAGTTGTTGGGCTAGCCCCCAACGGTAAGGGTGTCAATGGGTCAGGATTAACTGGACTTGACCCAAACCAAACTCTATAGGGTCCAGGTATGGTGATAAATAAGAAGACCCGATTAAGACCAAGGTTCGATTAATACATGGACTCGGGTATAGTTTGTGAAATTTTATATCAAACCAGGGCCCGACCCGAGTTCCTATTAAGACTTGCAATTTTTGAATGTAAAAATGATAAAAAGTATTGTTTTAGCGGGTATGGCCCGGGTCTGGTTCATGTAGTTCTTATCGGGCCTGGGTATGGTTTCTCTTATGGTGGGTCCTATTAGATCCGGGTCCAGACCTGATACCATACCCGAAAATCAGGGACAACTCTGGTTCGACCTGGGTCCGAACCAAACCCGACCCGTTGACATCCCTACCCATGGTCATATTTATGACCATTGGGGGCAGCCCAATGACTAGTTGGGCTGCTGCCTCAACAACTATAAAGCAAATACAATAGAAAGGAAATAAAAATAAAAATAAAAATAAAAAGAATAGACACCTGTTACATACGTGAAATACCGGGAGTACCCCTGATGAGTATTTCTGTTTACATAAACAAATATATATATATATATATATATATATATATATATATATATATAATTTAACAATATAAAGGTCGCCTAGGTGGACTATATTGATTCTAAACTTGTGATATTCATTCATGATGAATTAATGTGTATATAAGGGTGCTTTGAGGCTCTGTTTGGGAACCTGAGCTGAAAGCAGCAGATGGGGATTCACCAAATCTCTGCTTGCTCCGCTGTTTGGTGTCAACAATTTAGGATGACAAGAGGAGATTAGAGGGACGTTGGTGTTAAAATTCGCAGAGTTCGACTATATCCATGTGAGGATGTTGTCGAATATGTAGATGCCGAATCTGCTCCCGTCGCCCCTCTTGTCTCCCAAACAGAGCCTGAATGGGGGAAGAAATAATCTCCAGGATTATTTCTGCAGCGTTTTTGGCAGGGCCCACATCTGATGGAAATAGATTATTTCCTCTGCATTGTATATTTACCCTCAAGAAAATAGGATAATGCCCACATCTGATGCAAATAGTTTATTTCCTCCGCCTTGTATATTTACCCTCAAGAAAATGGGATAAATAGGCTTTGGCTATTTTTTGGTGCATTTAAATGCACTCTTGAGAGAGAAATAGTTATCAAAGCATCAATGTAAGATGTTCCTCAAAAAAAAATATGGATCTCCCTTCTGTTTTCTTTACTTCTCATATTTCAGAGAGAGAGAGAGAGAGAGAGAGAGAGAGAGAGAGAGAGAGAGAGAGCTGAAAAGAAAGCCTCCATCTAAAAAGGTTGCTGAGGAAAGCAACAAATGTTGCATAGTTACCCCCAAAACACAGTTTCTTGGAATAAGAAACACGTTGCATGCCTTGTCTCCAAGACTCAGCTTTTGCATGTGTGTGCATTAAAAATCTGATTGGACTCATGTTTGTTTTAGGTTTGGATTGCCTTCTCTTTTTCAGTGAAATAACTAGTATTTGTTTGATATACATTTCAAGTAATGTGCTTCTTAAAGTTGCAAAGCACATGCCGTTCATATTATTTATGAATGTTGTGCATTTGTGTTAATAAGCTAGCCAAGAACTGTGATGCATTAGTCAATATTGGTGTTTTTTTTCATATCCACTCAAACGGTGCATATTCTGATGAGTTGACCTCTTTTATCTCTTAGATTTCAAAGTTGGTGGACTGTTCCATTATTTAATTATTTTTGCTGCAAAAACGTATTTGATTGTGAACTCATATAATATGCACTTATTCAGATGATTGCATTCTTAAACATATTTGTGGGCAATCATATTTCACTATTTCTACCATGATAAACTCGAATTGTATGTTTTTTTGTTATTTGACATGAACTTCAAACTTTCAAGTTTCTTATACATGACTACTGTTATGGCTTGAAGGTGCACTTGTTGGCCTCATAGGGGGACAATCTTTCATCTCGTTCAGTTTTCAATCTCTATGATCAACTGACACTTGCAGTGAAAACTTGCATTGATTTATTTTTAATCCTGGAAATTAATGTGTTACATGTTTCACAGGGTTTTGACGAGTACATGAATTTGGTGCTGGATGATGCTGAAGAAGTCAACGTTAAGAAGCACACAAGGAAGTCTTTAGGTGGGATAATTGTCACGTCTTGTTTTTCATGGTTTTTATCATTCAATTGTTTTAGCTTATTCATTTATTATTAATTTTGTCTGTTTACCTGCAGGGAAAATACTTTTGAAAGGAGACAACATTACTTTGATGATGAATACGTAAGTGTTCTGCCTTTCGAACTTATGTGCTAGCCTAAATAACTTTCTGTATTAATTTTATCCATACCCTTTTTTGCTTTTTCTTTCCAGGGGAAAATGATGGAGGCTGTCCAAAAACTTTGAGGAAAACCAGCCGAAGTGTAGTATTCCTAAAAAACATGATGTGATGTCTACATGTATTGTTGGACATGCTTTTTTCTTTTCTTTGTTTTTTTAGATTGTACATTTCTGTTACTGCTTTTTTGGCTTTAGGACCACATATGCATAGCAACCTTTACAGTCTTTCCCCATGGCGGCTATGGTCTGTTTTCTTCTTTTGTATGAATACGGACAATTTAGTTTAGTATGCATGCATAGTTATCGTGTCTTACATGACTTTGCGGTCTTCCTTTTGTCCACATTTGTCCCTATGTGCCTTGGTCCCTCTTTGGTTGTATTTATCTGTTTATAGATAAAAATAAATAATGTCTATAAATGTTTATAAACAATAAACCCAAACAAGTTACTGTTTGAGTGGCAAACCATTTAAAATAATTTTAAATATAAACTGTTATACATTGCCGGTCCCAAGCCTGGATAAAGGAGGGTTGCGGTAGGCCAGTGACAGCCAACATAAAAACTTAGTCACACCCTATGAATATGAACCAATATGAGAATTTCGTTGGGGGCGTTCCCTACTGAGCGACGCGCTGTACTCTATACGCCCGAAGGCAGTGATAAATGGGCAAGGGTTGCTAGGTCGTCGCCCAGAAGCGATGCGTCACACTGGCGCCCCCGGGTGTGGTGTCAAGTAAGCAAGGCTTCCCTCAAATGATAGTTCAAGACCATAAAATTAGGTTAGCGACTTGGAACATAGGGTCTTTAAATGGTAAGTTGTTTTTGTTAGTAGATGTTATGTGTAGGAGAAAGATGAATATTTTATGTCTACAAGAGACCACATGGGTAGGTGAGAAAGCAAAAGTGATAGAACCTTGAGGATATAAAATTTGATATACAGGAATACATAGGAATAGAAACTGAGTAGGGATTGTTATTAGTCGTGGGTTTATAGATAATGTAGTTGAGGTTCGTAGGAAGGGTGATAGGATTTTACTTATTAAATTAGTATTAGGTACGGATATTATTAATATTATTAGTGTTTATGCGCCTCAAGTAGGTTTAGATGATTCCATTAAGCGTCAATTTTGAGAAGATTTAGATGGAGTAGTACAAGAGATATCTTATGAAGAAAAGTTTTTCATCTGTGGTGACCTTAATGGACATGTATGCATTAGTAGAGATGGATTTGAGAGTATCCATGGAGGCTATGATATAGGAGAAAGAAACGAAAGTGGAGAAAGAATTTTAGATTTTGGTTTGTCCTATGATATGATCTTAGCAAACACTTGGTTTAGAAAGAGGGAGTCTCACCTAGTAATATTTAAAAGTGGGGTTAATAAGAGTTAGATAAATTTTTTCCTACTTAGAAAGATAAATAAGAGTTGTTGCATCGATTGTAAGGTTATACCGAGAGAAAGTGTAACTACACAACATAGAGTCTTAATTTTAGATCTTAGAATTAGAAAATGCTGCAAAATGGATAGACATAGGATAGATCCTAAAATTAAGTGGTGGGCACTGAAAGGAACTAAACAAGGAATGTTTGTAGAGCAAGTAGTTAAGGAAGTTGATTGATGTCTCGAGGAGGATTCAGAATCAATGTGGAATAAGATAGCGGGTGGCATGAGGAAGATGACTTAGAAGGTATTGGGCGAGTCTAAAGGCGGTGTACTGTTAGGTAAGGATACATCATGGTGGAACGAGGATGTCAAATTAGCTATTAAGGTTAAAAGAGAGTGTTATAAAAATCTAAGAGTCGTGATAATGAGAATTTGGAGAAGTATATGCTAGCAAAGAAGGAAGCTAAAAAAGTAGTTCGAAATGCGATGGATAAGGTATATAAGGAGGTTTATGACAAGTTGTATACCAAAGAGGGCGAGAATGATATTTATAGGCTTGCAAAGACGAAAGATAGGAAATCGAAGGATCTGGTTATGGTTAGATGTATCAAAGATGAAACACAAAGGGTTTTAGTCAAAGATGAGGAGATTAAGGAGAGATGAAAAGATTATTTTGATAAGCTATTTAATAGAAGTCATGCTCAGGATCTTGGAGACTTCTCCATTCCTTTTCATGAGATGAATCGTGACTTCATGCGCAAGATTCAAAAGAAAGAAATTGCAGAGGCTTTGAAAAAACTGAAATCAAGAATGACAGTTGGCCCAAATGGTATACCTATCGAGGCTTGAAAATGCTTGGGTGAGAAATGTTTAGAATGGTTGACAAATTGTTTTAACAAGATTTGGCGGACAAATAAGATGGCTAATGAGTGGAGGAAGAGTACTTTGGTGCCTCTATATAAGAATAGGGGTGATATACAAGATTGCACAAACTATCGTGGTATAAAATTCATGAGTCATACTATGAAACTTTGGGAGAGGGTGATTGAGTATAGGTTGAGGAAGTTTGTCATGATATCGGAGAATCAATTTGGTTTTATGCCTGAAAGATCAACTATGAAAGCTATACATCTTCTTAGACAACTTATTAAGAGATATAGAGAGATGAACAAAGATTTGCATATGGTTTTTATTGATTTGGATAAGGCGTACGATAGAGTACCTAGGGATGTTCTCTGGTGGACAATGATGAAGAAAGATGTTTCTCTCAAGTACGTTAGTATAATTAAAGATATGTACGAAGGAGTAGTAACCAATGTCCGCACTTGTGGAGGTGTGACAACCAATTTTCCTATAACGGTTGGGTTAAATCAAGGATCTGCATTAAGCCCTTTTCTATTTGCTATAGTGATGGATGAGCTTACGAGATCAATTCAAGAAAATGTGCCATGGTGTATGTTGTTTGCTGATGATATTGTTTTGATTGATGAGTCTAGAGCTGGGGTTAATGCTAAGTTAGAATTATGGAGAGACATTTGAAGCAAGAGGTTTTAAGTTGAGTGAGAGTAAGACAAAATATATGAAATATCGGTTTAGTAAGCAACGAAGGAGTGATGGGAGTGTAGTGAAGCTTGGTGAGCAAGAAATACCGGTGGATGACTATTTCAAATATTTGGGATCTATCATTCAAAAGTATGGAGAAATTGATGGAGATGTAAATCATAGGATAAAGGATGGGTGGATGAAATGGAAAAGTGCAACCGGAGTGTTGTGCGATCGTAGAATGCCATTGCGGTTGAAGGAAAAGTTTTATAAGACAACAATTAGGCCCGTTTTACTATATGATACGGAATGTTGGGCTGCCAATAGACATCATATTCAAAAAATGAGTGTAGATGAGATGCGTATGCTTAGATGGATGTGTGAAAATACAATAAAAGATAAGATTTGAAACGAGGAGATACGTAAGAAGGTAGGCGTTGCATCCATTGAAAATAAGATGAGAGAGAATCGTTTACGGTGGTTTGGACATATTCGGCGAAGGCCTAATGATACTCCAGTTAGAAGGATAGAGAAATGAGAAAATATATTAGTTAAAAGAGATCGGGGTAGGCCTAAGAAGACTTGGATGGAGATGATAGGAAAGGATATGAATGCTTTGAACGTCACCGAGGACCTGGCATTGGATAGAAATGA
Organism: Nuphar pumila; assembly: GCF_984573655.1. Taxonomy (NCBI): domain Eukaryota; kingdom Viridiplantae; phylum Streptophyta; class Magnoliopsida; order Nymphaeales; family Nymphaeaceae; genus Nuphar; species Nuphar pumila. The sequence continues at coordinate 11,518,222 of NC_143251.1, read as the reverse complement.
TTGGAGGAGAAGGATTCATGTGGAAGACCCAGAATGATTTTCTTTTTTGGTTCATATCGCCGACCCCAATTGTTTTGGGATGAAGGTCTAGTAGTTGTTGTTGTTGTATAAACTGCTGGCTGTATATGATTTGCATCTCAAAATGATTTCGATTGTGTTAAAGATGAGTTTAATGTATCTAAAAATTGACACCATGAATCTAACATGGTATGAACCATGTAGATCTATAATTTAAGAGCAAGTGATTTCACGTTGTGCCTATTTGTGCTCAAATAGATAAATTTCAAACTTTTGTGGAAATTTGTTGGAATCTATTTGAAATTACTATATGGGAAGACAAAAGGATAAGTGGATTCATATATCATCCAAGTTAGAGCCGACTCAACCGAGTGATGGATTTGGTTAAACCCATGGATTATGATGGATTCCTGTTGAACATGAACGGTTTGGTGAAACCTGATGCCTGATCAGATTTGAGAAGTTGTGGCAAGGGACTGCCCAGTAAGCACAAAGAAAAGTTAAGGATGTTTATATTATCGGACCTTTTTATCTAAACTAAGTTGAATTTATTATAACAATACAGTTTAAACAAAATATAAATATGAATAATCCACCTTATTTATACATATTGAGGATTTTAGCTTTTGTTTATGTTTCTTAAAGAGTAGTATTAAGTTTATCTAGACAACAACTAACCTTTTCAGGACAAACAGAAACAAATAAAAGCTACACGAGTGAGTTTCAGACGACACTTGTACTGTTAGAATCTAAACACATCCAGACATTAACCAACGGCAGAATCAGTAATGAATTTCCATTGTGAAAGCAACTCTTTAATAAAGTTAGCTACCGGAAGTGATCCTTCTTAGAAGAACCTTTTATTCCTTTTTGTTTTTTACTTTTTCCTTTTGGGTGAAGTCAATTCTTGAAAATTGAAGGAGCTTGATTCTCAATAAACTGTAGTAAGAACTATCAAAGAGTCTTGTATGCTTCCATGAAGAAAACCGGTTGGAAGCTGGTCCAACAAGGTTTTCGGATTAAAAAGCAGAAGCAGAAAACAATATGGTAAGCGGTACCGAAAAGTGAGGCATTTTAAAATTTATTGGAAGCGAGAAGCAAAGTATCAATTTGAAAGGGAAACGGGAATAAAAAAGGAAGCAATATGAGATCTGAATAGGAATCTAACAAGAAGCAAATAAAATCTAAAATAAATATATTTCATGATTTTTGAGTAAAAAAATTTAATTTTTGTTATTACCAATTTAGAGAAAGCACATGGGAAGTGAGTGGAAGCACATAGAAAACATGAGAAAAACATATAGGAATCATGGACAATGTGTGAATAAAGTGTGGGGGAATCGAGATTCCTATGAAGTTTCAGAAGCGAGGAGTATCTTACTTTCAAAGCGAGTTTTTGGGAATCACATTTCCTGCCTAACTAAAAAGCTTCCGGTAACTCTAGGTCAAAGTGTGTGCGTGTGATTTTCATTGATAAGGTTGTCATTTTAGCTTCATGGGTACCTTGGCGCATTCTATGGCATTCCCCGATTCTTGTTGTCAAGGCCAGATGGGTCATCTCATAAGCCACTAGCTTTTCTTCTCCTGAGTGTGGAGGTACTCAGGGTTTTCTTTTTTTTGGTAAACAAGGAAACCACCCCACTCATGAGCTCATTGGTCTAAAGACCTTGGGCCCCCTTTGCCCACCACCAGTGAGCACTTCAGTGTTGGAGTGTAACAAGTGCAGATTCTGCAACTAGTGAATCCATAACCTACCCAAAGTAGCTAGGTGGTCAGCATGATTGTCAGCATCCTACTTGCAATACACACAACTGGTTTCCCTTGTTCGTGCAGAAAATCATAGGGAATGATTCTTGTAGTTGGATTAATTCGTCCAAGTGGAAAAGTGCCATTGAAATATGGAAGGTGGGAGGGTGTATTTGCAATGGTGACCAAATATTCCCTTAGGTGAGTTTGAGGCCAAATCGGCATCAAATGGTGACCTTGGCCTACTGGGTCAGCATGGCCGTCACGCTGTTCTCTCTTAGGATTCAATGATTCGCATTAGTAGGCAAAAGAACCCGAGTAATAAGAGGCTGACTTTGCTTGGATTCTGTGGAATAGCAGAATCAGAAAAGTTATTGGGGCGGCTGAATGGTATAAACATATGTCCTCCTGCACTAGAAACAAAATAGAGGGCCATCAAAACTAGTGGGATTGCTCTTTCATTGATTCGAGGGTGCCTATTGAGTGAGATTCATCTTTGCTTATTTTTGGATTTTTTTAGTGGGTATCCCCCCTATTACATTCTTCTGTTAATCTGTCAAGTTCTCTTGATGCCTTCCTTCATATTTGCTGACAACCCACATTTTTAATTGAGAGGTGGCAGATCTTATACGTTAGATTATGATATGAGAGTGAATCAGTAGTTTTAATCTACATCCACATGGCAAAAGATTGTTCTCGGGGAATATCTTAGCTAGTCGCTATTTCAATAGATTTTTGGGAAGTTGCTTATCACACGGAAACCCCTGAAAATCTTGGCAAAGTTAAAAAAATGGGTGAATTTTGAGTTTCTATTTGACCTTCATCTTTGCTTAGTTTTGGATCTTTTTAGTGGGTATCCACCTATTACATTCTTCTGTTACTCTGTCAAGTTCTCGTGATACTTTCCTTCATATGTGCTAACAATCCACTTCGAAATCGAGAGGTGGCAGATCTTATACGTTAGATTATGATATGAGAGCGAATTAATAGTTTTAATCTACATCCACATGACAAATATCGTTCTCGGGGAATATCTTAGCCAGTCGTTATTTCAACGGATTTTTAGGAAGTTGCTTTTCACAGGGAAACCTCGAAAAATCTTGGCAAGGTTAAAAAAGGGTGAATTTTGAGTTTCTATTTGACCTTTGAGATATCAAGATAATCTTGTTACAAATTCAGATCTCTGATATTTTGGGGGGTGTAGCATACTATGGAGATTATAACATGATAAAATGCAAGTTTGATTTTTTTTGGAAGTATTATCATGATATGAAAATTATACCATCTTGTAAAAAACCTCAATGGAATTACAGTTATATACTGTAAATATTGAATATGCTTGTGACCAACAGAGCCTTTAGGATCTGTTGGAATTTGCTCTGTGCTGGAATGTGGAGGGACAAGTATCAGCTGTTATAGGGAATAGTAAATGTTAACCATCCTGTTATTTACTGAAGGGCAGATTACTGTCAATTACCATTCCCTATGGAACTAAGCCCTTTTACTGTGGGGGTTATAAGTATCATTCATCGGAGATAATGACATCCTTCATTGTCCAAGAAGGATGGAATAGTAAAGGTGGCTAAGAAGACTGGTGGGAATAAAGTGAGCTGAGAGACGTCATTCACATCCCACCTATAAGGGAACAACTTTGTGCACTAAGCCATGTTGCTGTATGTGGACGGGATTCCAACATATCAGTTATTTGTAGCTGTGCTCTCCTTTGCTTTCTTTAGGTTATTTAAAAAGAAAGGCATACATATAAAAAAAACTCAGATATGCTTTTATGCAGTGGCATTGTAGTACTGTGATGATCTAACAGCCGTCCATCTCACACATATCTGAAGAATCAAACATCAGATAGGAAGCTGTCAGGCAAGTACTGTTCAACAGTAGCACTACATCATAGCAATTCTCATAAATGTACTGTGGCGCTTTAGCTTTCTAACACTAAAAGTTCTGGAAAAAAAGAGATATTCTTTTCTAGACGCCTATTAGATATTGATAAGCATCAATCTCAGAGTTGCTTGCATGGGCTTGGGCACTGTTAAAAGCAGGTAAGACTCCTGTAAGCCTTTGGAAAGATGTGCATTGGATTTCATTATTCCATCTATGCCAAATTGTTAGATCGCTAGAAACCTAACTTGATACATTGAGCAAATTCCTCTGTCTTGAATTTACTTTGAATTCGGCATGTTGTCTTTAAAGGGATTGGGCTGCTTAGATGGTCTTTGCATGCACACATTGTTCTAGAAAATCAGGATAGGTTTTTGATATTGGGTTATGGAGCTAAATATAGTACGCTAACTTGCCCTAGTTGGATGCACTTCTCTTTAGGGTGTGTTTGGTTAAGCAGAGGGTAGCTTGAACTTGGCTTTCCTTTTCTAGATGGAAATGGGGGTACATTGAGAGATGCACCTTTTTTTTTTTTGGTTTCAATAGGCTATGTCACACGGATACTCCATTTTGACTCCTGTTCCGTCTCCTTGTATATTAGGGCCTGTTTGGAATCTCGGCGCTGGGATGGACGTTTATGCATTTGGTGGTCCCGAGGTAAAATTTTGGTCAAACTACCTTGGTGGTCCTGTTTGGAATCTGGGCTCTGGGATGGCCATCTATGCATTTGAGATGGGAAGTGAGGCCCTTTCTCCTTTGTATTTACACTAAATCACGGATTTGGCAGCTGCCACTTCTTCAAATGCATAAACTCCATAAATTCTCATCCCAGCTACAGATTCCAAACAGGCCCTTAGTTACATTGAAAACTTCATAATGGCCATATCCATGTGACATGGTCAGTGGCTCAATAGGTAAGTTGGGAAATAGCCTGCACAGAATTCCTGATGGAGATCCATTATCAGAAGGACCACCCCAAGATCGAGCCCTAATTGGTCCCACCCTATAGTAGCAAACTCCATAAGACTGGACCTGCCCCGCAGTCCTGCTTCTTACCTTTCATGGGTTTGATCCCAAGGTGAATCGAACTCATGGGCAACTGGCTGCATCAGGGAAAAGGAACCTTCATTAATTTTCCCATTGTCATACCATCTCATTCCGGGGAACGATGGTAAATAGGATTCGTAGGTATCCTCAATAACCAAACATGCACTTAGTTGACACAAGCTGAATCTGTTTCTTGGATTTGGAGCATAGACAAACAAAGTAAAAGCCTATTGGTGAGTCAATGCCCTGCATGGCTGCATAGTATGTTCCAGTGTGTTATGAACATTGACAACCTGTCACAGGGATACGTCATTTTTGTGTAATGTTCCATTAACAATAGTATATAAGTGGACACGTTGGAGTGTTCTTGTGAGTTGTGACGTGGTTCACAACCACTTGCATGTGGGCACGTGATTAGGGGGGGGGGGGGCTGAGAGCATATGTTACGTTGTCATGAAACAGGGGTACGATTGATATACGTACGAATCTAGAGAAAAAATAATGGATTTAGAGTTTTTTAAGTATTCCAACCTTACAATTATGATTTACGTAAAATTTTCAGTAGAATGTTTTTTACTGTGGATGCAGGCATAGGTGCTATGATAGAACCAAATAAATAAATATATCAAGGGGGTCTCCACTTCTTTGGTAAGAGCAGTAGGAGTAGGCAGTGGACATCACCTTGTGTTGGGACGTTGGAAGTTCAAAAACCCAATGGCATGAGTTGTATAACAGGTGGTGGGGGTACATGACGAGTCTAGGTACCAATTGGCATCACCCACCTTGAAGATGTGAGAGCAGCATAATGGGCTTGAGGAGACGAAGCCTTTGAGCAAAGTTTTGAAGCTGATAACATTGACATGCTCCATGGCCTGCCTTTTTACAAAGTTGGAAGAATAGAAGTTAATGGATGACATATAGACATATTTTTTGAAACGTGAAAAATCGATGACTCACAATGCATTTAAAACTTTACAATACAATGTATTGTGGGACGTTGATTTTTAGTGCTTTCAAATGCGCATCTAAACATTCATAATCCAAAACATGTCATTCACTAAATGTATGGTAAAAATCCAATATGTAAGGTCCTACGATGAAAACTTGATTGTTAGAAAAGAAACTTCGCCGATTATCATTGGTTGTAGATTTTGGTTGGACGATCTCTCTCTCCCATATATATATATATATATCACTAGAATACCTATGAGAATTGAAAATATAGTATAAGCTTAGAGTGTGTTCTAGACATTTTCAACAATTTTTTTGCAAACCAGACCCTAAAATATGTGGAGAGAGAGAGCTTTCCTTTGTGATATACTCGTGGATTGTACCCAATTATGAGGCAGTTCATTGCATATCAACCAAACAAGAACCAAATTCAATTCATTTTTCTGTGTGCTTCTCCTCCATGATGTATCAAATCTCATTCAACTGAGCCAGCGCGACCAGGTCTTCATGCTGGGTGAAGTTTCTTTGGGTTATAAATTAAAAAAAAAAGAATCCTGTTCAACAGAATGCATGGCCATGATCCACATATGATGCCCAACATCATACGTGACATAGTCTCTCTCTCTCTCTCTCTCTCAATTGTTTGGTTGGGTATGGAACATCATAAACCTACTCAATTCCCAAAGCACCTCCGAAGCAGACAACATAGACAAACACCTCACCACACTTTTCTTGATATAGTAGAGCCTTATTGATGCAGAGCATCCTGAAGATCCAAGTTTTGAAGACGAATTGGATCCAAATTCAATTCTCAAGATTCAATCCAGGATGCGATCCAGGGCAGATCCAATCGTTCAGGACTATCAGGGTTCAATTGGATCTTTGTCAACACAGACCGATTTTCATTATTGTGCTAAAATATTTAAAATATTTTGCATCTTTCTCAGAGATTATATTTTTATTATCCGATTCCATTTTGGCATGTGAGGAATCGCGTTAAATATATTTTTATTTGTAATCTTTTTTTTAAGAGCCAAATTCTATGAATCCGGATAGTTTTGGTGCTCTGTAGAATCTTTTTGTGGTACTAGAGGGTGTATGGAAAATGCATGTAGTTTTTATTTTTTTCGTATTTGCATTTTCTAATGTGTTTTGTGCATGATCCAGTTCGCTACACATTTGAATCTAGATCAAGATCCGTTTTCATGGGGGGGCCTAGTTGGCACCATTTGAGAGTGGACCATCTTGGCCTTCATTCAAAATCTCAGCCTTGACTGGTCTAAGTCAAATATAATTGTTGGACCTTTTAATGCCCATGGCCAAAATTAGCATAAGTCAAATTCAAATTTTGAGGCTTAGCTTGGGAAGGCCATTCCATCTTTACGGTGGCTCTTCCCCAAGCTCCAAGGCCTTTATGAGTGGAGGTCGACCAAGGGGGAGGGGGCTGCTTCTCTTTGACAAAAATTCTGCTGTATGGCTTCTTCATTCAAGAATTTTTGTGTGGATGGTTGGAAGAAAACTTCTTTGGGTGAAGGTAGAACCGAATCTCATCTTTTGAGCGTGGAGGGTGATCTTTTGAGAAGATCGACCTTGGTGTGGTTGTGTAAGCAATTTATTCGTGAGTGTTGAGCTTCAAAGAGGGTGCTCGATCAGCTTTTTGTGAATCCTCATTGGTGTCGGTTGCTTCCCAATGACACCCATTACCATCTTCATCGAGATATTATTCACTGGTTCATGTGTTTTTATTTTTTTTGTTACTTTTATCATGTGTCTTTTGTTTCTCATTACATGTTGTTGGTAAGTTGTAACAAGGTAGTTGTTGATTTTGAATACATGATTAGAGATATTTTATATTAAAGATTGACTAATTTGATCAAAATGTTTCCCAGATTATTGTGTGTATTTGAAACTCATGTCCTTCCAAGAAACGAGAATCTCTGTTACGAGTTATCAGAGGTTTCTCTGAAGAATCGCTTGTATCAGACTCGATACTGATTGATTTTCAGCGTTCTTTAGCTTTCCAGAAAGCTAAGATGAATATTTATAACTTTGTAGTTGAATCCATTGCTTGAATCGACCTGCTAGACCCTTGAAAAGTGTTGTCAAAGTCTGGGTCTGACAAGAATCAACTGTCACTAGTTTGGTTCAGAATACTCCTAGTGGTGTTTGGTATTTTTTCATTATCTGGAGTTTATCTACATGAAAAATCATTTTGTTTGATTCTGTGGAAAGCTAGAACATAGATCTAAAACTTTCATGTTCAGAGTTCTAACTAAATCTTCGTTTAACTATCTCATAAATATCAGTCTTTTACTGCTATCGAATAGTGGAAATTTAATTCATTTGATAATATCTTATACCATTTTCAGAATTAAAAAATTCATAGAGTCTTATAGAAATCTCAAAAAATTTCACACTACAAGAAAAATGTTAATTAGCGACGAAAATTTGTGACGGATTTTTTCCGTCGCAACTTTGCGACAGATTAGCTAGAGAAAACTTTCTTCATGAATCCGTCGCTAAGTAGCGACGGATTAGCGATGAAAGTTGTTTCATCGCTAATCTGTCGCTAATTAGCGACGGATTAATGACAATGATTTTTTCATCGCTAATTCTCAATACAAGAAAAACATTTTAGCGAGGGAATTTTTCTGTCGCTAATCTGTCGCTAATTAGCGACGGAAAAATTCCCTCGCTAATTTTCGATTTAACAGAGCGCAAAATTTTCCCTCTCTCCACGTTTGAAATTTAAATCGGCCGCGCTCGATTTAAACCGACTTCTTCGGAGGACGACGACGTCGGAGAGCATGACGGCGACGAGGCAGTTTCACGGAGGACGGCGACGCCGGAGGACGACGATATCGGAGGACGCTGGAGGACGGCGACGCCGGAGGACGGCGACGCCGGAGGACGCCGTCTCACGGAGCATGCCATTTCACGGAGGATGGCGACGAGGCAGACGCAAAAGCGGTGGCCGGAACCTCAGCTTTTGGCAGCTCGTTGGAGCCGAAGATGGCGGTGCCAGCAGCTGCAGTGGATGAGAAGAAGTGGCCGGCCTCTGGACTGTCAAGGAACAACAATATTGAAGACGGAATGCTGTCTTTCTCCTCTGCGATCGTCCTTCCGTCCGGGGTGAAGTCGGAGGGAGACTCGAACCACTGTAACCTCGAGGCATCGGTGCGGGAGGCCGGTTCACGGAGGACGGCGACGCCGGTTCACGAAGGATGACAACACCAGTTCACGGAGGACGGCGACGCCGAAGGACGATGACGCCGGTTCACGGAGGACGGCGACGCTGGAGAGCACTGGTTCTGTGCAATGCCTGTCGGTGCGGTATAAGTCCGGCTTATTGCTGCCGGAATACCACCCGACAGGGATCAATTTTTTTTATTTTTTTTTAAAATTTAGCGACAGCTTAGCGACGGACATTATCCGTCGCTAATCTGTCGCAAATTAGCGACAGAATTAACGACAGATAAGTTTTTTCGCTAATTAGCGAGCAAAAATTCACGATGGTCTCTATCCATCGCTAAGCCGTCGCTAAACTGTTTAGCGACGACTTAGCGACGAATACGATGGATAGAGACCATCGCTAATCCACGATTTTCTTGTAGTGTCAAATCTTGGTTCGTTGGAAAGGTCTGGATCTAACCTACGTTTTCTCACTTTCTGGTTTTCACAAAATCCACCGTCTGAGGGGTCGAAAACCCCTACGAACAAACTATTCATAGAGTCCAGAAGTCTGTCATAGACATGTCTGTCTGTCCCAGTTCTGAGTTCGTGCAACATACACCTCTAATCTGAATCCCGTGTTTTCAGATTCGTTGGAAAGTTGTGCAAGTTGTTCACAACTTTTATTTTGACTGCATCTATCAACACAGAGTGTTCGAGTCTCAAAATTCCATTTTCCCAGAGTCTTGTTCGAGCTCATTATCGTATAAGCTTTCGCACGTGTCAAGATCTGTTTGGATCTTGGATCGTGGATTGATGCATATCGAGTCCACATCGTGTTATTGCATCATTTTGGTATCAAAGCAAGGGTTGTCAGATTTTTCAACCCGACATGATTTCCAATGTTGTGGGGAGTTCATTTTTTTAGGTACCATTCACCATGGCGGGTCGAATGGGCGATCGATGTAAAAACAAATTTAATAGAGGAAACAATGAACGTGATCATCGAGGCAAGATTTACAAAGATAACTCACCAAGGCTAATCATCGAGTTGAAGATTTAAATCATCAAATGGCCAAAAATGCTAGAGTTAACAAACGACGAACTGAGCAGAGTCCACACAGTTCTCGAAAAACTCATGACACTCATTCTTATGATTCTCATGAAGACTTTGAGTCACATCGATGAAGTCTAGAGAGAAGAGATAATCTACATCCTAGGAGATCCCATTGAGATTCAGGCTTGCGTTTTGATATCCCAGAATTCAAGGGAACTAGAATTCCTAGATTGGATTAGCGAAGTCCACAAAATTCTTGAATTGAAGGAAGTCCCTGAGGATCGAAGTGTGTGATTAATCTCTCTCAAATTAAATGGTCGAGCTGCAGTCTGGTAGCGGCAACTCAAGCAAACGTGCAAACATCAGAGACGTGCCCCGATTGAGCGTTAGGAGCACATGGAGCAGAAACTTCGTGCTCAATTTCTTCTTTTGAACTATCATCGAGAACTTTATCAAAAATACCAAAGCCTTAAGTAAGGAACCCGGTCGATGGATCAATAGACCAAAAATTTTTATGATATCATTGCACAAAATGATATCCGTGAAAGTGAGGAACAATTAGTATCAAAATATATTGGAGGTTTGAACTTTCAATTACAGGATATGCTTAACTTCGTTGAGTGTTGGACTGTGTCCGAGGCTCATCAGAAAGCGTGTCAATGGGAAAGGTCTACTCAGCGAAAGACCATGGTGAAATCTAGTCAAACTACTAGACCCCCAGTGTGGGCCCCAGTAGTCCCAAGTGGAAAGGTCGACCCACCCTACTGTCACCCTAATGCATGAAACCCACCTAGGGTTATGAGCCAAAATGGTCTGATAGTAAATCAAGCGAGGATGTCTAGTTTAAGTACCCCCATCAAGTGCTATACTTATGAAAACCCCTATCATAAGTCCACGGAGTGTCGTGGCAAGGCCTTCTTCATCAAAGGATCACAAATTGAGGATGATTCGAGATTGGATCCAGAATCCAATCCTATTTATGATGAAGAACAAGAATATTTTGAGAAAAATCCCGAAGAAGAGTATGTGGAAGAAGTGTTATTGCCTGATAGAGATGAAACACACATTTCTAGGCAGATTTGTTTAGCCCCACATCAAGAAACAAATGATCGATGGTTAAGAACTCACATATTTGAGTCTCCTTGTACCATCAGTGGGAAAGTATGGAGGTTCATCATAGACTCCAGTTGTTATGAGAATGTGATTTTGGTCGAAGCCATGACCAAGTTAGGTTTGAGTTATAAGACTCATCCCCGTCCATATCAGATCTCTTGGCTCCAAAAGAGGATCAATGTTCGTGTTGATCGACAATGCTTGGTTAAGTTTTCTATTAGAAATACCTACTTCGATCAAGTCTGATGCAATGTGCTCCCTATGGATGCGAGCTATCTAATTCTCGAAAGACCTTGGCAATATGACCAAAATGTCATACATCATGGTGAGTTCAATGTCTATTCCTTCACTTTTGAGGGTAGAAAGATCAAGTTACTTCCTTCAAAAGATTTGCCTCCTTTGTCTTCCACTTCATCATCCATGGTCCAATGCACCATTCCTGTTATGGTTCCTCCATCTCGTGCTATTATCCCCATTTCTTCTCATGAGTCCCTTAAGATTGCTGCATCTCAAATCAAGAGACCCAGTGTGTTTATTGTCAGGCATGAACCTCAAGATTTATTGAAATCTCATGCTGTCACAAAGGATTCCCTAGCGGATCCTTCTCCCGAAGTTGGTAGTGATCCTATCATTAAAGTTAATGAGAAAATCGTGAAGGAGTCCTCACCTGTATTTGAGGATGTTCCTATCAGTGCAGTCATTCCTGATCCAATTTTTGAACAGATGAATGAAGAACCCATCCTTGTTAGAGAGTCCAAAGAATTGTTCGACCTTTCTTCACTTTCTGACATATAAGATCGTGAAGAACAATCTCACATCATTTTTTACAACCCTTTATTCATTGAGAACCCCGAAGGTTGTCTAAGCTTAGTCGAGGACAAATTCATTTTTTAAAATCTGCTATTCGAAGAAGTTAGTGAAAACATCAAAGATGAAGAGACGCTTGCATGTGAAGATGTTGTTGATTACTTCATGCATGTCAATTATACCCCTATTTTCAAGGCTGATGTCGAAATTGAAAAGCTCAATCCAAGCCTTAGTGAGTCTGTGGACATCCTTGTCAATGAACCTAGCATTGTTGAAAACTCTCGTAGTGAACCCATGGATGTTACGGTTTACCCCCGCATTGCGTCTGACATGATTGTCGACATTGTTTCGACAAGTCTCATTAGTATATCCAATGTCAAGTCAACTGTAAAAAAGGTGGATTTTATTGATGAGAATCAACAAGATATATGTGTCAATGAGCGCTTAGATGTTGAAACTCCTTCTGCGTAGTGGAATTTAGAGTCTCATTTTAGTCGTGACGCAATAGGTCTATTTGGCATTAAAGCCCCAACTCTTGTTTATGACCATCAGGGTTTAGAAGATAATGTTGATTTTATCTCTTTGACAAATCTCGATAGTAAATTTGGTTTACTGTTACATTGTATTGCTTGTGACTTATCTTGTGATTATCAAAATCTTAGTGCAAAATTTAACATTTTGAATTGCATGATAAATAGTCAATTGTTATCCATTGTTGACCCAAATTTTGTTATTATCTGCAGCATGTTGATGCAATATTAGATTATTAAATATAATGTCTTAGATGTTTTTGAGATTCAATTCCATTGTTCTGCTTTGAATTAATTGCATTGCATTTTATAGAGCAAATTGCATCTATTGTATCAAATATTCTTGTCATTCCTATATAGAAATTTCTGCTTTGTTTAGTTATCTTTTATCTGCTTTGAACATATTCTGCGTTGATTACATTTTGAATGTGTGCAGGGATTATGGAGTGACATTCAAACAGAAACAAGCTTTGAGGATAAAGCCTTTCGACCCAAGAGGGAATGATGCATAGCATCCTGAAGATCCGAGCTTTGAAGACAAATTGAATTCAAATCCAATCCAGGATGTGATCCAGGGCAGATCCAATCATGCAGGACTATCAGGGTCCAATTAGATCTCTGCCAACCCAGACCCATTTTGATTATCGTGCTACAATATTTGAGATATTTTACATCTTTCTCAGAGATTATATTTTTATTATTTGATTCCATTTTAGCATTTGAGGAATCACGTTAAATATGTTTTTATTTGTAATTTTTTTAGGATCCAAATTCTACGGGTCTGGATAGTTCTGGTGCCTTGTAGGATCTTTTTGTGGTACTAGAGGGTGTATGGGGAATGCAGGTAGTTTTTATTTTTTTTTTATTTGCATTTTCTAATGCGTTTTGTGCAGGATCCAGTTCACTGCACAATTATATCTGGATCAAGATCTGTTTCTAAAAGGGCCCTAGTTGGCACCATTTGGTAGTGGACCATCTTGGCCTTCATTTAAAATCTCAGCCTTAACTGGTCCAAGTCAAATATAGTTGTTGGACCTTTTAATGCCTATGGCCAAAATTAAAAGAAGTCAAATTCAAAATTTGAGGCTTAGCTTGGGAAGGCCATTCCATCTTTATGATGGCTCTTCCCCAAGCTCCAAGGCCTTTATGAGTAGAGGTCGACCAAGGAGGAGGGAGCTGCTTCTCTTTGACAAAAATTCTGTTGTGTGCCTTCTTCATTTCAAGATTTTTTGTGTGGCTGGTTGGAAGAAAACTCCTTTGGGTGAAGGTAGAACCGAATCTCATCTTTTGAGCGTGGAGGGTGATCTTTTAAGAAGATCGACCTTGGTGTGACTGTGTAAGTAATTTGTTCGTGAGTGCTGAGCTTCAAAGAAAGTGCTCAATCAACTATTCATGAATCCCCATTGATGTCAGTTGCTTCCCAACGACACCCATTACCATCTTCATTCGGATATTATTCACTGGTTCATATGTTTTTATTTTTTTTGTTACTTTTATCATATGTGTCTTGTGTTTCTCATTACATGTTGCTGGTAAGTTGTAAAAAGGTAGTTATTGATTTTGAATACACGATTAGAGGTATTTTATGATAAAGATTGATTGTTTTGATCAAAGTATTTCTCGGATTATTGTGTGTGTTCGAAACTCGTGTCCTTCCAAGAAACAAGAATCGATGTTACGAGTTATCAGAGGTGACTGTGAAGAATCGTTTGTATCAGACTTGATACTGTTTGGTTTTGGCGTTCTTTAGCTTCTCAGAAAGCTAAGACGATTATCTATAACTTTGTAGTTGAGGCCATTGCTTGAATCAACATGATGGACCCTTGAAAAGTGCTGTCAAACTCTCAGTCTGACAGGAATCCACTGTCACCAGTTTGGTTCAGAACACTCCTAGTGGTGTTTGATATTTTTTTATTATCGGGGGATTCCTTGCACGAAAAATCATTTTGTTATATTATGTAGAAAGCTAGAGCATAGATTTAAAACTTTCATGTTTAGAGTCCTAACTAAATCTTCTTTTAACTGTCTCAAAAATATCAGTTTTTTACTGTTGTCGAATAGTGGAAATTTAATTCATTTGATAATATTTCATACTATTTCCAAAATTCAAAAATTTGTAAAGCCATATAGAAAACTCAGAAAATTCCAAATCTTGGTTCGTTAGAAAGGTCTGTATCTGGTTTACGTTTTCTCAGTTGGTGGTTTTTACAAAATACACCGTCTGAGGTGTCGAAAACTCCTGCAAATAGACTGTTCATGGAGTCCAGAAGTCTGTCATAGACGTGTCTGTCCATAACAGTCCCGAGTTTATGGAACGAACACCTCTGATCCGAATCTCGTATTTTCTGATTCGTTGAAAAGCTGTGCGAGTCACATACAACTTTTATTTGGATCGCATATGTCGACGCAGAGTGTTCGAGTCTCAAAATTCTGTTTTTCCAGAGTCCTGTTCGAACTCATTGTCGTATAAGCTTCTGCGCGTGTGAAGATCCGTTTAAATCTTGGTTCGTGGATCGGTGCATACTGAGTCCACATCGTGTAATTGCATCACTTATCCTGGAAACCAAAGCCATCCACACAAAAAAAAAGCAAAAAAGAAAAGAAAAAAAAGGAATGACCACATGGGCCCCACCATTACTTATTGAAAAAACAAAGTGTCATCCTCATTTTTTACTTTATCCAAGATTTGGCACTTCCCCACTGCCCCCAAGAAACGAATAAGATTCCCATGAAACTGGCCAAATTGCTTTGTGGACAATCAATCCCTCAATTAATTATCAATAAACCCATCTAATCCAATCCAACACCAAGATGGACACACGAAAACACCATTATAAGATATGAAAATCACTAAAGCTTTTGAGATATTATGGCACAAAGAAACCACTGTGCCCAAGAAAAAATAGGTTACGTTGTCATGAAACAGGGGGTACGTTTGATATACGTACGAATCGAGAGAAAAAATAATGGATTTAGAGTTTTTTAAGTAGTCCAACCTTACAATTGTGATTTACGTAAAATTTTCAGTAGAATGTTTTTTACTGTGGATGCAGGCAGGTGCTACGGTAAAACCAAATAAATAAATAAATATATAAATAAATATATATCAACGGGGTCTCCACTTGTTTGGTAAGAGCAGGAGCAGGCAGTGGAAGTCACCTTGTGTTGGGACGTTGGAAGTTCAAAAACCCAATGGTATGAGTTGTATAACAGGTGGTGGGGGTACATGACGAGTCTAGGTACCAATTGTCATCACCCACCTTGAAGATGTGAGAGCAGCGTAATGGGCTTGAGGAGACGAAGCCTTACTTTGAGAAAAGTTAATTTTGAAGCTGATAACATTGACATGCTCCATGGCCTGCCTTTTTACAAAGTTGGAAGAATAGACGACTACCCTGATTTTTTTCATTTTTTGGTTATAAAATCGATTTCCATTTTGTCTTCCACTTATGTTCCTTCCATTTTGCCGATAGTCTTTCCTCTACAACTTGAACCATTTTTACGGTTTTGCTCAGACATTCCTTTGTGATATATACTCTTGGTTTGTACCCAATTATGAGGCAGTTCATTGCATATCAACCAAACAAGAACCGAATTCAATTCATTTTTATGTGTGCTTCTCCTCCGTGATGTATCAAATCCCATTCAACTGAGCCAGCGCGACCAAGTATTCATGCAGGGTGAGGTTTCTTTGGGTTATAAATTAAAAAAAAAAAAAAAATCCTGTTCAACTGAATGCATGGCCATGATCGACATATGATGCCCAACATCATAAGTGACATAGGCTCTCTCTCTCTCTCTCTCTCTCTCTCAATTGTTTGGTTGGGTATGGAACGTCATAAACCTACTCCATTCCCAAAGCAGACAACATAGACAAACACCTCACCACACTTTTCTTGATGTAGTAGAGCCTTATCCTGGAAACCAAAGCAATCAATACCCAAAAAAAAGCAAAAAGAAAAAATGACCACAGGGGCCCCACCATTACTTATTGAAAAAACAAAGTGTCATCCTCATTTTTTTTTACTTTATCCAAGATTTGGCACTTCCCCCCACTGCCCTCAAGAAACGAATAAGATTCCCATGAAACTGGCCAAATTGCTTTGTGGGCAATCAATCCCTCAATTAATTATCAATAAAACCCATCTAATCCAATCCAACACCAAGATGGACACATGAAAACACCATTATAAGATATGAAAATAATTAAAGCTTCTGAGATATTATGGAACAAAGAAACCACTGTGCCCAAGAAAAGTGAGGATTAATCGTAGCGTTGTGCTTAACAACCAACAATCAAATCATCAACCCCAAAGCAAAGCAAAAATGGCACATAAGAATACGTTGTCACGCAACTGCCTCCCTCTTTTTGCAATTATTTTTTTACCACCTTTAACGCATACTTTTTTTATTTGAATAGTGGGCAAGAAGAAGGAGAAAAAACTGGTTATGTGGTTTTGGCGAAGTCTCCTCCCTAGCTGATTCTTTGTCCTTGCCGTGTACGTAGTGGCGGCCCTGGTGGGGGGCCACTAGGGATGGAGGGGGTTGGGCCCACGTCATCAGATGGCCGGAATCCGGCAGGTCGGTCGGATGAGAAAAGGAGCGGTTTGGTGGTGGGGCAGAGGGTCAAGTGAGTGGGTCCCACAGAATGTCTAAACCATGAGGGTGCTCACAGGATGGTCTTCGCCGTGGGCCCCATGTACTCGTCATTCCACCTGAACCGAGAAGGCTTGTCGGCTCTGGCTTGGGCTCGAGTCGGACCCCGCTCCTTGTGGACGCACCGGATCACTAACATGGGGGTCTGTTGTATACTTTGTCTATCCGGGTCGGGTACCAATGGGTAAGTCAGTATGCGTCCTGTTCTAATCCAATAAATGTGTCAGGACTAGTGTGTCTGGCAGTGGCAGGGTTATGGCTTTGGGTTGTTAATTTTTCTGACACAGACCCGGAATTCAGATATGCTATTATTGAAACACTATCTCCTTTCACCCTTATTTTTATTGATTGGTTGATATATTTTCTGGTTCGAACACGGCAATTGGATAGTTCTAAAGCTGGACTGAGTAAAAAGACTGAAATCCGCACAAGGATCCAATGGTTCGATCAGGCTTCATAAAGATAGGGTCAGATATAGTCAATACCAGATCCAACTAATCGGATGTTGCCTAAATGGATACAGATTCAGATTCGAAATTGGGTGGTGAAAAGCATATCCAAAGCCTCTTCTTTTCATGTAATTGGATTTGGATATCCATCAAATCTGCATATCTGTCGCATTTTGATAACAAAAAACCAAAACTATATCCGCATTCCATTATAATTGGAAATGGTATCGTTTAAATATAGTCTGATTCAGTTGGATATCGGATAAAATCCGATCCATTGAAATCCCTACATGCAGACCCATGCATATCTTGTGCAGCATTAGAAGAGCAAACCGGTTTGAGCAGCTCTTTGGCCTGTCTGGTTTGGCTTAAAGGCTGTTTGTAAAAGGGTGGGCCCTTGATTCCCCCAGCTCTGTTATGGAAAAGAAAAAAACAAAACCAGCTGCTCCTGATGACGAGCTTGGGGCAGCAAATTATGGATCTTGCCCAATCAAGAAATCATCAGTATCTGATCCCAAAATACAGGACCCAGAAAACAAGTTTCTTTATAGGCTTATTACCATGATGAACTGTAGGATCAATTTGCAAATCAGACCGGAACCTGGTCTGCATACCTATTGTTTAGACCCAGATCCAAAACCATTACCAGGTGTGGGCTTAGCCTGCCTCCTGTACAACTGATAATTAAGGAGTGCTGATGTCAATGGATTGGGTTTTGTTCAGAATATATATTTTTTTCACTTCATTCATAGTTAAGTTTATTAGTGTAAAAACCCTAGGTCCCCTCTTCTCCACCAGGGAATACATCCAGCTTTGGCTGTGTGGCAAGGGACGCACACCCATGAGTTTTGAACTTCGCCAATGTATCCAAATCAGTGACATTCGCGAGTCGCCCCTACCAGATAAACGAAACCCTAACTATCCATGTGAAATTCTTAATTTATTCTATATTTGATAATAGTTTTTCCATCTGTTTTGGTTTCATCCTTGAACCCGATTAGGCCAGAATCGATTTTGCTGGTTTCAGTTGCTTTTACATCCGAACCGAATCCAATCCATTTACACGCCCATGATGGCGGACGAGACGAGGTGGCTTGGGTCCAAGGCAGTTGGACCCGGATCCACGGATCCGAGCCGTTAGGGAGCTTCGCTGAGAGGCCAAGGCATGATAATAAAACAATAGGGGTAATCTGGTAAATTTCTTAAGGCTCCACATACAAGTACAGCTCAGATGCCATGATCGCGACGGTGGCGCGTTATGCGCCATCACACATCATGGAAAACCGCTTTCTCTCGTCACGGAAAACCGCCTCAACAAAACGGAACCCCACGAATCACCAGTCGTATCACTCATCTCATTTATACCCTTCAGCTTTTCGGTGAATGGCATACCCGTCCTACCCCCAGCTCCTGTCTCGGTTGTCTGCTTGGACACGCGTACGTGCGCCGGGGCCCGGCCTGCTTGAGCGAGGTACGGAGCCCATATATCACCCTTTCAAAGATGAGGTGGGCCTTGAGTGAACAAGATACAGTTTTTAGGCAAAAACATTTTGATAGGTAATGCTTCAAAATTCAATGGTCCACTATACCAAAAATTTGCTATCAAACATCTTCCAAAATCACAAGTGCATTTTCTAATAAACCAACTACCATGGACACATTTATATGCAGTTAAGGCGCACCTGTACTTTTTCCTTTTTGCAAAATATATTGAGTTATCTATTTTTTTTTTTGAATTTATAACCCGAAAAAAACCTCACCTAACACGAAGACCTGATCGTGCTGTCTCAGCCTGCCATACCTATGGTCATTGTGCTAACAGCATAAAACTTCAAAGCTAGGACCCCTGCCCATGGTGCCTGTGCTAAGCATTGGGTTGAGCAGAGGAGCCGTTATTATTGATAGAAGATGAAAGAACACTTTTTTCAGAGTTGCTGTAAGGTCCTCTTTCCGTCCCAACACAAGGGTGCATGTCCATTTTAGTAATTCACCACCTTCAAAGAATAAAAAAAGAGCAAATGGGGATCTTATGTCATTCACCTCTGTCTAGTAAGGGATAGATTTGCGCTAATAATTTTAAAATCATTCACCCCAACAAACAATGTTGAAACCCTTTTCCCTTTTCTTAATCATTACGGTCTCTCCATGTACTAGTGGGATTCACTGTTCATGAGAGAGAGAAAGATTTCCACAAGTTAAAGCGGAAACTCTTTTTCACACAAACCACTGTCAAAAGCCAAACGTTCGGGTACGAGTCTATGACAACAGTTTGAAGAGAGAAAACCCCTCCACAAACAAAAACCCTAGCCTTTTCACATTTGTATAATTGTACGTAACGGGACTATAAATACACCCCCACCACACCCTTTGTCTCACCCATCATCCCCAAGTCTCTCTCTCTCTCTCATTGTTCCATTTCCTCAAGCCTCCATACATCCCATTTCCACTCAATTTAAAAAAAAAATGAGGCCAGACAACACCTTCAATGCAACAGCCTTCTCAGGGGTGCAGCAGCATCACCCCTCACCCTGGCACTCCCCTGTGCCCTACCTCTTTGGTGGCCTGGCTGCCATGCTGGGCCTCATTGCATTTGCCCTCCTCATCCTTGCTTGCTCCTACTGGAAGCTCTCCGGCTACTTTGGCAATGGTGAGGGTGGTCAGGCTGGTGATGTGGGTGAGGCTGCTGGTGACAAGACCTTGGAGTCCATCAAGGTCTGCAATGATCACTTGGATGAGAAGATTGTGGTCATCATGGCTGGTGACCAGAAGCCAACTTTCTTAGCAACACCAATCTCTAGCAAACCCTCTTCCTTTGCTGAGCACAAGGAGGTGATGATCAACAGCTGTGGTGACAAGAAGCAGAGTGATCAGACCCAGAACCAAAACCAAAACCAAATCCAGTCTCAGGCTCAGGTCCAAGACCAGCAACGGCAACAGACTCAGGGTGATGGAAACCATTGAGACTGTGAAGATGGGTTTGATAAGAGGAGGTTGGTTTTCATGGAAGAGGAGAGTTATAACTAAAAAATGCAAAATTTTCTTTTTCTTCAATGGTTTTTGGCTTGTTAGGACGGGAACATGTAAATTTTTGAGTTGAGTTCAATGAGAAGTTAGAGGTTTTTTTCTTTTTGAAACAGCATTTGTTCCTCCTTTATCTCTCTTCTCTTTTGTTTTTTACTTATGTTGATGTTTTTCTTTTCTCCTTATTTCTTTATTTCGAAAAGAGAGCATAAAAGTTTGATGGGTTATGCAAAGCTAGGGTGAGCTATGATCCCCTCTTTTTCATTCAGCTTTTGCAATTAAAAAACTTCTTACTTTTCACTCTATTAAGTCTCTAATAACAGAGATAAAAACTTCAACCAAGGAGCATATGAAGGAGGCATGGCTTTCCTTTTTTTGTTCCTTCATACATCTTTTTCACTTCTTTTGTGAAATGAATGAACACCTTCAATCTTCGTTTCTTTATTGTTTTTGCTCTGCAATCCGCCTGTTCTTTCTTGGGGTTTTGTGTATGGGAAAGAGGCGGCCGTGAAAAGCCAAAATTTCCGGTGGACGTGCCGGAATTCCTGTTTGGAGAGGCGTTTCATTTGAATTTTGCAATCATAGGAAGGCAAAGTGTGGGAATGATAACGTAATAATAGCGACACCAAGTTGGCCTTTCTAGAGAGAGAGAGAGAGAGAGAGAGGTGGGGCAGTACGGCAGACCACGTGTCATAGTCTACGTGACGCGGACACGTAGGGGGGGGGGGATCTTAGTCGGTGGAGGACACGTATTGAATGACTAGACGTTGCCGTTGTGTATGCGGCGAGACGCGAGCGTTGTTGGTAAGAGAGGCAAGAGATAGTGTCTTAGGGTGTGAATGAGCGTTTCAAACGTAATCGGATAAGGACCGGATCATGAATGATCAGATCCTACCCGATTTTAAGTTAAAAACTTAACCCGCATCCGAAAGAGAGACTGATGAGGCAAAGTTGAATCCAGACCGACTTTCTGTTATTTTTTTCCAATTTTTTTAATGGTAAGTGAAATAGAGTTTTACGTGCAAACAATTATAAATGGGTTGGATTTGATAAGTATCTAAATATTGATCCAACAGAAAATACTGGTTGGGGATCCAAATTTAAATCCAAATACATATCTGAATCCTAAGATGCCTATCAGTGAAGGTATGTCTGATTCGGATTAGAAGTCCACTCTGAAATCAATCCGTTAACACCGCTACTGAAAATCTAGCTATAATTATTGAGCCAACTGTTTTATGGGTTGCATTAGATAAGGGCTGATCCAAAACATATAAGTATGAATCCGACCCAAATATATGCATATGGATCGGATTGTGAGTCCGAGCAAAATCAATCCATTTTTACCCCCACTTACAGATCTGGCGCTTCGAGCATGTGGAATGTTCTGTTGACATTCTCTTGGGGGCAAGGTGTAGGGGTTGAGCTTATACATTTTGACGAATTTAGTCTTTGACCTAAGATGAACTGCTCAAGGCTCCACCCATGTTCGGCTCGGCTCATACGGGCTCGTTAATTAATAATTAATATATTTTACTTATATTTTGTATCATAGAGTAGAAATCGTTGAAGTTAGGGGTATCAACGGGTCCGGTTTACCCAAACCCAAATGTACCAAACCCTATATTGTCTGGGTATAGTAATAAATAAGGAGACCCGATTAAGACCCTGGTTTGCACTCCAAGGTTCGATTAATACATGGAGCCAGGTATAGTTTGTGAAATTTTATACCAGACCCAGGCCTGACCCGAGTTCCTATTAAGACCCACAAATTTTCAATGTAAAAATGATATTATTTTACTGAGTATGACCAGGGTCTGGTAGTTTTTATTGGATCTGGGTATGGTTTTTTCTTAAGGTGGGTCTGATTAGACCCAGATCCAGACCCGATACCATGCCCAAAAATTGAGGGCAGGACTGGTTCCACCGGAACTCGAACTAAACCTGACCCGTTGACACCTCTAGTTGAAGTGTTTGGCTTGCAAGCAATAAGTTTAGAGTTTCAATCCTATTTGATCATCAGTTTGAAACAATTACATTAGCTAACTCGTGCCCTGCTGGTTTAGCTTGTGGCTTTTTATGAGCTCAAGCTTGTCACAAGAAACAAACTGGGTTCAAACACCCTCTGTTCGGTTCGTTCTGCCAGCCCTGCTGGACTGACAAATGGGCCCAGCTAATGAGACTGGTGGGACCCGCATGACATCATGTGGGTGCGTGCGGTATATCTTGGTGCGTCTGCAAGGGTGTTGTGTTTTCTCCCCCGAACACACACTGTAGCTACAGTGCATGTTCGGGTCCCGACTGAACATCGGGTGGTGCTCAGTCGGGTGTACGGCGTACACTCACCTGCGCAGGTGTACGGGGTCCCATACACCCGATTGAGCCCCACACAACATTCAGTCGGGACCCGAACATGCACTGTAGCTACAATGCATGTTGGTGGTGTGTGTTGGGGGGTGGGGGAGACTGCATATAACCTCCCCCCGGCAATGATCATTCCATTCCATTCTATTGCTCTGGTGCCAAACTTATGAAAAAAGTTAGATATTAGTTTGCTCTTCTATTGATTGCTATAGCTAAAGTTGTCTTGATTTGTTCACCATAAGATAGGGATCTTAGAGCATGCTTGCTGTTGTGGGAGGTGGTGCCATTGTTCCAATTGAACATTAATTTCTTTCTCCACACTCAAAGAAATGAATCTCTGGCTTTTAAGGCACATTTGGAACCAAGAAAAATTCACAGGAAAAAAATATTGCGCATGAGAAGTTTTTATATAATAACTTTTTTAAGTGATTTTTCTTTTTGCTTGTTTGTGTAATATGAGAAAAAGGAGAGAGAGAGAGAGAGTCAATTACCCTCTCTCAGAGAGATGGAGGTGCTTCGAGCATACCGGAGAGAGAGATGGTGGTGGGTGGGAGGAAGATGAAGATATAAGAATCTCCTCTTGTGGCAGCTCATGGGATGAGATGTGTTTCGGGTGAATGATTTCCCTAATGCAAAAAGAATTTTTGATATCAAAAAATTCCTTCATCCCTAAGGTGAATGAATTTTTGCTATAAAAATCACACTTTTTAGAAAATAATTTATTGCATTCTTTTTTTGTTTGAAACGATTGAAAAGTTGCCATTTTTTGCATGGATTTTTTGTTAGTATTATGTTTTGTCATGAAAATAATCTGCAGAAAATAGTGCCACAAGAACTTGGTGCCCGTGTGTTCCATCCACTTCAGTTATAATGGGAAAGCAAAACCGTGGATTTTTCATTGTTATTATTATGTTTGGTCATGAAAATAATCTACAGAAAATGGTGTCACAAGAACTTAGTGCCCGTGCGTTCCATCTTTTTGCAAGTTTTTTTTTTGGAGTGGAGTAACTTGAATAGATTTTCATAGTTTTCTTGGTATAGGTTAAATTTGATATTATTCTACTTTTGTGAAACAAAATCAATATAAAATGGTTGCGGCACAGTTCAAGCCTGATAGTAGTCTGGCTGGGCTTATGTTGTGCCTGGGTTCACGTCAGGCCTGTCGCACCCTGTTGCGGCTGGCCTGGACCGATGGCCATTAACCCTAATATAAAACAAGTTTATTTTGGAAATCCATTAGTTTGCAATTAACGAATCATCAGAAACTCATTTGTAGATCTCTCTCTCACATACACATACACACACACACAAATCCAATTTTGTGCATATATTACACATGCCCAGATGAAATTGGGGGTTCCTTTCAATTTTTTTGCTGCCAATGCCCATGGTGGCATCACTATAACAATGTCAAAACTTATGTCACAAACCTGAGCATTCACATGATGTCACTATAACATGATCCCTAGTAAATCGAGCATTGATCCCTAATAAATCGAGAATGCTGAATACATCTATGGGGTCATAATCAGGGAAAAAAGCACCCAGAAATCAGAAAAACCCATTTAACATGTTTACACACACAAGACTTTTTTATGGATTTTTTGTTCTTTATCCTTAAATCTAACCATACAGATGTGTTCTACATGCTTGGTTTTAGGACTAGCCACAAACAAGACTTTTTAAGGCTTCAAAATCAACAACTTATAATATTTATAAACATTCAAGCATTCAAATTTTACATTTTCACCAAAAATACACGATCCAAGAGTTGATTCCTGACAAATTTACCAAGATCAACACATCTACATGGTTGGATTTAGAAAAAAGAGTTCTAAATGCCTGTATTTCTAGTTATCATATATATACATATATATAATATCACTGAAAATGTCTTGAAAAGAACATTGACCTGATGAAGTTCATTGTAAACAGACATTGTCATCAAACTAAACCGTGAAACTAAGGCAATTTCATGCTCATTTGCACCCATTATACAGCGGTAAAGTATTTTTATTTTTTGGGCGAAATACTGATGCAGTAAAGAAAAACAGCAAGTTGGTTGATAGGAGCTGTCAATGCACGTCTCCCTGTGGTGGGGCGTTGCAGGTTAAAAACCCCAGTGATACAATTGAATAATAACTAGTGGGGGTCTGCCTAACCTCAGCTTGCCTTTCAAAAAAACAAAAAGAAAAACACAAAATTCAGACAATGTTTGTGGTAGGAATGAGTGGTTGTGTGGCAAACCAAAGTTAGGTCATGGCTGTTTGTGTTAACCATATATTCAGAGGGCTATGTCCGTAGTTTTATGAATAAGGGATTGTTGAAATAGCTTTTGATACCCCTCCTGACAGATAATGCCATGTTTTTTCTCTTCTTCCTCTTACCACTTTAATTCTTGTTTTACAATGAGAAGTCGGCAACGTGCATACACCCAAAGACAAAAAATGTTTGTAGTAGCATTGCATGGGACTTCGTATACAGAATTATTACCCTGTTAAAAGGATGAAATGACTATGATACATAAGGTGGATTTACTAATAACCATTACTTGCATTGTGTTTTTTGGATAAAAAGTGTGATTTGTAAGTCTTGAATATTAATGAAAATTTTAAAAATTTAGAAAGACGAATTTCAAACAATATAAAAAACCTACCGGCGATGAACTAAGAGTCAGTTTTCATAAAAGCAAGTCGGCATGAGAAAAACATGGTAAAAGCCTGTTAGGCTGGCAGTAGACGAGGATTGGAGTAAGCAGCTACCCCTTTTTATATAAATATATTTGTATGTGTGTGAAAACATTTGCTATTAATAAAGGCAAGGAATAATGAGGTACAAATCATAACGGCAAGTTGTATCAACTCATCTAACCACAGAGATATGCTCAGCATGGTTTGTTTGCTAATGATCAAGCTTTGGATCATATGCTTTTCTGATGTAAAAACATGATTTTTTGCATTATGAAATTTTGCACATTGTGGGTTGATTTGTTATAATCACATGATTAAAAACAAGTTTTCAAATAAATAGACCATGTAGATCACATCTGTAACGTTTGATCTAAAAGAAAATGAATTTTTTTGAAGAAAAGAGTGACTTCTACTCATTAGTTCCTTACCTTCATTAATAGCCAATATTTACCCTATATATATTATCAAAGTGGTAATTATGCATACCATAAAGTTTAAACACGTTCCCCATGGCAGGAGCCGCGTGGCCAGCACGGTGTTTGAGAGGATGCTGAGATGAAGACACTGGATCAAACCCCACTGGCACACACAGGTATGTCTGTATCTTTTAGCGGTGGGCCACTTAAGGCAGTGTGGTCATGGGCCCCACCCAAGGTTTTTCTAGCTTTGGCTAGGGCTCCTCGTCACAATAAAAAAAATTACACAAGTTCCCAACTAAGAAGTTGACAACAGAATAAAGGAGCATTCAGTGGAAAGCTAATTGCCAATTCTTCTCTGATCCATGGCACTTAGCCGCTCCTTTGATCTCAACTACCCATTGTTCCCGGCAAAAGTTACAATATATATAGCAGGAGAAAAGGGCAACGAAAAGTACTGAGATTAATGATGAATGTTTAGCATGGTGCGTCTTGTCCCGAAAAGCAGATTAAAATAAACAAAGAGGGACAAAAAACCCTCTGCACCTGAACAGTATTTTCAAGAATCCAAACCAATCACATATAGAGGTGAAGGGAGCGGGTGAATGTAGTTGAACAGTCGCCAGTTGTATACAATTTTTTTTGAAAGGCAAGCTGGGTTAGGCAGACCCCTACCAGTTATACAACGATATCATTAGGATTTGAACTTGCAACATCCCAACACAAGGTGACATGCACTGGCTGCTCCTACCAGACAAGGAGAGCCCTCCGTTGGTCAGTCCCTAGTTGTATATTAGGTTTAAATCCAACTCTTCTCTTGTCTTGTCACTACAAGGATGCAGGTCAATAGCTGCGATATATCTCGCTGCTATTGCCTATTTCTTGCTGATATAGGCCTATAATGGTGATAATTCTCACCGATAAGTCACCAAAAAATGACCTTTGTTGAGTAATAACAATGACATTTATAGCTCGCCATTAAAAGGTGAACCAACACCGGCAAGAACTGAGAACACCAATAATGGAGTGGCAATCTTTAACGGTGAGGTTGTTTTAACGGCGAGATATGAAATAACGGCGAGATCTTTGGATCACCGTTATAAGCTACCTATAGGTTATAACAACGATGTACTATTCTCCCAATTATAGCTCATAACGGTGAGATAGGGATCCCACTGTTATAGCCTATAACGGGGAGAATTAACTTGATCCACATGAACTTGATCCAAGTCACCTATATGAGACAACCTGGCTGGGAGTAGGTTTAAAAAATGTAACAAATAGAACATGCAAAGGCATGCATGCATATCCACAAGTATATACACTTTAAGGGTGGACAATAAACCCTATGCAACCCTTGTTGATACCGAGAACTGAATATTTCCTTTAAGTCTAGCCCATACGGTAATGGACAAGACAACAAGCTTGGATAACAGCCAAGAAGTGGCTATACTGAGAACCTCGGACAAAGGGACAAATTTCTCAATAGTGACTCCCAAGAAATGTTCTGGAAAAAATTATAACTCCAAAAACAGAAAAATCATTCACCAAATTTGTAAGAACTAAAAATTATAGCATTATCCAGCTCATGGTTTTAAAACTCGCCGAGTCAACTCGGTGACTCGGCTCGGCCCTCCAGCGAGTCAACCTGGCAGGGCCTGACTCGGCCGAGTTCTGGGATATTTGAAATTTGATTTTTTGGGTATTTCAAAATAACAGTTTAATAACAAATAATAAATTAAAAGACAAACCAGTTCAAAGATACAATAATCTATCAATCTTTATGTGTTGATTAAACATATTGGCAAAAAAATGAATCAAAGATCTAACAAAAAAATGAAGCATACACGTATCGGTGCTTGTACTTCATGTTCTGGTGTTGGGTGCCTTTGAGTGTTGTTTTATGAACACATCATATCCTCCATTGTATATAAAAATACATTTTTGTACAAAGTCTGTATCACACCTGTGCATAACAATCTCTACCCTGGCATCCTTATTTTTTGACAGAAACACCCATATCATACCAGTTGTGCTGATCTTGTACAGTATGCTTGTACATGTATCCATGTGACAACATTTCCCTTGGTCATAATTGGAATTTCTTCTGGTGATTCATTTCCTTATTGTTGTTTTACTTTGTTGCAACTAATTCAATCTGGCTTTTTATGCAAGATGATGTGTTGCTGTTCTCAATGAGGTGAGATCACTAGAAAGGAAAGCTAACAAAAACTAGGGTGTCTTCTGGAAAAGTTTAGCTGAAATTCCTAAACCATTCTATTTAGAAACTTGAGTTTAAGTATGTTTCTAGACTCAGTTACATGGGGCCTTCATTGAATACCAAAGACATGCTTGTTATGAAGAAGTTTCTTCATGTAACTTGATCTTTCCATGTGACCTTGTTATGAAGAAGTTTGTACTTTTTCTACTCTGAACTTGCAATTTTTTATTTTGTCAACTCTTCAGACTATATGTTTACTGAAAAACATGGTTTGAGACAAATTATATATTGTTTTTCTTTTAAAATCAAAAGTTAACAAAACCCGGTCTGAGTCACCGAGTTGACCCGCCGAGTCAATAAAGAACGAGTCGAGTTCTGAGTCACGGGTTTTAAAACCTTGATAAAGCTTCTATAACATGCAGTAGCATTCCTACACAGGAAAAAAAGATCTCACCCACTTTTATTAATCGAGGGCTCTTGGAAAGTTTTGGACAAGAATTCACGTGCTTCTTGAGGTCTAGGTCAAGATACTCAAAAACCAAGTACAAGCGCTTTTTGTTGGACATAATAGATCTGGATCCAACCTATTCAGGTGACCCTGTTTGACACCATTAGTGGGCTACATAATGGGTGAGAGTTACTTACATAACTGCCTATTCCCATTGTATAAAGGGGTAGGTTGTCATGTAAATGATGAGAGTTTCGCTAATAAGCCTACCCAAATTCTACATGTAGATTACGTGGTATAGGGTCCTGCTCATTGTCGACCTAAGACATGGGCTCATCGGGGGCCCAAAACCCAATGTTGGCATTTTTGCATAAACATACATAGAAAGCGTACCTTAAGACGCCATAGAGTGTGCGTGCGGATGTTCGACATTTTTCTCAGCCGGTCGACGCTCACGATGAGCCCAGGCCTAAGGTCGACGGTGAGTAGGACCCTGAACCCAATGAACTGAATGTAGGCTAGGTTGACGCTGATACTGTATGACAATGGTTACTCATCATCCAATGCAACCAGCCACCGCTTTATATAGTGGAGAAATGAGATGAGGTACAGTGAATGTGGACATTCCACATTCACGTAACCTCCTCCCTTATAGCATTAACTGCCCTCCAGTATCATGCCCACTACCCCACTAAGCTTTTAATGTCAAACCGGGTTACCCAATAGGTTGGACCCAAATCCAAATGTCTAACATTCTCCCACTTGACCCATTGACACTAAAAGTACATTAAATCGAGGTTTATACCATTATCTCGATTTAATTCTTCATAAGGGTTCACATGCTATCCTGTATCACAAGGATGAATCAAATGAGTCATGAAGATGAACACTTCTTTATGAAATGTCATATTCCCATGTACTACACTACAATTCACCTTCAGTGCTTAAGCATGTTTAAAATTAGCTTTATGAATAGGTTGGTCTCTTACCTATTCTATTAGTCCTTTAATATTGTTATTCAGCTATTCTCTCTAACCCATATGAGAGATCCTTTATGTAAAATCAACTTCGTATCAACACATGGAGTTAAAATACTTTATTGTTAAAGAAATGACTAAGAATCATTTGGTATGTATTGATACAATTGAGACGAAGAAAATGACTGCGGATCCTCTTACTAAAGGGTTAGCATCGGAATTGTATTCCCAACATGTAAAGAGGATGGGTCTTTTTTATTCCTTTTGATATATGACAATACATTAAGTGATCACATTTGTGTATATGAATTTGATTCTCTATGGTTTTGTAAATTGTTGATTTTGCATAAAGGATCTCTCATGTGGGTTAGAGAGAATAGCAAAATAATAATATTAAAGGACCAATTAGGTAAGAGACCAACCTATTTATAAAGGTAATTTTAAACATGCTTAAGCACCAAAGGTAAATTGTAGTGTAGTACATGAGAATATGACATTTCATAAAGGAGCGTTCATCTCCATAACTCATTTGATTTATCTTTGTGATAAAGGGTATCATGTGAACCTACATGAAGAATTAAATCGAGATAACGATATAAACCTCGATTTAATATACTTTTAGTATCAATGGCTCAAGTGGGAGAATGTTGGACATTTGAATCCAGGTCCAACCCATTGGGTGACCCGGTTTGACATTAAAAGCTTAGTGGGGTAGTGGACATGATAGTGGAGGGCAATGAATGCTATAAGGGAGAAGGTTACGTGAATATAAAATGTTCACATTCACTGTACCTCCTCTCCCTCCTCCACTATATAAAGGGGTGGCTGGTTGCATTGGATGATGAGTAACCATTGCCATACAGTATCAGCCTCAACCTAGCATACATTCAGTTCATTGGGTTCAGGGTCCTACTCACCGTCGACCTTAGACCTGAGCTCATCGTGGGCGTCGACCGACTGAGGAGAACGCCAAACACCCGCACGCACACTCTATGGCATCTTCAGGTACGCTTTCTGTGTATGTTTATGCAGAAACGCCAACACTTTTCACTGTGTAGAACATTTTGCAACCTATAATTCACAATAACCCTATCATCAGTGAAGGCTGATAAGCATTTTATCTATCTACATACATAGGGATGGCAGTGAACCGGGGGACAACGGGGCTCCGCCCCGCCTTGCCCCGTTTGGAGTGGGGATGGAGGCGGGGATAAAGGTTAAAATCTATCCCTGTGCAGGGATGGAGGCAGGGATGGCCTTATGCTTTCCCCCACCCTGTCCACGCCTTTCCCCGCCCCGCCCCGTTCCCAATCCTTTAAGGAATAACTATAGACTGAGGGGAAACGGGGGCTCGCCTCGCCTCACCCCCGTTTGGACCGGGGATAGAGGACATGAAACGGGGATGGAGACGGGGATGAAGGTTCGGATTTTGAAACGGGGCGGGGGTGGAGACCTTGTCCCCCGCCCCGGTCCACTGCCATCCCTATACATACACCTCAAACAGTGAACATAAGTACAAATATCAAGATGACATAAAGAAGTCAAGACATGAATCATACTACAGACATTCAGATTAATAGATGGAATAACCACTAAATGCATTTTACTGAAATAGAAGAAGCTGAATCTGCATTAGAACCTGACTATATTCCCATGCTGCATCTATTTGAGCAAGGAGATCTTGCGTTTTGCCTTGCTGGGGACGCCCTCATCTTCCTGCTCAAGACGGATCTTCTTAAGAGCAATTGTCCCATTGGTCACGTGGCCACGAGCCTTATACACAACACCATAAGTCCCTTCCCCAATCTTGTCAACTTTCTCATGCTATCCACATTGTGAACAGTTGAACATTGTTAGTTTAAAGTTCAAACACAATAAAGAATTTTCTATCAGAGATATTTGTTCAAGAAAACATGACAAAAACTAAATTTCAAATTACAAATAACACCAAAAGGGGAATAGTTTTCCACAAGAGCACACTAACCTGCTCCATCAAGTCCTGACCACCACGCCTTTGTAAATAAATAAAAAAACAGACCTAAAAGCAAATCAAAATGATTCACGCCATTAATAATACGAAGGTAGCAAAAAAAAAAAGATGATTACCGACAAAAATACGCCCAAACGCTCTAAGTGGTTCTTTCCACTCCTCTTTTCTAAGCAAAGTAGCAGAGTAAGCAGCATAGAGACCCAATATACTATCATTCTGTATGATCCTCAGGAACACTTCCCAGTGTGATGATCCAGAAAGATTAAACAGAACATTGATCAAGGGAACCACTATGAACTTAATTATAAAATGCCATGTAGAAGGGTAGCCAATGTCTTAAGTGCCAAAATAAGTGTTTTTTCTTGATGAACATGACGAGACGAAACAGTACAGATGGAGGTTACAAGCTCCACCCCATCATTCCTTGTAGCCATAGAAGCATTTTCTGATCCCTAAACAATACAATGTATTTAATATTTTTTTATGATGTTTTTTTGTTATACCACACATTTGTTTCTGATAAACAAGCAGACTTTTAGATTCAAAATACATGATCTAAGATAAACAAGCAGATTTTCATATTCATGATCTTTATGTAATGTAGAATCACCATTATATTAAAATGAAAGGGGGGAAAGGATGCATTTGCGCGCGCGCGCGCACACACACACACACACCGATCACTTTCATAGAAAACCATCACAAGAATAAATCGTCACAACACATATATATGAAGGAGTGATGGCCTTACCTGAATGTGGGTTTCCTACTCACCTTCTTCAACGATTGATCTGTTGCATAGAAAAATAGAGTTAGGGTGTGTGCTAAAAAAAGGAGAAAACAAGTATAATTATGGAAAAAGAGGGATAAAACCAATCTATTCAAAGCAGAAAAACAAAAAATAGAAAACCAAGGAAAAAGAGGGGAGTGGGATGAAACCTAATCCACTGATTTGATCATGGTTGTACATTTCAGTGCAGAAAAAAAATCAGCATACCTTCGGTTTCCTGGTTGCAGCTGCTCTTGAACCCTCATTGCAAAAGCTAGGGTTTAAGCCAAAGACGAGATGTGGTAGCGATGGAGGGAAGAAAGGGGCTGTTGGGTTAGATAGGAAAGATTTAAATGGGGATGTTGTGCTAGGTAGGAACAACTTCAATGGAAGGGAAAAAAGGGCCATGAAAGAGGGTAGCAGGGACGTGGTTGGGCATCGGGCAGGGACTCAAGCCAATGTTCATTCCCGGATTCCGAAAAAGCCACCTCAAGAGTTGGGTGTTGAGTCTGCACATTGGGGAGGGTTTTAGAGCATCCAAAACCGACCCCATAAGGGGACGGCAAAACGAGGGAGGCGAGAGGGCGGCGAGCGTCTGGAGGGGGTGAGAGAGGGTGAGCTCGATAACCCTAGTGTGAAGCAACCCAACTCCCCTAGAGATCCCCGCCGGGAGGTCCGCAGGAAATCCGTATGTGGGAATGGAGAAAGAAACCGAGGGAAAGAGAAGAGGTGGAAGCGAGCGGGAGCAACACATTTTTTTTCTATTGGGAAATAGAAGAGGGCGAGAATAAAAGTAGATGTATATATATATCCATATGTATCGTCGTTATATAAATCTCACATTTATTTATAACAGCCAGAGAGCTTCTAGTCTCACTCGCCTTTGATGAACCTAATAGCGGCGAGACTCACGGTCGTATTACAGTAATAACCAAAAGATATTTGTCTGTTATTATAAAAAAAAATCTTGCTTTATCAATAGCGACAAGATTTTTTTTGCTGAAAAAGAGTCACTGTTATTGACCCCATCCTTCTTTTGATTGATATATATACAACAAGTCAATCCTTGGTGGGTTTACTCCTTGAATGTTTTGCCAACTAGTGGCCATATTTTTGTGCCAATGAAAGGGCCTTGACTCATCATCATACACAAAGTTTCTCTCCGTGAAAAAGGAAGTTCGACTCACCCAGTCAGACTTAGTTGTGGATGAAAAAGGCAGGATCCCACTGAAACGCAAGCTTCTTTCTTAACTGAAAGAGAATCTTGTGTTTCAAAGGGAGGTTGTGGGGGCCTCATGCATTTTTGTGACAACTCCTAACTTTCTATGACATGCAAATGTATTCTATGAGCTTGTTCATGAAAATTACAGAACAAAAGAATAAAACATACATAACACTCTTTTTTTGTTTTGTTCCTTAACAACCATACCAAGTCCAATGTTTGTTTCGACAGTACACGAAAGTTGTGTTTGAAAGTCCAATGTTTGTTTTACGTTATGCGAACAACATGAACACACATGGATAATGGGTCAGATAACTCTGTTTTATATCATACGACTCGATCCGCCTATTATTATTATCCATGTTTTAACGAGTTTATTATGGATTTTAACCCTGGATATGGATTTTGAATTGAAACCAAATATAATAAAAACAAAACAACCGTAAAACAAATATGCAAACCATTTTTCCATTGATATTTTCTTGTCAAAGAAAAAATTTACCGATGAAAATTTTGTTTTCTTGAGAAAATTTTGGTATATTTAAAAAATAATAAAAAATAAATATTGTATCAATAACACAGTTTCCCAGATAAGAATGGATACAAGAAGGGATGTGAGAAATAGTAACTCGGAGGCGTGTGAAGCTGGATTTATTTTGGAAGTGATTGTGGAAGCGTGTGAAAAGCAAAAAAGAAAACATGTAAAAAATAATAGAAAAACAAGGTAAAAGCAAAAAAAAAGAAGATTTAATCAATGTTAAAAATATAAAAAAAAAACAAGGGAGACAAGCGAGAAGGAATAGGAATGTGCTGGGTCGGATAAAGGAATGTGGACAGAGTTAGAATCAAATCCGAAACTAAATCCGTTGTTAAAAATTGTGATTTAGGTTGAGCTTGTTTTTTTTTTAAGGCAAGATGAGGTTAGGCAGACCCTCACTAATTATTAATCAACGTACCACCAGGTTTTGAACCTGCAACGTCCTACCACGAGGAGCACTTGCACTGATAGTGCCTACACGCTGAGTCCCCGTTGGTAATTAGGTTGAGCTTGTACCAATGCATATCCCAGGAATTGGCAAGGGGGCACAAAGTTTTCCTTGAAAAAGGAAAACCTATGTCACAGGACCATGCCATTTTGGCTGCGTGTCCTTGATGACACTAGAGGACACGCTAATTCAGATATAGATTCTTATGAACATTATTAAAATTTTATTACTTTTAAGAATATTTCAATAAATATGTATTTTCAATATTAAAATATCAAAAAACATAGCTTTTTATTGATTAAAAAAAATTGTACCTGAGCCTTATTTTGGAAAAAGTTTCTCAATTTGCTAGTCGAACGTGTCCTTGCATCCTCTTATCTTGTAACATGGGAAAAAACTAACAAAATATATTGGATAGGGATGGCAGTGGACCGGGATCTGTTTCGACCGAAGATGGAGGACATGAAATGGGTATGGAGTCGGGTATGGAGGTTAAAATCAAAACCCGTGCGGGAATGGACTTACGCTTTTCCCCACCCGCCTCATCCTCATCCCGATCCCTGCCTTGCCCCACCCCGCCCTGTCCCGTCCTGAATCCTTCTTTAGGGATGGCAATAGACAAAGGGAAAATGAGTCCCCGCCCTACCTCACCCCATTTGGATCGAAAATGGAGAACATGAAACGGAGATGGAGGTTAAAATCAAAACCCGT
This sequence comes from Nuphar pumila, assembly GCF_984573655.1. Lineage (NCBI taxonomy): Eukaryota > Viridiplantae > Streptophyta > Magnoliopsida > Nymphaeales > Nymphaeaceae > Nuphar > Nuphar pumila. Next base: position 11,482,966 of record NC_143251.1, on the reverse strand, counting down.
GCAAGAATGAAGGGCAGGATTTTGAGATGGGGCGGGGGTGAAGACCTTGTCTCCCATCCCGCCCCTGCCACGGTCCACTGCCATTAGGGATGGCAGTGGGGCGGGGCGGGGCGGGGTAGGGGACAAGGTCTCCACCCCCACCTTCATTCCTTTTTCATGTCCTCCATCCCCGGTTCAAGCGGGGATGAGGTGGGGCGGGGTGGGGAAAAGTGGCAGGGATTGGGCAGGGCGGGGATCGTGGCGGGGTGGGGAAAAGGGTACGTTCATCCCCGAACGGGGATGGATTTTAACCTTCGTCCACGCCTCCATCCCCGTTTCATACCCTTCATCCCCGGTCCAAACGGGGCGAGGCGGGGCCCCACTTTCCCCTGGTCCACTGCCATCCCTAATATTGGAGCAAGGATTTTCATGAAACACAAACCCCAGCTTTCCAAATTCAGGCTTTGGACTATAGCCACAAGTACTGTTCTTGGGAAAATCTTGGTCAAGAAGTTCTCATGAAAATAAGCCTTTTTTTTGTTTACATAGAAATATATAATTTGCAAATGCAAAAGTTACGTCTAAAATATTGTAAAGAAAGCCTTAAATATATTAAAAAAGTATTTATATTCCCTCTGTCAAAATATTGCCTATATTTGTTACTAACTTACTATGTTTGGACCAAGTCGGATCTTGGCCCGTTGCCTGGTGGAAAACCATTTCGTTTTTTTTTTTCCAACAGCATGCCGAACCGGGATCCCCTCTATGGGATCAAATCATGCCAGTCATGTGTGCCAACAGTGTGCTATTTTAGGGTGTGTTTGAATTGGGGACGCGTGTTAACAGGATGCGTTGGGATGTTCACGCTGGTCCACAAACAGGACAGGACACACTGTCCTGTCCTGCCCTGACCACGTCCCCCAAAAAGAAAAACAATTTTTTTTAGTTTTTTTTTATCTGAGAGTATCGAAAGCAGACCAGGTCATGCTGAAAATGAGCGTTTTTGCTCATGCCGAGATCGTGAACATCCGATTTATGCTAAAAAATCAGCAAAAGAGTTATATGCTACGTGGCATTCATCCAAAATGCAAACAGACGGCCACGATCTCAGCATGACCTGATCTGCTTCAAGCGTGGGCCCGAGGGGTTAAAACTAGGGGTGTCAATGGGTCGGGTATAGAACCAGACTTGGGTGCGATTTTTGGGGTATGGTATCCCGTATAGACCTGGCTCTAATCAGTTCCAATATAAAAGAAACCATACCCGGATCCCATAAAAACTACATGAATCAGACTCAAACTATACCAGGTAAAATAATATTCTTTTACATTGAAAATTTATGGGTCTTAATCGAAACTCGAGTCGGGCCCGAGTCTAGTATAAAATCTCACAAACTATACCTGGATCTATATATTAATCGGACTTTCGGGTCTTAATCCGGTCTTATTATTTATCACCAAACTCAGACTCTATAGGGTTAATTTGGTCCGGGTCTGATCCGGATAAACTAGCCAGTTGACACCCCTGATTAAAACGTCCTCTTATTGGCACACAATGGAGACACCCTGCAGACCTGCGCCAACTGTCGTTTCCATCTGGCCATGTGATCTGCTTTTTTTTTTAATTAATTACTGAAATTAACCACATCTGGAATTGAAGACCTGGTCGTGCTAGCCCAGCCAGCCATGCCTATCGTCGTTGTCTCATATACCTACAACTTTGTGGCTAGTCATTTTTATATTGCGAGGTGCTAATGAGTCAAAAACTAGTCCATGACTAAAGCTAGTGCTAGAGTCCATGATTAAAGCTATTGGATGACTCCTGAAATTCGAACATGAGACCCCACTGCAACTTAATCATCCAGCTATCACATTTGACTAGAGCAAAACCATTTACTCCTTATTGGGCACAATGGATACAGGTTTTCGGATCCGGCATCCTAGGGAGAACCAGTGGGACCCATGTTGCCATACTAGCATTGAGCAGCACAGCTCCTGCAGCTGGCACGGCGAGAGGAAGAAATCTAGCAGCCTTCCCTGTCGGAAAGATGTTGTACTAAATTAGGGTCCAGATCCAGTAACAGATATCTTGGCCACCATGAATACATGAATACGGAAGCGTTTTCTCAAACTTGGTCGAATGGGAGCATGCATAGGACGCTCTAATATTATAATGAATCTTGGGAGTAGATCCAGTGGTCGGGGCTCAACCAGTTGGAACCGTGGATGCCCGGCCGTATTAAAAAAAAAGGGCAGCAGATCAGGTGCAATCACATTGCACATCAAAGGTGTGCTGCTGCACCTGACCATCCTCTTTCTTATTGTTGGCCCATAGTTCTCTGGCTTGTTGGCCCACATCGGCATGGCCATGGTGCCTTCTGGGCCCATGCATTTGAGGTGAGTAAGGCCCACACACCTCCATGGATGAGATAACCATTGATTATCTTTATCCAAACTACCTTTTTCCTCTTTGTTTTACCTTGATCAAAAGCTTTTCAAAAACTAATGACATTTTTAGGAGATAAGCCTTACCAGAGATGTGCACGGTAAGGAGAGTCAGTTACTTTGAGCATGGGGCAAGTGAAACCATACAGCCCAAGACTTCTACCAAATTCGGTAGAAGTAAAAACTTTTTTTCAGGAAGCAAGCCTCTCTCTCTCTCTTATCCACTACTGCAAGTATTGAAGTTGGCCTATCAAATGGTATCATAATTAACCACATCTCTACACCCAAATCATCGAGCAAAATTTGTACTAGTGAGTCAGCTAAAATTGACAAACTCAATGAAACAAATTTTCATACATGAAAGATGAGGATCCCGCTTGTGTTATCTTCAAAAGGAATTGAATATGTCTTAGAAAAGAAAATGAAAAACCTAGGTAACAAAGCATCTGAGAAAGATAAAAAGAAATTTAAAAAATTCAAAAAGGATGATAAGCTTGTTAAAACTATCATGCTTCCTTACATAGAGAATAATCTTCTTAAGGTTTTTGAAGATTATCCTACTTCTCTAATTTTTTTTGAAGCAATCTTCTTGAAATATCATATGATCTTTGAGACACACATTTAATTACTTCTTAAAAAGTATAATTCATGCAAAAATGAATGAAGGAGATAATGTAGTGAATCATGCGAACAATATGCTAGTTATGGCAAAGGACCTTGCAGTTGTAGAAAATGTTATCCTAAAGCAGATGCAGATCTCCACAATCATTAACAACTTACCTCTCTTCTTGAAAAATGGTTATCATAGCCATTAAATTGAGTTCATCTCAAATTTAACTATCTAAATTGCCCATACAATTAGCTATAGAATAGAAACACATGAACAAAGACAAGCATAATGAATTGCTAGTTGTTAATTAAAGATGCTCCTTGTAGTAGTCATGAACCTCTTAAACACCCATAATTTAAAAGAAAGCCAAATAATAAATTTGATAAAAATGGTCCAATATTCCACAAGCCACATGTATCATCTCCTCAGATTAAGTGCTATAATTGTGGTAAACCAAGACACATCAAAAGGACTTGTGCTCACAAGAACAAATTCAACAACAACAATAACAAATGCATTGGCAATGAGGAGAAATATGTAATTTGTGTGATATCTGATGCTTGTTCGTTGATCAAGAACTGCCTGGATGGTGGGTGAACTTAGAAGCAACAAGGTATATTGCTAAAAGCAAGGAAGGAACAATCGATCTCAAAGAATACAAACCTAAAGCAGACCATATTTACAGGGGCAACAACACCTATAGTGATGTTATGGGTGTTGGTTCATATAAAATTAATGTTTTAAGTATCAATATTTTATTGGCTGATGTATTGTTTGTGTCGTTCATGAGGCTGAATTTGATATATGTTTCAGCCCTGATAAAGAAGGGTTATGAGGTTAGGTTTAACCCTTATAAGGTCATAGTTAGCATGCATGATTATATTAATTTTAAGGGTTTATTTGATAAAGAATATGAGATATTTAAGCTAATAACACCAAAGATTGAGACATGTTAGCTTAGATAAGATAAAAAAAAATGGCTAGTCTCAAATTATTATTAAATTTTAATAAAAAATCATTTAATAAATAAAAAACTTGTATATATGAAAAAATTACCAAAAAAACTTTTTTCAAAAGAAGTCATTTGTGGACCCTTTAGAGTCCAGACCCGCAAAAGAATGAAATACTTCATTACTTTTATTGGTGATTTTTTTATATTTGGACATATATACTTGATATCCCATAAGTATGAGGTATTGAACAAATTTAAAAAATATCATAAAGAAGTGAAAAGGCAACTTGGACGTAATATTAAAATTTTAATGTTTGATCGAGGTGGTGAATATACATCAAATGAATTCAAAGAATATTATCGAGGACATGTAATTCTTCAACATACAACAATGCCTCAGACAACACAAAAAAATGGTGTCTCTGAGAGATATAATAGAACTCTCATGAACATGGTCCGGTCTATATTGTTTAGTGCATCTTTGCCTAAAGTATTCTGGAGAGAAGATGTGTGCACAACTATGTATACCTTGAATAGAATTCCCTACATGGCTTTAATCTCAACTCCTATAAACTTTGGTTTGGTAAGAAGCAAGACTTAAGTCATCTTTGAAGGTGGGGTTTTGTAGCACATGTGAAAACCCATAATCAATCAAGAGATAAGTTGGATACCAGGTCTATTAGACATACTCTTATTAGATATCCAACTGGATCAAAAGGCTATATATTTTATGATTCGAATATCGATCTTATTGAAAACAAAGATGACTTTTTGGAAAATCAAAATGCCAATAGTAATGCTCGCATCGATGTTGACAATAATCTTTATGATCATATTAACATTGATGATCCTATTGAACAATTAGATAATGAATCAATTAAGGAGGATCATTTTAACCATCCAGAAGGTGATGTACCTTCAGATATAACTCCTTTATCTTTGCATCAAACGATTATTGGTCATAAAAGGCCAAGAGCTCCTCCATATTATTTTATTTATTACTATGTTCATTTAGTTGTAGAGCTATGTTACTCGGTAGATCTAGATAAAATAACTGATAATTTAACATATGGTGAATCAATTATTTCACGTGAATCATCATATTGGGTAAAAGCCATGGATGAAGAAATTAAATTCATTGAAAAAACCCATGTCTGAAAATTATCAGATTTACTTGAGAGAAGCAAACCCATTTGGTGTAAATGTGTTTTAAGAAGGAAATACAAGTCAAATGGAAACATTAATAAATTTAAAGCTCAACTAGTGTAGAAAGGTTTTTTGAAAAGGGAAGGAGTGGATTATGGAGATACATATTGTTGAGCTGCAAAGTTTGCATCCATTAAGATACGTTTGGCTATTGTAGCATATTATGATCTAGATCTATATTAGATAGATGTTAAAATTGCATTATTGAATGATGATACAAAGGAAACCATTTGTAATGGTACAAACAGAAAGCTGTATTGTTAATGGTCAAGAAGATAAAGTGTATACCTTAAAAAAATCCTTGTACAATCTTAAACAATCACCACATTAATGGTCTTTGAAATTTCATAAAGCCATATGTGATATTGGATATGTGGCTAATGCCCTTGACCATTGTGTATATCTATGGAAAAGTGTGAGCAAATTTGTTATTTTATCTTTTTATATTAATGATATACTCCTGACTAGAAATGACAATAATATGATTGTCAAATCTAAGACGTGGATAAGTATTTAGTTTGAAATGAAAAACATGGGCAAGGCATCCTTTGTTCTTGGAATAAAATTTTTGTAAGACATTAGTTCTAGGCTTTTATGTCTAAGTCAGGAGATATATATTGACCATATGCTTAAAAGGTTCAAAGTGCTTGATTGTAGGTCAATTAGAACTTCTATGGCTAAAGAAGTTAAGTTAAGCAAGAATGATTGTTCTAGTGAATGACAAGAGAAATTGAACGTCCCTTATGCTCAAGCCATTGGAAGTTTGATGTATGTTATGTTATGTACCAGACCGAACATTAACTTTGTTGTGGGTCTTGTAAGTCTATATCAAAGTAATCTTGGATGGTCTTATTGTCAAGTTGTAAAAATAATATTTAGATATTGAAAGAAACTCAAAACTCAAAAATTTGTCATCAAATAGGTATTGTCAAGTTATTTCGATGCTGATTTTGCTAGAAGCAGAGTTGACAATAAATTTACTTCAGGCTATCTTTTTCTCTTAAGAGTTGATAATGTTTCTTGGTCTTGCAAGAACCAGAGTTGTGTAACTTTGCATATAGAAGAAGTAAAATATGAAGCATGTAACATGACTACTATGTTTTCTATTTGAATAAGTTGTTTCATAAAAGATTTGAAGCTGAAAATAACTGATGGGCCGTTACAAATATATTGTGATAATCAATTTGCTATTAGCTTGATGAAAAATGGAGCAGATAGCTTCAAAAGCAAACATATAAAGGTAAAGTACCATTATATTCATGGCATGATAGAAAATAATGATATTACAATCGATTATCTGTCAACTACTGATATGATTGCTCACCCGTTGATAAAAGACATACCTGATGAATTATTTTCTAAACATGTTACATGCATGGGTTTAAGATATGTATAGTAATCCAGCTATGATGGAAAGCCATATAAAAAAGTAACACCTTATCACTGTATTTTAATGCAAGTGGATACCCCTAAATAGTGGGAGGTAAATCACTGCATTATTTTATGTTCGACTACATGGATGCGATAATCAATGGTTATCTTTATCCAAACTACCTTTTTTCTCATGGTTTTACCTTTATCAAAAGCTTTTCTAAAACTAATCATATTTTTAGGGGATAAGCCTCACAAGAGACATGCACGGTTAGGAGAGTCAGTTACGCTGGGCATGTGACAACATTGGGGGTAAAACTATATAGCCCAGAACTTATACCAAATTCGATAGAGGTGAAAACTCCTTTTCAAACACTCCTGAAGCAAGTCTGTCTCTCTCTGTGTTATACACTATTGCAACTATTGAAGCTGGGCCTTCAAGGCTGTATCCAAAGATATTGAGTAGTCTAGTGCCTCTAACATGGGCTCTAACATACCTTCCTCACTATTAAAAGGGGTGAACACTTATAAAGCAATCACTTCGAATATTGAACAAGGTAAAATAACCACACTACAAGGATGAGGGTCAATAGCGGTGACTTTTCACACCGCTATTGCCCTATTTATTATCACTATAGGTCTATAACGATGACAAAATTGATCATCAATTTTTTGCCTCAATTGAGTAATAATGGCGACATTTATAGGTTGTCGTTAATGTGTGACCCAACATTGGTGAAGAATCTCACCAAAATTGGGAACACCAATTCCGGTGACCTACTCTATAATGATGACATACCTATAACAATGATATTTTTGTGTCACTTTTATATCTTGTAATGAAGAGAATTGACTCGCCGTTATAGTTGATAACGCTGAGAAGTAAGTCACCATTTTAGACTATGAAGGCAACAATTAAGTCACTGTTATAGGTTATAATGATGATATAGGGTTAAAGTTGATAACGGTGACACAAGAATGTTGTCATTATAGGCCTTAAATTTGCAAAAATAAATTTTTTATATTACATTAATTAAAATAAAAAAAATCTTTTTACACTTCAGAGTCGACTTTCTCAAAGAGATGTTTTGTTGCTTCGTCGTGGTTTTAAAACCTCTTGTAATGCTTGTAAAAACTTTCTCACAATCTTGAGTATGATAATTGAAGTTATTTATCCACGGTAGTACTATGTTCAACTATATCCTTGTCTAAATCAAACTCGGCCTGCATCAAATTATCAAAAAATAGTTAGTAAAACTTTTTTTATAAATTAATTTGTTTATTAAAATATGGTTAGATAATATACTTACATAAACTGCCTCACACAACACCATCTTCTCATTCTCTGAGACCTTTATGCATAACTTGTGAGTAATGTTGATATGCTCCCTGACGATGCACGAAGGCTTCCTAGAGAATACAAAGGTGCCCTCACCTATGACTCATTGCGACTCATGCATTGTTGTTAGTGAAGCCTTTTGTTGCTTTAGTTGCTTTTGGTGAGAAACACATTTGTTCTTCCCATGTTTGTGTTGAGAAGATTCTACAGTCGCTAAAATTTATAGTAAGAAACATATATTAATAGATATGACAATATTAAATTTTCAATTGTACTAAAGAAATACTGGATTAATATTTACCTGAGGTGGTCGTGGATGACTCTAGAGCTATAATGTCCTATGATGTGTGGGGGATCTCCTCTTTCTCTCTTAAAGTATCACCCACCTGTGATCTGAAGTCGATCTTGTCTAGGTGTTCACCTTGGCTGACGAGTGGTGAACTAATCCATAGGGATAAAGAATGCTCACCTCCTCATTGTGAATGATGTGCCAACATCTGTTAATTTCATGCAAACAATATTAGTTCAGACTATATTGTACATAATTGAATCATATAAGAATATTCGCTATCATACATGAACAATATTAAATCAAATAAGTGACAACAACAAGATCATCAAGTTAACATAACATACAATTATGAAATACAAACAGGGGCCATATACATTTTTGAACTCATTTTTCAAGAAAAAAAAAGACAAAGGCACTTATTATACTTCATTTGTGACCCTAGATGCTTTGTCAAGTCTTTAATAGGTAGATGTTCAATTGCACTTATATAAATTTCAGAGTCTTGCCATGAGTCCAACCAATTAGGACTTTCTGACAACATATGTATGGTAAAAATTTAAAAATAAAACAAAAAAACCATAAATGAGATTATGACGATTGACCTGCCATCAACTATTTCTTTTATTGAACACATTCTAATGTCTTATCTTGTATATATGGGTCAAGTTGAACTATACATTAGGTTTAGAATGCTCAGATAGATCAAACAACTATAGGTCACATCACTATATCATAAGAAGATCTATAAATTACACACACTACTACTAGTAAATCATGATTGTGATACTCAAATTCACAAAATTGCTAAAGAGGAGAAGACGAGAGAGGAAGAATAGGAGACAATAGAACACGAGGATGGCGACACTTCAAAAAAGCAAAGTAAATATTGGATTCGACCCAAGTGTCGTTGAAGAACTCCAATGTTGCTAGAGAAAAGAAGACGAGGGAGGGAGAATAGGAGAGATGAAAAGACGAGTGAAGAAGATGCTGCAAAAAAGCAAAGTAAACATTGGGTTCACTTTGCTTTTTTGTAGAACCCGTGTTTCACGGGTGTGATTTCAAATCACCCTACCCATGAGATTCAAAATCTCATTGTTGGAGAGAAGCCAAATCATATTTGATTCGGTGTAAAACCAGTAATTTTTTAGGATTATTAATAAATAAAGAACTCATTTTTTTATCTCCAAATTAGAAATGTGTTTCTAGCTTTTGAATTTCATTTATTTATTTATTACATATTTATTTGTTCATTCAAGCCAATCAGGGTATAATTTGCATTAATAAAACTATTTTGGGCTATAAATCACTATATATATTATATTTAAATATACTTTTGATGGAGTTTGTAAATTATTGAAGTGTATTTGTGTGTTATTTGGCTCTTGGTAATGATTTATAAGATAATTTGCTATTTTTGGCTAATCTTGTTATAATTGGCATTTTTTGAGTTTTTGACATTTGCGATCACACACGAAAAGTTCGTTGTATTGCTTGGGTAGCGGTCTTTACGGACTTCAAAACTCCTCGGTCTTTTGAGTTTCGATTCATTGTTCTTCACATTATTAAGGTAAGATACCTTAACTAAACTTATAGAGAGCATGTTTAAGCACTAATTGTGTAAGCATGATGTTGCACTGAATATCTAAATGAATTGCAAATACAAGTTATGCTCACACACTTCACTTAGTTGTGGATATCTAGGACTCTTGTGATTGTAGTTTGAAGATCATGTTTGTCATGATTGTAGTTAGCAGAATATAGAGTGTGTTTGCTGTAGGTACCCTTGTGTGTGAGATTGAATGCCTGTGCACTTATGAATGTATAATATGTACGCAATGTGTGTCATCATACTTTGGTTTGCGCATACTATGTTGCTTTGTGTGTTTGTATGAATTTGATACATGGTGCAGATATAACTACTATGAATATGTATAAGTCATGTTCGATGCATACTGTGAATGTTATAAGTTATTTTGAACTTGTATATCTTGTTTGCTTAAGAAATATATAAGTATGATGTACGATAGGATGCTCAATGAGATTTTGACCTACCTTTATACAATTATATCTAAGGTGATATATCGATTCATATGGTGAAAAATGCATATGACTTTTACTGTGTGTGCAAATCTCAAACTATGTAGGAGTTATGTATGTTGAGGTTTAGTTGCTTTGTATTATGAAATGTGCATGTTCACGTATGCATGTATAGAACTCATGTTTTGTTTACTCATGCTTCGAGGTTTAATTTATGAAATACAACATTTCTTGTGGCGATGATATGGTGCATAGGATAATATGCTTATGTATGATATGATTTAAATCCCATGTGATATGAAATTATAAATGCATGCGATAAATGTTTAAGTTCAATAGTGAACTTTGGTTCATGAAGCCTTATTGGTTAAATGCGTGATTTTATAATTTTAATGCCATATAAAGTGATATATGATGTGATGCTTTGATTGTATACATGCTTATGCCTGTGTTGATGGCTATCGACCCTAAGAGTGATCAATTGTATTGACGCATGTATCACAATAGTTTTTACTGGATATGGTACCCGTTGAGGAACTATTCCTCAAGGATTTTCTGTGAAGGTGTGCATAACCACATCAGGTAATTCGACTAGAGCGGTAAGTCTCTGTGAGGAAATGCATTGTCCAAGAGCGGGTAGTCGGCGAAGATGGTATATTACTGTGAGGAAGTGCATTGTTCAAGACCAGGCAGACCATCCGTCTAGGGCGGTAACTTCTTTTGAGGTTGTACATTTTTCAGATCAAGTGATCCAGCGTGGATTTTATAAATCTTTATTATGAATAAATGAAATGTTATGATCAATTATGATGATCTTCTGAGTTGATTGAGATAGCCAATTATGAATCTATAGATTTTGCTTTTCTATTATAGCATGATTATATATTAAACTCAGATATGATAATCAGATCCTTATTGATTTTAGATCTTGATATGAGGTTATGATTGTGACGCTTATGTTAGCGTATAGGTGAATAACACATCATGCCTACAAATGACTAGTTTTGACTTATTAGATGAATGATACATCACGCCTACATAGTTTCATTGTAAATGATTGTCTGAGTAAATATATCACACCTATGTATCATGATTGATGTGTATCATGAATATCTAACTAAATTACTCATAAGGTATGTGTGTGTGTTTCATGTTGGAATGGTCAAATATAATTTGACTTATTGTTTATAAGAGTTATGAATGCATATAAAAATGATGCAATGATCTGAATGTCTTAGATGTGTGTGTGTGTATATATATATATATATATTTATTTATGCGATGACTTGTATAACTTGAATGCATATAGATTATGCTTTATTACGTGAGTTAAGGTTGAATAGAATATTAAGTGATGAAATGCTTTATATTTGAATGCTTGAAATGAATGACACATAGGACGTTGTTCCCTTGTCTATCACTTGACGATGGATGAATAATATATCTTTACCTTTAAATGCTTGATATATTTTCTTTAAGTTTAAGTTTGAGTTGCTTTACCAGACTTTAGCGAGTCTAGCCCCGTTTTATAGGAGACAAGTAATGCAGGTAAAATATGATGAGTAGTTGGAGTGAAGGGCTGGTCGAGCTGCATTCTCGAGGGTCCACTCTTACCTTGTGATCTTGGTATTCATGATCTTTTCGTTTTAAGTACTTGATCATGTAGAGACTGAATTGTTTTTTTCATACTCTGCTTTGAAATAAAATTAAAACTCTTCATATTTCAGTCTTATATTATACGTGGTTTAAAATGTGTATATTCCTTATATTTTGATTTGATTGTTATCTTTAGTGTAACCGTGCCTAAAGTTTTAATCGTTTTTAAAAAATTTTGCATTATAAGATCTGATTTACTTATACTTATAAAAAAAATTTGGTCTCAAAATTTCAATATTTGAACAATAATTAAGGTTAAATTTTTTGGGGCATTACATTCGGTTTCTCTCACCATCCACCTTTTTTGTTTTGTTGAGCATGCGATTTGGGGCCATGTGAGAATCACTCTCTTATTCAAACGCTAGATTGATTCACATGTGATCCAACCAAACATTACGTTTGGTTGCATCTCATGTGACTTGAAATCACATGAGATAGAATCAAATGTGATTTGAGGTCATGTGATTTCAAATTACATATTCCACCATGTGATTTGGAATCACATGAGCATCACTTCAAATGTGACTTCAAATCATTTTGAGTTTCTTATTTGCATGAGATTCATTATCTCATTTACATGAGAGTTCAAATCACGTGTTTGGTTAGCTGTGCAAATGAGATTCATTTTCTCATTTGCATGAGATTCCAAATCACCCTAAGATCAGCGCTGACAAGAAAACACAAAACTCATAATGTGTAGAAGCTATGACTTTTTAACCACGAATTATAGATTTTTGCAAAAATAAAAATAATGGTCATGTTATTGAAACAAAAACTCATGTTGTACACAAAAGTGTAGTCCTCTATAGTAAGTGTTGCATCAGGCACAAAAAAAAAACACGCCCAAAATGCATTACAAAACTAGGTTTTATTAGTAAAAAATTTAGAATTTCCATAAAAATGAACAAAAAATCTCATAAACTGGATTCAGTTTAGTCTCATCATCTTTGAAAAAGTGTACTGCATAAAGCCTAAACCTGTGCGACAAAGAAAATCCTTAGAACACATAGATACGTCTGTTCACACACACTAGACCCCAAATTCCTACCCAAGCCAAACAAATCAAGCCCTATACCCTCAAGTTCAAGCCAAAATGAACTGAATGACTTATTAATAAAAAAAACCTACCCATTAATAGACAAAACCCATGCCTTGAATTCCTACTGAAAAACAAATTGAATCAGCCATTGATAAAAAACTTTAGGCCCCTCGTTCTAATAAAAGAAAGCTGAACCACATGCCATGCAGCTAGCCGAGGCCCCAAATTCCTACCAAAAGCAAATTTATAACCTAATTTACAAGTATTATGACCCAAATTCATAGAGAGAGAGAGAGACTTGAACCTTTAGTTAGTACGGGGGCTAGAGCTAGAGAAGAAATGACAGAGTTCTCTCGCTTTTCCTCCACTCTCTTGATACTCTGACACTACAAGAAAATTGTTAATTAGCGACAAAAATTAGCGACGGAAAAAATCCGTCGCTAATTAGCGACAGATTAGCTAGAGATAGAATCTGTCGCTAATTCGCGACGGATTAGCGAGGAAACAAATTTTATTGTTAATCTGTCGTTACTTAGCGACGGATTAGCGACTAAATTTTTTGTCGCTACTTTTTATTACAAGAACACCATTTTAGCGATGGATTTAGAGAGGGAACTCTGTCGTCGCTAATCCGTCGCTAATTAGCGACGGCATAGCGACAGAATATATTCCGTCGCGGTTTTTGTATTTTGATTTAGCGACGGCTTAGCGACGGAATGTTTTCGTCGCTAAGCCGTCGCTAAATGTCGCGTAAATCCCTAATCCCATCCCTCTTTCTCTTTTTCCTGTTTCGCTGTATTGCTCCCGCCCGCCGCCCTCTCCCTCCCGCCGCCCGTCGGCTCTCGCCACCGTCCGGCCGCCGCCGCCTCGCCGACGATCCTCGCTGCCGACCTCCCTGCTTGGCTAGCGGCTGCGCCAGGGACCCCGAGCACCGGCGACCCTCCGCCGACCTCTTCTTCCTCCCTGTTGTTCCTCCCTGTGGCTGCTGCCGGGAGGTGTTGTCTCCCCTTCGCCGGCGACTCGCAACCGGCGTCCTCAGCCGCCGACGACCGACGATCCTCCCTGCAGCCACCTCTTCGCCTCCGCTCTGAGTTCCGGCGACCCAGTGGCCCCCGAGCTTCGCTCCAGGTCTCCCCCTCTCTGCTGTCGACTGCGCCGGCCACCGGCGACCTCGCCAGCCGCCGCTCCCCGTGCTTTTCGGCAGGGGGGGTCGACCCCCTGCGTTTCCGGTAGGGGTGGTCGACCCCCTGCCGGAAACGCAGGGGGTCGACCCCCCCTGCCGTAAAGGCACGGCAGGGGGTCAACCCCCCATGCCGGAACTGCCTTTCCGGCAGGGGGTTTAACCCCCTTCCCTGCCGAAAAGGCAGGGGGTTTAACCCCCTGCCGTGCTTTCAAACTAACAAATTGAAAACAAACTAACAAATTGAAAACAAATTGTTGTATTTGAAAATCATGTCGATAAAAGTAGAACTATTCTTAAATTTTTGTGGAAATCAAAATCCACTACTGAACTATGATAAATCAAGCTACTGATTTGCAATTTGTCAAACTGCTGTGAAAAGATTGAATCAAACTACTGGAAATTATAATAAATATGCTGTCATAAAATCAACTGCTAAAAAGAATGTCTAACTGCTGATATATATATATATAAAAAATTGACTATTTGGATTACAAACATCGACTCAAAATAAAAATATAAGTTGCTGATGATTTGAATAAAAAAAATTAATACTTTTTTGTTGTGCTAAAATCAGATCGTAATTATTAGAAACAATTACTGCTGTTGAAATAAAAAGAATAACAACGGTACTACAATTCAAGCTGCTGAAATTTGAAACGACTGTAGTTATGAAGAACCACACTGCTAAAATATAATAGACTATTTGAAACATTAGCATCTTCTAGTTAGATTTGGCTTAACATATATACTATTTTTCTTTTCTCTTCTTTCAATTAGTTAGAGTTGTTTTAATTTGTTTTAATTTTTTTAGTTAGTGTTTCATCTTGTTTCATGATTAGTTAGTTTATTACTTAATTTGTTTTGTTTTTGTGCAGATTTTTCAACGGAACCAACTCGTGCTCGGCCACCTGTGGTAAGTAAATGACAAAAACAATGCAAATCGGGTAAATACCCATGGTGAGTAAGTGATGCAAACATATCACATGTTATTTAATTTATTGAATGCAGCACTTTATTGTTCACACACTCACTTAGTTGTTGATATCTAGGACTGCTTTGTTGGAGTTCGGAGATCATGTTGAGCATGATTTTAATGTAGAAATATGGAAGTGTTCTTATTTTTGGAGTACGGAGTCCATGCTAAGCATGGTAGTAGTTAGTGAGATATTGAAGTGTGTTTGCTGCAGGTACATGTTTGTCATTTATTTGATATGAATGATTATGATGTATTGCAATGTTTGATGTAATTGTATCCATGCTTGCATGTAGTTACTTTCAATTTGATTTTGACTTCCATGTGAAATTTTATAATAAAAGCATGCTTCAAATGATTGTATCGTGTCATTAATAGTTTGCACATGAAAATATTAAGTTATCAATGCATGCATTAAAATTCTTGTTATTGTTTGACATAGTATATTGCATGGTAAATTTGATATTTTCTTCATCGTAGCATTCTGATTGTTTTTTTCTTAATTCGTTAGGATACTATTCGTAACATCATACGACAGAATGACTGCAAACCGTGAATGGATGTACCGTAGGATAGTGGACAATGAGTTATCGCATGAATATATGGATGGTGTTGATAGTTTTATTGAATTTGCAACGGCGAGTGTCAGTACGGTAGATCCCACAGGTCGGATTAGGTGTCCCTGCAAGATTTGTAAGAATAATCGATTTGTAGAACCTCATGGCGTTAGACATCACCTATACAGGAAGGGTTTTGTGAGTGATTATCAGAACTGGACGTTTCATGGAGAAGAATTTAGAAACGATTTTGATGCACGGGTGAATGTGGTGCACGATAATCCATATACGAATTTGATATTTGATGCTGCAGGAACAGAACTGGGTTCTACTATGAGTTCTAGTGATGTAAGAACTGCCGTAGATGAAGAATCACCAAACGATGCAGCTAGTAGATTTTATGATTTACTTAAAGATGCTGATGAGCCACTTTGGAACGGTTGTGAGAGTCACACTATCTTGTCTGCAGTTCTTCAACTAATGAATTTGAAGTCCAAGTATAATTTGAGTCAATCATGTTTTGACCGTTTGTGCATGATTGTGAAGAGTATGTTGCCTAAAGATGAGAAATTGTCACAAAATTTCTATCATGCGAAAGTTATGGTCAACGCTCTAGGTATGGGTTACAAAAAGATTGATGCTTGTCCAAATCACTGCATGTTGTATTTCAAGGAGCAAGAAAATGACATATCATGCCCGTCATGTGGGCATCCTCGGTTCAAGCCAAAGACAAGAGTCAATGGTAGCACGAGATCAAAGGAAGTTTCATACAAGTCGCTCTGCAATTTTCCTATCACTCCTAGATTGCAGCGATTGTATATGTCTTCAAAGACAGCTAAACACATGAGATGGCATGCAAATAAAGTTTGACACGATGAAAACAAGATCACGCATCCTGTTGACGCTGAAGCTTGAAAGCACTTTGATCGTACTCATCAGAACTTCGCAATGGAAGTGTGAAATGTTAGACTCGGTCTATGTACAGATGGATTTAATCCATTTGGGGGTAGATCAACTCCATACTCATGCTGGCCAGTATTTGTAACTCCATACAACCTTCCACTAAGCTTGTGTATGAAACGTCCAAATCTTTTCTTGTCTCTGTTGATCCCTGGTCCGACCTCACCTGGCCAAAATCTTGATGTATATCTAAGGCCATTGATTGATGAATTAAAAGTACTGTGGGATGACGGTGTTACCACGTATGATGCCCACAAAAAACAAAATTTCAACATGAAGGCCGCTGTTCTATGGACAATCAGTGACTTCCCTGCATATGGTATGTTATCTGGTTGGAGCACACATGGGAGGTTGGCTTGTCCGTACTGCATGGAGGATTCCAAAGCTTTTAGATTGAGGCATGGAAGGAAGCCTTGCTGGTTTGATTGCCATCGTCGATTTCTACCCAGCGATCATCCGTTCCGACGTCAAAAAAATGCATTTACAGCAGGCACAACTGAAACGGAAGGTCCATCCTCAAGATTGTCTGGCATAGAGATTTTAAGAAGATTACGATACTTTCCAGATGTATTAATAGATGCCCGCAGTCCTACACCCTTCCGTGGATTTGGGAAGGAACACAATTGGACGAAAAAATCTATTTTCTGGGAACTACCGTATTGGCCGACCCTATTGATACGACATAATTTGGATGTGATGCATGTAGAGAAAAATGTGTTTGATAATGTGTTCAATACAGTAATGAATATTAAAGGAAAAACGAAGGATAATCCGAAGGCCCGTATGGATTTAAAATTAATATGTAAAAGACCAGAATTGGAACTCAAAGAGTATAATGGCAAAGTACTGAAACCAAAGGCGAAGTACGTGCTCGAACCTGATCAAATAAAACATGTATGTCAATGGTTGAGACAACTGAGATTTCTAGATGGATATGTCTCTAACATTGCTCGGGCTGTGAAGATTGACGATGGACAGTTATATGGGTTAAAGAGCCATGATTGTCATATCTTTATGCAACGATTGATACCCTTAGCATTCCATGATATGTTAGACAAACCTATATGGGGGGTATTGTCTGAGTTGAGCGGATTTTTCAAAACATTGTGCGCATTGGAGGTCATTGTATCAGATGTAAAGAATCTCGAGGACTCTGTCATCACCACTGTTTGTCTGTTAGAAAAGATATTTCCGCCAGCATTTTTCGATGTTATGGAACATTTGATCATACATCTGCCATATGAACTAAGGGTTGGTGGCCCTGTGCAATATCGATGGATGTACTCATTTGAAAGGTATATGTTTTTTTATATTTGTCTCTTTAATGACAGATATTTAAAATTTGAAATGTATATTCTTGTCAGATGCATGTTCGACCTAAAAAAAAAGGTTCGTAATAAAGCAAGAGTAGAAGGCTCTATTTGTGAGGCGTACACTTTAGAAGAGATTTCAAATTTCTCATCTATGTACTTCGAACCTCATATTCCAACACGTTACACATGCCCGCCCCGTAACGATGATGGAGAACAAGTAACTGTAGCTGACAAGCTGTCCATATTTTAACCACTTGGGCATGCATTTGGTAGTTGCCGATCAAGGCTATTGACAGATCGAGAGCAAGATGCAGCACACATCTATATTCTTTTTAATTGCTCAGCGATCGACCCATACATCGAGTAAGTATATGTATATGCAACTCAATTATAAATCCTTTTATGTTCTATATGTGGATACATGACTCGGTAATATAAGTATTTGTGGTTTGCAGACGATTTGATCTGGAGTTGCGAAACGAAGTTTCACATCTCACTGATGCAGAAGTACAAAAAGAACGTGAAACTAAGTTTGTGGAGTGGTTGAAACAGTTGGTAAAGAAGCTAACTTAAATTTTGTACTTATAAACAACACTAAGTTACTTAATTGATCGTGATCACAATCATTGTTTATGTTTGTGCGTAGGTTCGCAATGGTGATGTTAAAGATCAAGGAATATGTGATTTAGAAAATGGTCCGACCAAAGTTGTGCAATGCTACAACGGGTATATCGTAAATGGTTATCGATTCCATACAAAAGACTACGGTATAAACAAATCAACGATAAATAGTGGCGTGTGTGTCAAGGGTAGCAGCTACGGTGAAAATGAACATGATTACTACGGTGTTATAGAGGAAATAATGGAGTTGACTTACTTAGGCATGAATAACAGGGTTATGGTATTCAAGTGTCATTGGTTTGATCCAACTGCAACAAGACTCGACAAAGCTTCAGGCATTGTGGAGGTGAATCATAAATCCAGGTTTGGAACATATGAACCATTCATATTAGCCTCGCAAGCTCAACAAGTTTATTATACTTCATATCCGAGTATAAAAAAGTCAGATAGAAATGAATGGTGGGCAGTTTGCAAGGTGAAATCCAAACTATACCCCGAGTATGATCAGTTACAGGAAGATGGGTTAGCTGAAGAGAATGATTACTATCAATCAGATGATGTCTGTGACTTCGCTTATGGTCACGATGTTGCGCATGATATGCATGTCATATCTCCATTGGCTGATGAAACATTCATAGAGGAATGTGATCCAAATGATGTACAAAGTGGATGGGCAAACAATGAAGAAGAAGAAGAAGAAGAAGAAAGTTAAACTAGTGACGAGGAAGAATTCTCAAGCTAGTGAGCAAAATCTTATACTACAAACCTCTATTTAAATGCATTGTAATACTTGATGTGAGTTGTATTGCAATACTTGGTGTGAATGATTAAAAATTTTATTTGAATGTATTGTAATACTTGATACGAATGATTCGAATGCATTGTAATACTTGATGTGAATGATTTCAATTATCTGAATGTATTATAATTTATGCAATTAACGAATGATTTGAATTAGTGCAATACTTGATGTCAATGATTTGAATTATTTGTGCATTGCAATGCTTGATGTGAATGACTTGAATGCATTGTAATACTTGATGTGAATTATTTGAATGTATTGTATGACATATGTTGTTTGTTAGAATATGGTTCATGGAGGTTATAGTGGTCGCTCATCTAGTAGTAGTCAGGCTCAACCTTCATCTTCACGGGCTCCTGTGATAGGTATATCATATAACTAATTAGATGCTTGATTAGTTCAAATGCACATTCTGAGAATTTCTAATGTATTTTTTTACAGATGATGTTGCGCCTGTACACGACCCACCTACACCAGTTGATCGCACAAGTCAACAGCCAACACAGGAAACAGGGTCTTCTCAGGCTGGCACAAGAAGACTCATTCGAATAGTGTATATCGATAATCGACCGTAAGTATTTTGTTTTCAATTATTGCATATCTTTTAAATATTTTATATTCATATTTACTGTGTAACAATTCATGTGCAGCACGAGGTTTGAGCCACAAGAAGTAGTACGGGAGATTAGGAATTCACTTCTTCAACATCTACCAGGACCAGTTGCTCAATGGAAAGAGTACCCAAAGGAGGTGTTAGACAGATTGTGGTCCTCATTCATGGTATACAGTTGTTCCTCATAGTTAATGTGTTTCATATTTAATTTATTTAAGCAATGTCTACTAACTTTCTGAAAATATTTGTAGGCTTCGAATCGCTTTGCAACTACGGTGGAAGAAAATGATGCAAGGAAGGTGTGACAGAAGGTGGCTGCCAATCGATTTGCAGACATGCTGCACACTATGAAGACTGCAGCAAAAAAAGCATCTGGCGTAGTAGATGATCCATTACTGTGGAAGGGCCATGGTCCTATTACTATCAGAAGAGATTACTGGGATGAAATGTGCGATAAGTGGGCGGGAGATGCATTTAAAAATCGCTCTGCGAAGGCTTCACAAAATCGATCGAAGATGCCCGAAGCCCATCTACACACAGGTGGATCTAAGACATTTGGGAGCCACCTAAAGAAAATGGTAACTCATCAATATATAATATTAATTTTATAAGTATTGTTGCAAACTTGTGTACTAAATCTTTTGTCATTTAACTTCGCAGGAAGCAGAAAAAGGAGGCAGTGTACCATATAAGGATGTGTTTGTAGAAACACATAAACGGAAGACCACGGGAGTCTTCGTATCAGAGAAGGCGAGAACGACAACGGTATGTATTAATTCTATTAATAATCATTGCAATATATATGCAAGTTATCATAATGTTATCATTAATTATTAATGAATACTTTAAACATTATTTTGTAGGAGGCATATGAGCAACAGATGGTAGAGCGATATGGCGAAGACGCTACTCAGCATCCATCATTTGATCCTACAGCATGGGTGACTGCAGCAGGTGAACCCAAAAAAGGTCGCGTGTTCGGGTTTGGGAGTAATATGAACACTTCACCAGTTATTGGTTCTTCCAGTTACGGCTCACCGACTTCTTGCGCCAACATAAGCTCCAAGCAGCCGACTATTCTTTCCGGTGATGATGTACGCGAGATCATTAATGAATCACTGAATAACTACTTCCAATACACCGTCGCCCCCTTTCTCCGAAATGAGATCAAGGCCGCTGTTCAGGATAGGGGATCTTCGATTCCAGGTCCCTCTCAGGTATAATCACATATATAGTTTTTTTGACTGTCTTAAAGCACATCTGAGCATGGTAGAATCACATATAGAGTTTTTCTAGATGCCTTAGAACACATATGAACATGCTATAATCACATATTCAATTTTTTTACTACCTTAGCACACATATGAGCATGATAGAATCACATATAAAGTTGCTTTGCCTGCCTTAGAGCACATATGAGCATGCTATATTCACATATTCAATTTTTTTACTGCCTTAGCACACATACGAGCATGATCGAATCACATATATAGTTTTTGCCTGCCTTAAAGCACATCTGAGCATGGTAGAATCACATATAGAGTTTTTTTATATGCCTTAGAACACATATAACATGCTATAATCACATATTCAATTTTTTGACTGCCTTAGCACATATATGAGCATGATAGAATCACATATATATATATATTTAACTTTTTGTCTGCCTTAGAGCACATATGAGCATGATAGAATCACATATAAAGTTTTTTTGATTGCATTAGAACACATATGAGCATGCTATAATCACATATTCAGTTTTTTGACTGCCTAAGAACACATATGAGCATATTATAATCACATATTCTGTTTTTTGACTGCCTTAGCACACATATGAGCATGCTATAATAACATATAGAGTTTTTTAACTGCCTTAGAACACATATGAACATGTTATATATCATTTATGATAGAATCACATATAAAATTTTTGGCTTTGTCTGCCTTAGAGCACATATGAGCATGCTATATTCACATATTCAATTTTTTTACTGCCTTAGCACACATACGAGCATGATCGAATCACATATATAGTTTTTTGCCTGCCTTAAAGCACATCTGAGCATGGTAGAATCACATATAGAGTTTTTTTAGATGCCTTAGAACACATATGAACATGCTATAATCACACATTCAATTTTTTGACTGCCTTAGCACACATATGAGCATGATAGAATCACATATAGAGTTTTTTTATTGCCTTAGATCACACATGAGCACATGATAGAATCACATATAGTGTGTAATTTATTTCATTATATTTTGTTTATTAATACTGACTATTCTTTTCTTGTGTAGGCTGCTAGCGATAATCAGGGTAGTGGAGCTGAAGGGACAGATAAAGACAATGAACAAGAAGACGCACAAAATCTTGGCGATGATTAGAGGACTGTGTTGAAGAAGTTCTATTTTTTTTATTTTTCCTAATTGTAATTGTTGAATTGTAAATAATTAAACTTCTTAATTTTAAGGTGGAACGATTAATTATTATAGATACTTGTTATATGAATTTTTTTATGTGGTTTGTTTTTTATTTACAGGAAATATAAATTGTACAGGAAATAGAAATTGTACAGTTCTCGGTAATTAATTTTTAAATAAATTTTTTTGATTTTTTTTCGTGTTTGCGACGGATTAGCGACGGATGATTCCGTCGCTATTCATATTAATCTAGCGACGGCTTAGCGACGGAACCATCCGTCGCTATTCATATTAATCTAGCGACGGCATAGCGATGGAATTAAATCCGTCGCCAAGCCGTGGTCGCCGTTTAGTACCGGCGGATTGGCGACGGAATATAGCCCTCGTTATTCCGTCGCAATTAGCGACGGACCTGGCGACGGAATTATTCCGTCGCCAGTTAGCGTCGAAATATTCGCGACGTAAGCATACTGTCGCCGCGTTGTCGCTAATCCGTCGCTAACATGGTTAGCGACGGATTAGCGACGGATTCGCGACGGAATGTGGTCGTCGCTAATCTACTGCTTTGTTGTAGTGTGATTTCTTCTCGCTCATAGTGGGAAGACTTGCCTTCCCCCTTTGCCAACTAGTTTGGCGGTGTCACCCGAGCAGGGAGGAGGGAGGCTGGTGGTCTGATAGATATCACAGAGAGAGAGGAGGGTCTGGCGGCATCACCTGAGCAGGGAGGAGTGAGGCCGGGGGTCCAACGACATCACTTGGGATCAAGTAGGGAGGTGGCATCAAGAGAGGGAGATAGTCTGACAGATTTGCAAAGAGAGAGAGGGAGATTTTTTTTTTAAAGTGCCCATTGAGCCCTAATTATAGACTCTATAACAACGACATAAATGTCTCTTTATAGAGTCTATAAGTAAATCATATAACGGCAACACGAGATGTTGTCGTTATAAAGTAAACCCTATAACAATGCCACTAGGATGTCACCGTTATTAATCTATAACAGGTATATCGTTAACGGTGATATAAAAGTCACCATTATAGAGTAAAATCCTATAACAATGATATTTATATATCGTTGTTATTGATCTCTAACAACGAGATTATCGATTGTTAAATATATCGTTAAATTATTTTAATGATAATATTTAATGGCCAGATAATGTCTCTATTAGAAATATATCTTTAACAACGATATATAAAGTCACCATTGTATATATGTTTTTAACGATGACATGTGTGCAGAGGCAAGTCATTCTCGACGTTATTCATCTCGCTGTTATTGATGAAGCAATAATAGCAAAATTCATGGCCGTAGTAGAGTAACAACAGCACGATGACTTGTTATGACAGTTAAAGAGCGACAGATATTTACTCTCATCCTTATAGTGCCAATGTAAAAAAAAAAACTTTCAAATTTTATCATCGCACCGTACATTCCATGATGCATTTTTATTGTTGATGATGGCAGCAATGGCAGCAATTCTTCTTGATATCGGTGACTATCAAAACATTGTACTGCTCTTATTATATATATCTGCTCACCAAACAGAACTCCATGCAACATAAACCGACTTGCTCACATGCATAACAATATATCTTTCTCAACTTTTTACTTTTTATTTTTGTTTTTTTAAAAGAAGGGAATAAATTATCACTCTATGGATTGTTGATTCTATAGAGTCATGATTCTACACGGCTGTTCTTCCAGTAGTCTGTCTGTTGTGACTGCCTAATGCTAGCAAGGTTTGTACTCGCTGAAAAACAACGGCTTTTGTGGGTTACATGTCATGCATGACGCACGTACAAATTGCACAACATAAACAAAAATTTCATGATATCATGATTTTGGTCACATTTTATGCAATAATTTCAAGAACTTTATCATGTTCTTCTGTCAATCCAAACCCAACCTGCCTCTTCTCTTGCTTATTTCTAGAAATGTTGGGTACATCAATGAGTTCATGCTTCGCCTACAAGGGCGACTTATGAATGTTGGGTACATCAATGAGTTCATGAGCTTTTTCATGCTTCCATTATCTGAAAAAAACAAAACAAAAAACTTGATCATGCCTCGAGTGGCGCACTTATGTACAATCAAAACATGATGTAAATCACGAACTTGCTCATATCTCATTCGATGCCCAAACGCGGCTATAAAATGCAATTTCATGCCGTACCTGCCAAAGGCAGGCGTTTCCTGTTCACAAAGTAGGTGTAAAAAGCTGTGCTTGAGAAGGCAACGTGTCAAGTGTGAACAATAAGATTCTTTTTATTTTTTATTTTTATTTTTCAGAGAAAAGATCCTTTTATTTATTTTTTATTATTTATCTCTCACTCTATGTTCCAAACCATGCAAGGTACAACTTAGGGTAAGACCCTAATACAGTGGAGCCCACTAATATTAAAATCCAGCCAAAGTAGCCCCTAGTTTTTTAATATTATGGGCCCCTGTGTGAAGCACACAATCAGCCTATATTTTAATCCAAACAAAACAAATTAAAGAATTTATTTTCAGATATTAAAAAATTCATTAAAAAATAAATTAAAATTATGTGTATCCAAGTCTTTGGAGAGCAAGACACCTCCTCCCCCCCAAAAAAAAAATAAAAATAAAATAAAATAAAAATAAAAATAAAGATCTAACCCAAATGACTCAGGAAAAATAAAGCTGGGTGTAATCTTGGATTGGTTGGAGGAATCTCAAAGGTTTTTACCAATTAAAGGTCTACTAATGTTCATGACTCAGGAAAAGTAGAGGCCAGAGCGGCAGCGGGCTTGTGGAGAAGGTGCTGACCACTTTGTCTCATGTTCGACTCTCACTGGGTGTGCGTGTACCTTTCATTAGTAATGTCCTAAAAGCTTGGTCAATGATTTTTTTTCTTTTTTCTTTTTGAGGACGAGGACCTCTCCCTGAGAACCGGGTCACTTAGGGATGCAAATGGATCGGGTTTGGTCAGGTCTCTCATATGAATCCTACAATTTGTTTCTGGGCACGAATCGTTAAAGCAAGATCACAAATAATATTCGGATTGGATTTGGAGTAGTGCATTTGGTATTCAAACTAAATCGACATTTATATGTAAAATAGGTGACTGGATCTCAATCCCTCAACTAATCCAGTATCATGGGTTTCCTGGATTTAGATCTAATATAAAAAAGAAGAAAAAGAAAATCCCATCATCAGGATGTTGAAGTGGAAGGAGCTAACAAAATGACCAAATGGGGATTTGGGTGGCAAGTATCCAGTCCAAAACAAACACATTCGCCAACACCATAAGAGCGAAATGGGTAGGATCACGCATGATAGACCCGCAACCAAATCCTGTTTTGATAAGTCGCCCAGGTACATGATCTGGTCCCAGGACTACTATTAAACATTTGGATCCAGGTCAAATTTAAGCATTGATGCCAAACCCATCAAATGCAGTCCAATACAAGTTGGATAGTGCATTCCATAAACGAACCAATATAATATAGTATATCCTTGCCTCAGCCTAATCTGGATCCATATCGGGATCACAAGATATAAAAACCAACCAGCACTCGTAGTAGGTTATGTCACAAGGACACACCGTTTCCTCGTGTCTACATGACAAAGCGTGACACCTTTTTGTTTTTGAAAGGCAAGTCGGGGTTAGTCAGACTCCTACCAATTATACAACTATACCGTTGGGTTTTGACCTGCTACAATATGCACTGGCTGCTCCTATCAGGTATAGGTAAGCGGAGCCCCCATCCCAACACAAGCGTGGGGGTATATGAATGTCACCAAGTTGAAAGGACACCACAAGTTCAAAACCCATGGGTGTCATCCCTTGATGCAAGGTCCAAGTTAGGTGTACTCACCTCAAGCATTTTATCAACTTAGGGCGCCAATCATTATGCAGTAGTGAGGGGTGGGTTTTTTTTTTTTCTTGGATTAAAAAAAAAACTGTATTTGTTTCAAAATCTGTTGGTGCCCGTGTCCATGTGACATCCATGGTTTAATATTCGGGTCGGACCCAGACCCGATCCAAAAAAATATGAAACTCGAAAAAAGCGTCCGTAAAAAGTAATGGCTATCTTGTAATTTATGGTTTCCCGGTTATGCTTTCTCGTCAATAAGGATATTTGGAGGGAACCGCACTCGAAAATAATAAACAACAGTAGAACCCCTAATAAATAACTCAATTTTCCTAAACCGGCTCTATAAATTCATCTCATCTCTTTCACTTCACTCTCACTGCAAACAGCCCGATAGACGAAGAGAGCACAGAGAGAAGAAGAAGAGGAAGCCATGGCCTCCGTTCCTGCATCCAACGGCCCGAATCCGACGATCCTCGTCTCCGAGAAGCTTGGCGAGGCCGGCCTGGAGCTCCTCCGTGGCTTCAGCAACGTCGATTGCTCCTACAACCTCACGCCGGAGGAGCTCTGCGCCAAGATCTCCCTGTGCGATGCTCTGATCGTCCGGAGCGGGACGAAGGTCACCAGGAAAGTGTTCGAGGCCGCCAAGGGTCGGCTGAAGGTTGTCGGGAGGGCTGGAGTCGGGATCGACAACGTCGATCTCCAGGCCGCAACCGAGTGCGGGTGTCTCGTGGTGAACGCTCCGACTGCCAACACCGTCGCGGCGGCCGAGCACGGGATCGCTCTCATGGTCGCCATGGCGAGAAACGTCGCCCAGGCGGATGCCTCGATGAAAGCCGGTAGGTTCTAAGTTAGCTCTGGACTCCGATCTGTACTTTGATTACTTTTTCTTTTTTGATTTTTATCTTCATTTTTGTTGGTAGTGTTGATACGTCATGCTCGCATATCTGTTATCCTTCACCAGTGTTGGATTTGCGGTACTAATTGTACTTAAAATCATAAAAAAGTTGTAGATCTCTGCTAAATCTGAGTCTGGAAAGTTCTCGATCTGCTTCTCTTATTTTTAGCTGGATAGCAAAAGATTCAGAGATTGGATGATCTCTTTTCTTGATTTTAGTGAACATTTCTGTGTGTGATGAAAGCATAATGCAAAATTATGGCATATTGTTGTGGAGTTACTGTGTATTTTAGTGTACTGAACTCTGAATGAGCTGCGGATTTATAGAAAGGTGCTTTCTAGATGAAATTTCTTACCTGTATATGTCGTAACTGTGAAAAATGATAAAAAGATAGTGCTATTCATTAGATTCTTATGGACGGGAGGAAATTCCATTGTTGTCCTCGCTTCTCCCCCCTCCCTTCTCTCTCTCCCTCTCTCTTTTAAAGCCTAGTTTTCTCTTATACATTACCGAGATGTAGTAAAATCTTCGTTGCTTGTTTGTGTAGCTAGGCAATAAATCTGGTTGTTAACTTGTCATATTTGCCTTTGGTTGCGATCCAGTTGAATTCTAGATGTCTAGTATGATTTAAAAATTGAGAGGTTGGTACATGCTGGCAAATTCGCGGATCGGAGCTTTTTCATGTGCTGACTTGTATCTGAGAGGTACAATATGCATCACCGAATGAATAATCAAAAGTTATCCATGACAATTTTATACATGAGTTGCATCGATTTAATCTTCCACCTGCTACGTCTTCGTATTTCTCTGGTCAGTGCCACTGCATCATGACTCATAAGGTCTTTATATTAGCAATGTTCTTATGTAGAAAGGTGGGAGGGGTTTCGAATTTGGTAGCAAGCTGTGCCTGAGAAGCTATCAGCTGTATTCAGGAGCATACATTACCAGTAACCTTCTGGAAAATCGTTATAGGTTGGGAGTGGCTCTGAAAGGTGGAGCCCCTTCTTGTTAGTTTAGTTGAAAACCTGATATCTGTAAAAGTATGGCGGTAGGGCGCTTCCGTGATCTTGATGAGGAGTTCTGCATTTAGCTTAGTAGTGATGTTTTTTCTTTTATCTTTGTATATAGTTTTTCACGACTTGTTAGTATTGCTCAGAGTTGATCCATCTTTTCACCAGCATATTTTATTAGGCCAGTTGCTGTTTTCAGCCCCTGTTCATGACAGCAGAGGCAACCTATTTCTGTTTGGGAGGCAACATGAAAGTTTAATTAGCAATTTCAAATAAAGAGTTGTCCTTGAACATTTCTTTTGTCTGGGTACCATGGTTAGTACGTGCGTAATACTATTTCTAGAGATCAGGAAATAATTGGTCAATTTATGATGTAGAGCTCGGTTTTTATCTCTGTTCTCCTGATAGATTTTTGGGTATTACGTCCGTTTTTCCCTTTTGCTCTTCTTTTGTTACTTTTGTAGTTTTCCTTTTTTTTATCTCTGTGATCACATTTATGCTTGGAATGCTGACATCACGGCGAGATTGGATGGTGCTGGTTTGAACCAAGTTACCTTTCACATCTCAGCAGAGGAAGTATTGCTCCACGGACGTTGATAAATGCATGACATGCTTTACTATTTGCAAATCTACCATAACTGAAGGTTGGGAATAATGTATTTTTTGAATCATTTAGGGTAAGTTCGGGTGCCTCAACTCGACGCCCAGGGAAACCCATGAGATTTCAAATCTCACGGGTTGCCTGAAATCTCATGTTCGGTTGAACATGAGATTTCAGGCTATTAGAATCGCTTTCTCATGAACCTGAGAAAGCGATTCTGAATGATCCAACCGAACGTCCCCTTACTCTCGGAGATGTGCTGAGGTTTCCCAAGCAGTTCACATACGGTGAATGTGTGTTCTTACCTATGACTTTGATAGTTACTTATCTTGTGCTTGATCAGATGAATTCCTCTTTCCATCTATTCTATTGTGGTGCATTTTGTGATGAAAACTTTCATGTTTATGAGTGCTAGCTCACTGGTTTTACATGGGCTTACTTTTGCGTGTGATTAGGGAAATGGCAAAGGAACAAGTATGTTGGTGTTTCCCTTGTTGGGAAGACATTAGCCATTTTGGGGTTTGGAAAAGTTGGAACAGAAGTTGCTAGACGTGCAAGAGGCCTTGGGATGCATGTTATTTCATATGATCCATATGCGCCAGCTGACAGAGCTCGTGCTATTAGTGTTGAACTTGTTAGCTTTGACGAGGCAATATCTACTGCAGATTTCATCTCACTTCATATGCCATTAACCTCTTCTACTTCAAAGATGCTCAATGACGAATCCTTTGGGAAGATGAAGAAGGGTGTGCGCATTATTAATGTGGCAAGGGGTGGTGTAATTGATGAAGATGCACTGCTTAGGGCGCTTGACAGTGGCATAGTTGCTCAGGTGCTGACCTAATCTTCTTCTTAAGTCTTCTTTCTGTTATATTGAGCTTGATACGTTCATGAGACATCAGGTTCTGCCTTTGAAATCTGAATTATACTCTTAGTAACGTGATCTAAGCATTCAGATGTCCTAGTGGATATCTTCATATGCTTCTCCACACAGACAAAAGTATGTATTTCGAGTGTTCATGCATTTGATTTATACATGCACAGACACAAAGATGCATCAGGCTTCTGTTGACCGTGGAAAAATTAGGATTTTGCTTCTCGCTGCAAACTCGTGCACATTTAAATATAGTCTGATAAGTTGTTGTGTCGTGTTTGAAACAGGCAGCACTAGATGTATTTGCAGAAGAGCCTCCAGCAAAAGACTGCAAGATAGTGCAGCACGAGAAAGTCACTGTGACACCTCACCTTGGAGCCAGCACAGTCGAAGCTCAGGTTTGTCTTACCTGTTAATTTATTTTACCGTATTAGATGTGGCTCTCTTTGTCACCACAACCTTTCGGTTCTGAACTAAATTTTTGTCATTTAAATCTCCAGGAGGGTGTAGCTATAGAAATTGCAGAGGCTGTTGTTGGGGCGCTGAACGGTGAACTCGCTGCAACTGCTGTGAATGCACCCATGGTTCCTGCTGAGGTAATATATGCCCTTCAGCTCTCTTCCATATTCAGATAGTTGATAGATCCTTTCAACATCTGTGGATTAATGTTTCTGTTCTTCATCTTCGTAGGTTTTGTCGCAGTTGGCACCTTTCGTGGTGCTGGCGGAGAAGCTCGGCAGGATGGCTGTGCAACTGGTAGCAGGAGGAAGCGGCGTGAAGTCGGTCAAGGTTGTATACAAATCGGCACGAGACCCTGACGATCTGGACACAAGGATACTGCGAGCAATGATCACGAAGGGGATCATAGAGCCTATATCTGATACCTTTGTCAACATTGTCAATGCTGATTTCACAGCAAAGCAAAGGGGTCTGAGGATTAGCGAGGAACGGATCGTTCACGATGGATCACCGGAGACCCCTCTCGAATCAATTCAGGTTCTGATAGCCAATGTGGAGTCTCGGTTCCAGAGCGCCATGTCTGATTCCGGTGAAGTGAGAGTCGAAGGCAGGGTGAAGGACGGAATACCTCACCTGACACTGGTGGGATCATTCAACGTGGATGTCAGCCTCGAGGCTAATCTGATCCTGTGCAGGCAGGTCGACCAACCTGGTATGATTGGCAGAGTTGGAAGCATCCTTGGAGAGGACAATGTCAATGTCAATTTCATGAGCGTCGGAAGGATAGCGCCTAGGAAGCACGCCGTCATGGTGATCGGCGTAGACGAAGAGCCAGATAAAAGCACTCTGAAGAAGATAGGCGACGTGCCGGCGATCGAAGAGTTTGTGTTCCTCAAGCTGTAGAGGTAACAGACGGGGATGAGGTGAGAAGTTTGTTAGATGCCCGTTTTTTCTCAGTGAGGTGCACCTGTGTTTGTTTCCTGTGAGACGCTTTCTTTTTCCTGGAATTTGCTTTTCGTTTCTTCTGTTTACAGAGTTCTTGTTCCCATGTGTGTTTGCGAGGTAAAAGATGGGCGTTGTGAGGTGCGTGGCGTTATGTTCGTTAAATAAAAACAGTGCAACATCTCGTTGCATGTTACCTCTGTCTGTACGCTGTTATGAGGCAAGAGATCAGTGTTGTAAGGTCTGTGGCTTTTTGTTACTAAATTAAGGAAATGTGCAACACGTTACTCCTGGTTTATTCATCTTAATGCTGATCATGGTTGCCCCTACAGTTGCCAGAAATTGGTATTCATTTAAAATTATACTTCACAAATCTCATCGTGATTTTCTCGGCAAAGGAAAAATCTTGCGATAAAATTGAAAATTTTGTTTTTGAAAAAAATCCTGGGAAAATATCGTTATGTTTAAGATTTTAAAATATATATAAGAAATTATATGATTGATAAGAACATTAAGAATACAAAAAAAATATGAAGATTGTGCTTATACAGTACTATAATAATTTCAAGATAAAATATCAGATTTGTTGCAAGATTGTATCGAGTTCTGAAATTCTCGCGATATTGTGAAAAAAACGGTGATATTTGTGACTGGTCTGAAACTTGGATTCAAGTCTGGGCTCAAGTTTAGGCATTTGCGTCCAGTTTTCAAAAAGACCGCTTACCTTGAATTCAATTTGGGCAATATATCTGGACCACAAACTTTATCCATACTCGACCTAAACATGGGACCAAAATTAAATGATGGTTTAGGACCATATTTTGGATTTGGATCTTGACCTGCACAGGAATAGACACAGTCTTGACCTAAACCAGAAATTGAGATGGGCTTTGCATCTGGATGGATTCCACAGAACCCAGACCCGGATCCGCCTAAACGAAGCTCACATACGCCTATCTACGCATTAAAAGTGCATGTAAAGACAACAAAACTAGCCAGATTGAAGCTGAAAGTAAACTTGTTAGGCAGAATTTTCACATTATCTACACTGTTCATGTTTGCTGACTAAAGACATCCAAACATGTCCGACCATTCAAGTTATACATCCAGGCTAGAGTTTCGTGAACTTAGTCATGTTTCATTAGGATTGTACTCTAGGGGTGTTGATAGGTCGGGTATGACCCAATACTGAGTGTACTGGATCTGGGTATGGTAATAAAGAAAGAGTGGTCCTGTTAACAATCGGGGTCAGACCCGTAGTTTCTGATCCAGATCTGTACAACAGACCCACGTCTGACTTGAATTCTGATTGAGATCCACAAAATTTTTTAATGTGAAAACATAAAAGTATTATTTTTGTGGCTATAGATGGTGTTTGGCTTTTCCCATGATAAATCGGGGGCAGACCCATTAAGTAACCTGGTTCTCGGCCAGGGTTTCTCGTTATTAAAAAAAAAAAAAAATGCAAACACCACGGGGGTGAGGGGTCCTAGCCTCGGAGTTTTACGCTGCCAGCGCGATGACCACAAGTATGGCAGGCTGAGTCAGTGCGACCAGGTCTTCGTGCCAACTGCGGTTTCATCGAGTTATAAAAAAGAAAGAAATGAAAACACCATTGTTCGTGAACTTGGTCATGTTTCACGTGATGCCAAACAAACACTTCAAAGCTAGAGACTGATTTTTGGCCTCTTTATCATGACTCCGAGATGGTTTTTGACTTGTACGAAGTTAATCATCTGCTGCTGCACGCCCTCACTTGCAACAGAGTTCCAAGCTATGTGGCAAATATTGGCGTTATATTTAAAAAATAACGTAACATTTTATGTTACATGTTTTAAATTGAAACATATCATGGTATTTTCATGGAAAATTTAAATGCAACAATTTTATATTTTTATCAGCCATTTTGGTGAAGGAACAAGTGGTTTTATTTTTTTATATTTTCCCTCTATTTTTTTCATACAAATATATTTTCCTGTTTCTGAAAAATGCAAGAAATGTGAAAATTTGCAATCCCTTGCAAGAATTTAACGGCCTTTATTTTTTCCGTTTTAAACGTTGGTCGTTATGCTTCCAATTCCAAGGGACATTTATTTTGGCTATCATGATGGGAAAATCTAACCAATGGGCAGGGCCGTTTTCCTCGTCATGGAAGGCAGAGAACGCCCAGTTTGCTTAACTACGTGCGCTCTTAAAATAAAATTACCGAAATGCCCTTATCTTCCATTGAACTCCTTGGTGCTGGCACTTTGGTTACATTCATCCCGATCATCTGCAAGTTGTTTTGATCAAATCTGACCGCATAGATGAATTCTGCACGACCAATTTAATAGGAATCAACCCAGTCTTGTCAGTATCGGTGAGTATCAGCCTATACATATTGTATCCCCAAAAAATCAATATGATAATGACTTGAATCTGCTATTTTTTAATAAATATAAAAATGACTTAAAATTATTTTAACAGCTTTAACATATCACACATAATATTTTGAATGATTCACTTGAGAATTGGTATGGACCGATTCACCTGAATCGTTGGCCAAATGATACTGGTCCAATTCCAATGCTTACACCATTGGAATCAATCTTTGGATTGCAATTTTTTTGACTAAAAAATAAATTTTAACCAACAAATTTTGACATGTTGATATCGGTTGATTCTTGAATCAACATAAAATCCTATACAAAGGTCGGATCTTAGCTATTCAAATATTGATGGGGTACGAAGATAGGGATGACATCTATGAGGTCAGATTTAATCAAAACAACTTGTATTAGTGAGATCCCAAGATGGGATATGAAGATAGGGATGATTTGGGGGTATGAGTGAAAGATAAATCACTCTATACGAGATTTATATTGAAAAAGTAAATATGAGACTCTTTATTATTCACATTTTTCGAGAGAAGCATAGTTAAACCATTATTGTTCTACTTTGGTGGAAACAACAATACTCGTAGTTGTTTCGTCTCTTCAATTCTCAAGGAATTGACTTGAGTTGGTGAAACTAGCAGACCATGTAACCAGAGACAATTCAATACTATACCTTTAGGTACGAACATGCTTCATGAGCTAGAATACACATCTACTATAACACCCTGTGTGAATTTGGAACACAACAACTTACCTTTGGATAAAATTATTGTTTCATAAACTCACACACAATCATAATAACGAATCTTAATACGGTTCAAAGAATCCTTAATCAATACAACTCATATCACTTTAATAATTACATGAATTGGTCAATCAAGATCTTTTATCGAAAATATATTTGTATTATAGAGCATGCCCATGTACACATTTTAATGCATGTATATTCATGATAAAATATAAGTGCATGCTTTAACTAATATGCATAAACTAATTGTCATGAATTTAGTCATAATCCATGCTTAAAACCATCATGCATAACTTAACCAACATAAAACACATGAATTAACATGCATAAGTCATGCTTTTCGTACAATAAGAACTTTATAAAGCATAAAAAATAACAAAAGCAAGCTCATATGAGTAAAACCCGAGGTCTTCAAGCAGGAATCAGTCTTATACGACCCTGAATTGATCTAAAATGGACTCGAACCGGTCATCAAAGTGTCCAAACCGGTTCTGAACCTTATGAATAAGTATCAAATATGAACAAAAGTTCATAAAAACCCTATGATCGAATGTCAAAATCCCTGTATTTTCAGAAATTCATGAAAACAGGGTCTCTGTATCTCGAAATCGGCGAAAAACTTGAAAGAACTTGTAAAAAATAGCTTCAAACCGGTCCCGAAAAGGGCTGTATCGGTCCAAGATCTAGTTAAGCTATAAACTGGGTTTGGACCCTATTCTGGATCTGATCTGATTCAATCTAAATCCAGATCCAGTCAAAACAATATCCGTATTAGTCCTGATCCATATGAAATCCAAATTTGACCCAATCCAAATATATAGGATCTGGGCCTGACTCGATCCAAATAGGATTCGGGTCTGACGGATTAGATCGAAACCCAAAACTGTAATGGGTCCGAATCATAACCCAAATATTACAGACCAGACTGGACCTGAAACCCAAATGGGTCCAGTACCAATCCATTCACATGTTAGGATCAGACCCATATCTAGATTACTAATGGGTCTGGGTCCAAGTGGATCTGAATCCTACAGATTGATCAGACCCCAAAATGGATTAGACCCAGACCCAGATATTGAATGGGTTTAGGTTCGATCCTGGGACCTGTCAGCCAATGGATCCAGGCATACCGGATCCACCCAAAATCTGGGTTTGGATCGGGTATGCCACAGGGTCAGAATACCCGGTCCGACTCGGGTCACCTGTTATGAAATGGATCGGGTCTGACCCGATCCTCACAGGACCCGGTGTCACCGGATCAGACCCAGACACAAAAATAATATGGGTCTGGATCTGGTCCAGCGATCAGCTGAACCCAGTTTTGGGCCGATGCATCGATCCGACCCGACGCACAACATAAGAACCATAAGGCTTTTTCGGTTTCTGAGAAACTGAAGGAATTCTGTTTTCTTAGAAACTAAAACATCGCCTCTTCGAGCTTCACGATAACCCACGTCGCCCCACGATGATGTACGGCGACCGACACCAGTGCCAAGCCGGCGACGCACCTCCGGTGACATCTCGGCGACAAGTAAGGCCACTGAATTTACCCCCTCCTTTTTTTTATTTATTTATTTGTCGTCGAAGCTGCCTACCATTGTCGACGACCTACGTCGCCCCACCGGCTACCCTCGTCGCCCCACAACGACGAACATTGGCGACAGTCTCAACCCGATCAGTAGTCACCGACGATGGCCACGGGTAAGAGCAAATGCCCCTGGAGACCCACGTCGCTCCACGATGACATGTGGTGGTAGGCACCTGCTGCCGGTTGAGAGGCTGCCGACAACCCGTATCAACCTGTAGAAGCTTCGGTGATGGCGATTCCATTGGCAGCCCGATGGTTGAAGGAACCAGGGAAAAAAAGTTTGGGGGTTTTCAAAACTTGTTTGTCATACGTCGCCGGACAGACGATCCGGCGAAAAAACAACTCCCCCTTTTCGGCGACGTTTCGCGGTGATCCCGACACCGACATATCCCCTTGCAGCCCGATGGCCACAGGTAAAACCCTCGATCTATTTTTTTTTTAATGAGGGTCGCTGGGGCTGCAACTGCCATTGGTGTACGACTATCGGGAAAGGCAGTCACCCCACGACGATTGTCACCGTCGACTGGTGACCAACGTCGCCCCACGACGACGGGCGATCACCTTAGGATGACTCTGTTGCCTGTGAAGACTGTTGTCCCAGGGCAACAGTCTGCCGAGAAATGCTGTCACCCCATGGCGATAGTCCTCAGAGTTCAGACGACTATTTTTCTGAATACAAACAAGCCATGTTGCCCCATGACAACAGGTTCAATCTGTTACAGTCACCCCATAGCGATATGCACTGTCAACCTGCGACTTACCTCATCTCACGACGACAATTGCAACAAATGCCAACATGCTCACACTCACCCACACGCAGCATTATGCATGGATGTGGGCCCATAACCCAATGTTGGCGCTTCTTGCAATATCATACACAAAAAGCATACTTGAAAGAGCCATAGAGTTTGTATGCAGTTGCTCGACATTCTTCTCATCCGATCGACGCCCACGATGAGCCCAAGCCTTAGGTCGACGGTGAGAAGGACCCTGAAATCACTGAACCGTATGTGGGCTAGGCTAAATCTGTTACTGTATTGCAATGATTTCTCATCATCCATTGCAGCCAACCACCCCTTTATATAGTAGAGGAGGGAGAGTAGTTACAGTGACGTAACCTCTTTCTTTATGACAATAACTGCCCTTCACTGTCATGCCCACTAACCCACTGTGCTTTTAATATCAAATTGGGTCACCCAATGGGTTGGACCCGATCCATCTGTCCAACAAGATCATGATCTACAACGAAGAAAAAGCTAACTTGACTTCAGATGATAGAATGCTGGTATGCACGATTTGATCTTTGTTCCCAACCCACTTTGTTCAATTCACTTGGTTTGGTTGGGCTTTGGGTGGAAATTCTGCAGCTGTTTGTTCCTCCACATCGGTTGATCAAGCATTGGGTTTCAGTTTTTCGGAATGACCAAACTCTTAACCCATTTTTTAGTGAGTTTTTGTTGACTCTTCATCGTGTTTATCGCTACTTTTAAATGATTCTCCTATGCAATCCATGAATTGGTATTTGAATACAATTTGAGATCTATAATGGAGACTAAAATCCATAAGAAATATGTCAAAACATAGATAATAGTGGAGCGAATTAGGTCAATACAAAATGAAGTTATCCGACCCATTATCCATGTGTACCCAAGTTCTCCAAACATCATAAATCAAACAGCGAACATAAAAAAAAATACAACTTTGAAACAAATGTTGGACGAAGTACAATTGTTACAGACATGTGTTTTGTTTGCTCGTTTCTTTGAATGTGTAACAAGCCATCAATGAGAACCTTCCGGAACACCGAGCTAGGACCATGTTGGGTGTTGTCGCACGAGTCAAAAGTAAGATGACTTTCCCTGAGCTCAATAGAAAATAGCGTTTTTTGTCCTAAACTGTGGTCTCGTGTTCAATTTTGGCAATTCTCTCGCTCTCTCTCAAGGATCGTGGTTTTTTCCCAATTACCGCGTTAAAAATGATCGTGGTGGTGGTGTTCTCTCTTGCGATTTAAGCCACCACCATCTTCTTCCAATCCATCCTTCTTCTCCTGCAATCAATCTCTCTCTTATTTGTTCAGGTTTGAGTTTTCTTTCCCTCCCCAACTGTTCTTGTTTCACTATTTCAATATATTGTTCTTTGCTCGAACTTTCTTGATCCAATTTCATATCGATTGGAATTGGCAGGAAAATATTGGTTTGGGGATCGGATCTGATTGAGGAATCAGATGTGCTGAAGTTTTGAAGATGGGTATGGTTTTTTCAAGACTCTTCTCTTCCCTCTTCGGGAACAGGGAAGCCAGGATCCTCGTATTGGGCCTTGACAATGCGGGGAAGACAACTATTCTTTGTATGGTTTTGATCTCTCTGATGTTTCTTTGCTTCGTTTCTTCTTTGTGGTCGTTCTAGTTTTGATTGTTTGTGACGATGTTTGGGCTTTAATTGCTTTCGTTCAGATCGGCTACAGATGGGAGAAGTGGTGTCTACAATTCCAAGTAATTTTCCGTTTTTTTGTCTTTTCATAGGAATTGGGCATCTTTCTTTTTTCTTGATTTTGGTCTGTGATAGTTTTCGTGGGTAATTCGAGCTATTCTCTTTCTATCTTTCGTGGGTTTTCTTGTGCATACTTCTCTTTCCTCTGTTTTGTTTTCACATTCTGTTTTGGTCTTGAATTGTGATTCAGCTATTGGGTTCAATGTGGAGACCGTGCAGTACAACAATATTAAATTTCAAGTCTGGGATCTTGGTAGGATTGTTCATCCTTGCTACTCACTTCTCATTTCTTTCTGTGGTATTTTATTTACTTTCTTTGGTTGTTGTGTGATGCACTTCATTTAGAGTTACTGCCATCGTTATAAATGTTACTTTGGAGTTTCAAGGACTTGAGAAATTCAACGCAAACTGCTTTTAGTGTGATCTAGTTTGCAGTCCCCTGCAACTTCAAAGCTTTATCTGATCTTTCTTCGATGAATCGTGTATGGGAGTAACGGGCGCTTCATTTCTTAGCTGTTGAAATATTTGTGTTCAGCCCAGATGCCACTTTTCTATTTGAAACCACAAACAGTGATCCTACTCAGGTGGATATGATAAGAGTAACATATAAGAAGATTCATTAGTTTTAAGATATTGGATCATATCGTAGTCAGGGTGATCAAAATTTTGGAACTGATTACTATTCCATTTGAACTATCAACATCAAGTTAAACACAAGAAAAAAAGATCGGATGCACTTTTACTGGAAAACTTTGTATTATCAGGGTGATGGTAGCCTTCTAGTTTAATTGTTGAATACCAGTCCAGACCTAGACCAACATAATGAAATATATCATTGTCTTTAAGTGCCCTAGGCATGTAAATGCTGTATGTTCTGTGCTTCTACTTCTTGTTAATGTCTTAGTGTTTCTAATCCTTTTCACTCACCGTGCTCCTTTTATATATTCAACATCTTGACTCTTATTCTTCTATTCAGTTTGTTGTTCTAGCATATCATATCACCAATGAATATTTTTGCAAGCAAACTTCTTTCGGTAATTTTATTTTTTTATGCGTCTTCGTTAAATAAAAGGTCTAAAATAATAAAACAAAAAAAAATTTCTCATTAGTAGTTTTTACAAAATGAGAAGGAAGCGGAAAATCTCTAGGACATATGAACAAAAGGAGGAGTAAGAAACCTATCTTGGTCACCTGTTTTTTGGAGATGTTTGGAAAGTGCTTTATCAAACCTATCTTGGTCACTTGAGATCTTTGGCAGTTAAAGAAATAAAACAGCTCTTGTCCTCAGAAATCTCAAGATACCAAATACAATTATGTGGTGATCTTTACTGAAATGTTTTACCTTAGGCCATGCAACCTTTTAGGCATTCTCGATCTTTAAAGAATAATGGAAAATGTTACTTGTATCTATCGTCTATCAAATGCTCTGCTTTTAGCCTCTCTGGAAAAGGAACGATGGCAAAATAAGCTAACCCCTATCACAGATATTGTGCCGATTATTCTATTTAGAAGGATAAACTGCTGTGAGTGCAGTTTGGCATGTGGTCTTGCGAGGATGTAGATTTTCCTTCTGGTTGAATGACTGAAGTTTTCCTCCTTGAGGTGATCAGCAATAGGATGCATGTACTTATCAATTGACAGAATCATCAGGGGAACCGTTAAAATAGCCATTATCAACTGCATAAGTCAAGGATAATAACTCAGTTGATTGTGGTGAGTGGATTGGTAGAGATTAAATTATGTGCATCTGATGCAGCCCACGTCGGAGGAGGAGTGAAAACAAATGCCCACCTTGAATCGGTGTGGCTGAACCTCTTTATTAATCTCAAATGGTCTCAATAAACAATGGGGAAAACTAATAACAGTAAAGAACTTAAGAAGAAGAACATGATGCAGAATAATAAAATGCAGGAAGAAAATGACGGCTGAAAGCTTTCCAATAGTCTCCCCACGCAACCCTAGGAAGGGCCTTTTAAAGGCTATTTACTAGACCCGGGTCGCGGGTCCAGACTTGGATCCGACCCACGATCCGGGTCAGTCTCTATCTGCAGCTGGTTCTGGGGCGTGCGAACTCCACCACGCCTGGCGTAGGTGCGCAGGGGTACCTCCCTGCGTTGTGGCTCCGTCCCTGCAAGTGAGTCATACACGCGGGGTCGTTCATCTGCCCTTTGTGGCGGATCGGGTGGCACGATGGACCCAATCGGGTCCTGCCCTGCATCATTCTCCCCTGGTTGGGAAGAAGTCGGCTCTGTCGACTTGTTGTTGCCACAGTAAGCATATAGATCAGCCACGTTGAAAATAGGGGAAATATGCCAATCATCGGGCATCTCAAGGAGGTAAGAATTCGAACCCAATCGCTGAAGGATCCTAAAAGGGCCATACTTCTTAGGACTTAATTTGCTATAGGTGCCTACAGGAAAACGCTCTGGACGCAGATACACCCAGACGAGTTGACCGACCTCGAAATGGACATCACGACGACCCTGATCTACGAAAGCTTTGTAGGTCTCGTAGCTTTCAACAAGTTTGGCCCGGACTTGTCTGTGAATGTCACGCATATATTCGACGGCATCAAAGGCATCCGGAGCTGGAGCTGAGAGATCTGACACAGGGGCTAGATCAACGACATGGGTGTGTGACCGACCATACAGTACTTGGAACGGAGATTTACCAGTAGAACGATTAATGGAGTTGTTATAGGCGAACTCGGCTTGGGGCAATACGAGATCCCAACTTTTGACATTTTCCCCCACTAGGCTCCGTAACAAATTTCCTAAGGTGCGGTTCACAACTTCGGTTTGACCATCAGTCTGGGGGTGATACGCACTACTGAACTGAAGCTTAGTCTTCAATAGAGCCCATAACGATTTCCAAAAGTGATTCATAAAACACGTGTCACGATCAGAAGTGATTGTGTGAGGTAGACCATGGAAACGGGCCACGTCCTTGAAATAATATGAGGCGACTAAAGAGGCATCGGTGGTTCGCTTACACGGGACAAAGATAGCCATTTTGGAGAACCGGTCAACAACTACTAAAATTGAATCAAAACGACGGGGTGTGCGGGGAAGGCCCACAATAAAATCCATGGATACGTGCTCCCACGGCCGTTCAGGAATGGGTAACGGAGTATACAGACCACTATTCTGACGATGACCCTTGGACACTTGACACACATGACAACCTTGGATGAACTTGACAACATCTTTGCGCATTTTGGGCCAAAAGTATCGTTTATCTAAGACAGCGAATGTCTTATCATGCCCGAAATGCCCTGCTAACCCTCCTTCATGTAATTCAGAAATCAACTGAAGTCTAAGGGAGAAATTGGGCACACATAATTTGTTACCACGGAAGAGGTAACCATTATGAATACAAAAACGGGGGTCGAGGGTGCGATCTGAAGAGATGCACCCTTCCCAGACTTTGTGAAAATCAGGGTCCGTGGGGTATAATTCCTTGCATTGTTCGAAGCCAATGACCTGCACTGACATAGTCATCAGAAGGCTGTTCTTCCTACTAAGAGCGTCAGCCACCTTGTTCAGGGTACCAGATTGATGGCGAAGCGAAAAGGTGTACTCTTGCAAGAAGCTGACCCACTTGGCATGACGAGCACTCAACTTCTTTTGACTATTCAGATACTTTAAAGCCCCATGGTCCGTGTACAAGACAAATTCCTTATAAATGAGATAATGTCTCCAATAACGAAGGGCTTGTACCACGGCATAGAACTCAACATCGTAAGTGGAGTATTGACACCTGGCCTGAGTCAGCTTCTCACTAAAGAAGGCAACGGGCCTACGATTCTGAC
Organism: Nuphar pumila; assembly: GCF_984573655.1. Classification (NCBI taxonomy): domain Eukaryota; kingdom Viridiplantae; phylum Streptophyta; class Magnoliopsida; order Nymphaeales; family Nymphaeaceae; genus Nuphar; species Nuphar pumila. Next base: position 11,440,962 of record NC_143251.1, on the reverse strand, counting down.
TCAAGACAGCGCCAATCCCCACTTTGGAGGCATCACATTCAACCTCAAAGACTGCACTAAAATCATGGAGAGCTAAGACAGGAGCACTGGTCATTTTTTCTTTGATGATCGTAAAGGCTTTGCCAGCCGCGGGCGTCCAATGAAAACTAGTACCTTTTAGGCACTCCGTGATGGGGGCCATAAGGGTACTAAAATTCCTCACGAAACGTCGGTAAAAAGTGGCTAACCCGTGGAAACTACGAATCCCTCCTATAGCCTTTGGGGTAGGACAATCGCGCGGACTTTTGCGGGGTCGGCCTTGACGCCATCAGATGACACAATAAACCCTAAGAACACGACACTGGACGTCATAAACTCACACTTTTTGGCATTGGCATACAATTTTTTCTTTCTCAAAATACCTAAGACTTGACGCAGGTGACTCAAATGATCGGACAATGATGAACTATAGATCAAAATGTCGTCAAAGTAGACAACAACAAACTTCCCAATACACGGATGCAAGACTTGGGTCATCATGTTCATAAAGGTACTTGGGGCATTAGATATCCCAAACGGCATGACTAACCACTCGTACAATCCATCACGCGTCTTGAATGCCGTTTTCCACTCGTCCCCTTCGCGTATACGAATCTGGTGATACCTGCTTTTTAGATCTATTTTAGAGAAAATGGAGGCACCAGATAACATATCAAACATATCATCCAAACGAGGAATGGAAAAACGGTATTTGATTGTGATGCGATTGATCGCACGACTATCGACACACATGCGCATGGACCCATCTTTCTTAGGAGTAAGTAAGGCGGGTACGGCACAAGGGCTAACACTCTCGCGAATGAAACCCTTTTGCAGTAATTCCTGAACCTGTCTTAATAACTCAGTGTGCTCAGAGGGGTTCATGCGATATGCGGGAAGGTTGGGTAGACTCGACCCTGGCACAAAGTCAATGGCATGCTGAACTACCCTTGCCGAAGGTAATCCATCAGGTAGTTCATCCGACATAATGTCGCGAAACTCCTCTAGAAGAGGGGCAACATCCGCGGGAATGGACACTGACGAACTCATCACTGGCTTTGCCACTAGGGCATAACAATAGCCATCTTCCTGACAATGGTTCAGGAAAAGCCGGTACGAGAGGCCTGCAAGTCGGGGGACTCGCTCAGGTTTGTCCACAGTGGGAAAACCAGTCTCCTTGATAGGTAGAAGGACTATCTTATGGCCATTAAAGACAAAAGAGTATGTGTTCTTGCGGCCATCGTGAGTTGTCTGACGATCAAACTGCCAGGGACGTCCCAAAAGAATGTGACACGCGTGCATAGGGGCTACATCACACCACACCTCATCGTGGCAGTGTTCCCCCATGGAAAACCGGACTAGGCATCGCTGAGTGATGGGAACCTCGTTTCCTTTCTTGAACCAGGCCATCTTATAGGGTTGGGACAACTTTTCGGTGTTGAGTTTCAAGGTAGACACCACACTCTCAGACAACATGCTCTCACATGCTCCGGTGTCAATGATGACATCACAAGCGTGCCCCTCACAGTTGCACTGGGTCCTAAAAATGTTATTCCTTAGCCATTTCGATGGGGCCGATTCTCGGGGTGTGGTCAACACATGACGGATGGACAACAAACTTTTGACGTTGCCGTCGAACTCTATAACTCCCCTCTCATCCTCAACTTCAACTAATGACTTGTCATCACTTTCACTCTCACTTGCGGACTCTACAATTCCTTCAACAAGATGGGTGTTCCTGCTCACGGTGGGACACTTGGACGCGACATGCCCTAACTTTTGACACCTGAAACAACGAAGGGTCAACTCACTAGGTTTGGCTTTGGACCGGGTGTGGAAAGCTGGGCCCGACTGGTCAGGTTTGCTAAGGTCTGCTCTAGGCTTTGAATCACTAGGGGAGCTTGCTCCCCTGGTTGGGAAACCCGACTTAGGTCGACTGGAGGGTTCACTACGGGTCGTTCTATATTCTTGCCTCCGCTTCAGCTTGTCCTCGATGTTCATGGCGTAACCACTGGCTTGATCTAATGTCTCAACTGTGACACAACTAAAATCATCAGAGATAGCAGGACGGAGACCCGAAATGTACCTCGTGACCTGTTGACGAGCTGTTTCCTCGATCTGCACACGCAGGGAAAGACGATGGAACTCCGCAGTGTACTCTGCTATAGTTCGGGAACCTTGTCGCAGGGTCAGGTATTCCTTGTACGCTCGCTCAGCGTGATCCGAAGGCACGAATTTTGACTGCATCAATCGTTGCATTTCCTCCCACGACTTTACGCGCTCTAATCCCTGTCGCTCCCTCGATCATTGTAGCTCCACCCACCATGTCTGTGCTAGGCCTCTCAATCGAGTAGACGCTAGAGAGACACGACGATGTTCAGCGACAGTGTGGTAGTCGAAGAAGAATTGCACGGCATAAGACCAGTCGAAGAACTGCTCTGCGTCGAATCGCCTCGCAAACTCCGGAAGATCCAGTTTCACCCCATAAGTGGAAGAGTGGTCTGGTGCTCTCTGTGGTCGCGGCTGCGCCCTCGACGAGGCCTGCCCACAGTGTTGCGCACGGCTCTTGGGGTTTCTCGAGGGTTGTCACGCGATCTTCAAACCCGTCCATCCTCTTTGACAGGCCGGCGATATCCCTACTCATTCGCAGCATGTTCTCTTGGATTTTCGTCAACACGTCCATGACACGCAGTAAGGGGTCTTCGCTGCCAGCCTCCTCACGTTCCTCGCCTCGCACCGGATCACTCCCTGCTTCAAGAGCCATCTCGCTGATGAAGATGGGTGCGGCTCTGATACCACTTTGATGCAGCCCACGTCGGAGGAGGAGTGAAAACAAATGCCCACCTTGAATCGGTGTGGCTGAACCTCTTTATTAATCTCAAATGGTCTCAATAAACAATGGGGAAAACTAATAACAGTAAAGAACTTAAGAAGAAGAACATGATGCAGAATAATAAAATGCAGGAAGAAAATGACGGCTGAAAGCTTTCCAATAGTCTCCCCACGCAACCCTAGGAAGGGCCTTTTAAAGGCTATTTACTAGACCCGGGTCGCGGGTCCAGACTTGGATCCGACCCACGATCCGGGTCAGTCTCTATCTGCAGCTGGTTCTGGGGCGTGCGAACTCCACCACGCCTGGCGTAGGTGCGCAGGGGTACCTCCCTGCGTTGTGGCTCCGTCCCTGCAAGTGAGTCATACACGCGGGGTCGTTCATCTGCCCTTTGTGGCGGATCGGGTGGCACGATGGACCCAATCGGGTCCTGCCCTGCATCAGCATCTCAGGTTTGGACCCCAGAAAGAAGCAGAGGCAAACTGCTTATCTAAAGGAGAGCCAGGCTGGTATTCATTGAATGCCAAGTGCCTCACTGCTATGAAGTTTCATAATCTCGAGGCCTAAGTCCTATAGTGCTCATTCTGAGGCTGTATCAAACAAAAAACATCTTGCAGGTTTTTGGATCAAGCACTTTTTCCCTTTTGTGTTATTTTCTGTTCACAATTGCTGGCTGGACCTTTTCTCTTGCTTACATTCCTTAATGACAGACAACTTGGCCTAAGGGCATTTTTGGATGCAAAATATATAAGTTTGCAATAACCACCTGAAAGGTGTTTTTTCCCCTAGAGGCCCAATATTTATGCTGAACCTGTATAAAGCAAGTATGAAAAGCCATCTGGAACTGCTTTCCAAAATATATCTTGATCTATGCCACCTAAGTACGGGTGCGGGTGCAGGTACCTTGGGTAAGACACAGGAATTTCCAAAAGTATATATATATATATATATATATATATATATATATATATGTGCACACGAACACACGTGTGTATACGTATGTATGTATGTATGCATATGCGTGTGTATACAGCATGGATGAAAAAACACTTTATGCATCTTAAAAATGAACTAAAGTGATCCCACATAATGGGTAAGATCGGGTCTGAATCGGGCCAGAATTGGAAGTGGTCTGACCCATACCCATTGCACCAGTACCAGTACAAGTGTCGACCTGTGCTGACACAGGTACAGTGCCCTTCCTGAAGTGCCTATGTTACATAGATTTTGATCACCTGAGATCTCCAACAGTTAAATGAATAAAACTGCCCTTATTCTCAGGAATCTCAAGATATGACATCCGCTTCTGTGTTGGTTTTTTTCGAAATGTTTTCCCTCAGATAATTCTACCTTTGTATTCTTGTTCTTTGAAAATTATTGGCAAAAGTTTCTTACATTGTCACCTATTAAATGCACTTTTTCCCTTTCTGGAAAAGGTAACAAGGACAAAATAACTAAACAATTGGACTAGTAATAATCTTGTTATTGGTTGCACATGTGGACTATATAGTTGTTTTGAAGGAAAAAAAATGAAATACTTGAGTATAAAATGTGTGATAGGGCGATTTTTTTAGCATTTCAGCACACATTTAATGTGTCTGGCTACTCTTTTCTTTGACAATTTACATATTGTGCGATAGTGACACATACTTTTTGCTTTAATGAAACAGGTGGACAGACGAGCATCAGGTAAATCCTTCATCCTTTTCCTTGGCCAAGTGCAGTTAAATTATGCATGTAATGTGCAGATTAGTCTAGTATGGCTTCTCCAGGTTCTTTCTTGGTTTGGTCTCACAAATGCTTATTAGATGCATGTGTTCTTTCTAGGCTTACTGAAAGCCCTATCTTATGAATATATGGTAATGGTATAACTAACTGTTAATAACTTGAAGAATCTTCTGTTTCACTTGAGATAATAGGGCAACAATTATGACAGTAATTCACAATACTATTATGGATAGTTCGAGTGCCATTTCCATGTGGCAGTGTGCTTTGAATCACATAGTTTAGATCATAGTGACAAAGTTTTAGAGGTGCAATACATTTGCCATGAGTTCAATTTTTTTTCTTGAGTTTTTCAAGAAAAACTCAGCAAAAATGAATCAATTTAGAAAAATTAAATGCAAATCTTAAAATATAAAATATTTAATAAACATTAAATGGGATTTTCCCAATATTCTTCCACTAAAAACATCATTTTGTGATAAAATACTGTTATATATATTTAAGTGCTTACGTCATGATACTTCAGAATATTACGCCTTTATCATAGTTTTGGAGTTTTGGATATATATTGCATTTTTATTGAAATATTCAAGTAAAATCTTGTGGCAATTTTCACTTTGGTTTAAATGCCTATACTAGCCAGATGCTTCATGTTTACTTTCTTGACTGTATTGGATAATTATTGCGTGAGACAGGATGCACACATCACTTGCCAATAGTTGTATATAGTATATACACAAGGTGCAAAGTCGCAAGCACAAATTGATATTCCCTGGTGCACACACATGGCAGTTATTTGACAGTATCATAAATTAAATAAATTAAATAAATTATATATATATATATATATATACACACACACACACGAGGTGTCCAACAGTATAATTATGAAGATTGGACAGCTCTTCCTCTCCATTTCTCTGAGTCAACAGCTTAGATGCACCTATATACAAAGAGGAGTGACCTAGAAATAAGGATACTCTTCTTGCTAAACATTGCCTAAGTTATTTTCACCTTGGGGAAAATGGAGAGGGATGACTATTCAATCCTCAGATTTGTAGATTTTGGACCTACCCTTGTTTGGATGGTTCATGTTATATCTATACTCAAAATTCTCTCTCTCTCTCTCTACACACACACACACACACACACAAACACACACAAGAATATGCATTTCCATTTTATTTTTGCAAACTCGACCCTGCAGATGTGTTCAGCATGGTCCATTTGCTAGGAATTGATTGTTCGATCAATACTTTTTTGACAAAAAAGCATGATTTTTGGATACTTGAATATTTATGAAAATTCCAAGCCATTGATTTTCAAGCCTTAAAAAAATCCTTCTTATTTATCAGAATAAGATGATTCAAACATCCATACGGTTAGGTTTAAGAAAAAAACAGAAAAAACCCTTGAGAATCTCGGTTCACACTCTAGTTCTGATGTGTGTGTAGCTATGCACATATGTATGTACATATGTATAAACATTGCGGTTTATTGACAAGTTTGAGATGTTTCAAGATGTGATCATGACCTGCAGTGCAGCTATGGATTGAGTTGGCTTGGTTTCCAATATGATTTGATGGGTCATTCTCAGCGATTTTTCTTTCTCATGTATTTGAAATGTTGCAATTTTGTTTCTTTGTCTCTCTGGGGAAAAGTATTTAATAGACTTGTTTGTCTTTTGTCAATAGATAAAGTGATTTCTAGGTCTTGCTGGGTTGACCTGGTCTGTGCAGCTGCTAAGTTGAAACCAGTAATCAGTTATTCAATTAGTTGTGGAGTTAGCAATTAAAGTAGTTCACAAGTTTTTCATTGCCCAGAGACCTTATTGTTTTCATAGATGCTTTGTACTCTTTCCATTCTTGCAAATTCTTAGGGTTTAAAGATGTTATTTTAAAACAAAGAGGAGGAATTGATGCAGAAATAATTATGTGGAGGGAAAAAATGTCTTCCCTGCTTGTAGGAATAGACTGATGCTGGTGACATTGTCATCCAATTATCCTCTACATGTCTTTTTCAATGTGAAATTTGTTACTGGTTGTTACCTGGTTTCTATTTTTTTAGTGTTTTAATATTTGGTTATGCTTTTAACCGTGAGTTTGTTGTTACCCATGTGTTTTTGGTATCATTGTTATTTTTTTTATTGTTTAATACAGGCCATACTGGAGATGTTATTTTCCAAATACTCAGGCAATTATATATGTTGTTGACTCAAGTGACACTGACAGACTAGTAATAGCAAAAGATGAATTTCATGCCATCTTGGAGGTACTTGATGTTTGTTCCATATTAACAAAAATGAGTTTTACGTTGCTTATGGTGATTTTGTAAATTCATATGCTGGCTCATTGCCTCTTCAGTGCTATTTTGCATGTCAATGCTGTACTGCTAAATGAACGTCAAACACTTTCAGTGCATCAACAACATGCTACTTCATACTTTTTTCTTTTCTTAAATATGAAAATTAGCTTCAAATAACATTTGATTCAGGTCTGCTAAGAAGTTAAGCCCTTAAATCTATTTGGCTTCAGCACATGATTCAACATGCATATGGAACTTCAACTAGCATCTAATCAATGGGACCAGATGAGTGACAATGTTTTAACTTCTAGTCCATTAAATGAAAACCTTTCAATTTACACAAACCAGAGTTATCAGAAGCTTCTTAGGTAGGTGGGAAGCACACTTCCCGGAAACTCGCTTCGGAAGCGGGATATGCCTAGCTTTTGAAACTTCATGAGAATCTCGATTCCCCCATGCTTCTTCTATGCTTCCCACATGCATGGTCTATGCTTCCTATATGCTATTCTCACGTTTCTTTTCATGTTTTTCATGTATTTCCTCTCATGCTTCCACTCACTTCCCATGTACTTTCTCTAAATTGGTAACCATCATTGCTAGGTTATAACAAAAAATTAACTTACTAAAAAATCATGAAATATAAGAATAATCAATTTTATTTTAGTTTTTATTTGCTTCTTGTTCAATTCCTATTCAGTTACCATATTGCTTCATTTTTTATTTCTATTTCGCTTCAAATTGATACTTCGCTTCCTGCTTCATATAAAATTTAAAATGCCTCGCTTCTCGCTTCCGCTTCTCGATCGTTTCTCGCTTCCACTTCCTAGTTTGGCAACTTTGACACAAACACCTCCTAGCACTTCTTAATCTTTCTCAGATCCAGTTGCTTTCTCTGGGGCTACATGTGCATTTTATGGTTTGCAGTTATTGTTGCCTTTTAGTTTAAAATATTTGTTCATATGTAGTACTCTATCTGGAGTATATATATGTGCCACAGATCCCAATCATAGTCATTTATCAGTATTTGCATCTTTGTTCACAACAAATGAATAAGAAACATAAAATTATTGAAAACTTATGATAAATAATGCCTGAAATATATAAGTTGAGAGAAGTGTAAGAACCTTAAAGCATATATCCTTTTAGACCGATATTGAGATATGTTGGTCAAGTTAACATGTTTTTTTGTTATTCACAATTCACATTCATTTCTGCAAAGGTTGATATTCATTGAAGATTGTGTTTTATAGATTCATAATATTTTACCAACATTATTAGGTTGACGTCACTTATTTTTGGCAGGAAGAAGAGCTCAAAGGTGCAGTCGTTCTAATTTATGCTAACAAGCAGGTTACAATCTTACAATAACTGTAGCTCTTTCATTTTCATGTTATCTCAATTATTCTCGTCTTTGGTTTCTATTGCATGTTAGCCTCATGGATTTTGCGTTATCTGATTTGTTGCTTTTGGTTTTCTATTGCATGTTAGCATCATGGATGCTTTTCATTATCTGAACAATTATCATTTTGGTTTGTCTATTCCATGCTGGCCTCATGATTGAATATCATCTTTTTGTAGGTGCTGTGCCCTGTCCAAAAATAGTTTACATACCAATCTTTTGTATTGTTCCATAATGAATAACCTGCATGTAGCACTAGCACAAAACTTGAGTCTAACCTGTATCTGTAACATTGTTCATGTCAAGTTTTTCTCCTGCTGTCATGCTTGTAAGAAGCTTGAAACTTTTATCATTTTTTCTCATTTCTGAGCCATATGGTGTTACCTAGTCTAGAAGATTCATAGCAAGTTTGTAGTTGAAATTTTGATGTTGGTGACTTCTCCATGTGCAAGTTTGGTTATCAAGCACAGATTAGTCCTTGGTACAATATCTGCATTTGCTGTTTATATCCTCAGTTTCTAAAACTTGAAACGTGAAAACTCTGTGATTAGCATTGCTGAATGACCTTCAGGCTTGTGCAACCTTTGGATTGAACATGTTCAAAGGTAAGAACATCTTCTCCAACGCAATTTTCTTGGAAACAAAGGATAAGGGTGCAAGTTTCAGTTTTGATGCTAGCATAGGACATCTGGAGATGTAAAACAAGCGTGCTGCTTTATCTCAACTTGGGCATTTCTTGTGTAAGAACTTGAAAGTTTGACAATCTAAGCCAGAGGAACCACAGGCTATGCTTGGTTTAGGCTTTGATCTTGTCAAGAATGATGTCCACGCAAGTATTATGATGCTACTCAATGTAATAGTGACCTGTTATTTGACATTATATCAGGTCTGTCAAGGCTAAAAGCTCATGTTAAGTAAGCTAAGAATCATGTAAAAACATTGTTTTCTCAAGAAATACACTCATCAATTTATCCATTTTCCTATCAATGATTACATGACATTTGACCTGCATCAGTCCTCTACTATAATATCATGTGCTAAAGTGCAACATATCTGGTGCATCCAACAGTCATCTATGTTTTTTCTTTTAGTTGTGTCTTATCCCAGGTGCTTGTAAATATGGATTCCAAATCATCGAGCGTGTACCTGTCCATATGTGCTTGAGTGGTTATTATTTATAGAGGGGCTGCTGCCAGTAAAGACATGGCTTGCAGTTGTCATGGGAATGCTCCATTTGTGTACTTTTCATGTTTCCTGTCAGATTGATTGTTGGTGCATCAGTCTAATCGATGTTGTGCACGTGTGCACTTCTGATCCTTCACCAGTGGTTGTGAATGATTGACTTAAGCAATATTTTGTCGGTGGTTCTGTAGGAGCGAGTCAGAAAGATTGAGAAACAGAACCATCTGATTCTATTCATTCTTAATAGCCACCCAAGCAGTTGTAGGGCACGGAAATAGATCTTTCATATGAATGCAACATTGTCTGTTTTTAGTCAACTTCTTTTCTATGTAAGTGGTCAAATACAGTAACTGAGTTGAAACATCTATTGTATGTATATAATAAGTGTATTCCTTATATGCAGGATCTTCCTGGTGCACTTGATGCTGCTGCTATTACTGAAGCACTAGAACTCCACAAGATCAAAAGTCGACAATGGGCTATCTTCAAAACTTCAGCCATAAAAGGAGAAGGCCTCTTTGAGGGCTTGGACTGGTAATTCCTGTTACCTTTGGGGTACGGAGCAAATATAAAATAGAATATTTGTTTTCCAGTTCTGAATAATTATCCAAATTATCTTCTTACCAATTTGGTTTGCATCTGGCTATGGTTGGTTCTTTAGAATAGTAGATTGAGATTATAACTTCAGTTTCACGTGTGGTGCCTAGTTTTATGTTTAAGCTGTCATAGGGATGCTCCAATTTATGACAATTTCATGTTCCCTTTTTTGTGTAAAAATAGCATGTCGGATGTCCTTTATTTAACATTTGCACTACATTTCATATGTTCCATACATAGCTTTAGATCATCGACATGCCATGATTTTCTGCCAAGTCGTATGTTTCTCTTCATTGTTATAACTATGATTTCATGGTCCTCTAAAAAAAAAAACTCTGATTCGGATATGTGTGTGCGCTTCTCATGCACATGCTGTTAAAAATTTATCTTTGGTCATTCTGCTGCATTGATACAAACCTATTTCTTGGTGCAGGTTAAGCAATACACTCAAGTCCGGTGGTGGCTGAGACATATATCCTTTAAGCATATATGGCTGTGTTTCTCAAGAAATTTAGCAGTAGAGGAAACAACAAATTGATAGAGCAATTGTTTGGGTCCAATGTGAACCACATCTAATTCTACATAATATATATAGAGTTAATTTAAAAAGGGATTTGTGAAACATCATTTTTGCATGAAAACTGTGTTTTTTCTTTCTCCCCTCATGAATCAAAGGATTGAAGGAGTTCTTGATTTGTAGTGTAACAAAACACACTTTCTTTGTTCAATTGGAAATTGTCAGCCTCACATTATCCAAATTGTGGATGCCTGGGATTGGCTCTGGTTGAGGGGACTGCCTGACCATCCCGGTTACCCCTGTACCAATTCAGCAAGCCTTAAAAAATATCAAACAGCTCCATTGTAGCTGCAATGGGAGACTCAATGCAATTACTCGTAATAGAATTGAGGATGATGGTGATGGTGACGATGATGCATACATGGATTGATGATGATAATTTTTTTTTTTTTTAAAGGCAAGCTGGGGTTAGGCAGACACCTACCAGTTATACAACTATACCATTGGGGTTTGAACTTGCAATTCATATATATAGATTGCATTTATGATCTACATGCTCAGCTTAGTAGGAACTGACTTTAGATCACTGGAATCCAACATGTATACAGGTTTTTTCTGGTGATACAAAAATCAATGGTTGTAAGTACATTAAATTTTTTAATCCAAAAAGCTGTGTTTTCATTGAAAAAATATGATCCAAGGATCGATTCCCATTAAATCGACCATGCTGCACATGTCTACGAGGTTACATTCGGTCAAAACAATTTGCATCTTGAGATCGGAATTAGATTATAAATTCAATGGATTCTGCCAAATATATATCCCACAAACCATGCATTAAACAAGAAGTGAGTGCTTAAAAACAGTTTGCATGAAACGTCAGACACATAATAAGCATAAGGGAAAATGAGTCAGCCAACTCGAATAAAGTAGAAAGTGCCATAATAAAATTAAATCAAACCTTTGCATTTATCGACATATATTTTTCAAGTTTTTTCTCGAAATATTTATCTTATATGCGGGTTCTATAATAAAAATATTTAAAAAAAAAGAAACTATATTTGTAACACGAAAAATGTTTTTTCAATATAAGGAAGCTGAATCTGTATATTAAAAGAAGAAAACTTCTCATTCTTTTTGAAGTGAGATTCACATAAAATTTGTAAGAAGAAAAATCTTTATATGTGGTATCACGCTTCCAAAACGAGTTTTTGAGATTTCAAATCTTCTCTTACAAAATGATTTTGTGGTTAGCCTGATTCATGGAAACAACTTGGATTATCTTTTTCCAGGTCCTGGATCTTACATCTGACCTATTAAGGGAGGCTGATGTTCTTCTTTGAGTTGAAAAAATGGAGAACGAGGAGGATGACTATGCAAATTGAGGGCGAGATAGGCTGGTACGTATAGGATCTATTTAGAATTTATATTGCTACTTGATTTTAGAGCTTTAGTTAGCCTTGGACCCGTATTAGAATTAGAGTTTTATTTTCTATGAATAGTGATTGTAAAGATTTAAGTCAGAGGTTGGATTGATTATCAAGAGTGCTTTTCTTTTTTTCCCTATAATTCTCTTTTAATTTTTCATAAATTTCTAGTTTAGTCTAGCTTAATTTTTCATATAGTAGATGGTAGATCATGATATAGATTCTTATAATCATGCTTTGGGCATATAAGAAGTTGACATGTGAGTTCAAAGTTTTTTTGAAAAATAGGACATGAGGACACGGGCTTTTTAAAATTTTTGATCAGTAGAAAGCTGTTTTTTACATTTTGGCATAAAAATAAAATTTTTACTAAAATATTATTAAAAAGTATTAACCGTATATTAGAAATGATAAAACAATACCCATACGTGTCAAAGTCAATGCCAGCATGTCATAGCAGGTGCGACTCATCTCACCCATGAGCCTAGGGGTGGCAATCGGGTTGGCGGGTCGGGTTGGCGTGTCAGCATACCTCAACCCGAACCCGACCCGTTTATTAAATGGGTCGGCTGTGGCAAACACGAACCCGACCCGTTTAATAAACGGGTAACCCGACACGACCCGCCAACCCATTTAATAAATGGGTTGGGTCGGGTAAACGGGTTTTCAGGTTTGCGGGTCAGGTTGGCAGGTCGGGTTGGCGGGTTGACGGATCGGGTTGGCAGGTAGGCAGGTTGGCGGGTCGGGTTGACGGGTTGGCGGGTTGACCCACCCGCCTAACCCGTTTATTAAACGGGTCAGCCGGGTTGGCATACCCCCAACCCGAACCCGACCTGTTTAATAAACGGGTTACGCGGGTCGACCCGTTTATTAAACGGGTTGGCTTAAGCCCAACCCGAACCCGCCTAAGAGGCAGGTTGGCGGGTCGTGTCAGAAATTGCCACCCCTACATGAGCCCATGATACACGCTCTAACTGGCGTGTCACTGTGACAGTCTGTGTGATTCGCATATTTGGCCAAACGTTCATCTCACCTCTTTTATGTTTATGTTTTTGACAGACCAAAATTTTTTGAGACAATCCAAGGGGAAAACTAGGGGTGTCAATGGGTCTGGTTTGGTTCGGACCCGGGTGAAACCAGACCTGACCCTGATTTTCGGGTATGGTATCGGGTTCGGACTTGAGTCTATTCAGACCAACTATAAGAGAAACCATACCCGGACTCGATAAGAACTACATGAACTAGACCTGGGCCATACCTGGTAAAACTATTTTTTTATCATTTTTACATTGAAAAATTGTGGGTCTTAATCTGAACTTGGGTAGGGCCCAAGTTTGGTATAAATTTTTACAAACTATACCCAGGTCCATGTAATCAGACCTTTGGGTCTAGACCCGGATCTTAATCGGGTCTTCTTATTTATCTTCATACCCGGACCCTATAGAGTTTGATATGGGTTGGGTCCGGGTAAATCTGACCCGTTGACACCCCTAGGGAAAACCCCCTCCATCACCAACCACACATTGGCTGGCCTCTCTTTGGTAAAGCCGTCCCCTTACCCACCAGTGAATACACCCAGCTTCGACAATGCAGCAAGGGACACCACCCATGGGTTTCGAACTTGTGACATCCTGTCAACTTAGTAAAAATTCATAAGTAGCTCCTATGGAGCTCTAGTATTTGGAGGTTCACAGCATCTTTGTGTAAACGTCAGGTGCAAATGTTAGGAGGTTCGCATGATAATGTCAAGAAGTCTGCACAAATATATTCCAAAGGTAAAATGATCCTTAACAATTAACAATTGTATAATCAATCATTTTGGACATGCAAAAAACATTGGCATATTTGTAGGTTTTCACGAAAATATGACCAATTTTAAAAGACAATACGGTCATTTTCTGAAAGCCGTTCATCACTATGGCTTGCTTTGAATGCCGTTCATCACTATCAAGCTGCTCCTCACTCACTACCATCTCGCCTTATAGTCTTACATGCTTTGTCAAGACTTAAAATGAGACAAGATAAGCCTTTATCAAGATCGCAGCCAGACTTGACTCTTTGTAGAATAAGCAAACTTCATTTTCTTTCAAACATTATTGGGGATTGCTCTAGACTTCATCAAAATTTGGAATCAAGAAGATCAAGTCATCCACACCCTAAGGGTGCTTTTGAATGCCTCGGATCTCAGATCCCGCGTCCTGATGTGGCATAGGCATGCTGATGCTGGTGTGACACTAAAATCCCGAGTTTTACAGAGGCTGCATCTCAAATCCCAGGTTACCTGGGAATTGTGATCCTCACTTTTGTGAGATAAAGAGGAGAGTGCCATGGATTTGAAATCAGATGGGGAGGGGTAGGACTTCAAATCCTCTCATATGTGAGGTCATATCTGAATCCAAGGCATTATTCAAACGCACCCTAATTGCATGCTTGGAAGAGAGAAAAACTCTCATAAGAAAAAAAAGTTTTGCCTACGAGAGTTTTTGATATGAGAAGTTCTTCAAAAAAAGTATGAGAAGAACAAAGTGGGAAAATAATGGGGGGTCAATAATGGTGACTATTTAACAACAACAAGAAAAGTCGCCGTTATTGACTTAGCAATAACAATGACTTTAGATATCCCCATGAATGCCGTGGTCCGGCACAAATATCGTCGTTAAAGACATGTCTATAACGACACTTTTAGAGATCACCCTTATAGGTATGTTTATAACAGTGACATTATATGGCCGTTACATATGTCACCATTATAAACTTACCTATAACTACAACTTTAGACATTGCCGTTAGTTGTTTATCACGAAGACATTATATAGCTGTTAATTATTGTTGTTAAAAAACTTTTACGACAATATTTAACGGGCATATAATCAAGATAAAAATCGTGCCATTATAGTTATTATCTATAACGTCGACATTTTGATTGCCATTATAGCCCTTCTTTATAACGACATTTTTGTCGCCGTTATAGCCTTTGTCTGTAGCCTAATATTTACAACTGCGCACAAAATGCAGCGTTATAGCCTAGTATTTTAAAAAGGGCTTTTGTTTTTCATCTCTTTCTCTCTCTCTCTGCGATTGAAGATCTCACGTCAATGGCGATTTTTGAAGCTGGTCTGCCCGATCAAAACAATTTTGAAATCTCGTTTGAAGTCCGAGCTATAAAAGCTAAAACTCTCAGTGGGCGAGGGAGGGAACTAAGGACAAAATCGTGAGGGGAAGCGGTCTCGTTGTGATTTTCTCAAAAAACATTAGGGCAAAGGGAGTGAGCTCAGAGATCTCTCGCCAATGGCGATTCCATAGCGATTCCATTCGATGTCAGTGTTTCTGTTGCTCTCAGTGGGTCCTATTCTCGTTTTTTTCTCTTGTATTAGGGTTCTCTTTGCGAATTCGGGCGTTTCACGCTCTCGTTGCTTGATATCCCTAAATATTTTTCCATTTCTATGTGATTTGTGGTTTTTTGGCTATTTTTCGAGTTTATTTTCATGTTTTTTTATCTTGAAAATGTGTTGGTAGATCTAGGGAGTACTCGCTTTTTATGCTTTTAATTTGACTTGCTTCAGCTATTCTAGGGTTTTGATTATCTGGAGCTCATTTTATGAGTTCCCTTAATTTGCCTTTTGATTTTAGCTTTGGTGTTTCATTTGCAGACCATCTTTTTTCTTTTCTTTTCTTTTTTCATTTTGTCCACCTTTTTTTTACAAGTTCTAGTATTTTTAAGCATATTTTAGTTTTTTCTTTTGATGTTACAGTTATTTTAACGAGAATAAACGAGTTGATTTAGAGAGAATCGTGGAGGATTTTACCTTTTTTAGGGTTTTGTTTCCCTTTTGCTCAACTTTTTATGAGGGTTTTGGTTATTAACATATCTCACATGTATATGGCTGTGGATACAGGGATGGCGCCTTTTGAAATGGCTTTATCTTTCAAGCAACTTTAGGGGTCGTTAATTAATGTTTAGTAGGCGTTTTTCATATAAAGTTTAGTAATGGCTGCATTTTGTTGGAACTGTTACTTGCAATGGCATCATGTTTTCACTTCATTGATTTTTCTGGGCTGGTTAGTGATTGCTATGGTGACAATCAGTGGCGTAGCTAGGATTCATGTGAGGGGAGGGGGGGGGGTGTGTGTGTGTGTCGGGGGCAGCGCCCCCGAAAAGATTTTTTTTTTGAGATAAAAAAAATGGCTACAATTATTAATAAAAATCTATGGACAAATCAAACTATTTGCTGCAGTCAGGGCTGGGCTACAAAAATGGATAAAAATCTATTTCATATGGAATCAGGGCTGGGCTAGGACTGGGCTTTAAAAAAAAAAAATTAACTGTTTCGGGAGGCAGGACTGGGCTACAGCCCAGTCCTGCCCCCCCCCCCTAGCTCCGCCTATGGTGACAATGTTCTAGCTACGTGTGACACTTACAACAAGAAAATGACATAGCTTCTTAACATTGGTGTATTATTGGATATTGTTGATGAAGAATGGATGAGAGACACTCTACCTGATGATGGTACTTCTCATTGAACAATTTTCCTATGTTTAAAGACATATAGGTAATGTTTTCTCGATCATTCTGGTAAAAAAATTTTCTCCAATTGTTGCAGATATCCCGTTACCTCTTGTTGTGGCTGCCAGAACGGATGATACTGAAGACACAAGTACAATTCTAAACTTCTATGTTCTAATAGCAATCTAATGAATTGAAATTACTTTGATTTTAACTGTATTTTTTAAGTTGGCATTATTCCAAACTTTTGGTCTCCTTTAAACTTGATTTTTTTGAGAATATCTATGGGCAAGAAGAAATTTATTACTAGTAATAAAATTTAAAAATGAGAGCTTGGCTTTTCCACTATTAATATGTTTCTTCCATGCCTTATAAATATGAAATATAATTGATGTAGATATGTTGATTCTTCTTTACCGCTTTCTTCCAAATTATGGAGGTTTTGTTTCTTCTTTCAGATCAGGAGAATCAACTACTTGAAGCTGACACATGGCGTGATCTTTCCTTGGATATTCACCAAAACAGCTAGACTGCATCAGGTAAGATATTGCGTAGTGTAGTTATAATATTGTAAACATGTTTGTTACGAACTTATGCTTATGTGGATGTCCTCTCTAATATTCCCTCGTATTTGTAGTTGTATAGTCTTTTATTGTTGTTGCTCCCCATGGTTGGATAGGCCTTTTGTTGTCTGAAATGGCAGTATATTTGCCTGGTCTAGTTTCCTTTACCTTTTACTTTGTTTCTTTTTCTTTTTTAATTAAATAAATGATTGAATCTCTAATTATCATGGAAAATTGAACATCTAGATGAGTGGTTGTATTAGAAAAATGTTTTTTTCAGAAACTGCAAACCTAGCTAATTTTAGTTTTTAACTTCAAATTTGCAACCCTTCCTTAGTGGTCTTTATCTTTGCCTCCAATTTCTTGCACTATCTACCTAAGATGAATGTTCAATGTCTTTGTTGATTATGACAGGATAATAAAAAATATCAAGAAAGGGGAGGCAAAAATTTCTCAGAAAGATGAGATAACGAAGGCAATTGAAAAGAAACTTGATCATTATAAAAAAAAACTAACATAAAAAAATTATTTTTGTAGGTTTAAGGCCTATAACGTTTGACATTCTTGTGTCACCAATATCGACCTTAACCTATGTTGCCGTTACAACCTATAACGGCGACTTGTCGCCGTTATCGAATATAACAACTAGTTAATTCTTTCACATAAATATCTTCGGTATAGGGTGAGTGGGTGAGTTCTATTGGTGTTACCAGTTCGGGCAAGATTCTTTGCTAGTGTTGGGTCACACATTAACGATGACCCATAAATGTCATCTTTATTACTCAATTAAGGCCAAAAATTGATGGCCATTTTTTATTGTGGTTTTAGACCTATAACAACGATAAATAGGGTAATAGCAGCCAGAAATGTTGCCACTATTGACCTTCAATCCTTGTAGTGTGGGTGGTGTTGATGCTAGGTGGTTGTTGTGAGATGGGTGATGGTGCTCTCTTCTACAAAAAAGGCATAAATATTTTTTGTTCACAGTAACAACATGATACAAACCAATGCTTATTGACATAAGAGCCAAAAAACAATTTCCTTTAACTGGAAAATCCAAACCTGGATTTCTTGCTCTTCTTACTTTAAGATATCAAGAATTCTAAGAGTACGTTTGTGTGCCACAAAATGCAGTGGCAGCTTTTCTTGCGGAAAGCAACCCCGTAATGACTTACCCCTATCTCCCTCATTTACTGTGGACGCCTCATGCAGGGCTGGTAAACGAGCTGAGCTTGAAGTGTTCAAGATTGATTCATTCTTTTGTTGAGCCAAGGCAAATTCAAACTAGTAATGAGTCCAAGTTAAATTAGCCAAGTTCAAGCTACCTTGTTTTATAGAAAAAATACATTATCATATATATAAAATATTTTAAATATTTTTTTATACCCAACGAGCTTATAAGAGTCAAGCCGAACCGAGCCGATTATCTATTGTTCATATTCTGCTTGCCAAACTTATTTTATGAGTTCAAACAAGCTCTTTACAAACCAAACATGAGCTTGTTTCCCAACCTCGACCCCAGGGGATATTTGGAGTGTGGCTTTCTTTTGCGACAAACATGCATGCCCTAATGGATTTGTAGTCTTATTTTAAGTGATTATTAGATGTTATCTTCCAAAATGGAATCCAAATATTGTGGTCCTTTTTAGGGGTTTCCTTTTGTTATTTTATAGAAAAAGTTAAGGGGCAGATCACATAAAAGTTAACAAAGGTACACAAGTCAAGCGGATTAGTGACCCACCTAACTCATGCTTATTCCCAATTAATTGTCATTGTGACCAGGTTTCTTAATTAAGCTTTACAATTAGTCTAAGGTGAACATATTTGATCCTATGCGCTAGAACACTAGCTCTTGCTTGGTTCTAATAATGAGGTGAGGAAGGGAGGTGGAGGGAGTGAGAGAGTGTAAAGGGTGCTTATATTTAAGAAGAAGCAACCTCTAACACCCATGGGTAGGTGTCAACGGGTCGGGTTTGGTTCAGACCCAGGTGAAATCAGACTTGGATCAGATTTTTGGGTATGGTATCAGGTTTGAACCTGGATCTAATCAGGTCCACTATAAGAAAAACCATACCCGGGCCCAATAAAAACTACATGAACCAAACCCGGTAAAACCATTTTTTTTATCATTTTTACATTGAAAAATTATGGGTCTTAATCGGAACTGGGGTCAGGTTTGGGTCTGGTATAAAATTTCACAAACTATACCCGGGTTCATGTATTAATCAGACCTTCGGGTCCCGACCTGGGTCTTAATTTGGTCTTCTTATTTATCACTATACTCGGATCCTATAGGGTTTGGTTCGGGTCGGATCTGGGTAAACCAGGCCCGTTGACACCCCTACCCATGGGTGAATTTTCATTACCTCGTATAGTGTCTCACTATAGGTAAAGCTATTTACGAAGGCTCTCTAGTAACCTACCTAGTCTAAGGGTGCGATTAATTCTCCCAAACAGAAAACTTTTGGTTTTCGATGGAACCATTCACACCCATCAAAACACGTGATTAAATTTTTCTTTTTGCTGTTTTGAGAGATTTAAATCCTCAAAAAAGTAGGGAGAAAAAGTCGTGTGAAGGACCACGACCCTTTTTTTTTTTTAAGGAGAAACTTATCTGGTGTATCGAACGCTAAGGGTTGGGATATTAGTGCACTCAAACCCTACTATTGATAATCTCTCAATTAGGGCTTGAAAACAAGCCAAGCCGCTTGTGTCTCGCTCATGTTCACCTTGTAAAGAGTTCGTTCAACTCATAAAATAAGCTCGGCAAGTTGAATATGAACAATAAGTACCTGGCTTGGCTCGACTCATATAAACTCGCTAGGTAGTAAGAATTATATTTTAGATATATTTGACACACACACACACACACACACACACACACACACACACACACATATATATATATACACACATATTTTGCAATCCTATCTCTTTCAACTCAAATAATATATTTATTTTATAAACAAGCCAGCTAAAACTCATCTCATTTAATTCAGATTGATTATGAACTTGATCATGGCTTGGCTCGCCACAAGAATGAGCCAAGCTTGAACACTTCAAGCTGGTCCCATTCAGCTCGTTTAACAACCCTACCCCCAATGCCCATTTACATTGCAGATAAACCCATGATATAGGATAGGTCTTGTTGGATATAATAATCCACCGAAAACTAAAAGAACCGATTTTCATGTTCTCGCTAAATTGTTGATATCAAAACTGAAACAGAACTTAACGTGGAAGCATACCTGAATCCATAAGTACTCCGATAGATCATTGATGAGTATGATCTCCCCAAAGAGAGGGACGTTATATAAGATTTGGGGACTATAACCTAATGTGTATTCAATTAGAAGTCTGTCTCCAATTCGGCCCATTATAGAATTATAGATAGAACAGATTTCTCCACATTGTGTACCATACCATATGAGATATCACATGACCCCACCAGATTAAATCATATAAATCGAGCCTGAACCTAAGCCAGTCTTATAATGTGTGGTTCAACGTATGTAGGCCCACACGATTTTTCCAACAATCCTTCACTTGAGTTACATATGTCACCTTATAATCACACATTGTAACCGTATGATCTCAAAATATTGTCTTATCAATTGATATCTCTACCAATCCGGTCCATTGATCATGTCAACATAGAACCAAAGCGGTCTTTGTTACAAATAACATAATTGGACCCATCAATGATCACATATATTGACATAACCAAATGACATGGATCAAGTATGAATGTGAAACATTGAAATTACATACAATGTGATCAAACATGCCTATTTCCAACTGATCCTTCCTTAGACTTTAGTGAGATCACAACAAATGAGTACAAAATGAAACTGAAACTTTAACTTTATACCAAAGTGTCAAAATGAACTTTATTATATCATAGAACGTCTAAATACAAACTCCCACTAAACTAGTATATCATAAAATGATAAAACACCCATGCGAGCAGTATGATCGTGAAAGAGCTTGAGTGACAAACCTTTACTAAGCGGATTTACAATCATGGAGTTTGTGCCAATATGTTATATTGATATCTGACAATTCTGCATTCTTTCTTTAAAAATAAGAAACTTATTATCAATATGCTTTGGCTTCGATGGACACCTGTTGTTATTGGAATATAACATTGTTGAATTATTGTCGCAAAATAACTTGAGTGGTCTCTCAACATTATCTAAAATCCGTATCCCTATGACAAAATTACGTAGCCATATTCCATGGTTGGATGCCTCATAACAAGCTACAAATTCTACTGCAATAGTGGAAGAAACAATGAGTGTCTGTTTGACACTCCTCTAGAAAATAACTCTTCCAGTTAACAAAAAACA
This sequence comes from Nuphar pumila, assembly GCF_984573655.1. Taxonomy (NCBI): domain Eukaryota; kingdom Viridiplantae; phylum Streptophyta; class Magnoliopsida; order Nymphaeales; family Nymphaeaceae; genus Nuphar; species Nuphar pumila. The sequence goes on along the minus strand of NC_143251.1, from coordinate 11,419,547 downwards.
TAATCTGACGTGGATCTGAGTCTATCTTGGTATTTCACAAAGTCAGAATTAGAATACCCAATGATCTCCAACTGATCTGACTTCTTGTATGTGAGCATGTAACCTTTTGTTCTTTGCAAGTACTGAATAACCCGTTTGGTTGCTTTTCAATGATCAATACCTGGGTTACTAAGATATCTACCTAACATCTCAATGATGTACGTTAAATCTGGATGCATACACACTTGAGCATACATAAGACTCCCCACAATAGATGCATAAGAAATTTGTTTCATATCCTTAATTTCAGACTGATGTTTGGGGTATTGAGCAAGACTAAACTTGTTTCTCTTAGCAACATAAGTGTCCCCTGGTTTGCAATCCTTTATGCCATATCTATCAAGAATCCTTTCGATATAGCTCTTTTACGATAATTCAAGAATGCCTCGAGAACGATATCGATGTATTTGGATCCCTAATACAAAAGAGGCGTCTTCAAGATCTTTCATTTCAAATTTCTTTGTCAGAAATCTCTTGGTTTCATGCAGTATGCCTGTATCATTACTGACAAGTAATATGTTATTCACATACAAAATTAAGAAAACAAATTTACTCCTGCTGAACTTATGGTATATGCATTCATCAACCATATTGATCTCAAAACCAAATGAGAGGACAACTTGATAAAATTTATGATACCACTGATGAGAAGCCTCTTTAAGTCTATAGATGAATTTTTTTAGTTTACAAACCATTTTCTTGGCATCACCTGGCATAAAATATTCTGGTTGAACCATATATATTGTCTCACTGATGTCCCCATTAAGGAATGCGGTCTTAACATTCATCTGACGCAGTTCTAAATCATAATGAGCCACAAGTGCCATCATAATCCTAAAAGAGTTTTTCGTAAAAACCGGAGAGAAAGTCTTTATTTTTTTAATGCTTTCTCTTTGAGTAAACCCTTTTGTAACAAGACGAGCCCTATATTTTTTCACATTACCCTTTGAATCCCTTTTGGTTTTAAATATTCACTTGTAATCAATGAGTTTCACACCTTCAGGTAATGGGACAAGATCCCACATGTCATTGTCCCTCGTGGATTTAATCTCCTCATGCATTGCTTCAATCCACTTTTGAGAGTTAGAACTTTGTGTGACTTGTTGGAAGTTGATTGGATCTTCTTCTCTTAGGCCAGTATTACCCTCATATTCTTATAGAAAAACCATATAATCATTTGAAATTGCCCTTATTCTCTCTCTGGTGGATTTTTTTAATGACACTAGTTCTTGAGGTTGTTGAGTTTGAACTTTAGGAGTAAAAACTTGATTTTGAACAGGGAGACCTAAAGTATTGCCTTGATCTGAATTTGTGGGAACAATGTTATGAATGGAAATTTGATCATTGTCATCCACAACTATAACAAGTGAAAGAGACTCTTCTTCAAAAGTAATATCTTTAACTTTATCACTCTCTCCAAACTCAACACCTTCAAAGAAACAAGTGTTTTTCTTTCAAAAAGGATTTATTCACAGAGTCATAAAACTTATAGCCCCTAAACATTTCAGAATACCCAACAAAATAGTAGCTAACCGTTCTGAAATCTAGTTTCTTTTCATGTGACCTGTAGGGCCTAGCCTCAGCTGGGCATCTCTAAATATGAAAATATTTCATACTAGGCTTTCGGCCTGTCCACAATTCATATGGGGTCTTAGTTACTGCTTTAGAGGGTACCCCATTCAGAACATAAACTGCAGTCTTTAATGCTTCTCTCTAGAGGGACTCTGGTAAAATAGAATGATAAATCATACTCCCTACCATATCCTTAAGAGCCATGTTTCGTCTCTCAGCGATACCATTCATGCTAGGAGTGCCTGACATGGTATACTGAGTGATGATCCTATATTCCTCTAAGAATTTAACAAATGACCCTAGACATTGTTCACCTGATCCATCATATCTACTATAATACTTACCATCACGGTCAGATCAGACGATCTTAATTCTTTTGCCAAGTTTGTTTTTAACTTCGACCTTAAAAGATTTGAACACATCTAGGGACTGAGACTTTTCATGAATTGAATATAGGTACCCATAACGAGCATAATCGTCTATGAACGTAATAAAATATTATTGACCATTCCAGGAAGCCGTAGAGAAAGACCCACAAATATCTTTATGAATTGGTTCTAAGACGTCTATTTTTCTTTCTATACCTAATTTCTTTATATTTCTTTTTCCTTTTATACACTCAACACAAACCTGAAGGTTAGTGAAATTAAGAGAATAAAAAATCTCAATTGACACAAGCCTTTCAATTCTTTGTTTAAAAATATGACCTAAGCGCTTATGCCATAATAGAGCAAAATTCTCATTTGTTAATATTGTTTTTGTATCACGAGAACTTAATTATAAGGTTTCATTAAATGAGGTAGTAGTATCAAACAAATAAAGGTTATCAACTGTAGATAAAGAACCGGCCACAATATGATTTAAATGAAGAAATGATTTAAATTCATTATTTTCAAATAAACAAGAATAACTGTATTTGACCAAAATAGAAATAGAAACCAAATTTCACCTAAAAGGCGATACAATAATTTTTTTTTTAAATCTAAATAATTTTTAGTCTTTAAAAGTAACTTAAAGGTTCTTATTACCTCAACTGTAACTGTTTTGCCATCGCCCACGTAGATGAATCTTTCAACATCAATTGACGGTCAACAACTTAGGCAACCCTGCATAGACATACTTATGTGAGTGGTAGCACCAGAATCCATCCACCAAGTGTGTTCGGGTACACAAGTCAAATTAACTTCAGAACAAACCAAAGTAAGGAGCATACATTTCTTCTCACGCCAGACATAATACTTGGTACAATCTTTCTTCATGTGACCCTCCCCTTTGCAAAAGAAACAACTAAACTTTAGGTCCTGATGTCTTTTCTGTTTCTTCTGCGATTGAGGGTCAACTGCAACTTCCTTAGTCATTTTCTTTTTCTTAAACCCGTCCTTAGAGGTTATTGTCAAATGAGTACTCTCAGTCTTCTCTTGCTTCATCCTATCATTTTCTTACACACAGTGTGAAATGAGCTTATTAAGACTTCATTTTTCCTTTTGGCAGTTATAACTGACCTTAAACTGATTGTATTGTGCAAGAAGAGATATCAAAACCTAGTGCACGAGTAAGTCCTCAGACAACTCTAACTTTAGTGCCTTGAGTTTTGAAGTAAGATGAGACATCTCAATAATGTACTCCTTAATGTTTTATTTGCCCTTATACCTCATTGAGACAAGACTCGGAAGAAAAGTACTTGTCTCAACCTTTTCATTTTTCGCAAAATGCTTTTTAATTTTTTCAAAAAAATATTTGGCATTCACCTCTTTGGACATGGTGCCCCTAAAGGATTCAGGAATTGCACGTTTCATGATCATGAGACTTATGCGATTAGATCGATCCCACCGCTTAGAGTTCTTTTTATCCTCAGCATAACTCTTATCTACAAGAGTATGTAGTTGATCTTCTCGTGGTGCAAAATCCAAATCCATACATCCAAGAACAATCATGATATTTTTTTTCTAGTTCTTAAAATTAGAACCGATCAAGACAGAGATGAAATTAATATTTGTAGATATCGTAGAAATAGATGTATTAACTAAATAAAAAACAAATAAGCTCATAATTAACATACATTTTCACATGTAATAACATAAAATAACATATTTAAACAATGGTGAATCCCATAACAAGATACCCAGCATAACATTGACATTTAGTCTTTGGACAGAAATATCAGCTTGTAAGTAGTACTCTCAATACAATAATCAAAATATGAACAATTAATCTTATCAAACAACAAACCTTTCTTTGAACCAACACGTTAGTCACATGAAAAACCGAATAATTGTCCCATATTTATTACTGAAAGTATATATTTGGGTTTGACCAAATAGTAACCTTCCTTTGGGCCGATCACTATTCACATGGACCACAAACACATATACATCACAACATCCCAAAATGAATTAATCTACACAATAGAGGTTACTTTGGCAACATATTGATTCAACTAATTCAATTTAGAATATTGAACCCAGAAAAAAAAAACAATACTAACATTCAAATATGTCAACACATGCATATGATCATAAATAAAGTATAATCAATAAAGTGCATGGCCTGAAAAGTAACAAAAAATAGGCCCACCAAAATGACCCATAATGCACGCCAAATAGCCTTATAATCCTTAAATTTTTTTATAAGGCATAGTGCATGGGTCCAACCAATCGGGCTCAGTTGGACCCATCTGCAGGCCTCAAAACAGGTTTGACCTAGATTGGGTCAGACCCAACCCACTACAACTTGGTGTTGGTGCAATCAGTCTGACCCGAATCAGATCAGACCCAATAATTTGTACCCAGATGCATGCATGTGAGGTGAATCGGGTGTGGACCCGGCCCAATCCATGCAACACCCGTACCTAACTCAGTTCAGTCCTTAAACAAGTGTTTGACAGATCGGGTCAACTAGTTCGTATCACCCTGAATGCACCTAGGCTCAGTCCAGTCACTGACTAGGCACCAAACCGACTTGGGTTGCTGGTGAAGCCAGTGCCCAGTATACACTGGACCAAACCAGTTCAGTGCATCACAACCGGACTGCCAAATAGCCGAACCGATTTACCAAAAGAAACCGAGCAGGTCTGTTGAAAGGTTGAACAGACACGCTGAATGACTGAGTCGGTTTGTTGAAAGGGCCGAACTGACATGATGAATGATTGAGCCAGTCTGCTGGAAGGCCGAACCGGCCTACTGAATAACCAAGCCGGTCTGCAGAAAAGGCCAAACCGATCTACTGAATAACCAAGCCAGTCTGCTGAAAGGTTGAGTCAGGCTGCTGAACCGATCCCGATAATCAGTTCATCGCCTGAAGGCTGAGCTCGATTGACGAATCTCACCGGCGGATGGCTAAGCAGAATATCAATCCTCGTCGACACAAAACTGAACCAGACCAATGCATGCGGCGGTCCTTAAAAAGACAGCGGAGACGGCCTCAAACCCCAGTGAGTCAAATCTTTCCGGTGATGGTCGAGTTCAACCCTTGATGCCGACGAAAGAATGGTAATGAGTTGGAGTGACCGCCAGACCCAGTAGCCTCTGATCTGGACAACGATGAGTGCTGGTCCGTTCAACAGTCTGACAGGGTGAATACCCGACGAACGGACTGAAAAGGCGACCCTCCCGTCGATGACAAGAATAGGAGAAACCTTTGTCGTCCTCTGTCTTGCCAATCAAAGAACCGGGAAAAACTCAGAGATGACGCCAGACCCAAGATAGTCACCAGCAGTGGTTGGGGCAAACCAGATACCCCAGACCACCGTCGACCTCTAATAGGCCTGCTGCGACCTCCTGTTGAGCCAAAAAACATAAGAGAAGGGCCCAACCACCCTTCCTGTCCGGTGAGCTGAATGGAGTAAATCCTTCACTACCCGGCAGCAGACCGAGGATAAAAAAAAATCAAGGAAGGGCCCAGACGACCCTTCCATCCGATCGACAAAGAAAGAAAAGGCCCAACGACCCTCCTATTTGGCAAGCTGAATGGGGTAAACCCTTTGCCGCACGATGGTTGTGGTAAAAAAAAACACAGAAAAGAATATAAAATATATAAAATCATATTTTTTTAATGATTCAATGTGAACAATGTCTCACTTTGATACAAATTGTTGGATTTAATAATCCATCGAAAACTAAAAGGATCGATTTTCATGTTCTCGCTAAATCGTTGAAATCAAAACTGAAACATAACTTAATGCAGAAGCGTACCTAAATTCATAAGTGTTCTGATAGATCGTTGACGATTATGATATTTCAAAACCTGTATGTGTGGCTCTTTTTCTTTCTTTAAACCTTATAAGAAGGACTGAATCTCTTGATGCTTATGAGGAGCCTGAAGAGAGGGCCATTATATAAGGTTTGTAAACCATAACCTAATGTGTATTCAATTAAGAGTCTGTATTCAGTTCAGCCCATTACAGAATTGTAGACAAAGCAAGTTTCTCAACATGGTGAACCATACCATATGAGATATCACATGATCCAACTAGATTAGATCACATAAATCGGATCTAAACCTAAAACAATCTTACAATACGTGGTTCAACGTATGTAGGTCCACACGATTTTTCCAACCGGCGTAACACTGTATCATTAAGATAAGAATTATGCTAGTGGGACATAGGGTCGTCCAACCCATGTCACCTATAACTGCCTCTCTAAATAGCTGTCACTGTGATCACTTGCTTTTTTATCCTTTCACTAATTTTCTCCCTCCATGTAAAACTTTTTCTAGCTATGTCGCAGGGGTCCTGTCCCTAGTAACACAAGCGGACACTTTCAAACATGTCGACATAGACAATGACACCTATGGACACTATTGTAATAATATTTTATTATTTTTAATATTTTAAGCTTTTATTTTGATAAAAAATTATTTTAACATGAAAATATCAAAAAATAGTTCTTATTGATTTAAAAAATTTCATATCCTATGTTTTTCTTAAAATCAAGCTTGCAAGTCGAACCCGCGTTGTGCATCCTCGTGTCCTTGTGTCTTTGTGACAGTTTCCTACCATGCCATGCGTCACGCACATGTGCCCAAGTTCCTTAATCAGAGGAAAAAAAAAAAAGAGGCTTTCATCACTTCACTGTTTATCCTTCCTCCCAACGTCAAGATCCTCAATTATTATTGGAGATGACAGTCCCTCCATCTATTCTTTATTCAGTACGTGGCTCACGTGCCTATGGGTGTCAACAGGTGGGGTTTGGTTTAGACACAGATTAAACCAGAATTGTTTCAGATTTTTGAGTATGGTATCGAATCCCGGACCTGAGTCTAATCGGGTTTATTATAAGAGAAATTATACCCAGACCCAATAAAAACTACATGAACCAGACTCTTACAATACCTGATAAAATAATATTTTTTTTATCATTTTTACATTGAAAAATTATGGGTCTTAGTCGAAACTCAGGCCGGGCTCAAGTCTGATATAAAATTTTACAAACTATACCGGAGTCCACGTATTAATCTGTTCTTCTGTCCGAACGCAGGTCTTAATCGGGTCTTCTTATTTGTCACCAGAATCATGTAGAGTGGGCCGGGTCAACCGACAACTCCTAGGAGATAACCATACTAGTTAATTTTCACACTACCCAAGCGTTTGTAGTGAACTAATTGGAAACCGACATGTCATTGGATTTAATTTTATAAGCAACAATGAAAAGCAAAAACAAGGGAAAATTGAATTGGAAAAGATAGTCTTTTACCATCTTCTTCAATGATGACAAACCCTTGATAGTGAAATGCTCGCTCATCCCTCTTCTTTTGGAGCAAGTAAACCATTCTTTGAATAATAATAATAATAATAATAATAATAATAATAATAATAATAATAATAAAAAGCAAAATCGTAAAAGTTATGACGTGTGCACATATGCAGTCATGCCGAGCAATTATTTTAGTAATAATGCACTTGTATGGGCCCCACATTGTTGAGAACGAGACGACGATGTGTGTGTGTGTTACTTTCTATTTGTTTCGGAGGAGTTACGATCTGTTTAAGACAAAAGGCTCACGGGATATTGTTTTAAATGTGTACTAGATGTTCCTTCCGTCTTGTGTACAGTGCACCCACCCTAGTCAAGGGAAATTTTTTCTTGGGAAAGGACCACTTTGAAAGGAAAGTGCTTTCTCTTGATGTATGAAATGAACCCATTTTTGAAGAGAAAAACTATTTTTTTTTTCATTTAATGCATGTGGCATGCTCAAAAAATTTTTTTTTTTGCGAGCACGTGCAGCATCAACCTTAGGTTTCATACAAACCCTTTCAGCGTTTGCCGTCATATACCAATACATTGACGATGATACTGTTATTCATCGTATGTCATGCCATGCTACTACCGCACATCACCGATAGCCAACACAATCACACACAACTCATTTTTGCATCCTATTCGTTAGAGCTCAACACCATGATACCACATCCCAACTCTCACACAACACAAAACTGTGCATACATAACTCTTTCAAAAATAATTCCAGAAACCATGAGTATCCTGGTAAGAATTCTTGAAACCTGAAGCCCCATCCATACAATAATCCCGAAACCAAAGGGGAACCCAGCAATTTTTTTTTTCTATTGAATGCAACAGCATGGCGATGGGGGGTGGTGGGTGACAAATAGTAGGACCCACAAGACTTAATTTTGCTTATTGCCTTTTTTTTAATCTAAGGATGACAGTGGACTTGGGGAAACGAGGATCATCCAAACCTGTTTGGTTTGGGATGGAGATGGAGAACATGAAACAGAGAATGAACCCAGGATGGAGAAGAAAATCAAAACTTGTTCAAGCATGAACCTACTTTTGCCCCGCCCCATCTCAGATGCCCGTTAATAAAATTACTAATATACCTCTATTATATTATAAAATAATATTTAAATTATATATATATTTTCTAACCTCAAGTTACCTTTTAACCCTAAAAACGGGCTTCCTTTCTTTTTCTAACGGTTCTAAAGAATGACTATTTAAATCATGTACGAGAGCAAATGGTGACCCATTAAAACCGGTACCATTGGGGGCACGAATGAAAGAAGTAGATGAAAGATAAAATTTTGAAATGGAGCGAGGGTGGAGAGCTTGTCCGCACCCGCCCCGGTCCACTGCCATCCCAACGACAGAGGTCAATTATAGTCCCCCTCACATTTTTCTCGGAACGCCTCCTGCAGTTTTTAGAAAATTCCCAAGGTCGTGCTCGCTGAGGCCGACGTGCTTCCTCTGCCTGGAAGTGTGGGGCACACACCTTGGTTATTTTAATAATTTTTTTATTGACACGTTCATCTACACATTATTCACCTCAATTCGGTTCGGAGTCCGAATCATTCTGAAAATGGATTCAAGCCCGATACTGATTCTAACAACATTGATCTTACCATAGATACTGGATCAGAGGTCAGGACTCAGGACTTCCTACATCTTAAGATGAACGTTATCCAAACCACCATGAGTCGGACGCCCATCCCTCGTGTGGGGATCACATCTTTCCCATTGTTGTGCATGCTCTAGGTGAACCACATCCAAAGGCACAGGCCACCCCTGAACCGATCCGCACCTACACGTCATTTTGGTGGTGTGTCCTTGGTGACACAATGACACTGATACATATAGAATCATGAAAATATTTTTAAATAATAATTTTTTATTTTTATTTCAATAAAAAGCTAATTTTAATATTTAAATATTCAAAATAGTTATTTATTGATTAAAAAATTAATAACATTCTGTGTCATTGTGTTCCATTTTTTGAAAAAAAAATATTTAAAAATGTAACTTTCAAATAGAATCCGAATCCCTCATCCTGTAGTCCACGAATCATTGTGGCATGGATCTGCACTCATTTTAGCATGATTTACTCCATGTTGAGTCTAAATTTGTCATTGCAAGGAAGATCAAATGTTGGTCAACATCCACCTCAGGAATAATACAACGAGGTGGATGTTGACAACAAGAGGATAAGGCAAACGGCGTTGCTTCCACGAAAGCAATGAATCTCACACTAAGTTGGAAATAACAAGATTGAAGACCCTATCACCCTTTCAGTCCACAAAAAATAATTGGTCTTCCAAAACAAAGAACCAAGCTTATGCACTACATTGAATCCTTCCCTGGCTATAAGTTGAAAATTTTCAAGATCCCTTAAATTCATTCTTCTAGCCCTAAAAAACATAATTCATCTTCCGAAGAAAAACAAACCAAGTTCATGTTTTTTCTGAGGGACGCAAACGGATGAGATTTTGGATAGCTAAATACATTGAAGAGTCAGATTTTTCTAAACAGCCAAAAATCAGAAAACCTCCGTACCAAATCCGATCCTGTCTGTTTGCATCCCTAATTTTTTCTGCGACTAATTTCATCATATCTGAGTCCCCACAAGAGATCCCCTCATCATCTTGTTGACAAAATGGCACAAGTTTGAAACTTGAAAAAAAGTAAAAAAACTTCACTGTATATAGAGTCGCTGCACCTGTCTGACAAGTGTTAGGTAACTACTCAACACACTATTGATAGATCAAACTGTGGATAGATCGAGATAACAAAAAGAGAAAGAAAATCAACCACACAGAACAAAGACTTTACATAATCCAGTAAAAGTTGCCTACTTTCATTGCTGCACTAAGATCCACTGTTAGGTTAAGATATAAAACTGCAGCGGCTGTGGGGGTAGGGGTCTTAGCCTCGGAGTTTTATGCTTCCGGCACGACGACCAGGACCGTAATAAATCTAAAAAAAAAAAACTGACGTTTGCTGATTAAAAAAAATCCATCTGACATGGAGGAGACAAGCCAATTGCAGAGCAGGAACAGATTCACACACGAATATCAAACAGAGAAAGTGAAAACAACAACAAAAGATATATCTGCATAACCAAAGTTAGCTCAAGAGCCTGCATATAATAAATTTACATACGCGAAAGAAAAAAAAATAGAACAAAAATAGAAAAAACGACAAAGAAAGAGAAACTTCCGCTTTATTTATTTATTTTTTGGATTTTTTTCGCCAGATCTAAAAGGACGGGACGACTCCATAGCCGGAGTCCGCCATGAGAACCGCCGCGGAGGAGTAGATCCGGTCGACCTCCGTCCTCTTCGCGAACCGACCCTTGATCCTCGGCCGCGTCTCGGCGTACGCCTTCCGGGACGCGTACCGTATCGTCTTCTCGAACTTGCGGTTCTTCCTCTTCTCCCGGTATCTGAGGACCCGAGCCTCCCTATCGAGAGGCGAGAAATGAGGCACCGTCTGGCCGGTCGACAGATCCGTCCCTCCTGAGCCCTTCACGCTCCATCCGTACGGGTTTGAGATATCCGTCAGGGAGCTGCCGTCTGGCACCACTCCGACGTCCAGAGACGACGACGAGACCTGAAAAATCGATCGGGGAAAGAAGAACCACTAAATTTCAGTACTCTCCCCGCAGATCGAACTTAAAACGCTCCGTATTTCTAATTTTACCGAAGTTGACGGACTATTTAGGACTAAAATGCTTCAAGATAGAGCATGAAAACGGCTGTAAGAATGAAGAAGACGACTTACGCTGTGGCTCAGCGAGGCTGTAGTATAGCTGAATCGGGGCTTCGATCGGCAGAAATCGGCCTCAAGATACTGATCGGACCCGCCGATCATAGTCGGAACCAGCGCCGGAGGCGACGATTTGTTCTGGACGGGAACGACGCTATCGGAGACGTTGTTATGATGGAAACGGTGATCCATCGGCGAGGCGTAGTCGTGATCGAGGTAAGGATATACTTCAGGGAAGAAATAGCCGGATTTGAGCTCGCACTCCTCAGCGCACGCCTTAGGGTTAGGGAGGAGCCACGAGGCGGCCTCGGCCTCGTCGGCCGCCTGGGCGTTGGCCTCCTCCTCGTCGCCGTCGTCGTTGTCCTCCTCCTCCTTCGCGTGCCCGGCTCTCTTGAGCAAGCCGTTGGGGTCGACGGACGGGACGAGAAGGGTGGTGGCCGAGGCGGACGATCTAGCGACGACGGCGGCCGTCTCGTAGAACGGCACCACCGGGAAGCGCTCGTGGCGCCGGGCGAGGGGGTTGGCGGAGTGGATGTCGTTGTCGCAGGCGACGCAGAGGGTGGCTGCGTCGGCCTTGCAGGTGACGCTGGCGGGGACCTGCTCACAGACCTCGCACATCCAGACGCGCTCGTGGCGGGAGCCCATCCGGTTCCCGCCGTGCACCTTGTCGTCGCAACCGAGGCACAGGAAGGCCGAGTCGGACCGGCAGAAGAGCAGCGCCGGCGAGGCCTTGCACGAGTCACACGCCCTCGGCACCAAGCTCCACTCCTCTCCTCCCCCTCCGCCTCCGAACCCATCCACCTGCCCCACGAACCCATCGCTTCGTCCCTTATCTCCTTCCTTCATCTCTCCTTCCCTCTGTGTCTTTCTTTCCATCCTTCTTCTCGCCTTCGTTCTGCGTGACAGAGAGCTGTGCGCCACGTGCAGAGTTCTGGACTGGCTTTATAGTAGCCTCTAGAGTTTACTGGGGTCTTGTGTCTCTGAGCGAAAGCTGTGCACTGGGGACTTGGGGAAACCACTATGGTGGGGGCCCACCTGATGGATGATCTATTGGGTAGAGGGCAGCTTGGGGAGGAAAAATACATGTCGATGTGGGGCCCACTTGTTAGGGGTGGATTTTATCGAATTTTGACACGTATGCGCTGGGGGGGGGGGGGGGGGGGTTGGTGGTGGAGAGTGGAAGTCAAGGTGGTTCGATCGATTGCCAGCGTGCGTCGATCGGACGGTCGAGATGAGAGAGTCGGTGACCCCAAATTTTTGGTGAAGCTGGCCGGTGATGCTGCGGTTGGGTCAAGTCAGGCTTAGGGATGACAGTGGACAGTGGGGAAACCGGCCCGGTCCTGCCTCGCTCCGTTCGGACAGGGATGGAGGACATAAAACAGGGAATGAGGTTAAAATCAAAACCGTTTGAGGATGGGGGCTGGGATGGACTTACTCTTGCCCCCGCCTCGCCCTGTAACCGAACTCTGTTAAAAAATTACTATTATAGCTTTATACATATTATAAAATTGTACATATATACATTCCAAATTTCTCCTCTTTAACAGGCTGCATGACTTCTCATTTCTTTCATTTTCTTCCTCTTCTTTTCTTCACGAGAGAAGGCAACAATGGTGGACTGGAGAAATGGAGCTCAACCTCTCTCGTTTGAACCGGGAATGGAGGACATGAAACGGAGAATGAACTGAAAATGAAGGTTAAAATCATAACCCGTGCAGGAATAAAGGCGGTGATAAAGGGAAAAATTTTGAAACGGGGCGATAATAATTGCACTGACATCCCTAGTCAGGCATAGAGTTTTTGGCAGGCCCCACGAAGCATAATGACAAATATCGCGAGAAATTGCCTGAAAGTTTAAAACGGCAATTTCTCATGAGATTTTTAAAATATCGCAAGATTTATGAAAAAATATAAATATTGCGATTTAAACATGATACTTACGTTTTAAACGGCTATTTATTGTTATTTAAACACGATATTAATAAATTTTATTAAATTTTTTTATATAAAAAATATTTTTCATATTTTTTAATTTATTTTTTATCGCCAAGATTTTGCCAAAAAATGCTAGATTTATCAAATTTTTTCAATTTCTCACGAGTTTTTGAAAAACAAGAAATTGCCGATAAAAACTTTTGTCACTATGCCACGAAGAAACAAGGCATTCTCTTAGTAGAGTACGGTCCGAATATCCTGATTTATTAAAGTTTTCTTCCTCTAGAATAGATACGTGGTCGGCGAGCCATGTATATGGTTAAACAGGCTGGCATGAGTACCCGGTGATGCAAATGGATCGGATCCGAAACAACTGAATTCATAGAAAAGTCGGATCTGGATCGGGTGAGAACAACCAAAATTCATAAAAGCGGCTTACTAGATCATCACTATTGAACACAGCCTGTTTAACCATATACATGGGCCCAGTTATGAGCGCAAGCCCAACATGAACTGGAAGCCTCCTCAAGCTTGACATAGCTGGGTCAGTGGGTCCGACCTCCTCGGTTCATCAGGTTCTGATGGCCCGACCTGATGTCTGCCCCTAGTTCAACCTCGCTGAAAGCTACAACTTTCCCGGTTCTCGGTGTTACACGATTCCAACAAAATCTAGATTTGGACACACAATAAGTAGCAACATCCAGCCCCAAGCGGGGTTGGCATAGTGGGGGTGGGGACTTGTTTGCTAGATGGGCAGTCAAGGCATCGCCTCTGCACAAGCCAATGCGTAACATATGCCCCGGGGGCAGGGTTCCTAGCCTCAGAGTTTTATGCTGCCGGCATGACGACCGTAGGTATGACAAGCTGAGCCAGCACGACCATGTCTTTGTCCCGGGTGCATTCTTCGGGTTATAAATTAAAAGAAAAATTAGCAACATCCAATATGGTATTAAAAAACTGAACTTAGTTTCATTCAAGTCATTTTGAAATTGCTGATTGATTAATCTTTGCATTAATAGAAACAAAAGCTTGTGAGGCAACTTGCAGAAGGTTAACTGCTGTAACTCAATAAGGACTGATCAACCTTTAGGTATCATGTTCCTCACGTGAAATATGACCAAGTTCATGAACTAAAACACTGAAACCTTAGTAGAACTGATCAACTTTTACAGTAATACAGTGCATCAACCAAAGGGCGATCAAATCCAAAAACTTGAATGTTTTCAATATTGGAGTTTATGAATTTGGCATCATTGCGTAGAAGTTCATGAACTTGGTCGTGCTAAACGAAATAAGATGTTCAATTGTGGAAATTGCATGTAGACATGTTGGAAGCAAGGACGCAAATTGACCCTCTGGGATCCATATCATGTTCATCAAAAGTCGAAAAGAAATGGGCAGCCCATGGGGCATATCACATGGGCATAGCTTTTTGGGACTAGCCAGACTTTTTAGTTGTACGCAATTATGAGATTTGATGTGAAGGATGTACATCTCTAAGGTAGATGGCATAGGCAAAAGCACCAGCTTTCTACCAAGCCATTTATTGGTCCAGCCTTTTTCATTTTTTCTTTTTAAACTTATGCCACAAAACTAGATATTAATTGTAATGCTCCTACATGTTTCCCTAAGACCTACTTTGTATGATTTAAGTATGTTTTGCTTGGGTTGAGTCTTGACTTAAAGTGTTAACTTTTTTCACGGCACCCTAGTACTTTAGTTTAGGTTGATCAATATCCTGAAGGGTTAGCTCGCAGATCTGAATTATAATGAACCTGTGGGCAAAATTATGAATGAATGCAAATGCGAAAACCTTTTTTTTGTTCACCTTCGTTGTGATTGCAATTTCTCTTTATCTTTATTTTTATCGCTTTCTTGCACTCTCAACTATAGAACTTTCACAATGACAAGTGAGCGACCAAAAAGCTTGCGACGGTAAGAAAGGACCATCACACCATACTAGCTTATTAAAGAAATAAACTCGTGACAAGTGGTACCAAAGCCCATTCTCGAACGGAAAAGAAACTCAGAAGTCAGTGTCAAGAGACGCACCGACAAATCACGATTTGTAAGCAAGACATTGTGGCACCCCGATACAACTTGTGTAGCACCAAAGGAAAGGCAGTTGTCGAAGCCTAGGAGATGGGTTTACCTCAGGACCATTAGCAGATGGTCAAAACTGTCAACAGACTGGTGACTGATATGACTTTGCACGAAAAAGCGATTTTATGCACAGTTAAGTCGTTCGGAGGACTGGACGATGAGGTGACAAGCCTGCAAGAACAGGTAAACTTGTTGATGGGTTATGTTACTTCGCTGTCTATGACAGTGGCTACTCTGCAAACTAAAGTATGGGAGCTTCAGTTGAAGAACCACACTCTGCAGCAGATGATTATCCTAAATGGCGATAGGCCATCAAAGATAGATGTGCCGATGCTAGCTAAATTTAATGGTTACAGGGATAGCAAAGTCATAAAAAACTTTATGTTCAAGGTGAAAGACTACTTGAACATTCAGAATGTATTGGCCAAAGACCTCAAGGTGAAGGCAGTAGTAGCTCTACTTGACGGAGATGCTATAGCCTGGTAAAGATGAAAATGTAGCAGCATGAAAAGAAGCCACTGTTTGATTGATACCTTTGAAGCCTTCAAAATTAAGCTACAAAACTACTTTATGTCGAAGAATATACAACGACAACCTTAACGGATGGTGTCAGAACACAAGCATACTGGAGCCTTGATAGACTACATCAAGACGTTCTAGAAGCTCATGCTAGACGCACCCAATATATTGTATGAAGACATACTCAACTAGTTTATTATGGGACTACAACCTTAGGCACAGTTCGAAGTGGAAATAAGCAATCCCGAGACTTTGGAAGATGCGTATGTGATGATCAAACAACTAGTAGATACACAACGCAAGTCCTTCACTCCATCAACTAAGGTTGAAAAAAACCTGGACCACGAAGGCAAGAAGGAGGATCAACGCGACAATAAAGGTGAGACATCGACCCAACACCATTTTGACAAGAGACATAATGATAGAAAGCATAACAATAACGACAACAAATGGTCGGTTGTGATTTGTTGGTTTTGTGGTAATAGATATATCGTTAAACAATGTCTTAAGTACCTTGTGAGGGACGACGAGCAGGTCAATGCAGTGCAGGTGGAGAATAATGACGTCGAGGTCGTACAACCAAAGATGGGGGTCATGCAGATGATAAATGCAGTTAGAAGCTGCGCAACTGAGAGTATGTCGATTAGCAAAGAACTCATGTAAATGAAAGTCATTGTGAATGGGATGTCTACTACTGCAATGATAGACTCCAGGGCCATGCGTAACTTTGTCTCGCGAAAAGAGGCAAAACAGTTGGGCTTGAAGCCTAGGCCAAAGTAGAGGACCATAAAGACGGTGAACTCTGAGGCCAGGCCAAGCCAATCCTTGGTGAAACAATGGATATGGCTATCTAAATTAGGAGTTGGGTCGGCAAAGCCAACTTCTCAGTGGTGTCCTTGGATGACTTTAGAATGATTTTGGGCACAGAGTTTCTTCGCAGCCAGAATGTGATGATACTGTTGAACTCATTGACAATCATGGGGTCAAACTCTTCGCACACTATGCAGTGCCTTACTCTTAGAGGTAAGTCTTCAATGCTATCTGCTATACAATTGAAGAAGGGTGTCAAGTGGGGAGAGCAAACATTCCTAATCGCTGTGCGCACCGAAGAAGAGAAGGTGAAAACAGCAGTGTCGCCGACCCTTGCCTCACTATTGGTTGAGTTTTAGGGAGTGATGCCCCCAAATTACCAAAATGTCTTTCACCGAGACGTAAGGCTAACCATAAGATAAAGTTGACCCCTAGAGCAAAGCCCCCCTGCCATGGTCTTTTATCGCACGTGTTCGACTGAATTAAAGGAGTTGCATAAGCAGTTGAACGAGATGTTAGAGACAAGCATTATTCATCCTTCTAAAGTACCCTTTGACGCCCCCAATGCTCTTTTAGGTGAAGCATGATGGTTCCAAACGACTTTGTATAGATTATTGTGTATTGGATAAGGTCATAGTGAAAAACAAGTATATGTTACCACTGATAGCGGACTTGTTTGACCAGCTAGGTAGTGCCCGTGTCTTTTCAAAGTTAGATATGCGATCGGGTTACTGGAAAGTGAGGATTGTTGATGGTGATGAGCCCAAGATGACTTGTGTCACTCGCTATGGTGCCTATGAATTCCTGATGATGCCATTCAGGTTGATTAATGTGTCAGCCATATTCACGACATTGATGAATAAGATCTTCTACCCTTAGACAAGTTCATGATAGTTTATCTCAACAACATCGTGATTTATAACAGTAGCATGGAGGAACATGTCGGGCACTTGCGAACAGTGTTTCAAATGTTGAAGGAGAATGACCTCTATGTCAAGCAAGAGAAGTGTCTCTTCGGTCAGGAGGAGATCAAATTTCTTAGCCACGTCGTGGGGTGTGGTTTGCTGCACATGGACGAGCATAAGATAAGAGCCATCCAGGAATAGAATTCGCCAACCAAGGTACCAGAGTTGCAGTCATTCCTTGGCTTGGCCAACTATTATCAATGATTCATCGAAGGCTACTCCCTCATTGTTGTGCCCCTCACAGATTTGCTAAAGAATAATTGGGTATGACTCTGGATAGGAGCCTGCCAAGATTCTTTCGCTGACTTGAAGAAGGCCTTGGTGAGGGAACCAGTGCTACAGTTGCTGATCCACTTAAAACCCTTTGAAGTCCACACTGACGCCTCAGACTTCGCCATCGATAGACTTATTATATAGGAGGGCTATCCAATTGCTTATGAGAGTTGGAAGCTAAAGGATATGGAGATGCGCTGCACTGTCCCCAAGCATGAAATGATGACCATCATGCACTACCTCAGGACCTGGCAGAACTATATTCTGGGTGCCTAGTTTATTATTAAGATGAACAACGTCGACATGAGCTATTTCCAGATACAGAAAAAGCTGACACCCATGCAAGCTCGATGTCAAATGTTTCTATCTGAGTTCGACTTCGCTGTGGAGTATAAGGTGGAGAAGAACAATGTTGTTGCCGACGCCCTAAGTCCGAAGGCAGAACTGAAGGTTGTTCGGACAGAGCCTTCTGAAGTTCGCTTGGAGGGTGCATTGCTGGACCGCATCCATGAAGGAATGCAACAGGACATGACAGCACAACACCTTGTCTATCAGACATAGGCAGAAAAGACTCGATGATTTTAGCTACCGGACGACCTCCTCATGACTAAAAGGGGATGCATCTTTGTGCCACAGTGGGGAAGTGTAAACACCCCAATTTTTTCTCATCCATGCTCAGACAACCCTCCTCGTGCAGTGCCAACCCTGTTAGGTCAGTGTAGGAGTCAAACCCTGAGTCAATTTCAGAAAATTGCCACTTTACCCATTTTCACTAGAAAAATTACCATTTTACCCTTAGGTCATCCTGGACCCCAGTCAGTCGGAGTCAACCAAGCTCGTTGGTCAGTTCAGAATAGTTAGAATATCAGTCATTTCAAGCTCACCCGAGCTCACAGTGAGAAGGCCATTTTCATTTCTAACCATTCCTGCCAAAATGGGATCATTTCTTTAGAAATGAGCTCATTTCTCACTCAAATCCAAGTCAATTGTCTCTGAGTCAGTCATTCATAGTCAGTCATGTTCCCCAGAGTCTAGCTTGAGCTCACCAGGAGTTTAAGTGCTCCAGTTTCAGTTCAAATCCACTTCCAAGTGTTCAAGAGCCCATTTTAGCCCGTTTCAGCTCTTTCAGCTGAAATTGAGCCGAGTTCAATCAGTTGAGCTAGTGTTCGAGCTTTGATTTTAGTTCATGTCAGTGTTACTGATCTTTGTTCTAGCTCAAACCCAGCTCAGATTCATAATTCACTTCACTTCAATGACCATTCTGTACCATTTCTCTAAAAATGGCAGCTTTTCTTGAAAATTTAGTTAGAAAGGTCAGTTGAGTGAGTGTCTTGTCAGTCCAGTTGAGTTCTGAAACTCTAAAACCCAGCTCAATCCAGTTCATTTCAGTTCAATCCAACTCAAACCCCAATTTTCAGTGTCACTCTGGCCCGGTAGAGTCCGAAAACCATTTCTTGAACCATTTTGCAAATTTTGTTAATTTCAATACTTTTTGAACTGGTACAACTACCAATCGAGGTCTAATATCCAAATTTCTCCATTCAGGGTTAGCATTTCACATAACATTTCATATCATTTCTCAGCATTTCATAACATTTCATAACATTTCATCACATTTCATTTCATTTTTGAAGTCCAGAACTCCAGTTTATAAATTTCAATCCAGATTGAGTTTTAAAAGATTTTAGAAATCAATTTCAAACCCTGGGTTTCCAAAATTGACATTTTTACCCTCAAGATTCTAAATTTAGAAATATTTTCCCAAGAAAAACAATTTGGATTTCTTTCAAACTCAAAATTTCAAATTCTACACTAGATTTGCTTTGCAACGGGGTATTGAACTTCAAATTCTGAGCTTATTTCAAAAACTACCAAAAATAGCTCGTTTCGTCCAGGAATTTTTTTAAAAAGACTATTCTACCCCTCTAATTTTCAAAACAAATTTCAAATTTGAAAAATGGGCCCACTCTGAGATGGCTTATTCATTTACATTTCTTTTTATTAAAAAAAACATTTCTTTTATTCCCTTTCAATTTTCCTTTTTATTTATTTGTTTTTATTTTTTTATTTTATTTTGCGTTTTTAGAGAGGTGGGACCCACAAGGTGGTCGACCAAACCTCCAACCTCCTCTCCCTTCCTTTCTTTCCTTTTTCTTTTTCCCTTTCTCTTTCCTTTCTTCTTCTTCCTTTCTTTCCTTTTTCTTCTTCTTCTTTCTTTCCTTTCTTCTTCTTCCCTTTTCTTTCCTTCTTCCCTTCCCTTCCTTCCTTTCCCTACTTACTCCAGCCCATTCGGGTAAACCTTACTCCCCCTCTCATTAACCCCTCTTAACCTTAGCCCTATTTCATTAAATCCTAAGTCTTTTGTTAAAAAAAAAGGAGAGAAGCTCACGTTGGCTACTCTCTCTCTCTCTCTCTCTCTCTCTCCTTTGGCTGCATCCCTCATTGCTGCACCTCTTCCAAGCTCCTCCTTCACACCCTTGCTACCAGCCACAGCAGCTCCCTCCTTCATCAACTACTCCAGCCGGCAACCACGTCTTCAGCATCACCTCCAAAGTAGCTCCAGCTGGCATCTCTTCTTTACTTTGGCAGCAAGGCCCCAAGGTAAGCCTTTGCCTCCTTGCTACTGCGATTTCCTCTGTGAGTCCAACATGAATCCGGTTCAAAAACCGGATTCACCCAGTTACAAAGGTGATTTTATGAGGTTATAGCATTGATTAAGGCTATACCGAATAGAGGGATCCATCCGATTGATGGATCACATCCCCCATTCCGATTAGCCAATATTAAAGAGGATCGGATTCCCCCTGCTGTTTTATTTTCCTTTTATCTTCATATTTCGTGTGATTTCATATTTTAAAGATGGCATCTAGATTAGTTTTAATATTCATTCTATTCATTTTACCATCTTGCTTTTATTAAACTTAGAATCATAGATTTTCCAGTTATATGCAGAATCCAATTGTTATTTAATGCATGTATTTTAACCTTTAAATTACGAAATTTTTATGTTAAATAGAGATGATAGTTATCAATTTCTTGCCAAAAAAATTGAGTCAATTCAGGTTTTATAACTCCATCACAAAAATCAAATACTGAACTGGGTTTTGAACCGTCAAAAAATTCCAATTTCAGTTTTAGCAGACAAAAATCTCTGAAATCTCCTAGATGGACGATCCAAATTTCCTTCAAAAACAAACCATGAGTCCCTGTAGTAACCTACAGTTTCCCAGTAAATTTTTAGGTTTTTCCAGTGAGATTTAGGTTATGCTAAAAATCGGTTTTCCTAGACCCCTAGGAAAATCTCACTATTTCCTTGTCAGGGTATAGACTGACACTAAGGTGCTGTGTTCATTCAACCCATAGGTCGAATGCAAAAACTTTCAACATAAAAGTTGTTCCTAACCCATTCCTCTATCATTTTACAAAATTTGGAAATTTTCGGGATTTTTGAAGTATTTTTCCCAAAATTATCTTTTTCGTCTGACAGATTCTCATGCCTGAGAATTTCAAAGATTCAAATCTCTGATAATCCTATGCCACAACCCAAACCATAACCCGAATCCCAATACTGTAAAAATAGAAAAACTTTCTTTGTTTGTCAGAGACATTTTCCCAGAAGTTCAGACATTTTCCCATCTGTCTGCTATTTTTCCCATATTTTTTCCCGAAACCTGTCTGTTTGCCCTAAATCATAGAGTCGTCGGATTCCGCTCCGACTTGGCGAAACTGTCAAGCTCAGACCATAGGTCAAAACCAAAATTTGTAAAAGGAAAAAATTTTTGCCTAACTGTCCTCTGTCACCCTATAAAATTTGGAAATTGTTTATGAAAGTTGAGTACCCTAAATCCAATTTAGAATCAGCATTTTAGGCAAAATTTTGATTTTTTAGTATTTTTAGCTATTTTTCAGATTAAAAAATAGCAAAAAATAGATTTTCGAGCTCCATTCTATTTTTAGGGTTAGTCTAGGTGTCCATGCCAAATTTGGCTCAAATTCAAGTTCATTTTCTTTGTATGTTAGTTTATTTTTAAATTTAGAAGCGAAAATCAAGTCAAATTGGATATTTTGTGATATTTTTGCCATTTTAAGGTTTTTATCATGTAAATAAACATGTCATGTCATATTAGTGTTAGTTTCAATGTCATTTGCATTTTATTTTCTTATTTTTGCAAAATTTATTTCAGAAAACCTTGGTTTCAAGGCCATAGTCTTGTTATCAAGGGCATTTTGGTCATTTTGACCATAATTTCGAAATTCCAAACTTCAATTTTCCAAATTTTCATGCATATCATCATATTGTGTTTCATTTATTTCATTTGATTTTCAAAATTCTAAATTTTATAAAAATTCTTTCAGAAAACCCTGTTTTCTAGGTCATCAGGGGCAATTTGATCATTTTTACCCCAATTTTGAATTTCCAAGTTTATTTTCGAATTTTATTACTTATTTTTCATGTTTATATCAAAGGGGGTATGGATTTGGGTTTATGTCTGAATAATATCCGATAATTTCCAATATTTTCGAATAAATTAAGAAAAACCTACATTTCTGTGCTAACATTGTTTTCTAGTTTTACAGGAACATTAAAGAAGGAGATTTAGTTATTTTATTTTTTTTTATTCAATTCAATGTAATATTTGGAATAAGAGATACTTTAAAGCTTAGAATAGGACTGCATTGCATATAGTTTAATTCCTGCAAATTTTTAATTTCTCATATATGATGCATATACACATTTTCCAAAATCACTATGGTTAACATGAATGGCACGTGCACAAGCTCTTATGGAGTTGATAAACTTAGTGAAGTTTGTATTTTTGGCCATAGTCAGAATATTAATGAAACCTAGATTTATGATCTTCGTATTACCCACATTCAGCCTACACTCTTCGGCTAACTTCAAAAATGCACTGCATTTCTCAAAACTCAAAAAGATTTTCCCAATTCTTCAATGAAATTCTCTTTCAAATTCATTCATTCATTCAATTTGCATTATTTTCAAATTCATTTTCCAATTTCAATTTCAGAAAAATCAGTTTTCCCTAAAATTAATAAGTCTTTCTCAGGATTTGATTTTATCAGAATTCTGAATTTTCAAATGAGATTTCAAAGTATTTCCCAAGTTCAAATCAAGATTTTCCAAGATTTCCACATTCTCAATTTCATTTTCAAATCCCAAAATCGATTTTCTCAAAAACTTTGAATTACTTCTGAAATTGATTTTTCCAGAATTCTCAAATCCATTTTAGAAATCGATTTTCTCAGAAAAAGCAATTCAAACCTCAAAATCGGTTTTCCCAAAGTTCAAGTTTTCCTGAGAATTCATTTTCCAATACAAATTTCTAATTTCCAATGAAATTCAATGATTTTCCTAGGAATTTTATTTTCAAGTACTTTTCCAATCATTTTCCAAGAACATCTTCAAGTTTCCAAAGCAAACATCATATTTCTCAAACTTGCATCTTTTCAAAATTTCATAGCACATGCCTGATTCTCTGTGCATTCTAGAAAAATAAGAACATAATTTAAATAATTTAACTTAGTCAAAGCGCACATTTGATTCTTGGTTCGATTACCCCTGGTAAAGGCGTCAGAAACGGTTGAACCTGGTACCGACAGGCGGATCTCATTCCATGAAATTTTCCTGCAAAATTTTAAAACGGAGGCAAGTAATTATCAAAACCAAATTTCAAAACATTGGTCGAGTTTGACTCGCAGAATCGTTTCTCACTCTCGCAAGAGAGGAAAAATTTTGGGATGATAACAGGAAGCCTTCATCGCAAATTGCTTAAGGAGTGCCATGATGCTTTATGGGCCGGTCATCCAAGTCAGAAGCGGAACTTAGCACTCCTTGAGCATGGTTACTATTGGTCGCAGATGAGAGACAATGTTGAGGGGTATGTGCGAACGTGCCTTGTCTACCAGCAAGACAAGATGACCAACCAAAAGACTGTCAGCCTCCTTGAGCCTCTACTTATCCCAGAGCGTCCTTGGAAAAGTATTTTCATGGACTTCATTGTTAGCTTGTCGAAGGTAGATGGCTTCAGCTCCATCTTGATGGTGGTAGACTGTTTCTCTAAATATGCCACTGTAAACCTCCTTCGATGGGTTCATCGGAGAAGATAATATCCAAAATAAATAAATAAAAAGGTGAAGACGGTTCCCCATTTGGGGGAACCGCCTCCTTCGTAACGGATCAGGGGGGTTGAGGATAAACCTCACCCCCCCCATGATCGGCGGGGGGTGAGAGTTATCCTCACCATACCATGAGGGCTTTAAATAGCCCTCACAGTGTGCCTCTCCCCTTCAGTTGAGCAAAAGGGAGAACTACACAGGGGGGACGAAAGGAAAAAAAAAATTCACAGCTCACCGATTTTTTTAGCCGACGACAAGGTAAGGGTTTTTACCCTCTTCTTTTTCTTCGTTTCTCCTTTCTTTTCCAGGCAAAGGGGGCCAGCTGCCATGGCTGCCGACAAGTTCCTGTTAAATGAAAAAAAAATAGAGAAAGAGAGAGAGGGGGGGGGGGGGAGGCCGACCGGCACCGGCAGCCAGCTCATGGCCGTTGGGTGCAGGTGAGAGGGTAGGCTTGGAGGCTGCCCCCTCTTTGCAAACGAAATGGGTTGCGGGTTAAACCAAAAATTTGCCTTTATGTGCCCCTTTTTGTTGCAAAGAAAGCAGGTAGGTATTGTCCTTTGCCTTTGCCTTTGCCCATTGGGAGGAATATTGGGTGTAGGTAATATTCCACGACTTCCTTGTTCATTTCTTTCTTGACCCCCATTTTCTTGAAAATCATACCTACCACGTCCTCGTCCATAGGCTACTCCTATGGCAAGAACATCGTGTGCTCCAACATGAGCATGAGTGTCTTCAGAAAATTCCTTCAAGGTCATCTCATATTGTAAAAGCTTGGCACGAAGATCTTCAAATGTAGGTAAATCTGGCAAACACAATAAGGAAGTAACCATCATATGATGGTCCGATCCCAACCCATTCAAAGTTTGTTGCACCATATCTTTTTCACTAACTGCGCATCCCACAATGGCCAATTGATTTGTAATAGTCTTCATTTTATTCAAGTACTCCATAATAGTCATGGAGTCCTTCCTTAGCATTTGAAACTCTTTCTTTAAAAACAATACTCTGGCCTGAGAAACTTGAGAATATGTCTGAACCAGTTGATGCCATAATTGCATTGCTAAGCAGTCATCTGGAATTGCCACAAACACTTCCTGTGACAATGTAGAAGTGATATAGGCAACCAACGCCTAATCTCGCTTCATCCAGGATACGTACTCAGGATAATGAAAAGATCTCCCTCACCATTCTTTTCTTCTTCTGGTATGAATTCTGGAGGAACAAAACCATCTAGATGTCTGGAAAGGTCCTGACTTCTTATGAATGGTATGATTTGTCGCTTCCAAGTTAGGAAATTGGAATTGTTCAGTTTCTCAGGCCGGGTTGAGAATGAGAAAATGAGTCCATATTCTATTGAAACCGAAAACAAGAAAGAATAAGAAATAGGAAACAAGAAAATGGCTTTGCGACAAAGACCCAACTACTATTGAATTCTAATATAATTCAAAACATAAATTTAATAACAATGAATTCTGCCTTTTTTTTTAAATGTGAAAACCCGAGGCAGAAAATCAGAACTGTGCAGTAAAGAATCTGTTATGAATAAAATTCAATCAGTAAGAGATACGTTATTTTGAAAATAATTTGTCTTCCTTTCACAGTTGTGATGAAATAGACAAATAGAACAAAACAGAGATGAACATGTGAAACTGATCTGGGATCTCATCCAGATCAGAAACTAATCTGACGTCAATATGCAAAAGAGTTTCACGTGATCCTTTTCAACTTTTGAAATCACGCATAGATCAAAATCTAATCTTGCGTGATTGCTTTAGCAATGGATGGGTAAGATCACGTGCAGCAATGTGAAAGGAAGAGTGGTAGACAGACAAAAAAAATAATAGGCAATGAAAGGAGAAGAAAATATGGCAACATAAAGTGAAAGGAAGAGTGGTAGACAGACAAAAAAATAATAGGCAATGAGAAGAGAAGAGAATATGGCAACGTGAAGTTTCAGATTTTAGGAAATAGGAGAAACACGTTGGCTTGAATATAGAGGAAAATAAGTATGAGCAGTAAGAAAGGGGACAGAAAAGATCTCAGATGAATCAAAGATTTGAAGACAAAAGGAATAAGAGAAACTGATACCTTAGAAGAAGAAGACAAGGCAGTTATAAGAGGAACCGATCTTCAAGATTGAACCTGCTTTGACACCATGATAGAAATCATGGGTTCCTTCGTTCATCCACAAGCATGGGGAGAGAGAGCGTGGCTGCTGTGAAAATCCCTAATTAGGGTATTCGGTGGCTTGCCTTTCTCATTAAATAAACACAGGTACAATAGTAGGGTACGAAAATACCCATTACATGATATGTCAAAATTACAACATGCCATTAATGAGCATGTGTTTAAATAAAAGGAGAGCATTCGTTTAAATAAAACGAATTGGGTCTGGACCCAGTCGTGAATGACAAGCATATTTTCAACCCCTGCACCCATATTTTCTTCTCCTACACCTATGCGCCATAGCCCACATGGTATTATTCTAGGCAATAGACCCTTGATGATTTAGAAACCGACTCCTCAGCAGTTGGATATGGACATGTAACACACCTGAATACAATTAATTCAGTTTTGGGACTTGACAGGATGACTGTTAGAACTCCAGTTGTAGTTGTGTTGATAAGATTAGTATTCACGTTGTGCTTGATATATGACTTTTGTTGGGTATCTGACTCAAGTATATGTACATATCATAAACTAACACATAAAATAGATAGCAGATAAATTAGACGGATAGGTTTTGCACATTCATATGCTTGACCTGACATAAACGGTGACTGAATCTCTTACGGACTAGACGGTTGGGTCAGAACCAGGTATATCCCTGAATAGGCCAGATATATGAGCTGTAAACAACACTGTTTCTTGGCTAACATTGTGGCAATCTAAAGGTTTCACCAATCCAGCTAAAACAGTCAACCCATCTAACTCTTATTTTACATGAAGGTCTATCTTCACACTGAAACAAAAGACATGCAGCATAGCACGCCATTAATGCACACAAAGATTATCAAACATCTTTTGTTTTTCATATCACTCAGAACCTAGTGAAGCTTCTCCTTGCAATAATACAAATACCTATGTTATTTTTTCAATATATTCATGTAATTTCTGCTGCCTTTTTATACTCTTCTTAGGCTTCACAAAGTAAGATCCTACATAGCTCATTAAACTCACTCTGTGATCCTATTGGCCAGTGGCCAACATTAAGATATTGATGATTTTGATTCTTCCCATTCTTATGAATGGTTTCCACTTTACACCATCATTGAGAAATGACTAGTAGTCTCGTACCATGTGCCATTCCTATGATATTTTCCAATTGCTACATTTTCTCAGTAGGCATAAAAAACTTACAGACCCCAAGTTCCAAGCACCTGAAAATCATTTCTAACAATTCATGGAATAGCTTAAGTTTTGCAACTAAAGATAGTAGCATAAAAAGAAGAAAGTACTTGCTTATCTAGGTGCACTTTGATAGCCCCCACAAATAAAGCCCTTTTGCATCCTTGCATGTATGAACATGAAGACAAACCTTGAAACTTCAAAGTGGCAATTTCTAAAGATACTGACAATGCCTTTTTTTTCTTTTTCATTCATTGAATTTTCATTGACTAAAATTTTGGAAATATAAAACAAGTTGTAGGAAAACCCAGAAATATTAAAAACACAATTCTAAAATAGCTTACGAGAATATCATAATATCTTATTTTTCCTAATTTCTTTTCTTTTGAAAGGGATGGTCTTGCAGTTGCATCTACACTTACACTCAGGGTCCCTAGTCTAGACTAGTGTGATTTATAAAGTCAAAGTATTAAACTTGACACGCAATTTATTATGATTTTAACAATATAATGAAGACAATTTCAAGACATTGCAAGTTATCGAAGTTAACATTGGCCAATGAATATCAATTATTCCATGATTGATATTCCAAAAATGTGGTCACTACTTGTTATGGAGCATACAAACAAAAAAATGCATTTGATGTAATTTTCTGTTACCATAATATAGATTAAATTAGTTAAGACAGGCAAAAATGGTCATCCATAATTAAATAAAAAATGTAGTTTTGAACTTCCATGAGAAAAAGGACTAGGATGAATAATCAAAGTATTATTTACAAAAAGTTTCACAATGATTGAATCAGACCTAAACATGAGCTAAGAAATTCACATTAATACTTAAAAGAATAGGAACATAAAATGCACAGTGGTATAATGGGATGCATAATTACCTGTGCAAGAGGATTGGCTTGACGACCTCTTGACTGAAATCCAGAAAATAATGAAGGTCCAAAGTCAAATTTGTAACCCTTAATCTCAAATGAGTTGGCTGCATGTAACACCCTAAAATCTAGCCAAGTTTTTTTTAAAGAACACAACGGAAGAAGCTTGGTTTATAAAAACTGATTAAAGAAAAACATTTGTAATACTGGATTGAGCTCAAGATTTAAATCCAACTAAACCTTTCCATTACATCAAAACGAAAGTTCATTCATATAACATTCTAGTTACAAAACATCAAAATCATGACAGGTGGAAGTCTCAACAATCGAGGTCTCAGGAATAGAATGGGTCCTATGTCTGGTCCACAAAAAGCACACAAGTACATAGCATCCAATGTGTCTAATGCCCGCCTACCCATGGGTACCTGGAAAGAGAAAGAGAAGTAGAGGTGACACTAACTATTGTCTCAGTTGGACATTCAACCTTCTGTCTCACGATAGCAAACATGACTAGGTCTACAAGCAAGAAGGACCTACCAAGGGTCCACAATACAACCACGAGTCATACACCTGCCTTTGCGGGTTTTGACTCAACACATCCTCAACTCGAGAGGAAACACCAACAAAAGGTAACACCGACCAAGATATGTACAATCTTAAATATTTGTATATATTTTAATTACTTTCCCTATTTAAGTTTTTTCGTTTGCTCTCTACATGATGCAAATGGCAAATTAATTGTTTTGATATTACTTAATTGTTTCCACAAGGGCACCACTGCCTCAGGCCACTATAGACTCACTAGTCTGCATGGGGATGTATTTTATGTATTTTATTAAACTCCATGAGCACTCGGCTGCACCAGCATCAAGGTCCAGAACCCTTCGTTAAGGCATTCCTTTCTCCAGAAGAAATCGTAGTGCACTACCACTAGCGTAAGTAGCAGAACATCCATCTCTTAGGAGTCCTCATCCTCTAAGCCATGTGGTCGAGGACTGGTCCACACTCGCGACCAAATGATGAGACCTCACCCACACTATGTTAACCGCTAAGTCCATAGGGTTGGTGCAAACTCGCTCACAGACGAGTACAAAGTCACTCGAGGAGACAGGTCACCCCATCTTTCAGGGCGCAACCTCACAACTCCGTGTAACTTGTTCCAATTTATTTTTAATTTATGTGCATCAATGCAAAAGTATTTAAGTACCCACACGGTACCCTAGGTCCTTACCTAACAAGCTACACAATGAAATAAATTAAGCAATATATTTTATTCATGCAAAAATCCTTATTGCACGCATGAGGTCACTCTCGTGCCCCAAACTGCATGTCATGGATGAATCCCTATTGCCACTCGTGCAATAGGCTCACACATGGTCCAAGGTTTAAAACCAATAGTTACTCAAGAGGAAATTCGTAAAATTGTAACTTAACGAAGCCCACAACACATACACAGTCTACTAAGACCTACATATTTAAAAAAAAACATTAAGAATCCATTCTCATGGCCTACAAGGATAAAAAATGTACAAAATCACCCAAACTAAGGTTATTTTCATTCTTATCACAATTAACAAGTATAGGTTCATTTTTCGATTAATACTACAACCTATGGGCCTTCATTTATATTAACGAAGGCCAAAATTTAAATCTCTTAGCATACTAAATTTAACAACAAGCAATATGACAAACAAATTAACTGTGATGGATGTGTATGACACCTTGGAACAACATGCATAATTTTACACAAATTCAACTATAACATGCTTGCATCTAACCATCAAAACAATATGCATAGGTTTAGGAAAACTATAACTATCATGCTAGCATAGAGTTGGAAAATATTTAACTATAGTACATAGAACATAATCTGATTCAATGTGAGGGTAGATCAACCATACACACACGTACAGAAAATGCATACTTACATGTGTGCAGCATGTTCATATAGAAAAGAAAACCGACTTTTATCATTTTAACATGCACAATTCACTTATATTAGCAAAACAAAATTTAAGTGTTTAAAAAGAACACTAAGAGCAGCATAGCTGCAAACTGAATAATGGTCAGTTCTAAGAGCCACCTGAGCACAACCCACACACAAGACGGCGCTAAAACATGTACTAAAAATGTGGACAGTGTTAGAAAGTGGCTTTGAATACATTAGGTTCAATAATGAACCCATACATATGCACATGAAGTGCGAATAAACCCATTAAAGGGAACAACAAAAGCATATAATGTGCTAACACATAAACCCACACAAGGGGCAAAAATATGACATAAAGTCATAAGTTGAATATTATTGAAGAAGAGGAAGAAGAGGGTAAAAACCCCTTACAATGGAGCAAGAGCTCCTCCAAATCTTAAAGAATACAAAGGGGCAAGCCCCTATTTATAAGCATAAAAGGGACCACCTTGGGGGCTCCCAAGGGAGACGTTGGAGAGCCCCCAACGGTCACATTTGTGACCGTTGGGGGCTCCCAACGTCTCTATTGGGAGGCCCCCAATGTGGTACGAAATACGAAAATTAAGAAAATAAAAAACAGAAAATTAAGGGAAAAATTACAATGCATATTCCAATTGGAATATGCGTAAAATGACAAATTACAAGAATACCCTTGAGGGTATTTTAGGAAGATAAAATATATATATTTATATATATATATATATATAAAAATAGAGATACGTATACATATATATATATATGTATACGTATCTTTATATATATATATATATATAAATATATATATATATATGTACATTTAAGGATTATATTTCAACATATATGTGTACGAGTACACATATTTTAACAGACAGGTGGGTGCAGACCTTGCACATGCCAAAACAGATCTCTATAAACCAATTTCGAGCAACAAAGAGGTTGTTCAAGGACTGGGAGGGGGTCGGCCTGTGTGCAGCACTCACACTCCCAAGGGAACACATTGCTGGGGTCAGCATGAGTTTAGCACTCATGCACCAAGAGAGCACCCTGCTAGAGTTGGCATGAGTGCAGCTCACACAGCAGTGTGTGCGCAGGACTCATGCACTCAGCTGACCCCAAAACAGAGCACCATCAGGACTGTATGTGCATGACTACAACTGGAATTTTTTAAAATAAAATGTAAAGCAATTCAAACTGCTGAAATAAAATTAAACGACAATTACTAAAATCATTCTGCTGTTAAAACAGAAAAAAAAGAGCTGTTATACTTACGTTAGCTGCTCTACAACATCAAAACACACATATATATAGGGGGTGTCAACGGGCCTGGTTTACCCAGACCTGACCCGAACCAAACCCATTAGGGTCCGGGTATGGTGACAAATAAGAAGACCTGGGTCTGGATCCAAAGGTCCGAGTAATACATGGACCCAGGTATAGTTTGTGAAATTTTATACCCGACCTGAGTTCCGATTAAGACCCACAATTTTTCAATATAAAAATGATAAAAAAATATTCGGGTATGGACCGGGTTTGTTTCACGTAGATCTTATTGGGTCTGGGTATGGTTTTTCTTATAGTGGACCCGATTATACCTGGGTTCGAACTTCGGACCCAATACCATACCCGAAAATCTGGTTCAAGTCTGGTTTCGCCTGGGTCCGAACCAAACCTGACCAATTGACACCCCTACACACACATACACATATATATATCATGGTGCATACCTGCTATAATCAAATCTTAAAGCCCCCAAACCACATACATGAAAAAAAAATAGAATTCATATATACTGAAATCAGATATATATATATACTTTTCTTTCTGCTGTATCGAGAAAAACCCACATCTTAGAATCGATTTACCTACTTGTGATTAAAATCAAAACCCCGAATATCATTCATGTTGTGATCAAAGTTTTAAAATCCCAAACCACAAATTTCCTGCGGTGATTTAAAAATCTGTTGAGGTCCCCAAAACTTAAAAAAAAATGTTTTCTGTTGGGACTAAAATCAAACACTAAGACAAATTTTTGGTTGTAATTAAAAATCCATGGGGGTTAAAAATCAAACCCCAAATACCGATTTTTGCTGTTGAGATTTTAAAAAACAATACCCTTATGCTAATCCAAAGTTGTCATTTCAACATTTCACATTTAAAGGCTTAAAATAAAACAACCATCATGTTATTTGCAGAAACAATTGTTAAATATGTATATGTAAATGAATATATTTCTGTACTGTATTGTACCACTTGTACAACATACTGTACTGTATTGTACTGTATTGTACAACATACTGTACTGTATTGTACTATTGTATTGTACTGTATTGTACAACATACTGTACTGTATTGTACTATTGTACTGTATTGTACCACTCGTACAACATATAAATATCAATGGAAAGGGGAGAAGACATCATTGCCGCCCAACATTTTTTTCTCTCTTCCCTCTTACCTCTCTCTCTATCTCTTGCTACGATAGTAAGGTGACTCCCACATCTGATTTCTCACATGGTATCAGAGCCAAGGGCGTGGTAATCACGATCATCTGGAAGGCCCCTAAGGACCTTGACGTGCGTTTTTGGGCGTTCTCAAGGAAAGTGTTTTTTTTTTTTCATCTTTTCTCTGTTGTTTCTCCGTTGAATCACTATATTTCGACGTCGTTTCTTCATTTCCTCATATCGTGCATCTTTTCCTTCTTACATATTCTGTTATCCCCAATTTTATCAACCCCAATTTCTGTTTTCTCCAAATTTGGGAACCCTCATTTCTCAAAAGTGCCTCTTTTCTCAAACTTCTTGTGATTTCTTATCTATTTCTTGCAATATAGTTGATAAATCGTACATTCTGCACGATTAACTAAAAAAAATCGTGATTTCCAAAACTCAAAAATTTCTGTCCGTACGGTTCTGTCCGTACAACCTACGAATTTCTGTCGTGCTGTTTGATTCATCTTTGATCTTCTTCCTTATGGATTCTAAAATCAGCCCCGGATTTCTTTCTCAACTTGTTTCTCACAAATTAACTCATGATAACTACTTACTTTGGAAACGCCAAATTCTGCCGTTTATCCGAAGTCATGGTCTTTCCGGGCATCTGGATGGGGGATCACCCGCCCCACCTATGACTATTACGCAAGAGGTAACTGGTAATGATGGGAAGGTGAGTTGCATTGCTATTCCAAATCCTGCGTATGATGTTTGGTTTCAGAAGGACCAATCTGTGGTTGCCTATTTGACTGCCACGTTATCTGATCGTATATTACAAACTATCTCTGACCATTTTACTGCTGCAGAACTATGGAGACATCTTGCTCACTCTTATTCACAGGTTTCTGAATCACGTGCACTTCAACTGAAATGGCAGTTCCAATCTATGCGAAAGGGAACTAAGACCATTACTGAATTTCTAGGGGATATCAAAATTATCATTGATCAGTTGGCCGCTATTGGATATCCTGTTTCTGACAGAGATGTTGTTCAGCAGGTATTGGGAAGCCTTGGGCCCCAATATCGTATGTTTTGCACTGCATTACAGGTTGCCTCTACACTTCCATGCTTTGAGGATTTACAGTCCAAACTCCTACAGTATGAAGTTAGTTTGACTCAAGATCATCTTATTGATGATCCTCATCCTGTCATGTTTACATCTGGGTCTACCTCATTTCGTCCACCTGCTGCTCATATGGGCCGTGGAGGACTCCTTCCTACTCCTACTGCTCCACCTGCCACTAGAGGTACCCGTGTCCCTACTTGCTTCCATTGCAACAAGCGTGGCCATGTGAAAGCAGATTGTTGGCACAACCCACAGAATCGCAACAAGGCAGGGAGGCCAGGACCAAGAGCTGGACAGATGAATGTTAGACAGTTTCAGGGGCAGCCGCAGGGAAATTTTCGAGCACATCAGGGTACTGATCAGGGACAGAGTGCAGGGTTGCCACATGATGTGCAACAAATTCTGATGACTGCATTTAACAACATGAATTTGCGTCAGAATGATGATGGAGTTTGGTATATTGATTCTGGAGCAGCCGCACATGTTACTTCTGATGCAGGTAAACTTTCCAACATGGTTCCTTATATTGGCACTGGCACTATTGTCACGAGAGATGGTTCCCACCACCCTATTTCTCATACTGGAAATGCATCTCTCTCTTTGTCACAATCTACACTACCATTGAAAAATGTCTTACTCACTCCTGCCATTGAGAAAAACATTTTATCTGTTTCTAAATTGGTTGATGAAACAAATTCATCCATGGAATTTACTCCGTCTTCTGTTTGTCTTAAGGACCTTCGAACCAAGAAGA